>NC_080103.1:8622500-9222500 GCF_950005125.1 Chionomys nivalis | reverse complement strand
TGTGTAACCCAGAGGTCATAGATCTGTCGCCTAAAGGTAACTCAGCTCTAGATGTGTTAATCAAGGATAGCAGGGGATGTTAGGCTCTCAGTTTGCAGAGCGCTGCTTCAGCCTTGTAAACAGAGCTACGGGTTGTAAAGTGGAGTAACCCATTGTTAATGGTTCATCCTCAAGCTGCTGAGAGAGCTGTGACAGTCTGCTCTCATTCTCCTAGGCTTACAACTTTATATTTTTTTATTTCTACATTCTTATTTTTAGAATCTACATTTTTATATTCTTATTCTTGAACTCTTCGCTAGCCTTGCATGGATTTTTGAGCTATTTTTCTCAACAAAATACAATAACTACCCTTGTCACAGATGAAATGTTGCCTACTGTGATGGTTCCTATCAACTAGAACACACCCAGACACCAAATTCTCACCAGGTTTTGTTGTTGTTTTGTTTTTTTTGTTTTTTCAAGACAGGCTGTCCTGGCTGTCCTGGAACTCACTCTGTAGACCAGGCTGACCTCAAACTCAGAGATCTGCCTGCCTCTGCCTCCCCAGTACTGAGATTAAAGGCGTGTGCCACCACCTGACTGGAAAGATTCCTCTTAACAATGAGCACACTAGTCCCTGGGCAAGGGTTCTTGGACTGTATAAAATAGTTTTATATGCTTGTATGTTTTCCTCCCTCTTTGTCTCCTGACTGGATACCATGTGATTAGCTGTATGTTAAATAATAAACAGCTAAGCTGGGCAGTGCTGGTGCACACTGTTGCGGAATATTTGTTTAACTATGCAAAGATGTGTTGCATTTGTTTAATTATGTAAAGCTGTGTTGCTGTTTTACCTTGTCTACCTAAGGCACTGTTGGTGCATGGCCAACAGTGAGGGAGGGGGTATAAGCCGGACTTTTGGGCAGGGAGAGTAAGGAGGAGGGGTTTAGGCTGGGGGCGGGGAGAGAAAGAGATGCCAGGGCCCAGCCAGTCAGATATGAAGGGCTCTGCAGTGAATCCCTGTCTAAAAAGAACAAAAGATGAACTAAAGGAAGCCCTTCCTCAAGTTGCTTCTGTGTCTTGTCACAGCAGCAGGAAAAGAAGCTAAGATACTTGCTATGAAATCTCTGCCAAACTTAGAAGTTTAAATTCGGTCTTACTCAAGTTCTCCGATGTAGTGAAAAGCAGCCAGCGCCTCTCATGACAGAAACACAGCTGTGTGGCTTTGTTTTCCTCTGAATCCCCACAAGCTAGCTCCACACTCCTCTCGGTCTTCTGGTGCCCCGATTTCCTGTCAGAATGGCCCCACTAAGCTCTGCCTACAGTATGCAAAAGTTCTTCTAGCCCAGAGTCCCAAATTCTTCTACATCTCCCACCCCCACACCGCCCCCCCCCAAAAAAAAACTGGTTAGTTCTTTGGTAAACCAGCCACACGACTTTTAGGCCTTTGGAATTATTATGTGGGAGGAATGTAAAAGAGTTTGGAACTCTGGGCTAGGAAAGCTGTTAACTGCTTTAGGAAGAGCGTCATGGACCATTCCTTTGGAAGTTTGGAAGATAAGAACACAGACAGTGGAGTCCCAGCTCATGAAGTTGCACAGGGGATTTAGGACTGTTGTGAGCTGGGGTAAGGACCATTCTTGTGGTGGTGTTTGGTCTGGAGTCTGGCTTTATTCTGCCTGTGTTTGAGAACCTGAGTGAAGTTGAATGGGGAGATGATGGACCAGGTTTGTCTGGCTTGGAAGGTTTCAGGACAGCAGTGGGTTCACGAAGCATGAACCTAACTAGTCTTAATAATAAAAACTCGAAACTAAACATCGAAGTAAAAGCTGAAAGATCAGAGAAGCGAAGGAACAGCCACAGTCACCTCTTACCTCTCTGACTCTGACCAAAAGGGCTGAGCTCCTATCTGTGCCCCACCTTATTACCTCCTTTCTCCACCCAAACATATCACTTCCTGTCTCCCGTTTGTCCAGACATCAAGACCTCTATGGTTAACTAGTGGCAAGCTTTGTCAGAACATAAACAATTATCACATTTACCCCCTTTTTGTCAAAAATAAAATATAGTTAGCATAGAAAAACTATATACAATAAGTACAATAACTATATACAATATATGCAGTCAAGAATTACTTCAACAATGTACAGTCTTGACCAGGTAGTGGTGGTGCACACCTTTAATCCCAGCAATCAGGAGGCAGAGGCAGGTTGATCTCTGTGAGTTTAAGGTCAGCCTGGTCTACAGAGCAAGGTCCAGGACAGGCTCCAATGCTACAGAGAAACCCTGTCTCAAAAAACCAAAAACATACAAGCAATGTCCAATCTATTAGCACTTGACAAATTCAGAGAAAATATTCTAATCTGTAATGTTCTGGGGAGGCCACAGTGTTGTATCTAATTCACTTTCTATCCTAACTTGCATTACCAACTCAAAACTATCTTTTGAGGACTAGCTAGTCTTCAACTCCCTCAGAGTCCCAAGAAGGAAATAATATTACCTGAGTAAACAGGAAGTGCAAGCAAGCAAGTTACAAAAACTGTGAAAATGTCAGAAAGAACTGGCTTCCTGGAGAGTCACCCAAGATTCGTTGGGACATCCATCTTTGGTTTACAGGTCTAAAATATCTGACAGACTTTTCTGTGAAACAGGGTATTCTGAAGGGCTGTCCTAACTTGTCATGGCGAAGTTGGGCGGTCACTTTCCTTTTGTCCTGCTTGTCCAATTTGGACAGCATACTGTCAGTATTTGAGGCAAGGCTACTTTCTTGTTCCGTGTCTAACTTTTGCCACAAAGAAGGTAAACTGCATATGGAGTTTCTTCGATGCCCATCATCTTCTCTAAAATAGATTGGTACTGCCAAGAACAGACATGTCTCATTGTCATAAAAAACCCTTATGTTATTAAAACATCTTAAATGCCATATTCTGTAGATCTCTGAATTTTATCCTGCTGAAAATGTGATTTATCAATAGACCAATTTACTCTTTTTCTTGAGACTTTTTTTTTTTCTGGATGATTTGTCCTTTTTCTTCATATGTATCATTTGTCCAGTGGTCTTCAGACTCCTTAGCTGGTTGTCTTCATTCTGAAAGACAAAAA
This sequence comes from Chionomys nivalis, assembly GCF_950005125.1. Classification (NCBI taxonomy): domain Eukaryota; kingdom Metazoa; phylum Chordata; class Mammalia; order Rodentia; family Cricetidae; genus Chionomys; species Chionomys nivalis. The sequence goes on along the minus strand of NC_080103.1, from coordinate 9,219,419 downwards.
CAAAATCTTACCTTAACCTAATTTTGGGGAGGTTCGCTTTTGGCAAGTTATGTCTGAGCAAATGAAAAACATTTGTTAGTTTTATAGGTTAGTTTAGATTGAATGACTGCATTGTTTGATGAGGTAACACCTCTTTTAATCAAGAGGTCTCTCTTGTTCAAATCTAATATTATCAATTTTGATGGTATCTATAGCTTTTCTTCTCCCATGGAAACAAAAGCAAAACCCCTTCCCCAACATAAAACATGTCCTGGTTTCCATTCTGAGGTCAGTACATCTTTAAAATATATTGGCTGATTTAGTTCTGTAGTTTTTCTACTATCCAATGTCTCTCCACAGCTGTTGTTTCTTTCTCATTAGCATTTTAAAAATTCAAAGTTAATAAAGCATTATGCAAAAAATAAAAATATTGCCGGGCGGTGGTGGTGCACGCCTTTAATCCCAGCACTTGGGAGGCAGAGGCAGGCGGATCTCTGTGAGTTCGAGACCGCCTGGTCTACAAGAGCTAGTTCCAGGACAGGCTCCAAAACCACAAAGAAACCCTGTCTCGAAAAAACCAAAAAATAAATAAATAAATAAATAAATAAATAAAATAAAATAAAAAAAAAATAAAAATATTACAAGATAAAGTATATTACAGGTATACCACACAATCCTACAGGGCAAGTAGTTATAGAAAGACCAAATCAAATTCTAAAGGATAGGCTTAATGAACAGGAAGGAGTAATAAAGATCCCCAGAAAAAAATTGCATAATGCTTTATTTATTTCCTACTGTCTGGGGGATGATGGAATCTTTAGGGGATTCTGAAAGGAAAATTTGGGTTAATTATTAAGTCCTAGGAGAAGAAGCTGTATCATTCAATCTATGCATCATGGGAAAGTACAGAGCTTGTCTCAGGTCCTTGATAGAGGAGTCTGTGCAGCTGGATCATCTCAGCTTGAAATTGTTCTAGCAGGTTGTAGTCCAAAGCCGATCTTTAAGCGGTGCTATCAGCTGAATGGCATCGTATGAACCAGGTGGGATCCTTGTGGAGCCCCATCTTCTTCCTGGAGACATCAAGATTACTGTAGGAAGATTTATTGTTCACTGAGGAAAACTTAAACATTATTCATATCACAGAAAGTTTGAATTTAAGTAGACATATATTCAATGAAAGGTCCATAGAGATAAAAAGACAGGGTTTCTCTGTAACTTTGGAGCCTGTCCTGGCTCTTGTAGACCAGGCTGGCCTCGAACTCACAGAGATCCGCCTGCCTCTGCCTCCCAAGTGCTGGGATTAAAGGCGTGCGCCACCACCGCCCGGCGAGAAGTCGAATTTTTGAAAGCAGAGTTTTGATAACCTTAGTTCCTAGGTTTTTATTTTCCTTCTGTCCCACACCAGGTGGCTCCTGATATGAGACAGAAACTCTTGAGTTTTTCTTTTAACAACATACTTGGATTTAGAGAAGGAGAGTCACCATCCAACTCCAAAGCCAGCTTTGATTTTTAAGTGAGTCGCGGGGACCATTGTACTGAGAAGTAGGGAGATGTGTATGTTTAGATAGTGAAATTTTATCCTGCAGAGAATATTGGTACCATAAGTCAGATTTCTCTTTGCTTGGTGATTCTTTCTGGACAGCTATCTTTTCTTCTTTAAGCATCTAGATGTCCAAAGTCTCTTGACTTTTTAAAGATCAGTATTTTCTATTTTCCTGCAAAGGTAAGAACAGAGCCCTACCCCAACCCTTATGAGGTTCCCTTACCACCTGTATGATCGTCACCTCTGTGGATGAGCTGTCATTTCTCTTTCTCAAGAGGTTTCTCTCTTTCAAACCAAATCTTGATTAATTTTGATGGTATCCATAGCTTTTCTTCTCCTGGGAAAACAAGAGTGAAACTCCTTCCCCAACATAGCACATCTCCTGGTTTCCATTCTGAGGTCAACACATCCTTGAAATACACTGGCTGATTTAATGCAAAAGTTTTTTTCCATTATCCAGTGCCTCTCTGCTGCCATTGTTCCTTTTTCACTAGCATTAAGAAAATTCAAGGCTAATAAAGCATTATGCAATCTATTTCTGGGAGTCTTTTTATCCTTTTCTGTTTATTTAACATATCCTTTATAGTTTGATTTGATCTTTCTATAACTGCCTGACCTGTAGGATTGTGTGATATACCTGTAATATGCTTTATATTTTAATAAGCAAAAGAAAAACTGTTTCATTTTCTCTTGGAATTTTTGATTTATCCTACATGGTTATTCTATCATTCAGAGCAGTATTGTTTTTTATAGCAGACACTGGACTTTCCAATTTTCCTGGGGAGGCATGTCCTTTACAGTGACTGGGAATGACTGGAGCATGTTTGACCTGGGGGCCTGCAAGAGACCCTCATGGAGTTTCCCAGTGATAATAGGTTGCCTTGTTTGTATCTTTTTGTTCTACACTAATTGGTCCAATCAGCCTTTGCTGCATCTTCTGTATCACCTAGAAGGTTGGGGCCTTCAATTTTGGGTGATCCCCAGAAGAAACATTATTTCTAGCAATGCCTTGTCTACAGTCCCTTCTCAGATGGCCTATTCTACCACGATTAAAGCATTTGGTATTTTGATGTTTCTTCATATCTTCGGAAATTGCTTCTCCTATCCCTAGCCTCAGTGTTACAGTCAAAGGACTCAACATTGGCTGTGTGTAGGATCCATTTGTCTATCGGTACTGATCTAACCATCAAGGGCCCAAGTATCTTTTTGCATTCTAAGTTAGCATTTTCAAAAGCAAGTGACTCAATGAGTACTTGCTTAACTTCTGGATCTGCTACCCCTAATTGTACAGCTTTTGTTAATCTTTGCAAAAAGTTGTTAAACAGTTCTCTTGGGCATTGTATAACCTTAGTATATGATTTGATTATTTTTCCTGATTCTTGAATCTTGTCCCAAGCATTCAAGGCTGCTGTATAGCACAGGGACAATTTGATACAGGGGTCTGTGTGAGGGCCCCCAAAGCATTTTCCAACGGCAAAGGGTTACCTTTTCTGTCCTTGTTGCTCCACATTCATTGATCCAGTGTTGGCCTTTGCCGCACCTTCTGTATACTTCAGAAGGGAGAGGTGTTCTGTTTGGATTATTCTTAGAAAAAAATATTGTTTCTAGGAATGCCGTGCCTAAAATCCCCATTTAGGTGACCCTGTTCACCTGACATTTTGATTTCTCCCCAAACCTCTGGAAATCACCTCCCTTTTCCAAGTATCTCCACAGTTATGAGATTCAGTATTGACTATCTCAGAAAGCATTCCTCTGTGGGTGCTGGTCTTGCCTTTAAAGACCTCATTACCCTTTTGCATTGCACATTAGCATTTTCAAAAGCCAGAGATTCAATTATTATTAGTCTAGCTTCTGAATTTGGCATCATTCTATTTACTGCAGAAGTCAATCTTTGTTTAAAAAAATTAGTGAAGGTTTCTTTTGGGCCCTGTATAACTTTAGTAAATGACTCAGTTTCTCCTTTTGATTTTTTTGTTCATTTGTTTGCTTTTGTTTTTTTCCTCTGTAACAGTTCTAGCGTTCCTGGAACTAGCTCTTGTAGACTAGGCTGGCCTCGAACTCACAGAGATCTGTCTGGTCTACAAGTGCTAATTCCAGGACAGGCTCCAAAGTGACAGAAAGACCCTGTCTCAAAAAAACCAAAAAAAAAAAAAAATCCCAATAATCTCGCCAAATCTGCAGCTGATGGTGATGAAGAAGATGATGAAATGTGAGGTTGGCTACTGCTGCGTAGAACAGTAGAAGCCCAAGAGGGTTTTCAAGGCAGCTACCTAGTTTGGCAGCAGCCAAGGAGGGGGTCCAGGGAAAGCCCACAACTGTCTGTCTGAAAAGCGCACACAGGAAATCATGGAGAAGAAGTACATGCGTGGAAGCTTCGTAAAGCTGCGGGGAGGTGAGGACCTAACTCCCCGCAGGCATCTGTGGAGTTTGCAGCAGAGAGGCTGCAACAGAAAAATCCCAGACTCACTCAGAGGGCTTGGGGAAAGGAAAAGGAATTGTCAACCCATCCGGCGGGGCATTGACTCTGGTCACGAGCAGCTCTGGACTCTTCAGGTGACTGCAAAGCTACAAAGGTGAATTCATGCCCCAAGAGTTGGACGCCAGATGAAACATGCTCCTCATTAGTCTTAATAATAAAAACTTGGAGTAAAAGCTGGGGTAAAAGCTGAACCATCAAAGAAGCAAAGGAACAGCCACAGGCTCAAGCTGGTGCCGAGGAAACAGCTGTGATTGCTAAGGAGATTGACAACACTGGGGAGAAGCCTGGGACCCCGGGAAATGTCTGAAGACACAGGCCCATTCATCAGACTCCTCAGGACCCAAATTTGTTTAAAGAAAGAAAGTCTGGAGCGGGGGAGGGGCTTAGTGGGGAAGAGCACTCGCTGCTCAGCTTGCTGCTCTTCTGGAGGACCTGAGTTCTGTCGCCAGCACCCACACCCACCTGTCACTTCAACGCTAGGGGATCCAATGTCCTCTTCTAACCCCTGAGGCACCTGCACATGTGTGTACACACACATCTTTTAAAAAAGCTCAAGGGGTTCTCTGCCTCTTGAAAGCAAACGCATAGTAGTATTTCCCCAAGGTCAGCACACTGCTGTAGTTCAGGGGGCAGGCACAGGAACTGACATCGGGACTTGGGGATAATACCCACCTGGCACTGGTTCTGAAGGCATGAAAGATGCGAGATTTATGGAGATGTGGAGAGCAACTGGGGTGGAGTCACTTTGGAGAGGCTCTGAGAGGCTATTACGTGAAGCTGCAGAGGTGGAGCTTTGGTTGCAGTGGAGATCCCAGGGTCCTGGAAATGGCCAGGACTGGCCATGTCTGCCAGCGAGGGCTGCACTCTGGAGTGGAAGAGCCCAGGAGAGAAACTGTGTTGCTGCAGGTGGCAAAGCTGGAATGGTGGAGCTACCAAGATTCTGGAGTTCCGCTGATTACATGACAAACTCCAGATGCCTCACTTAGAGCTGAAACATTCCGTGTTTCCCCCCTCTGGAGTTTCTTCTTTGTTTCAGGTTTTTGAAACAAAGTCTCTACATAGCCCTGACTGCCCTAGAACTCACTATGTAGAGAAGGCCGGTCTTGAACTTACAGAGATCCCTCTGATTCTGCCTCCCTACCTGGGATTCTCCCCGCCTGGGGCAAGGCTTTTTTTTTTTTTTTTTTTTTTTTTTTTTTTCGAGACAGGGTTTCTCTGTGGTTTTGGAGCCTGTCCTGGAACTAGCTCTTGTAGACCAGGCTGGTCTCGAACTCACAGAGATCCGCCTGCCTCTGCCTCCCAAGTGCTGGGATTAAAGGCGTGCGCCACCCAAGGCTTTTTTTTAATTGTAGCACTGGCTGCTGGAGCTTGTCATGTAGACCAGGTTGGCCTGGTTTCACACTCACAGAGAGCCTCCTTCCTTTGCTACCCGAGTGCTGGGATTATAGACGTACACTACTATGCCTGGTTTGAGAGTTTTAGCTTTTTGTTTGTTAGTTTTTCGAGACAGGGTTTCTCTGTGTAGACCAGGCTGGCCCATAATTCAGAGAGATCTACCTGCCTCTGCCTGCTGAGCACTGGGATTAAAGGCGTGCATGAGCACCTGGCAGATGCTGTGCTTCCTAATAAACTTGTCTGGTCTGAGTCATCATCTTGTGTGAGACCTCCTTGGTCCCAGCTACTGCTGTGTCTCCCTTATTTCTCATCCACTCCTCCCACTCGGCATCTCGCCATTAGGGACCCTTATTCCTGGGAGTTTGGGTCAGTGATGTTTTAATTGTCAACTTGACACAATCTAGAAGTATCTGGGAGAAGGACCTCTGAGAATGCCTGTGAGTGATTATCTCAGTTACATTGGTTGATGAGGAGGGAAGCAACCATTGTGGGTGGTAGCATTCCTTGAGCCTAGGGTTCTGGGCTATACGGATATAACGGTGTGAGCAGACCGAGCGTGTTTGTGCTCATTTATTGCTCCTTTCTCTTGACTGTGGCTATGGTATGATTAGCTGATACAACTTTCTACCGCACTGACGAACTGTAACCTGGAGTTGTGAGTCAAGAAGTCCTTTCAGCTTTAAGGTCCTCTGTCAGTGTATTTTATCTCAGCAACAGGAAGGGAAACTAAGACACAATACCAATATAATCATCACAGTTTTGCTAAAAGGCCAGCAAGATGGCTCAGTGGGTGAAGCCCCTTGCTATCGAGATTGACAAGCGGAGTTTGATCCCCAGGGCCCCCCTGGTGGAAGGGAAGATCTGGCTCCCACCAGTTGTCTTTTGACCTCCACACCACACTGCGGTACCTGCGGTACATGCAGATGGAGAACACACATATTCAGGCAAACACACATACACAACATAAATAAAATTCAGAAATAAATGGGGGCTGGAGAAATGGGTCCGTGGTTCAGGGTACTTGCTGCTCTTGTAGGAACCCAGGTTTGGTTCCTAGCACTCCTACGGAGCCTCATACCCACCTGTAGCTCCAGCTAAAAGGGAACTGACTCCTGTCTTCTGAGGACCCCTGAACTCACATGTGTATGCCCCAACTCAGACACATATATGTAAAAATAATAAAAAGAAATTATTAAAAAATAAATAGGGGCTTGAGAGTTTGCTCAATGATTAAGAACACGTGTTGTCTTTCAGAGACCCCAATTCTATTTCCAGCATCCACATGGCTGTTCACAACTGTCTAACGCCAGTCCCGGGGAATCTGATTCCCCCTGGACCTCTGCAGGCACCGCACACATGTGGTACACATACATACATGAAGGCAAAACACTCATACATATAAAATAGTAAAATAGACCCTATAAAAAAAGAAAAACTACAGTCATAAAAGAAGCAGAACAAAGCCAGGTGTGGTGGCACACGCCTTTAATCCTAACCCTGGGGAGGTGGAGGCAGCAGATCTGTGACCTCTAGGACAGCCAGAGTTGTGACACAGAGAAATCCTGTCTGGGGTGGGCGGCAGAACAAATAAATAAGTTTTATTAAAGGAGACTTTACTAAAATCTATAAAGTGTTTGCAACAGACACCACTACCAGAATTTCCAGTTGTTTTTATTTATTTATTTATTTTGGGGTGGGGATAGTTTTTGGTTTGTTTGTTTGTTTGTTTGTTTTTGGTGTTAGGAGTTGAAATTGGGGCTCGGTTGTGCTCATAGGCATCTGCTCACTGAGGCACTCTTGCAGTACTCTTGTTTTTTCATTCTTAGATTTGGCTTTACAAGACAAAGTTTCTTCCTGGCTGTCCTGAACTCACAGAGATCCACCTGCCTCTGGAGCGCAGAGATTAAAGGCGTGCGCCACCACCACCCTGAGGTTTTAAGTGTTTATAGCAGTTGGATAAACAAAGTACAATGGGAAACGGAGAGTTAGAATGGAACTTGCTCTGTAGACCAGGCTCGTCTCCAACTCACAGAGATTGATCCGACTCTTTAAAAAAAAAAATCATGCTTGAACTGTCATATCCCCAGTAGTGCGTGCGTGCATGCGGGTCTGTGTGTGTTTGAGACAGTTTCACTACCTAACTATGGAGCCCAGGTTGGCCCCGAAACTGCAGTTCCGATCTGGGTAGCACTTGGGAGGTGAAGGTAGGGGGACCAGGAGTTCAGCCTCAGTTCCACAGAGAATTCTCAAACGGCAACAACAAAACCGCAAATAACAATGGCAATGGGTTTTTGATCCTACTGCACGTACTGGCTTTGTGGGAGCCTAGGCAGTTTGGATGCTCACCTTACTAGACCTGGATGGAGCTGGGTGGTCCTTGGACTTCCCACAGGGCAGGGAACCCGGATTACTCTTAGGGATGATAAGAGAGGGGGACTTGATGGGGGAGGGGGAGGGAAATGGGAGGTGGTGGCGGGGAGAAGGCAGAAATCTTTAATAATAAAAAAAAAAAACGCAAACAAAAAAAAGGGGGGGGAGGTAAATCACAACTCTCCTGTCTCAGATTGCAGAGTGCTGACTGGCGAGTGTCATCAGGCCCAGCTGTGCAGAGAACTCACAGCTGCTCCACAGCGTCCGGAAGCAGCTGGCGGACCCTGCAGAAGCTAATTCTGCCGCGGAGGTAGCTGGCACCACGGGATTACCGGCGCTTCCGCGGCTGTGGAGCCTACAAGTCCCAGAACGCATTGCGGGGCGCGGAGGCGGGGCGGCGGGGCGGCGAGGAGGTCGAGTTTTGTGATTGGCGAGGAGCGCCAGGCCAATCGGAGGCGCTGTTGTTTGCCAGTCCAGGAGCCGGTCCGCAGAGGGAAGGTGGCAAGATGGTGTTGGAGAGCACTATGGTTTGGTGAGGAGCTTCGGACCTGGCCGGGGGCCGCGTCCGGGTCGCGGGTGCGCACGGCGCCGAGGCCCGAAGGCCTGGGGTGGGGACCGGGTCGCCAGGCGATGTGGCCTTGGGGCCCACGGGAGACAGGCCGGCGACTCCCTGAGTCATCCCGGCCCGGGAGCGCAGGCCCCGGAACCCTGGTTTCCCACAGCAGCCTTTATTTTGGTTCTCGGACCCTGCCCTCCATGCCGCCCTAAAGGAATGGGGAGCAGAGGCCAACCGCCCCATCCACCCGTCTCCGACTTCATTGCCTTTCCCTGTACTTTTTCTCTCGTAAACTTGTACCCGCATTCAGGGAAGATAGTCCTTCATTTCATCACGAGTCGGAAGGCCTTTGGGTGATTTGCTCAGGTCACACAACTTTTAGTGGTTGTGATACGCAGGCGTCAAAAGCTACCGTACTTCTCCGATGAATTAACGCGATCAGTTTGATACTTGCCATGAGTACCCATTATGAGTTGGATTAGAAGCTGAGGAAAAGAAAAATAATAAATTTTTAAAAAGTCAAGATGAGGACGTATATTTTTTCAGGGCTACAAGAGGGTTTTGTTTTTGTAGATACTGGGAATTGAGTCCAGAGCCTTGGGAATGCTCAGGAATGAGCTACAGCCACACCCCTTCTTTACTGCATTTATTATTTGTCATTATGATTTTTTTAGATGGAGTTTTGACACTATAGCCCAGGCTGACTTTGAAGCTTTATTCGAGAAGATGCGTAGGCTGGCCTTGAACTTGCAATCCTCTGGTTCCACCTCCCAAGTATGTAGGATTATAAGCCTGAGTCATCAGGCCCATGTTTCTCTTTGGAGATAGGTTAGCATTGCCAGCTAAAATACAAGGTGAGCGAGACTTGATGGCTCAAGCTTGTATTTCCAGCACTTTGGAGGTGAGGCAGGGGAATTCCATGAGTCAGGATGCCTAGGAAGGCTGCCTCAAAACAGCACAACCAGAATGCCCAGCTAAATTTGAATTTCAGGCAAATAGTGCCTTTTTAGTATAAAAAGTGATTTTAATACAACCCAGATGTTGGTTTTAATTATTTGTTTGGTTTGGAGAATGCCTCGCTGGTAAGAGCCCTTGCTGTTCTTGCAGAACTCATATTGTACTGTTCTCAGCTCCTTCTTGTCAGGCCCAGAAGATCCTGTGCCTTTGACCTCTGTAGGTGTGTGTGTGTGTGTGTGTGTGATCTTAAAAGTCACTTGTTAAATGTCTGAAATTAAAATTTCATCTCAAGTCCTATATTTTTGTCTTCTACGTTTGTGCACTTCTAGAAGAGAACATGTTAAGGGAGAAAGAAGACAGGTTTGGAACCCAGCATCTGTTTTCTGGCCCCAACCTTTCGCACACTGGGAGAATTGTAGTGACTTCTGTGTGGTACTTACTGGAGTGCCATGGCATTTGGGGAGTCCTCAGAACTTAAGAGCTGCTTAAATAAAAAGTCCTATGTTGGGGATGTAGAGCAGAGTAACTAACACAGATGGTTGATTGAAGGTGGAAGGGGTCACCGTAGGAAGAAGTTAGGACCGAAGAGCTTGTATTCAGTTCTGTAACTCAGGGGGCTGATGGAGGCAGACTGTTGTACAGACTGGCATTGATTTGAAAATACTGATCTGGCCAGGTGTTGTGGTACACACCTGTCATCATGGCACAGAAGAGGTTGAGACAGAAAGATCATGAGTTTGAGGCCAGCTTGGAACATAATGAGATCCTGTTTCTACCCCCTCTCCCCAAAAGAAAGTTATAGAGTGCTGTGTTAAAGGACCACAGGCATCAGACGGTGAGCCCTCGTTTTCCCTGAGGGTCCTGCATTTCCAGGCCCCAGTCTTCTGTAGGGAGCTATTTTAAAATGCATGTGTTGTGATGTTTGTCTTGTCAGGCTTCTCTCTCTCTCTCTCTCTCTCTCTCTCTCTCTCTCTCTCTCTCTCTCTCTCTCTCTCTCTTTCTGTCCATCCGTCCTTCCTTCCCTACTTCCTTGTTCTTTGTTTTTGTTTTTTGAAACAGAGTTTTTCTGTAACAGCCATGGCTGTCCTGGAATTCGCAGAGATCCGCCTGCCTCTGACTCCTGAGTGCTGGGTGTGCACCACCAACACCTGCTATACTCTTTCCTTGTTAGTTTTTTATGCATGGTATCACGCTTGGGCAGTGTGGAACTCAATGGAGCTCTGTTTGTGTTGTTAGGTCATCTCAAGTCAGATGTGCGGGCACATACCTGTAACCAGCACTTAGGAGGTAGAGTTGGGAGGATCAATTCAAAGTCATCTTCGGCGTGGAAAACTCATCCTGTTTCTAAGGGAGACCAAGGGTGAGGGAGAGGGGTGGGGAGGGGACAGGGATGGATCTCAGTGTGTTGCCCAGGCTGACTCCCAATCCTGGATTCAAGAAATCCTTTCCTTGACTTCCTAAGTAGCTGAGCCTGCAGGTATGCTCTGTTGCCTGGCCTGTATTTGAGAGATGGATTGATTGATTTTGCAGTACTGGGAACCAAAGCCAGGGTCTTGTTCATGCTAGGCAAGCAGCTTACCACAGAACTGCGTATTAAAATTATGATCTGGAAAGTTCAGGTAATACCGGAAGTCCAATTTTGTTACGCTTTTGGGGTGAAGGAGAGAATTGCGTGCTGCTGAGGGAACGCAGTTCTAAGAAATACAAATATTACCCCATGCATGTCAAGCTGGAGATAGGGAAAGTTGGGCAGTTGTGTGGTGTTTTGTTTGACTTGAGACAGGATTTTGCTGTGTAGCCCCACCTGGAGTTCCCTGTAATTGTCCTGCCTCTGGAATACTGGGACTGACGTTAACAGTGGCGTTTTAAGGGGTACATGCATGGGTGGTGGGGTGTGTTTTCCTCCGGTAGCCACTCCGCAGTGCCGCGGCTTTGTTCACTGTCACTCTTCTCCCCCTCTCCCTTTCGTGCTCTGCCCATCCCCCTCCTTAGCCGCTCATTGGTCTTGCCCACAGCCCTTGCACTGAGCTGTTCCACCCAAACCGTGCCGAAAGCCTCTATTGTTCTTATTTTTGGACTTGCTACTTTATTTGACCTGTTCAAACTGTGGAACCCTGGGAGGAGAGACCCAGTTCCCAAAAGTTGTCCCGTGACTTGCATATACACGTTATGCATGTGGCAAGCATATGCCCACATACTTGTCTTGCCCTCCAAATAATAAATGAAATGAAAGAGTGAAGTAACTGGACCTTCGAGAAAGAAGCAACTTTCTTAGAGAAAAAATTAACCAGGGGCTAGAGTGATATTCAGTGGTCAAAGAGCACAGGCTGCTCTTACATGGGATACAGCTTCAATTCCCAGCAGTATGTCGTTTCAAACCATCTAACTCCAGTTCCGGCTCATCCAGTACCCAGGGCCTGAGGACGCACACAGAGACAGACAACCATACACACAAATGCAGTTGTCAGAAAGTTAAGTGGCAGAATGAGAAGAGCCTGTGTCTCAGCACTACCTGATGCTCCTGTTTCTGCTTGTTTTCCAATAAAGCACCCCCTACCATTTGTGGTTCTAGTTATTATCAGGTAAAGCTTTATAAGGTGGAAAAAGTTATCACTGAGCCAGTTTTGCTTTCGAGGAAAGTACCTTGTTCTGGGCACTGTGCTCTTCCCTGAGCACAGGTCTCAGGGCTGGAAGAACCTCCCTGAAACCTCAAGGGTCATCGAGAGTTGGTCCCGGACCAGGGATGTGTGACTGATACCCCCACTGCCAAACCAAAAGGCAGGGAAGCCAGAGTCTATATTTCATATTATCTAGATCCTGGGTTTTTTGTTTTGTTTTATAGGGTCTCATATAGCCCAGATTGGCCTCAAACTTACAATGTAGTTGGGGCTTGCCATGAACTCTTGATCCTCCTAGCTCCATCTTCGGAGTTCTAGGGTTACAGCTGTGTGCTGCCGTGCCTGGCTTGTGTGCTCTATTAAGATAGAAAGAGTTCCAGGTGACCCTGCGTTCTAAGCCTGAAAGCCGCTGCTGTGTCACAGCGTATCTGGCAGGAGGTGTTGAAGGGTCCCCTATCTGTAGAATATGTTTTGGGGGATCCTCCATTGTTGTGTCCCCCTCTCCCCGTCTTGACAGCGTGGACAACAGTGAGTACATGCGGAATGGAGACTTCCTTCCCACCCGGCTGCAGGCCCAACAGGATGCCGTCAACATCGTGTGTCACTCAAAGACTCGAAGCAATCCTGAGAATAACGTGGGCCTCATCACCCTGGCCAAGTACGTGGGACCCAGGAGTGGGGCTCTGAAGGTGGGTGGTGTTGCCATGTTGGGTCTGTAGGTGGCTGACCTTATGTTGGTAGTACAGGCTGTTTTTACCTTTCCCCTTGTTTCCCCTCCCCCTGTGGTCAGCACAGCCTGTTGGGTAGGGAGGACTTACTGACTGCCCCCCCCACACACACACACATAGGTTTTTCCCTCTGCCCTGGCTGTCTTCAGACTTGCTGTGTGCCTCAGGCTGCCTTGGACTTGGGTAGACCTCCTCTTGTCTCCCAGGCCTGCACCACCATGCTCAGCTTTTAACTTTTTCTTGTCATTTTGATGCTAAGGGTGACCCTAGCCTCCTATGTGCTAGACAAGGGCTCTGCCGCTTAGCTCCAGCCCCAACCTTTGGGATTTTCTTTTTTTTAATTTATTTGTATTTCATGTATATGAATGTTTGTCCTACATCTATGTATATGCACCGTGGGCATGCATGGTGCCCACAGGGGTCAGAAAAGGGGTTCAGATTCTCTGGAACTGGAGTGCGGGTGCTTGGAAATGAAGCTGGAGCCTCTATAAGAGCAGTAAGTGCTCTTAACCGATGAGCTATCTTGTCAGCTCTTTTTTTTTTTTTTTTTTTTTTTTTTTTGAGACAGGGTCTCATATAGCCTTGGCTGGTATCAGACTCAGATCTGCTGCTTCTGCCTCCCCAGTGCAGATTAAAGGCTTGTACCATTTTGTCCTTCAGGAAACTCTATCTTAAAAATGATAAAAGTTGTTTTTAAGGTCTCTAAAGAAAACATGAATAGCCAGGTGGTGGTGGTGCACACCTTTAATCTCAGTACTCAGGATGCAGAGGCGGGCAGATCTCTGAGTTTGAGTCCAGCCTGGTCTGCAGAGCAAGTTCCAGGACAGCCAGGACTACATGGAGAAACCCTGTCTCGAGAAATCCCCCAAAAGGAAAGATGAATGGGAGTGGTCGGGAGGCTCTGTGTGTCTGAGCTCACCGAAATGCTTTGCTCTCACCTACACCTAGTGACTGTGAAGTGCTGACCACACTCACGCCCGACACTGGCCGCATCCTCTCCAAGCTCCATACTGTCCAGCCCAAGGGCAAGATCACCTTCTGCACTGGAATTCGTGTGGCCCACGTGAGTCCTGCCACCTCCCTGCTGTGAGGATCAGTGCTCATTTTTCTTGAGAACTGTAATCTAGAGCTAGATAGAGCAAGACGAGAGATGGCCTAGAGCAGCGGTTCTCAGCCCTCACACTGCGACCCTTTAATACAGGTCTTCATGTTGTGAGGACACCAACCAGACAATTATTTGTGTTGCTGCTTCATAGCTGTAATTTTGCTACTGTTTCGAACTGCACTGTAAATACCTGTGTTTTCCAGTGGTCTTAGTGACCCCTGTGAAAAGGTCACTCGACCCTCAACCCTTGTGGTGACCCACGGGTTGAGAAGCACTGACCTAGAGCAAGCTTACTCAGTATAGACAGGGTGGGGCAGGAGGACCGTGAGGGATGTGAGGGAGGCCTGATCTGCGTGATGGTCGATGTGACTGCGATGGAAGGAAGAGGAGGGGCAGGGGACACAGGGAGGAACTGATGCTTCCTGTGGTTGATGGAAACTTCTTTTGCTTTCCAAGCTGGCCCTGAAGCACCGGCAGGGCAAGAATCACAAGATGCGCATCATCGCCTTCGTGGGGAGCCCCGTGGAGGACCAGGAGAAGGATGTGAGTCCGTGGCCTCAGGCAGAGCCTGCATTTGGGAATGTCCTCACCTACTTAGAATCTGGGGGGAAAGTGGATGTCTGATTTCAGTGTTGTATCGACCTTTGGTCGGCTGCTGAATTTCTGTGTGTTTTGTGAGGCAAGTTCGCTGCTTAATATATAGAATCAATTTCTTGGTTTTTCTTACTTCTCAGCTAGTAAAACTAGCCAAACGCCTCAAGAAAGAAAAAGTGAATGTTGACATCATCAATTTTGGGGAAGAGGTAAGTCAGGATTGTAGAGCATGGGATCTGATCCATTGGTTGTGAACGGGACCGTCCTTTCCTGGAGTGGAGGCCCTGGGGCTCTGGAGACTGCTGTGAGCAGTGAGTGAAGGAGGGGTCTGTCTTGTGCTCTCTGCTCCGCAGGAGGTGAACACAGAGAAGCTGACGGCCTTTGTGAACACGCTGAATGGCAAGGACGGAACCGGATCACACCTGGTGACAGTGCCCCCTGGGCCCAGCTTGGCTGATGCCCTCATCAGTTCTCCTATTCTAGCTGGTGAAGGCGGTGCCATGCTGGGGCTCGGTGCCAGTGACTTCGAGTTTGGAGTAGACCCCAGTGCTGATCCTGAGTTGGCTCTAGTAAGCAGATGCTGACCTGGTCTGTTCTCTCTGAGATGCCCAGCTAGTGGGCTGGGTCATCCTGGGCACTCCCATGCCATCCTTTCCTTGTCTTAGCTCTGTCTGCAGGGCTCTGGCTTGTTCCTTTTCCTGGTGATACCCCAGGCCCTGTCCTGCTGCTTCCATTTCCCCTTCTCATCTCTCAGCAGTTCTCTTCCTGCGATCACCATAAACCAGAGGGTGCCCTTCTGTGTTCTCCAGCCACAGCACCGCCCCAGAAGTCCATCTTGTCTCTCTGTCCCAGGCTCTTCGTGTATCTATGGAAGAGCAGCGGCAGCGGCAGGAGGAAGAGGCACGGCGGGCTGCTGCAGCCTCTGCCGCCGAGGCTGGAATTGCAACGTCTGGGACTGAAGGTGAAAGAGGTGGATTCTGAAGTCCCGGGCCTGAGGGTGTAGCCATTTCAAGCTAGGCTTGGGTGGTGGCACAGTCAGCCCTGTGGAATGTTCACTAGGTCTTCCTTGCCCTTCTGTTCTTTCCCAGACTCGGACGATGCCCTCCTGAAGATGACCATCAGCCAGCAGGAGTTTGGCCGTGCTGGGCTTCCTGACCTAAGCAGCATGACTGAGGAGGAGCAGATTGCCTACGCCATGCAGATGTCGCTGCAGGGAGCAGGTGAGTAGGGCCTGTGTTCAAGGGCCTGGGCAGGGCTGAGGTTGGGATGAGGAGAAGGCACTGAGCAGAGACTGCTGTTCTCCTTTCCTCAGAGTTCGGCCAAGCAGAGTCAGCTGACATCGATGCCAGCTCAGCCATGGACACCTCTGAGCCTGTGAAGGTGAGGGCCGGCAGTGACCCTCGGATCCAGTCATGTTTGAGATCTCTTTGTATTTAGATCCCCAGCCTTTTAGGGCTGAGGCTTCCCTCCCTAGCATTTCATAAACGAGTTCTCTGAGGAACAGAAGGAAACACATAGATGTATGTTTTCTTCTGTGTAAACTTTGCCAGGGGAACAGTGAGTTGGAGAAGCATTCTATTGTCCTGGAATTTTCTAGTGGGATTGATCTGGATTGAATTCTATGGAGTTCTCCCGAGAGGGTCTGGGGGACAGGAGTGTTGGGTGTTTCCCAGCAAGAAAGCTACATGTGGTGGTGGTTTTACCCTCTGCGCTCAGTTAGCAGAGTTCTCCGGCTTCTGTGTTGTCTGTTAAGCCCATGCCATTGTGGACATGGGTCTTTTTTTTTTTTTTTTAAATATTTACTTATTTATTATGTATACAATATTCTATCTGTGTGTATGTCTGCAGACCAGAAGAGGGCAGCAGACCTCGTTACAGATGGTTGTGAGCCACCATGTGGTTGCTGGGAATTGAACTCATGACCTTTGGAAGAGCAGGCAATGCTCTTAACCACTGAGCCATCTCTCCAGCCCATGGACATGGGTCTTGCTTACCTCGAGCCTTTCCTTCCCTTGGTGGCACACCCGGTCCCCGCAGTCCCTTCCCTGTGCGCTCTGCTGCCCGTGCGCCCCCGCTCATGTGCCTTTTTCAGGAGGAGGAGGACTACGATGTGATGCAAGACCCAGAGTTCCTTCAGAGTGTCCTGGAGAACCTTCCCGGTGTGGATCCCAACAACGAAGCCATTCGGAACGCAATGGGCTCTCTAGCCTCCCAGGCCACCAAGGATGGCAAGAAGGACAAGAAAGAGGAAGACAAGAAGTGAGCCTGGAGGGAGGGCTGAGTCTGCCCAGGGGACTGTGAAGACGGGGTTGCCTATAGACGTAGATGTGCTGTCTGCAGACTTTACAACCTGAATAAAGCTTGGCAAGTTTTTCCCTTTGCTTCAAATAGTGCACGCAAGGAGTTTGCTGGAAGGAGTGCCCTCCACCTCTGCGCTGCAGACAGCTCCTTCTCATCCCAGCCCCAACGGTTCCTCAGGCTCTTTTCCTTTGGTACTAGGAGAAGCATTGCTGTGGCTCCACCATTAGATCCCAGGGCCACTGAGGTGAATAGAGAATAACACCATGGTGGCAGTCTAGGGACGAACAGTCCATGTCTGCTAGGTCAAAGAATTACTAGTTATGTGTTTTTATTTTTGAGACAAGGTCTCACTATGTATTCATTAAGTATACTGAATTGACCTCAGACTCACAGAGCTCCACCAGCCTCTGCCTCCCATTTTGCTGGGATTAAGGGTATGAACAACCATGTTTGGCTCAAAAGAGAATTATGAGGGGTTTGGAAAGATGGCTCAGCAGGTAAAGGCAGTTACCATGAAAACCTAATGAGAATTTGTATATGGGCCAGGTGGTGGTGGCACATACCTTTAATCCTGGCTAAACCTGGCAGGTGGATCTCTGAGTTTGAGGTGAGTTTGGTCTACAGAGCAAGTTCCAGGACAAACAGGGCTACACAGAGAAACCCTGTCTTGAAAGACCCCCCCACCCCTCTAAAAAAGGCTTTGTATATGAGCATTTGCCTGCATGTATGTGTACGTCACATGCCTGCCTACTACCTATGGAGATCGGAGATGGTATTGGATCCCCAGAAACTGCAGTTTAAGATGGTTGTGAGCTACCATGTTGGTGTTGAGACTCAAGCCCAGGTCCTCTGGAGGAGCAGCCAGGTGACTGCTGAGTCATCTCTAGCCCCTAATGACAAGAATTTGGTCCCCAGCGTCCACAGAGGCCAGAGCTGTCCTCTCATCTCCATCCAAATGCCATGGTACATATATGTGCTCCCCAACAGTAACAAACACAATGTCACATAAAAACTATAGAACAGGTATTACGGGGCGGTGAGAAGGAGGATCTAGATTCCAGTCCCCTCGGAGCATGCTCTCTGAAAAAGCCAGTAAGGAAGAGATGGGTGGGCAGTGTGTGCAGGCAGGTGGAGACACAGCTGAAGACCTGAGCAGCGGCCCAGGACACCAGGGACCAGGAGTCCTTTAAGCCCGGCTTTCTATGAAGGCAGAAAAGCTGGTGTGTCTTCACAGAGTGCCAGTTCCGAGGTAGCTTTTCTGTTAAGTTACAGAATAGAATACAGAATTCATCTTTCTCTTGAATTTTTGAGACATGGTCTGTGTATCCCAGACTGGTCTCAAACTAGTGATGTTCTCCTGCCTCAGCCTCTCTAGTATGCTGTCACATGTGGTTTCTCTTTGTTTATTGAAAGTATTGATTATTATCCAATAAATAGGAAATACTGGCCGGGTGGTGGTGGTGCACGCCTTTAATCTCAACACTTTGAAGGCAGAGGCAGGTGAATCTCTGAGTTTGAGACCAGCCTAGTCTATAGAACAAGTTCTAGGACAGGCTCCAAAGCTACACAGAGAAACCCTGTCTCAAAAAAACCAAACCAAAGCAAAACAAATACCAAAAAAAAAAAAAAAAAAAAAGGAAATACTGAACCTGTTTGTCATAAAATTTAAGACAAACACGTGAAACCACTTGGGAGCCAGAATGCTTGCTTGACGCCTTGTGTACGGGCAGGTTGCTTTCTACTGCTCTTTCCCTCTTGACGTGTCCTCGGTCAAGCCCAAGCTGAGCTGTACCTCATTAAATACACCAAATTGACCTCGATCTCTTAGAGATCCATCAACCTCCCAAGAGCTACACTGTAGACTGTGCCCCCATGTTCAGTGATTATGTGTGCCTTCCCAGCCCAGGAAACCACTTAGCCTGCTTTGGCGCTTTCTGTGTGTGTGTGTGTGTGTGTGTGTGTGTGGTGAGGGTGTCCATACAGAAACACGAATGTGAAGGTTGGGACAGTTTGTAGGAGTCTGTTCCCTTTTCTACCTTGTGAATTCTAGGGATTGAATTTAGGTTGTCAGGGTAGCAAGTGCTTTTGCCTACTGAGTCATCAGTCCTTTTTTGTACTTGTTTTTATTTAAATAGTTTGTTTTTATGTGCATGGGTGTTTTGCTGCAATGTGTCTACACCATTTGTGTGCTTGGTGCCTGTGGAGACCAGCAGAGGGCACCAGGCCCCCTGGGACTGGAGTTACAGACATTTGTGGGTACTGGGAACTAAACCCAGCTCCTCTGCAAGAACAGTCAGTGCTCTTGACCACTGAGCTATGTTTCCAACTCAAAGATTTTTTTTTTTTTAGTTGTGTGAGTGTTTTGTCTGCATGTAAGTCTGTACTATTTGCTTGTTTGATGCTCAAGGAGGCCAGAGAAGGCATCGGAGTCCCTGGAACTGGCATTACACATGTCCACGTGAGTGCTGGGAACCAAACCCAGGTCCTCTGCAAGAGCAGTCAGTGCTCTCAAGCTGTTAAGACATCTTCCAGCTCCTATCAGCCCTTTTTTAAAACCAGTTTTCTCATACATGCATATAAGTAGGATACTTACTATTAAACTATTAGAATCTCGTATATCAGAATGTGTTTAATTGTTTTGTGTGTTTGTGTGTGTGTGTGTGTGCATGCTCAGGTTCACACAGTCAAGTGTGCTTATGTGGCAACAAGAGTGAACACCAAGTATCTTCCTCAGTCCCTCTCCGTAGTTTTTAGCAAGTATTTTTTTATATTTATTTATTTTTATTATGTATACAATATTCTGTCTGTGTCTATGCCTGCAGGCCGGAAGAAGGCACTAGACCCCATTACAGATGGTTGTGAACCACCATGTGGTTGCTGGGAATTGAACTCAGGACCTTTGGTAGAGCAAGGCAGTGCTCTTAACCTCTGAGCCATCTCTCCAGTCCCTCTCCGTAGTTTTTGAGATGTGTATCTCACAGAATCTGAACCTTGCCGGTTTGGGTAGCCTGGCTGGACAGCAAGCCCTAGAGATCCTCCTGTCACCCTGGTGCTCGGATTACAGGCACAATGTCTTATTGTGCCTTTTTGTGGGTGTGAGGTAGTGATCAGACTCGGTCCTCTTGCTTGCAGGACAAGCACTTCCCCAACCTGAGTCCTCAGCTAGAGCAGCTGGAAGTCAGCACTGAGACGTGCCTCTTGCACACCTCGATTAGTTTTCAGACAGGGTTTCCCTTTGCAACCCTTGCACCTGGATTTGTACAGAACCGGCTGACCTCCAGTTTAAAGAGGTTATTGTCTGTACCTCTAACAGCCGCTGGGGTTAATGATTTTCCTTCCATATCACAGGAAATGTTTATTAAGGGAGGGTTATACAATGGTCTTAAGAAAATGAGTAAGCCATAAAGCCAGCCTCAAATTCACTGCAAGTTTTGAACTCCTTATCTATTGTTAGCTTCCCAAAGAATCACAGCACATGACCTAGGAGGAGATGATCTCCTATGCACATGGTGGCCTTGAATGTTACACTCGCAAGTGGGCTCAGAGAACAGCTTGTGAATGGTGGTTCTCGCCTGCTGTGTGGGTCCCCGGAAATGAGCTCAGATGGGTGGGCTTGGTAGCAGGCACCTTTACCAGCTGCCTCATTCTGTGACCCCACGAAATAACCACACAGAAACTGTATTCATTAAACCACTGCTTGCCCAATCACTATAGCATATTCTTAGTAAGCTCTTATATACTAAATTAACCCATTTCTATTATTTTATATTTTACCACGAGGCTCGTGGCCTACCAGCAAGGTTCTAGCTGGCAGGTCACAACTTTCCCCTCTGGTGGCTACATGGCATCTCACTAACTCCGCCTTCTTTCTCTCAGCATTCAGTTTAGTTTTCCCTGCCTAGTTCTATTCTGCTAAGCCACTGGCCGAAATAGCTTCTTTATTAGCCAGTGGTAGTCTCAGCATACAGAGGGGAATCCCACGTCACACCTGACCCTGTAAAGATTAATTCTCCCCTAAGTTTAGTCATGGTAGCTGAGTTGTTTGTTTGGGATTAGGTCTCTGTAGCCCAGACAGGGCTTGAACTCACCGCACCTGTTTTAGCCTTCCAAGGCTGGAATGATGAGCTTGAAGTCCTAGAAGTAAACCCTGAAAGAACAAATTCGGTGTAGGATAAGTTATAATTGAAAACAATAATCCAGCATTTGTTTTCAAATATATTTCATTAATATACCAAGGATTTAGTATGGAATCACTGTTCTTTGTGGCATCCTGGTTTGGGTACATCAGAGCCGGTTGCCCAGGCCCTTGAGTGTGCAAATGCTGGCAGATGCTCTATCACCTGTTTACAGTCCCCGCCCAGGATCTGAGTGCTCATAGTGTGATTTGAGGCTAAGGGAGTGTTTTTTTTTTTTTTGTTTTGTTTTTTTTGTTTTTTCTCCAAAAGACGTGGTTTCTCTGTAGCCTTGGCTTTCCTGGAACTCTAGACTAGACTGGCCTCAAACTCATATGGATCCACCTGCCTCTGGCTCCCGAGTGCAGTGCTGGGCTTAAGGCGTGCGCCACCCAGCTGAGGCAGTGTGCGGGAGAGGGCTGGCAGCTTGGCGGCACTTAGACACTAGGGGCATCTCTTCTGAAGGGACACGGGTGTGTGTGCCACAGCACACTCGGTCAGCGCCTACTCTAGCCCTCGCCTGGTGCTGGGTACAATTGGGATGCTATAAACAGCTTGTAAGGATAAAGGGAGAAGTGACTGCCCTAGCGAGTGTGGTGCTGAGACTCAGTCTCACCGCAAAGGAGGAGGGAGGAGGCTCGCTGGCTTAGCCTCTTGCTCCCGTGCAGACCAGGCTGAGGTTCTGCTGCATTAGCAGCCACACTGCTCCTCCTGAGACGTCAGACACTCCCAGTGGGATTTTGGCTTAGCTACTTACAGGTTAAGCATTCCACACCCACTCTCTTTTTCTTCAAAGATGTACGTCACAGGAATGGATGCCTGGTTGCCACAGAGGCCAGAGGAAGGGACTGCATACCTTAGAACTGAAGTCACAGCAGTTGCCAGCCTCCTTGTGTGGGTGCTGGGAACTGAACTCGTGTGTGCTGGAGGAGCAGCCTGTGATGCTGAGCCACCTCCCTGCCCCCAAAGAGCTGCTTAACTACTACAGTCAAGCTGGCAATGGTGGCACACACTTTTAATCGCAGCAAGCAGCACTTGGGAGGCAAAGGTAGGCAATCTCAGTTCAAGGCTAGCCTTGTCTACAGATGGAACTACACGGAGACTCCACCTTGAAAAAAAAAAAAACCCACCAGAAAACTACATTTAAGCAGGGAATAGTGACACCAGAGTCAGAGTCAGGTAGATCTCCAAATCCAAGGTCTGTGACTTGTGTTCCAGGCCAGCCAGGGCCACACAGTGATATCCTGTCTTTTTTTTTTTTAAAGATAGCCCTTGAACTGAAATCTGCCTGCCTCGACCTCCCAAGTGCTAGGTTTAAAGACGTGCTACAACACTCGATGACACCCTATCTTAGAGGAGAGATGGCTCAGTGAAAGTGCTGTGGGCTAGCTCCATTGAACATGACTTGGACATGGGTGTGAGCTAACAGAGTCTTTGTTAGCCAGCCGGTGACCACACTGGGTGCTTGGAGTCCCAGTATAACCCCGAACCTTTCTCAGGGAGAGCTTTGAAGAGCAAACACCATGTCTTGGGTTGGCAAGATCAGTTAGCCATAAGCATGACCACAGAAGCCTTGAAAGAAGGCTAGTACATTGTCCAGAACTGTGGACTTGGTGGTCGGGCCTTTGTTGTAGGCTTGGCAGGTGGTGCTCTCTACATCCTGAATTTAACAGCCTGAATGGTACTTCCGCCACGGAGTCAGTAGTGCTAAGTTTTAGGGTCCAGTTATAATAGGAGCATTGGATGTTCTTACAGAGGACCTGAGTTCAGTTCCTATTACCCGTATGATAGAACTGTCTGTAGGCACACCTGTAGGCACATGTGAACATATAGAGCAAAACATATATGTGTGTGAATGCATATACATAAATGAGTATATGTGATATATGTGTGTGTATATTTTTTTCAGTGTTTTGAGAGAGGGTTTCTTTGTGTAGTTTTGGCTGTCCTGGAACTCTAAACCAGGCTGGCCTTGAACCCAAAAATCCACTATTCTCTGCCCCCAGAGTGCTGGGGGTAGAATTGCCTGGCACCATGCCTGGCACATGTATACATTCTTTGCCTCCCTAATATATTTTTTGGATTTGTTCTTCCCTTTTAGTAAAATATATTCTCTCTCTCTCTCTCTCTCTCTCTCTCTCTCTCTCTCTCTCTCTCTCTCTCGTGTATGTGCCAAGTGAGTTTTTGTATACCACACATGTGCAGGAACCAGGACTGCTCAGTAGTTAAGAGCCTGCTCTTCAGAGTGGGTTCCGAGACACCCAGGGCTACACAGTGAGGCCCTGTCTTGAAAAAATAAACCACAAAATAAATAACAGAATAAAATAAAATAAAAAAACTTAAGCCCTAATTAAAAAAACAAAAGAATGTCTCAGTCTAATGGGAGAAAACAAAAGGCCAAATATGAATCCTAGTGCCAAGGCAGGGTAGTCCCAAGTCATATATGCAAGGAGCTAGGATACTTTTAGAGGGATAGAGGCAGACAAAGAGGAGAGAAACTAGCAGACAGAATTGTACTGCAGGTATGAAGTAATGTGTCAGGACTGGGGTCCAACCGAGCAGCCCTGTGCTGCACAGCATGCTGGGAGTGAGGCTAACACACCGGGCTCAGGCCTTCTAGCATGACTGCAGGCACCTGCAGAGGAGGAAGAACCTTAAACTTCCAGCTTCGATTTGTTTTATAGATATGGCAGGCCAAAGTATGTGATGGAGTGGAGAAGGATTGGGATCCGGGGCTCTTGGGATGGATATGCACAAATCTAACTTCTTAGTCATAGAATAGCCTGAAAGCACCCGGCTTCCTGATCCTTCAGGGAGGTTTTGGGCCTTGGGTCTTGTCACCCTGGATAAGAGCAAGGGACAAGGAAGAGACGACCTCTGGGTTTCTGCATGCGGTTTAGTGGTGCTGTCCAGTAAGATGTAGTTTCAGAAACAGTGAGCTTTGTTCTTGTCATGGGGATGGAGAAGCCTCCGTAGCGTTTCCAGGTAGCAGCCGGTGCTCGAATGGGAGGGCTGAGCAAAGGATGCACATGTGGTGTCGTTAGGCAAAGGTGATGATTATATGTATTTGAGGTTGCCCAGTGACGGGCGTGACTGAGAAGGGGGTCCTGGGGTGTGGGAACTTTCACACTCTTCTTTTCCTCCCCCCTCCTTTCTCATCCTTTCTTCCAAGGTGGGATGTGGGTGTGTGTATGTGTGTGTGTGTTGTGTGTGTGTTTTGCTGTGTTGCTCAGGCTGACCCTGAACTCCTGGCACTGAGCTAAGACCACGAGCACCAACCCAGCTCATGAAACTTCTAGTTTCTGAAGTGTTCCTGGACAGAAGTGTTGTGGAGAGGAGAGAGTGTGTTGTAGTCAACAAAGCTGAAAGGAGCTGGAGATCTGAGGAGCATTTTGATATAAGACGTGGGGACACAGAGTGTGGAGTTTGCCCAGCCCAGCTGGTTTTCAGTCTTGTTTTGGTCCAGTAGAGTAGAATCTTCTTTTCCATTGTGTGAATATATGTCACTGTGATTGACTTAATAAAGAAGCTGACTGGCCAATGGCCAATAGCTGGACAGGAAAGTGTTAGGTGGGAGAGCCATGCTGAAGAAGAAGGGTAGAGTCAGAGTTGTGAGCAGATGCAGAGAGAAGCAAGATAGGCATGCCATACTGAGAAAAGGTACCAAGTCACGTGTCAAGGCATAGATAAGGGGGGCTGGAGAGATGGCTCAGTGGTTAAGAGCATTGCCTGCTCTTCCAAAGGTCCTGAGTTCAATTCCCGGCAACCACATGGTGGCTCACAACCATCTGTAAAGAGGTCTGGTGCCCTCTTCTGGCCTGCAGACACGCACACAGACAGAATATTGTATACATAATAAATAAATAAATATTTTTTTAAAAAGGCATAGTTAAGAAATATGGGTTACCTGAGCTATTGGCTGGACATTTATAGTTAATATTTTTTTATTATTATTTTTATTCTTTTTTAATTAAAATTTCCACCTGCTCTTATAGTTAATATTAAGACTCTGTGTTGGTTATTTGGGTACTAGAAGGTGGAAAAGAAAAGTCTGCCTACATATGGCATTTCAGTGTGAGGCCGGAATTTTTCACAAAAGACCCGAGAAAGCTTAAAAAAAGGATCCTAAGCACACAAAAACCGGAATCAGATGCAGTTTCTTGATCACTGCCTTTTCTTGGATATACTCTTGGCTCCTTTAAGAGGCAGCTTGCTGGCTTGGTGTCAGTGGCAAACGCAGGCACAGAATTTTTAAGAGGCCCTGCCACTGAGCACTCAAATGCTGTTTACAAGCATCAGGTGTTGCCCTGCTCAGTAGCAACATGGATCCAGCCACTTCCTCCAGCTGGGGCAGTAAACATGGCTCCCATTGCTCCACCCACCATGGTGCTGGTACCATTCACTAGGCTAAGCTGCACAGGTGGCAGCTGACACACAATTTAAGATTGGCCTCATGTCTTGGGAGGCAGAGGCAGGCGGATCTCTGTGAGTTCGAGACCAGCCTGGTCTACAAGAGCTAGTTCCAGGACAGGCTCCAAAGCCACAGAGAAACCCTGTCTCGAAAAACCAAAAAAAAAAAAAAAAAAAGATTGGCCTCATGTGATCAAAGGACAATACTGATGCTCAGTAAAGACAGATTCTGGGGGGAAAAAAGCAAACAAATCTCTAAATGGGTTACAGTGTGTTTAAAATTATACACAGGTTTAGGAGAGAGAAGAGAAAGAGTATATATAGTCATAGATTAGAAATTACAGTTTTCAAATAATAAAGTCCTTTAA
Source organism: Chionomys nivalis (assembly GCF_950005125.1). NCBI lineage: Eukaryota > Metazoa > Chordata > Mammalia > Rodentia > Cricetidae > Chionomys > Chionomys nivalis. The sequence goes on along the minus strand of NC_080103.1, from coordinate 9,193,844 downwards.
TAGGGAATAGTGTAAGATAAAAGAAAAAAGTTATGTCAAGATGGAAAATACAAGGAGCTGTGATGGAGCAAGGTCATTGGTTAATTAATAAAGAAACTGCTTGGCCTGATAGGTTAGAACATAGGTTGGTGGAGTAAACAGAACAGAATGCTAGGAGGAAGTGAGGTAGACGCCATGCCTCTGCTCTCCAGGCCAGATGCGATGAAGCTCCAACCCAGGATGGACATAGGCTAGAATCTTCCTGGTAAGCACACCTCGTGGTGCTACACACATTAATAGAAATGGGCTAAGCAGTGTTTATATGAATACAGTTTGTGTGTTGTTATTTTGGGGCATAAGCTAGCCAGGCGACCTGGAGCTGGGTGGCAGGAACGCAGCCTGCAGCTCCTACTACAGAATGGCCCCCAACGTGGACAACTGCTTCCACACAAAGCCTGAGACAGCTTGGGAAGTAGTTCTAGAACAAAATGACAGCGTTGTGCATGGTTTCTTGGTAGCAGCACTCTCTAGGGGCTACTCTGCTTGCTAGAGGCAAGCAAGTGCACTCATTTAAGAGAGGCTTCCTGACTCAGCTTTAGCTGCAAAGCTTGCAGCTCTCTTAAGAAGTCCTGCCACAAAACAGTTAATCGGTGTTGATGAAAAGCTGAACACATGCTTTTCGGTTTTCAGCCGTAGAAGGAAAAAAGCTGAGCCATTTAAAAATGCCGGCTTTCTGGGCTGTCCTGCCAGGGCAAACTCTGACTCTTTGAGGCAGGAGGTCAGCTACAGAAAGAACATTTGAGTGTTGTAGCTTGTTTGCTGGCAGGGACCTTGAAATGCCATAGAGTTGTGGCAATAAAAATGGCTACAGCCAGTACCTCTGCCATGAGACTGGAAAGCTAAGGAATGGGCTGGATCCAGCTGTCAAAGCCACGGCTTTAATCCTACCCATATTGATCAGTAATTTAAAGGCTTGTGTGGTCAGAAAAAGAGAGAGAGATACAGTAAAGAGAGATTCAAAAACAAAGAAAACCTCCAAATGATTTACAGTGTGTTAGGAGTATATGCAGGCTAAAAGTTAAAGTTCTTAAAGTAAAAAACAAAAAGAAAAAAGAAAGAGAGTAGTTGGGTTGTGGTGGTCCACACCTTTAATCCCAGTGCCTGGGAGGCAGAGACAGACAGATCTCTGTGAGTTCAAGGTGTGGTAGCATACACCTTTAATCCCAGCATTGAGGAGGTTGAGACAGACGGATCTCTGAGAGTTCAAGGACAGCCTGGTCTACAGAGTTATTCCAGGACAAAGATATACAAAGAGCCTGTCTCAAAAAGTAAAAATAAATGAAATAGAGTTAAAATAAAGCTGCACAAAGATGGAAAATACACAGAGAATCTTGATACTGTATGCTATTATGCTCTCTTTGAATTGTTTGAATGGTGAGGAAGGAGCAACAGCTGCTAAAAGATATTTGTTTATAAATACTGCTGAACTAAGCCAAGATAGATATTTTGAAAATACTTTGACTTTAAAATTTGGATCTAAGGACATGATGCTTTGGAAAGGAGTTTCTTCTTTTGTTTTCACAGAGGATGAGACCCTGTGGATTGCTTCTATCCCAATATGGTATGATGGACCACGCCCTCCTGAAGGGTTGCTGTGAACACTTTCAAAAAATTACTTCACTCGACTGCTGACTGAGATGAATCTAGCACACAGGTTATACCATGAGAGACCTGAATAACAGCGCCCCCATTCAGCACAAAGCAGTTTGGAGAGAAATAACTGTGCCCTTATTCCCAAATATTGTTTATAAATGTTCTTTTACATTTAAAGGGGGATATGATATAGATATGAATAATTTGCATTGGTATGGATTTTAAGGTCAATTTTGTTATATGTATATGTATTTATGATCTTGATTAAGGTATTGTGATTGTGTAGTTCATTTAAAAATGTAATGTATATAGGTTGTTAATGGATGGTCATCAATAATAGTCAAGCTTGTAGTCATGTTAGTTAGATTTTCTAGATGTGCATAGATATATTTTAGATAGACATTCTTCATATCTTTCAAAGACTACAGAATATGACATTTAAATGTTTTAATAACTTAGGACTTTTCATGACAATGAGACACTCTGCTCCTGGCAGCACCAATCTACTTCAAGAAAAAAATGGGCATCGAAGAGGGTCCTTATGGAGTTTAATAGGCATTTGGGCAAGAAACTGCTCTTGCCTGGACTGTTGCATAAACTGGACACAGAGAACCCGCAGAGAGAGGACTGCTGAACTTGCCTAAAGGTGAGATGATCTTTCGGGGTTCCTGATTCATAAGAGAGTCTACGAGACATTCTGCAGGACACAGAAGATAGTGACTGAACTGCCTTTGAAATTTCATGCTTCGTGGAAATGTCTGCTGGAAACTATGGGCCTGTAGGCTGAAGATGGATGCCCCAATGGTACAAAAGAACTTTGGGTGACTGTCCAGGCAGCGAGATGTCTCTGTTATTTCTAGAGTTTTGGATTTCTTGTTTGCTTAGGTAATATTATATCCTTCTGGAGTCTTTGATGGAGTTGAAGCATAGATAGTTATAGTTGTTTTCCTTTGTTATGATAAAAGATAAAGTAGATGTAAATATTGTAACTGTAATTCTTGCTTGATAACTGTTTTGTTATATGTAATTTTGCTATGTTAAAGTTAAAGCCTTCCCTTTTTTTTTGTTTAAACAGAAAAAGGGGAAATGATGGAGGAAGGTCATTGGTTAATTAATAAAGAAACTGCTTGGCCTGATAGGTTAGAACATAGGTGGGTGGAGTAAACAGAACAGAATGCTGGGAGGAAGTGAGGCAGACACCATGCTTCTGCTCTCCAGGCCAGATGCGATGAAGCTCCAACCCAGGATGGATGTAGGCTAGAATCTTCCTGGTAAGCACATCTCGTGGTGCTACACACATTAATAGAAATGGGCCAAGCAGTGTTTATATGAATACAGTTTGTGTGTCGTTATTTTGGGGCATAAGCTAGCCAGGCGACTGGGAGCTGGGTGGCAGGAACACAGCCTGCAGTTCCTTCAACAGGGCTGGAGAGATGGCTCAGAGGTTAAGAGCACTGGCTGCTCTTCCAGAGGTCCTGAGTTCAATTCCCAGCACCCACACGGTTGCTCATGATCATCTGTAATGAGATCTGGTGTCCCTTTGTGGTCTGCAGGCAGAACACTTGTATATATAATAAATAAATCTTTAAAAAAAGATGAAAAATGCAGAGTGTGGATCCTGTGTGTTGTTTTGTTGTCTTTACATTGTTAGACTACTGATGAAGGAATGATAGCTGCTAAGAGATGTTGTATTATGAAAGCTGCCAGGTCAAACCGACATGTATGTATTTTAAAAAATATCTTGACTTTGAAATGGAAAATAGAGGATATGTTGTTTTGAGGGAGAGTTTTATGCTTTTATTCCCATAAAAAACTAAAGGCTATGGATTTGTTCAAGGTTTAAGATAGTCAGATTTGATCACGGAAGATCCCTGAAAATCCTGACTACAAACACAAAGAAATAAACCTAGAAGAACTATAAGGCACGTGACATATATTTTACTTGATCAAACATAAAACAAAAAATCATCTTAATTGATTTGTGCAACCACACATTCCATACTTGTAATGTATGTTATCTTTACAAGTTTATGTATTTTCAGAACAAGGGGACCAGACACCAGGTGATCCAGCATCTCAAAATGATGCAGTTACAAGTCTTCTCCACATTCTGCATCCAACACAGCTTCAAGACTACTGGCTGAGATGACCCAGACTCACAGACTACTCCAGTCAAGACTTAATTGTTATAACAATTATCTCAAGGTTCCCCCAAATATACTAGTGCCCTCAGATAACAGGAAGTAGTCTAGAGAATGACACCCACATTTCCAAAATATTGGTTATGGATGGTTATTATCATTTAAGGAGGATTGGTTACAAATTGTTATTGGTCATAGAAAAAGGCTAAACAAAGGAATTAAATTCAAAGATCTCTTTCTGGAAGAAAAAATGTATATAATATAGAAATGATGAGATAAAAGGTTATATTATTGAATCTACTTTAATTCAAGAAACAACTATTAATCTCAAAAATACTTTACATTAGTATGGATTCTGGTTTATTGATAGAAATTTAAAGTTATTTTTACTATACTATATGCATGTTTTTACTCTTGTTTGGGATATTGTGCCTATGTAAGTCATTTCAAAATGTATAATTAAGAAATATAGATTAAGCTGGGTGGTGGTGCACACCTTTAACTTCAGCACTTGGAAGACAGAGCAGGAGGATCCCTGTGAGTTCAAGGGCAGCTTGGTCTACAAAGCAAGTTCCAGGACAGGCTCCAAAGATACATAGAGAAACCCTTTCTCAAAAAACAAACAAACAAAAAAGAAAAAATGAAAAGAAAACAAAAAAACAAAAAAGAAATACAGATTAATAATCATCTATAATGCTCAAACTTACAGTCATCTAAAGTATGTTTTCTAGGTTAAACAGATATATTTAGATGGATAGATGGTCTCCAAACACCTGATGAATATGGTGTTTAATATGTTTAATAACCTAAGCCTTTTCCTGACAATGAGATACATATGCTCCCAATTGCACCAATCTACTTCAGAGAAGACAATGGGCATTGAAGAAATTCTATGTATTTTGGTTTTTTTTTTTTATGTCAAAAGCTAGCCATTTGGCAAAGAAATGTCCTTGCCTCAACTGCTGACAGTATACTGTCCAAATTAGATTAGCAGGAGGCTAAAGAGAGTGACTACCAGACTGCCAAGACAAGGGATGACAGTCTTTCAGAATTCTCTGCTTCTCAAAAATGTATGTCAGATATATTAGGCCTGCAGGCAAAACATGGATTCTCCAGTGTCACAGAAGACCCTAGGGACTTCTGGCTGCCCTGTCATTAGGTAACATTTCACCCTTCTGGGGTCTTTGATGGAGTTGAAGACTAAATAGTCATAAAGTTTTCCTTAGTGATGATAAAAATTAAATTAGATATAAAACTTTGGAGTTACAAAGATAAATAATAGAGTATTTTCTCTAAATTTGCTAAATACAAATGAACTAGATATTGTAACTAATTCTTACATGACAACTGTTTTTTGTTGTATATAATTTTACTATGTTAAAGTTAAAACCTTTTTTAATTAGACAAAAAGGGGGAAATGTGGAATATTCATTTACACTGTGTGAATATATGTCACCATGATTAGTTTAATAAAGAAACTGACTGGCCAATAGCTGGGCAGAATAAGGTAAGGTGAGAGAGCCAACCTGAGAAAGGTAGGAGAAGGGTGGAGTCTGAGAGTTATGAGCAGATGCAGAGAGAAGCAAGATGAGCATGCCATACTGAGAAAAGGTACGAAGTCACATGGCAAGGCATAGATAAGAATAGGAACTAATTTAAAATGTAAGACTTAGCTAGTAACAAGCCTGAGCTATTGACCAAGCAGTTGTAATTAGTATTAAGCCTCTGGGTGGTTACTTGGGAGCAGTTTGTAGGACAGAAACTTCTGTCTATACAGCAGTTCCTCACTATGCTTCCTTTTGGAGCAGTAATGTATATACCATGTCTTGTATATTGGAAGTATGCGATCTCTTCAATTTTAATTTTACAGGGGTTTCAGTTAAGAGATTTTCATGAGTTTTTGAAGAAGCTTTGAACCTTTTTTTCTCCCTGCGACAGGGTTTCTCTGAGTAGCCCTAACTGCCCTGGAACTCACGCTGTAGATCAGGCTGGCCTTGAACTTAGAGATCCACCTGTCTCTGTCTTCTGAGTGCTGAGATTAAAGGTGTGCACCACCACTGCCTGGCTCTTCCTTTTTCAATTTACTCAGTTGCTAGGAACAACTAATCAGCAGTGTCACTTTCCTTATTTCTTCACAAATGTCAAAAGTTTTATTTAGAGTTGCCAAAATGCATTGCCTCTCACAGCTGGTGAATCAGGATTACCAAAAGCATTTGTCTTCACGTTGTAAAATAGTTCACATCATAGGGACTCTTCGGTGTCCACACCACAGGCACTCAGTGTTCACACTACAGGAATTCAGTTCACACCACAGGAGTTTGGTGTTCGCACCACAGGCATTCAGTTCACACCATAGGCCTTCAGGACTCTCTGAGCTTCTAGGAGAGACTTCAGTAACTGTAGGTACAAATTGGGCATCCTATTCCAGATATTTAAAAGATTCATTCTTATATTTCTGTTGTCTAGACACTTGGGCATTTAGTGAATGTTCTTATGGATGGCGGTTCAACATGGGTTTGCCTTAGGTTTGTATAATTCCCCCTGCCCCATGCACGGTGACCTTGTGGGACCAGCTGCTGGGCTCACAATGCCCATTCTGAACCACCTCAGTCTCCAGCCACCAGCTCTTCCCATAGTTCTACCTTACCTGAGGTTAAAGGAGCTTGAGACCTGAGCTAAAATGGTCTTTGTAAACAACAGGATGTTGTGTTCTTGGCTTGCTGGATTTTCAAATTCTTTTCTTTAAAAAAAAAAGATTTACTTTTATCACGCGCGCGTGTGTGTGTGTATGTATGTGCACCTGTATATGCATATGCCATGTGTGCGGATGCCCAGAGAGGCCAGAAGAGGGTGTGTGATCCCCTAGAGCTGCAGTTACAGGCAACTGTGAGCTGCCTGATGGGGGTGCAGACAACCAAACTCTGGTTCTCTGGAAGAGCAGGGAGTGCTCTTAACCTCTGGGCCATCTCTGCAGCCCACTCCCCGACCCCAAGCTTTCTTTCTTTTTAAATTCTATGTGTCTGTTGCCTACAGCATGTCTGTCACCATGTGTGTGCCCATGCACAGAAGAGAGTGTTGCATTCCCTGGGTTGTAGATACAGACAGTGGTTAGTTGTCATATGTGTGCTGAGAAGCAAACCCTCGTCTTCTGGAAGAGCAGCCAGAGCTCTTAAACACTGAGCCATCTCTCCAGTCCTGCCCCAAGCTTTCTCGATAGGAACAATGGCCTTCAGGAAACAGGCATGGTTAAAACATTCCATTCTCCACAGGGCTTTGCTGCCACTCACAGAGCCACTTTAGCACTCTGAAGAGTGGGCACAGGAGGACACAGTTTCCCTATAACCATGGGCCCACCTATCCCCTTCTGAGTCCCTCACCTGCTAAGAAGCCAGAGTCAGTGCCCAGAGGAAAACAATCTGTGTATCCATTCATTCAGTCCCCTGTGTTCTGCCAACATCACAGCTTCAAATGTTCTTGAATCTCAGGAACAGGCTTTGGAAGGGTTGGGCCAACTCCACACTCAACCATGACATCTTTTTCAGATCCAGGTACCTACCTGATTTGTTAACATATTTCCCCCTAATGCCTCCTGAATCAAACAAAGTTGAGATTAGAGATGAGAAGATTCCTGTCCTGAGGCTGGAGAGAAGGCTCAGCCGTTAAGAGCACTTGTTGCTCTTGAAGAGGATGAAAATTTAATTCCAAGGGGCTGGAGAGATGGCTCAGAGGTTAAGAGCACTGGCTACTCTCCCAGAGGTCCTGAGTTCAATTCCCAGCAACCACATGGTGGCTCACAACCACCTGTAATGAGATCTGGCACCCTCTTCTGGTGTGCGGGCATACATGAAGACAGAATATTGTATGCATAATAAATAAATAAATAAATAAATAAATAAATAAATCTTTAAAAAAATTCAATTTCAAGCAACCACAGTGAAAAATATCCCTTTACAATGTGTGAATATATGTCACCCTGCGACCCATCCATCAGGTCCAGTTATTCAAGGACTGAAGAGGTTCTACCAGTATGAATCATGGGCGAGAGAAAAGAAGGAGACCATGCAGAATTCAATTGTCAAGGTCTACGTTTATTAGGGTAATGACTACAGCTTATATAGCCCTTGAATGAGGAACTTGGCTTGGAGTGGGGGGTAGGGGGTAGCAAAGGTCACCAGTCAGCACACCTGGTGTAAGCGGAAACATTCTTTTTGTGGTTTTGTTAACAAACAGTTCTCAAGATAGTTGGGATGTGGGGCTCTCTGCAAACATCCTTAGGACAATGGTCCCTGCTATCATCTTTAGGACAATGGTCCCTGACAACCCTAATTGATTTAATAAAGAAGCTGACTGGTCAATAGTTGAACAGAATACATTTAGCCAGAACAGCCAAACTGAGAATCCTGGGGGAAGAGGGGCGGAGTCTGAGGAGTCTTGAGAGACACAAAGAGAAGCAAGGTGGACGTGCCACACTGAGAAAGATACCAAACCACATGGCAAAGCATAGAGAAGAAATATGGGTTAATTTAAATGTCAACGTTAGGCAGTAACAAGCCTGAGGTATTGACTAAGCATTTATAATTCATACTAAGTCTCTGTGTTGGTTATTTGGGAACTGGTGGGTAGAAAAGAAATATCCACTTACATATGGTGTCTCAATGTGGCTGGGACCCACATAAGACCTAACAAAGCACTTTGTAAAAAAGATTTATTTGTATTTATTATGTATATAGTGTTCTGTCTGCGTGTATGTATGCCTGCAGGCCAGAGGATGCACACACCTATCTGCTACTAGCAAGCAAGTGGAGCCTACCCAAGAAAAGGTAGTTACCAAGAAGCCAAATTTGATTGGTTCTGGTTTTGTGTCCTGAGAGTTTTTTTGTTGTTGTTTTTGTTTGTTTGGTTGTTTTTTTTTTTTTTTTTTTTTTTTTTTTTTTTTTTTTTTTTTTTTTTTTTTTTTGAGACAGGGTTTCTCTGTGTAACAGCCCTGACTGTCCTGGAACCCTCTTTGTAAACCAGGTTGACCTTGAACTGACAAGAGATCCACCTGCCTCTTCCTCCCAAGTGTTGGGTTTAAAGGTGTGTACTACCACTGCCCAGCAAAATATTTTTTTTTTTTTTAAAAAAAAGCTTTGTTAGGGGGCTGGAATGCTGATTCAGAGGTTAAGAGTACTAACTGTTCTTCCAGAGGTCCTGAATTCAATTCAGGGAGGACTGAGGAGAGCGCTCCTTCTCAGGGAGGACTGAGGAGACCGCTCCTTCTCAGGGAGGACTGAGGAGAGCGCTCCTTCTCAGGGAGGACTGAGGAGACCGCTCCTTCTCAGGGAGGACTGAGGAGACCGCTCCTTCTCAGGGAGGACTGAGGAGACCGCTCCTTCTCAGGGAGGACTGAGGAGACCGCTCCTTCTCAGGGAGGACTGAGGAGACCGCTCCTTCTCAGGGAGGAGGACTGAGGAGAGCGCTCCTTCTCAGGGAGGACTGAGGAGAGCGCTCCTTCTCAGGGAGGACTGAGGAGAGCGCTCCTTCTCAGGGAGGACTGAGGAGACCGCTCCTTCTCAGGGAGGACTGAGGAGACCGCTCCTTCTCAGGGAGGACTGAGGAGACTGCTCCTTCTCAGGGAGGAGGACTGAGGAGACCGCTCCTTCTCAGGGAGGACTGAGGAGACCGCTCCTTCTCAGGGAGGACTGAGAAGGGCTGCAGGGCTAACTGCACATTTAACAAAAAAGGAAAAAGGAAACTTCTCTGTAGAGAGAAGGGAAAGAAAGGAAATAAAAAAGGTAATCTTCCCAATAGAGAAGAGGGATGGAAAGGAAATAAAAGAAAATTTCTCCATGGAAAAAGGAGAAATGTTTAATCAAGAAAAAGGATTTTCCTGGTAAAAAAGGGGAAAATATTTAATCACAGTCTAAATATGAAAAGGCCCAGTAAAAGAAAAATAAGAAAAGAAAAAAGCCTATTCCCAGTAAAAATAGAGGGAAAAAAAGAAAAAATCTCTTTCTGATATAAGAAATTTATAATAGCTAAAACTCAGGTCTCTTTGCCTGTGTTATGCCCAAACCTGTGAAGTTCCCCAAAAACCAATAAAGAGACTGAGTCCTGTATGTAAAAGCAAAGAGCCTTTATTTTATCCAAGTTTGCAAACTCAATCTTTCTATGCGTCTAATGTATTAGAATAAATGGAGAGCCCCGAGCTCAGTTAGAGTTGGCTTCTTATAGTAGTAAAGGTGTGGGGGGTGGTGAGGGAAATTACCTGGTGTGAGTGAGAAGGAAACACAGAGCACACAACACACAACAAACCCACTTAGGAGTTTATTAGAAGGAGTGTGCACAGGTCTGGGAAGTCAATGTGCAGAGAGAGAGAGAGGAAGATGGTGCATCCAGCTTTCAAAAGCTGCCTAGTGCATGTGCACAGGGGGTTGATGTGGCCACCCAGACATGGTGTCCACCAAAACCAGGAGATATTTAACTCATCTGACTGTGGGAATATGAGTAAAATCCAGCTGACAGTCAGTTCCTGGAAGGGAGCCCCTGGCCTGGGGGTGGGAAAAGGGAGGCTACCATACTTGGACTTGGAATCTGACTTTTGACAGATTTTACAAGAGGCAGTGATAGCTTTTAAGAACTCTAAGTCCTCAGGGGTGGGTTGGAGGTGAGCCTTGACAAAAAGGAAATAGAGCTTTGTTATTAGGATGAAAGAGCTGATGTAGGTAGAACAGAATTTGTTTGATGGAGGTGGGTCATCTTTCTATCTGTTGTTTCATTGGTTAAGTAATAAAGAAACTGCCTTGGCCCCTTTAATAGGACAGAAAATTAGGTAGGCGGAGTAGACAGAACAGAATGCTGGGAGAAAGAAGCCGAGTCAGTGAGTCGCCATGATTCTCCCACTCCAGACAGACGCAGGTTAAGATCTTTCCTGGTAAGCCAGCTCGTGGTGCTACACAGAATTTTAGAAATGGGTTAGATCAATATGTAAGAGCTAGCCAATAAGAGACTGGAACGAATGGGCCAGGCAGTGTTCAAAAGAATACAGTTTCCATGTAATTATTTGGGGGCATAAGCTAGCCATGCGGGCAGCCGGGTGCCAGGGACACAGCCCACCGCTTATATTACAACATTTGTTGGGTGTCAGGGGGTGTCTGTGAGAATGTGGGCTGTACTGTATGAACCCCCTGAGCTGACTGAGGTAGGTTTGGGCTCTGGAAGGCTGCTGTTCTAGCTGCTTGGTCAGCCCAGGTATTTCCCTTGGAAATAATGGAGCTGTTCGTCTGGTGAGACCAACTGTGAATAATTCCTATAGCTTTGGGGAGATGGGGGAGTCTTTTAACAAGTCCATAATGGATTTAAGTAAAATGCTGCAGATCCCCACGTGGCTACAGCGACAGAAATGCTGCAGGTCTTCAAGCAGCAGCAGTGAGCAGCAGTTCCCGAGATGGTGCAGTTCCCAGGTGGGCCATGAGGGGCAGCAAATCCCATGAGGAGAGTCAGATGGGCAGGTCCAGGGGGCAGTGGCGAGAGACAGAGACATGGATAGGCACGCCATGCAGAGTGAAGTTGGATATTTGTTTAGTGGGTTATGGAAGGGAAGGGGAGAGGGGGTAAGGGGAGAAGGAGGAAGAGCAGAGAGAAACAGAGACAGAGAGAGAGACAGGGAGGGGGTAAGGGGAGAAGTGGGAGAATGGAGCTAGGCAGACTGCTTCTTCTGGGGAGAGACAGAAAAGGGGAGGGACTTAGGCTGGAAGCTGAAGATCAGCTTGCCTGGTGGAGGTGGGGAGGGGTAAAGGGGTAGAGGGAGTGGGCGTGGCTTGTCTCTTATAGAGACAGAGCAGACCATTACAGTGAAAGATTTCTAAGGTTCAGGACCCCTGATTGGCTGACATTTGTCTAGGGGTGTCCAGGTGAATGTGTGCTGGCAGGTGATCCTATCTACAATTCTGTTGGACGGTCTGCTCCTGGGTGGTGTCTGGGTGGTCTCAGTTTGTGGTCTTTCTTGGAACCAGGTGTTACCTCAGGGTGAACTGCTGAGACTCAGGCCTCTGTTGAGCTTGTCCTGGCTGGGTCCTACACTGGCGGGTGACAATGGTTAGAACTTTATTAGGTGCTCTGTTCCTATCAAGCTTAGCGTGGTTGGGTCCCACGCCTGTCAGCTCTTGCAGAGACCGCCAGCACAGAGCGGACCTCACTGCTGCAGCCTGAACAAGCACAGCAAGTCCAGAGCTTAGGATGTTGTAGTCTGTTTGCTTAACTTTGATTTAAATGATTCTTATTTTTTCCCTCCCTCAGAGCAGGAATAACTCAGTATTAAAGGTCCCTTTTTGGGAAATGTCTTTTGTTTTTCCCTAATCATGAGAACTCATTGTTGGTAGTCTCTTCATAAGAGACAGAGGGAGTTTATGAATATTTTGCCTGTGTGCAAGTTGGATCCCCTGGAACTGGGGCCACAAATGGTTATGAATTACCACGTGGTGTAGGCAGATGTTTCTTCCCTGCCTGCCAGTTCCCAAAGAGCAAACATGGAGACTTAATATGAATTAAAAATCATTCGTCAATAGCACATGCTTGTTACTAGCTAAATCGTGCATCTAAACTTACCCACATGTCTTATCTCTGCTTTGCCACGTGGCTTGGTACCTTTTCTCAGTACGGCACGTCCATCTTGCTTCTCTCTGCCCCAGAAATAGGTGCCCTTTTTACAACTGATCTCTTCTAATCTGTACCTCTTGTGGCTGAATTCTCTGTTTATTCAATTTAAAATCCTAAATAACTAAGAGAATCTCCTCTTTGTATTTTTTTCAGGAGAAATTTGCAATCCCCAGCAGGGTAGAATTTTCTGTACCACATAAGTATTTTTTTTCCTAAGGTATCTGTATCAGAAGCAACCAATAAAATATCATCCGCATCATGATATATAATATATTGAAGAAATTATTTACATACTACTTCCAGTGTTGATTTACAAAATATTGGCATAAAGTTGGGCTACCTAACTTTTTTTGTGGGAGAACATTCCAGTGATATCATCTCCTTGGCTGGGCAGAAACTGTAAAAGCAAATTTTTCTCTATCCTGTTCTTGTAAAGGAACAGTAAACAGCAAACCTGCAAATCAGTAACTACACTAGGCCAATCTTTAGGTAATAAAGAAGGTAAAGGAATCCCAGGCCACAAAGATCCCATAGGTTGAATTATCTTATTAATAGCTCTCAAATCAGCCAACATTCTCCATTTTCAGATCTTCTTTATTACAAACACAGGAGAATTCCAAGGCTAGTAGTTTCCTCTCTGTGCTTAGCACCTAACTATTTTGTACCAGTTGCTCAAGCACCCATAATTTTTCTTTAGTTAAAGGCCATTGCTCCAGAAACACAGGCTTCCTACTCACCATTTTAAATCCAGCCTTGATGTGAGGGTCTGTGCGTAGTTCTATTGGAACTTGTTGTGCCATGCTTGGTTGGTATCCCTGGGAGGCCTGCTCTTTTCTGAAAGGGAACAGAGGAGGAGTAGATCTGGGGGAGAGGGGAAGATAGGGGAAGGGACTGGGAGGAGAGGAGGGAGGGAAAACTATGTTCAGAATGTAATATATGAAAGAAGAATAAATAAGTTTAGAGAGAGATGGCTGGCAGTGGTTGCAGGCACCTGTAATCCCAGCACTCAGGACGCAGAGGCAGGTGGATCACTGTGTTCAAGGCCAGTCTGGTCTACAGAGTGAGTTCCAGGACAGCCAGGGCTACACAGAGAAACACTGTCTTGAAAAACCAAAGGGACTTTCCGTGCTGCCCCGGGACGGGTCGTACGGCGTTGTTCTTTGTTCCCGATGTAACTTAAAGGGAAACTTAACACCATGTCCGGAGCCCTTGATGTCCTGCAGATGAAGGAGGAAGATGTCCTCAAATTCCCCGCTGCAGGAACTCACTTAGGTGGCACCAACCTGGACTTTGAGATGGAGCAGTTCATCTACAAAAGGAAAAGCGACGGCATCCACATCATCAATCTGAAGAGGACCTGGGAGAAGCTGCTGCTTGCAGCTCGGGCTGTTGTTGCCGTTGAGAACGTCAGCGTCAGCGTCATCTCCTCCAGGAGCACTGGGCAGCGAGCCCTGCTGAAGTTTGCTGCCATCACTGGAGCCACTCTGATTGCTGGCCGTCACCCCAGCGACCTTCACTAACCAGATCCAGGAAGCCTTCAGGGAGCCACAGCTTCTAGTCGTGACCGATCCCGGCCTGACCACCAGCCTCTCACAGAGGCGTCTTACGTGAGCCTGCCCACCATTGCTCGGTATAACACAGACTCACCTCTGCGCCACGTGGACATAGCCATCCCATGCAACAACAAGGGAGCTCAGTGGGTCTGCTGTGGATGCTGGCCCGGGAAGTACTCCGCATGCGTTGCACTATCTCCCGTGCGCACCCATGGGAGGTTATGCTTGATCTTTACTTCTATAGGAACCCAGAGGAGACTGAGAAGGAAGAGCAGACTGCTGCTGAAAGGCTGTGACCAAGGAGGAGTTTCAGGGCTCCTGAGTTCACTGCTGCTCAGCTAGAGGTGGCTGACTGGTCTGAGGGCGTGCAGGTGCCCTCGGTACCCATCTGGCAGTTCCCTACTGACTGGAGCGCCCAGCCAGCCACTGAGGATTGGTCGGCAGCTCCCGCAGCACAGGCCACCGAGTAGGTTGGAGCCACCACTGTGGATCCTGAGCTCCTCTGCAGACACCCGAGCAAAGGGAAAAAGAGTGGAAGGAAAATAAAGTTCCTACAAGTTGTCAAAAAAAGAAAGAAAGAAAGAAAGAAAGAAAGAAAGAAAGAAAGAAAGAAAGAAAGAAAAAAAGAAAGAAAGAAGAAAGAAAGGAAGGAAGGAAGAAAGGAAGGAAGGAAGGAAGAAAGAAAGAAAGAAAGAAAGAAAGAAGAAAGAAAGAAAAGAAAAAGAAAAACCAAAGGGGGGAGAGAGGAACAGATTATATAATTATTTCAGTGGAAGCAGAAGTAAACTGTAATAACATTTAATAACCATTTATGAGCAGATTATTTAAAAGATTAATGCTGGAGAGGTGGCCCCTTGGCTTAGAGCACTTATTCTTGCAGGGGACTTGAGTTTGGTTCCCAGCACCCACGTGGTGATCACAGCCGTGTGTGACTCCGGCTCAGGAGCTGTGATCTGGCGCCCTCTGCTGGGGGATTTGTACACCCTCGGAAGGTGTATTGCTGAGATTGGTGTAATAAAATGTTGAGCCAAGGAATAGCTAGGAGGGAGGTATAGGCAGGACTTCTAGGCAGAGAGAGGAAAGGAAGGAGGAGATGAATGTAGGCCTGTGAAAGAGGCCACAGAGTCATGGAGAGGAAACAGAAGGCGGAAGGCAGAAGAAGGGTAACGCCATGTGACTGAATGTAGATTAATATAAACGATTACTTCAAGTTATAAGAGCTAGTTGGGTACAAACCTAAGATAAAGGCCAAGCTCTCATAATTAATAAGAAGTCTCCATGTCTTCATTTGGGAGATGGCTGGTGGGACAGAAAAAGACTCATTACTGCCCCCTTCTGGAGCACCAAGGACACAAGGGTTACATAAACATTCATATGGGCAAAATACCCATACACACAAAATAAAAATAAGGTTTAAAAATCATTTTAATTAGTAGAACACATGCTTAGCATGCACAACACTTGGGGTTCAAGCTGAGGAGTCCCCAAAATATGCATAGTTAATATGACTGCTCACAAGGAAAAATCCTAAAAGACGTCATACACACATTAAAACTAAGGGCATAGCTAGGTGTGGTGGCACCCACCTTTAATTCTAGCGCCAGGGAGGCAAAGGAAAATGAATCTCTGTGAATTCCAGTCAACCTGGTTGGTCTAGGACAGCCAGAGTTACATAATAGAGAGACCATGTCTCCAAAAATAAGACAGTGAAATATGGAATACTATTCAGAAAAACATACAATACTGAGGAATAAAATGATTATGAAAAGTAAATACTTAAGCCGGTGTTAAAATAAAAGAAACCACAAATATAGATTAGAAAACATCTTAAAACACTCACACCTATGACCTCTCGAGATAAGGGTTTTTAACCAGGGTTAAAGTACCCGGCATGAATTCACTCCTGTGGCGCAGGCCTCACATCCAATCAAAGAGCGGCTGGTTAACCCAGACCAGCCGCACCACTATCGTGCCTGTGGGTGCATCTGGCCAGGCAGCTTGGTACTGCGGCTATGACATTCACCACTGGACGAGTCCACCCTTGAGTCTTCTCCCCCGGGGGACTGCGCGGTACCTTTTGGCTACAAAAGCTAGCCACTAGGAAAGAAATTTCCAGGCCAGTTCCAACTTGGTTTCTCTATGTCGTACAACCAAAGCGTGACACACTACAGATCCCCCTGCCTCTGCCTCCAGAGCTCTGAGGTCACAAGCATGCACCGCCATACTGTTTGAGTAGTGCTGAGGGTCAAAGCCAGGACTCTGGACCTGCCAGCCAAGGAGTCTGTCACCCGAGCTACACCTTCACCTTGTACCCCACCCATTCTGAAGGGGTCAGAGTACTGAGTATTGAATCAAGTACTCATACATAATTGACTTTACCACTCAGCTAAACTCCTGCCATCCCCCGCACCCTGATACGGGGTCTCACTATGCAGCCCTGGCTGGCCTGGAACTCACTATGTAGAGCAGGCCAGCCTCAAACTCCCAGAGATCTGCTTGCCTCTGCCTGCCAGGCGCCAGGATTGCAGGCGTGTGCCACCACACCTGGGTACCATATTTTAATTAAACTTTGTTCATTGTTGTAACCATAGTTGTGAGAAACAAGACAGCAGCAGGTCCCCTTCTCACACCTCCTCAATAGCAACACCCGCAGAGTTCTAGCACAATACTACAGCCAGGGAGGAGACATCGATACCGCCAATATGAAGAAGAAGATTTTTCTTTTCGTCATCCCCCGCCCTATGCTGGCTTCAAACTCACCATCATCCTCCTGCCTCAAGCTCCCAAGTGCTGGATGACAGTCATGTGCCACCATGTAAACATAGCGAATGTTCTGTACACGGCCAGGCCCTGTGTAACCTTTTACAACTGGCTTTTGTCACTGGGCGTGGTTTTCTGGAGACTCCCTCGGGTTGTCATGGGCACCAAGAGTTCTGTTTACTGCTGAGTAGTACACACGCGGTGCTGTGGATTGCTACAGCTTGTGTAACCGTCCATTAGCTTCAAGGGCATCTGTGTTTGTTTCCTTTCCAGTTTTTTCCTATTCCAGATAAAACTCATAAGCATCTCTGCACAGAATTTTGTGTGCGCTGGTCTCAGTTTTACACGTGATCCCGAGGCTAAGATGGTATTTATGGCTGCCTTTTTGTGTCTTACTCCTTTACTTTGTTAGTCGCCCACATTTATGGTGTCTGTTACATGCCGGGCCCTGTTCTAAGGACTTTACAGACCTCATTTAATTCTCACAATTACTATGGCAGGTATGCGTTACTGTCTTCCCCACAGCGCAGATGTGGGAATCACGATGAGAGAGGCACACAGTCAGCGCGCATGAGTGGTCGGCTTTGAGCCGGGGTTACCACCTCACCGTCTGTTCCACAGCCAGACTACAGTCGGCCCAGGCTCTTTGCTATGGAGGATCCTGGAGGATCTACACTTGTAGATGTTTGTCTCTGCTGCTGTGGCTTCTGTTAACTTTAACTACTGGACACAGTGGTCCAAGGTGCCCTGAGCGTTGCCCTGCACAGTATCCGCTCTCCTCCCTGACCCATTACGTAATGGCAACACCACTTCCTCAGAGTCTTAAGTCCCTTCATTTAGCATCTGTTCCTTTTCTACCTGGTAATCCAATGGCTTAAAGAGCTCACTAAGCCAGGCAGCTGTCCCACTGAGACACTGATACGAAGCCAGTCTTTTTGGAGGGCTGTTCTCGTCTGCTTTCTATTGCTGTGATCAACACCATGGCCAGAAGCAACTTGGGAAGGATCCAGTCAGATCATGGTCCAGCACTGAGGGAAGCCAAGGCCAGAGCTTAAGCAGGGCTGGAGTGTGGAGAGAGGAACTCAAGCAGAGACCATGGGGGATGCTGCTCCCTGACCTGCTCTCCAGACTCACATTCGGCTAACTTATTCCTCCCAGGATAGCTTGCCCAAGGGTGGAGCTGCCCACAGTGATCTGAGCCTTTCCACGTCAATCATTATCAAGAAAATGCCCACAGGCCCATATGATGAAGGCATTTTCTCAGCTGAGGCTCCCTCTTCCCAGATGACTTGACCAAGAAAACTCCCCATGGCAGTCACCAACCAGTAGGCTCCTGAGTCATGGCGCACAAACCAGGCTGTCATCAACGTAATAACAGGAGGCTCCACTCCAGGCTCCCCTCCTCCATCTGAGGGCCTGGCCTCATCAGAGAGATAGAAGGATCATGGTTCAGGCCCTGTGTTCTGTGACAGGCACTCCAGCCTCGGAAGGTTTGCTGTAGCCGGTTTCTACAAGGCCAGCCTCTTCTGAGTCTTGAATCCACCCTATGGATCTTCATAGACTAGTTACAATGTATCCCAGAGCCTAAACGGCTGGGTTTGAAAAATGGTTATCACTATTCACTTACCTGCCATTGCCTTTGGACAACTTAGGAAAGCCTGTCTGTGACTCAAGTCTGTCTCTGAAATGCAGCGTATAGCTCTGACTGTCGCTGTGAGCACAGAAGAGCCACACTTGCAGAGCGCTCTGTGCGCTGGACGTCTGTCCTGACTGGTTTGTTTGTCAACTTGAGACCAGCTAGAGCTGTCTGGGAAGAGGAACCCCAAGTGAGAAAAAGCTTCTACAGGCGATCAGAGCAGCACTTTCTTGATGGATGATTGATGTGGGGGACCCACTGTGGGCGGTGTCACCGCCTTCAGCCCCCAGTGGTCCTGGGTGGTGTAAGAAAGCAGACTGAGCAACCAGCAGTCAGCACTCCTCCATGGCCTCTGCTTCACTTCCTGTCTTCACTTGCCCTGAAGATGGACTGGAACCTGCAAGCCAAATAAACCCTTTCCTCCCCAGGCTGCTTTCGGTAATACGGTTTTACCACAGCAATAGAAAATCAAACTAAGCCAGCATCTGAACGAGAACCTCTCTCGAGTGTGGGCACCATAGTTGCGTGTGAAATACCTCAGATGCCCGCAGGTGGTAGCGGTGGCAGGTGCATGGAGCAAGCAAAGAAACCAAACCCTTGAATTCCTTGTAGAGAGAACACATTTCTGCACCCTCCCTGCTGGAAGAGGGCCAGTGTAAGCAGCCCTTCAGAGGTGGCAAGCTGGTTTGATGGTTTCTGTGTGCCAAGGGGACCTTCAGCCCCGGCCGGGTCTGACTTGGTACGGGGTGGTCCATGCCGTAAAGGGGGTATCTGCGGCGTGGAAGTCTGGGAAGGAAACGAAAGGCATCCTTGAGAGGCTGTGCCTGGCCTGCACATCAGCAGTCACTTCTGGGAGAAGGGCTGATGGGAATAGGCTCCCTAGCCTGGGATTTCCCGGGAGTCCATTTAGAGGCCCTTCCCAGACCCTCTTCCCCGCCCCTCTGATCTTGCCTACCCAGTCTTTGGACCTGGCTGAAGCCTTTGCTCTGCCTGGGGCACCCGCAGGGCCCACAGCCCCGGTGAAGACTCTCAGACCTCAGACTTCCGTTTGCCCCCTGAGGGTTTTCCTTCTCCACTAACTTCCCAGACCATCCCTCAGAGAATGTATCTATTTTATTTTTGTCTATGTGTCTCTGTGTGTGTGCATGCGCCAGAGGAGGACATCAGATTCTCTAGAGCGCGATCACAGGTGAGCTATAAACCACTCAGTAAGGATTCTGGGAGCTGAACCCAGGTCCTCTACGAGAAAGAACAGCAAGTACTCCTAACCCGGAGCCATCCCTCTCGTCCCCTATTTATTTATTTTTTTAGTAAAGGGGCACTTACTCATTATTTGCAATTTAATGAAAAGACCACTGATTTTCTAGGTGTGAAAATACCTTTTAAATTACCTTAAGTTACATTCTGTTTATTGTGTTCCTGTATGTGTATATGTGAGACCTTGTGCAAATCACGCACGCACGTGTATGTGTGTGTGTAGGCCAAGGGTACTAATTCTTTTTTTTTTTTTTTTTTTTGGTTTTTCGAGACAGGGTTTCTCTGTGGCTTTGGAGCCTGTCCTGGAACTAGCTCTTGTAGACCAGGCTGGTCTCGAACTCACAGAGATCCGCCTACCTCTGCCTCCCAAGTGCTGGGATTAAAGGCGTGTGCCACCACCGCCCGGCAAGGGTACTAATTCTTGAAAGTGAATATCTGAATTATAAATTTTATGTACGTGGCTGGCAGAATGATTCTGCAGGTAAAGGCAACACCAAGCTCAGTCCCCAGAACCCACATAGTAGAAGGAGAGAACCCCTCCCAAAAGTTGTCCTGTGACTTCTTCATGCACACCATGAGACACACATGGCCCCCACATGCACACAAAAATAAGTAAAAAAAAAATGTAAATTAAAAAAATTAAATCTGTTTAAAATTAAATGTTTTATAACATTTTTGTTATGGTTAAAGAGCTAAATGTGTATCACCAGCCTTCTGGGCTTTTTGTTGTGTGTGTGTCTTGCGCGCGCGCGCGCGCGCGTGTGTGTGTGTGTGTGTGTGTGTCTGTGGACCACGTGCATGCAGTGTCACTTGGACCCCTGGGACTGGAGTTACAGGTGGTGCTGGGAACTGAACCTGGACCCTCTGGAAAAACAGCCAGTGTCTTAACTGCTGAGCCACCTCGCTGGCCCCGTCATTGGCATCTCAAGCTCAGTGAAGCTAAGCACAGACCCAGGGCTGTGACCACACATAGGTCTCCAGTAAGCAATCTCAAAGGACGCAGGTCTTTAACCCCAGCACTCAGGTGGATGAGTATCTCTGTGAGTTCAAGGCCAGCCTTGTCTACACATTGAGCCCAGGCTAGCCAGAGCTGCACAATGAGACCCTGTCTCAGACGTAAGTGTGTATGGATGGGGAGTGGGGGGGTGGAGAGGGGAAGGGTGGAGTGGGGAGGGGAGGGCTGGTGGTGTGTGGTGAGGAACCTCCCCCTCCTGCCTCCACCAGGTTATGCAACTTTGAGAATCCTTTGGCTCTCTGGGTTAAGCCTTTAATCCCTGGTTTGGGAGGAGGGATGAATCATTGGGGTTTGTTGATACCAGAAGCCCCCAAGTGATTGGCTATTTCTCAAGGGAAGAGCTAGTGCTTGCAGAACAGGGCTAGGACTCTGGACCCTCCAGGTTGCCAGAGCAACTGCCCTGGGCTTGCTGCCTGGGCTGGGTTTGCTAAACACTGGATTTGCTGAGTCACGGCCCAGGCAGCAGATGGGACTGAACTTCCGGAAGCAGCCAGAGAGCTTTTCCCGTGCCACCCAGAGGTCACTGCCTCTGCCCCTCAAGTTCTTGGTGGAACCCTGGCAGCTTTGGACCTCGGGGGCTTCTGCAGGGCAATGTCTGTCCCCTACCCCCATCTGCCTTTCCTGTGGCTTCTCCACCCAGAGCCCTCGCGTGCACTTGTTCCTGGCTGCAAGGACACTGGAGACGCTGACCTCCGCTTCTCTCCAAACACTATTAACAGAAAGGACCGAATGCACGGACCTGCCCTCCAAACGATTTGACTACGCAGACCCCAGAGTCAAAGGCTACAGCGGGACTGGGTGACTTAGCGCCAGTGGTGTAGAGAACAGGTACAAGAGTCTGAAGCCAAACCAGGAATCAAACCCTGGGCTCTGCTATGTGCCCCTTTTCAGCGGTCACTTCCTTATTTGTAAATTGGACCTAATGGCTTTATGGAATTGTTGGCGATTAAGATGGACCACATAAAGAGCTTAGAGAAGTTAGAGTCAGCCTGTCGGTGAGTGGGTGTGGCTCATCCTTCTGTACCACAGGGCTTAGACCAGTGCCTGGGAGGCATTAAATGTTTAACAAATGATAACTGTTATTACTTCCTAAGTTTTGTCTGCTTGTCCAGGTAGGTCTGTGAAGCTGGAATTCCCACGTTGCTCAGCACGGCACTTTTCCTTTTGAAGGGCATTGGTGAAAGCATCTCCATAGGGCTCCCATTAACCCGTTCACCCGTCCTGAAGAGAGTGCCCTTCCCAACTATTCTCACCAATGCTGAAGTTTGTTTTGAAGATTTATTTCTTTTTTAAATTATGTGTGCTTGTGTGTGTCCCTTTGTGGGTGTGTGTAGATGCCCACAGAGGCCGGAGGCATCTGATTTCTGGAACTAGAATTAGAAATAGTTGTGAGCTGCCTGGGGACCAAACTCGGGTCCTCTGGAAGAGCAATTATACGCTCATAACTGCAGAGCCATTTCTCCAGCTCTACTGGGCTTTACTATTAAAAAATTTTGTTCATGTTTAAAAGCATAAATAAAAAGAAAGACCAGATGGGTACCTTTTGGCATGCCCTGCCAAGGTATTCCACTAAGCAAAAGGCCATGTGCAGCCGAGTTAGGGCCACAGTTCATTGGGGGAGGGGAGAGCAAAAAAGAGTGGAAGGCTGTGTCATAGCAGGGAATTGAGAGAGGCAGACGAGGAATAAGAGAAGCAAGGGAGGAGAGAAGAGGCAAGAGAGACAGAGAGGAGAACGAGCTGTGCTCCGGTGGGCACAGCTGCTGGTGAGGGGCACCTGCAGGCAGCAGAGGCAGGCTGCTGCTGTGGCGGAAACTATGGCATCTAATGGGCAACCTCGTTATCATATTCTTTCACTACTTCAGTTCTTAAGTGATATATATATATATATATATATATATATATATATATATATATAAATAATTTGGTGTTTCAAGACAGGGTTTCTCTGTGGCTTTGGAGTCTGTCCTGGAACTAGCTCTGTAGACCAGGCTGGCCTCGAACTCACAGAGATCCACCTGCCAAGTGCTGGGATTAAAGGTGTGCACCACCACTGCCTGGCTATACATATATTTTTGAGAGAGCCGAGCAGACACTGTAACAGTCTGCTCTGTCTTCTGTCAGAGTTCAGGTCTCAGTTTCAGTTTCCTGAGACTGAACAACCTGTTTCTGATAGAACCAGGAACAACGGTCAAGCATCTTCAAGGCCCCTGACATCAGGGAGGAGGGAGATCGCATGTGCCAAGCCCAGAGCATCTCCAATAGGAGCTCAAGGCAATGACCAAATAGGGGCAGACCTTGGGAATTGACCAAACAGGCCCAAAGAGGGAGGAACTCTAGCCCTAGCCAGCCCCTGCCAACCCCAGCCAATTAGAAACGTACTAATATAACTGATGCTTGCTTAACCAATTACGTTTAAGATGACCTAACTGCTTCTGAAATGCCCCTTGGCGGTTCTGAAGAGGAACCTGTGGTGATATTTTGCTTGTGTTCTAACAAATAAAGCTTGCCTGAAGATCAGTTAACCATAGAGGTCTGGTGGTTTATACAGACAGGCAGGAGTGATATGGCCAACCAGAGGGAGGATTATAAGGCAGGAGGAGACAGGAGCTGGCCCTTTTTTCTGTCCGAGGATTTCACAGAGCTAAGAAGTGGCTGTGGCTAGTTCCTTTGTCAATGCCCAATGTGGTGCACGAATTCACAAAAAAAGCTGTTTGATTATGGCTTTGCAGCCACCAGCACAGGCCAGATCTGCATGCAGGGCTCATGTGAGAGTGGCTGCCTTGCTGGCTAGGTCTTCCTCTCTTTTTTTCCTT
The DNA here is from genome assembly GCF_950005125.1 of Chionomys nivalis. Classification (NCBI taxonomy): domain Eukaryota; kingdom Metazoa; phylum Chordata; class Mammalia; order Rodentia; family Cricetidae; genus Chionomys; species Chionomys nivalis. The sequence continues at coordinate 9,170,400 of NC_080103.1, read as the reverse complement.
AAGCCTTTAAGTGAATTTGAAATTTGTTGTTGTTGTTGTTGTTGCAGTCCTCTTTGCAGCAAACTCCACAGGCCCCGAACTCCAGAGGCACCAGGACTCCAAAGGCCAGACTTGCTGGCTCTGCCTTCAGACAGCTCCTGCCACACACTCCCACACAATCCCCTGTGTGTGTTTTTCAGACAGCTGACTCCGTCTCCCCTGTGGGTTGTGGGCTCCCCTGAACCCCCTCCTCAAGCCTTGACACCCACTTGGGCTTCTAGTGTTGCTGCCACTGCCACACACTCTCAGCTCATGGCTGTAAGCTAGCAGCTGCAACTGTCCCCAGCAGCCTGTACACTGCCTGTGTTCTCTGATCAGAGGTGCTACACAGCCTTAGGCTCCACTGTCATGGTCAGCAGATTTGGTGAGACAATTGGGAATTCTTTGTTTTTTTTTTTTTGGTTTTTTTTTTTTTTGGTTTTTTTGAGACAGGGTTTCTCTGTGGTTTTGGAGCCTGTCCTGGAACTAGCTCTGTAGACCAGGCTGGTCTCAAACTCATAGAGATCCGCCTGCCTCTGCCTCCCAAGTGCTGGGATTAAAGGCGTGTGCCACCACCGCAGCGGCCGGGAATTCTTAAAGAAGGGAGTTAGTCTAAAAAGAGGGAGAGAGGGGGACTGGAGAGATGGCTCAGAGGTTAAGAGCACTGACTGCTCTTCCAGAGGTCCTGAGTTCAATTCCCAGCAACCACATGGTGGCTCACAGCCATCTATAATGAGATCTGGTGCCCTCTTCTGGCATACAAGCATACATAGAAGGAATGCTGTATACATAATAAATAAATTAAAAAAAAAAGAAGGAGAGAGGGAGTTTTTTCCCTAAGGTAAAAAAAAAAAAAAAAAAAAAAAAGAGGAAGCACTATTACAATGGAGGGAGCTAGGTCTCTGTATGATAACGTACTGGACAGTTTGGAAATGGAGCAATCAAATGAGAGGATGACTAATTTAGATGGGATTTATGTGATGTCAGTTGTAAACATCAGCATTATCTATCATTTTTGTTTCATCACTAAAATGCTGCTTAATCTGAGTGCTATTATACAAGTTTGGAAAAAAACTTATTTAAGCAAATCATGGAGATATTCATATCTAGGTAGAGGAATTAAAAGGGAGAACCAATCTCAGCACTATATTGTAAAGTTAGAGAGGAATAGCCTAAGGTTTTCAAACAACCAACTTTAATTTATCCAGTAACCTTACAGGAACAACTGCCAAGTGATAGATATCACCAAGGCTGTGTAAGAGCTGACAGGAATCCTGTGGAAATGTTAGATTTCAGGAGATTCAAGAAAGTGACAGTCTCATATGCATGCATTCACCTTATGTGAAGCAGATGTTAAACTCATGGCCAACTAGTAACAGAATTGTCCCACAAGACTGGAGAGACTTGGTTACAGCAGTCTTGGAGCCCGGTCCTCAATTACAATGGAGGACCTGGTGAAAAGATGAGGCTAAGACCACTGAACAACAACGTAGGGCTCGAGGTATGAAAATATCCCAAGACCAACTTCCTGGACAGTGCCTTTATGCCATGCAGCAGCTTTGAATGCTTGGGACAGAATTGAAGTAGGAAAGAAAATTGAGTCATCTGCTAAAGTTGTACAGAGCCCAAAGGAAACCTTCATGGATTTCTTACAAAGACTGACTTCAGCAGTAAATAGAATGATACCAAATTCAGAAGCTAGACAAATAATAATTGAACTTTTGGCTTTTGAAAATGCTAATGCACAATGCAAAAGGGTTATTAGACTGTTAAGGCAAGACCAGTACCCTTGGAGAAATGGATCTGAGGTACAATCAATATTGATTCTCATGACCATGATTGATGCTTGGAGAGGAGAGGTGACTTCCAGAGATTTGTAGAAAAATCAAAATGTCAAGTGTTTCAATTGCAGTAAACAAGGTCACCTAAAAAGGGATTGTAAACAGGACATTCCTAGAAACAATGTTTTTTCTAAGCATAATTCAAACAGAGTGCCCCTGTTTCTGGATTATGCAGGTGTGGCAAGGGCAGGCATTGGGCTAATGAATGCAGATCAACAAGGGACAGCCAAGGTAACCCTTTACCTTTGGGAAACACCTTGATGGGCCTCTCACAGGCTCCCATACCAAATCTGGTTCAGTCGTTTCCTGCCATGGTAGAAGAAACTCATTCCCAGAGCAATTAAAGCACCTAGTGCCTTTGTAAGAAACCATACTGCTCTGGATGATAGTACAGCTATATAAGAGAGAACAAAGAAGTCAGGAAAACTATAAAGCAGTTATTTTGGCAAGTTTCTATAAAGAACAAAGACCAAACTTAAAAATATGAATAAATAACTTTATAATTGAAGGTCTTGTAGACAAAGGTGCAGATGTAACAATAATTTGATCAGAATCTTGGCATCCAAATTTGCCACTTTGGAAGGTAAATGTTCACCTTTTAGGGACTGGAACTTTATCTCAGGTACAGCAGAGCACGAGATGGGTTGAGTTTATAGGGCCAGAGGACAGAGAGGAAAATTAAAGCCATACGTGGCTAATATAGAAATAAATTTATGGGACTGTGATTTAATTACAGCAATAGGACCCTCAGATTAACCCTCCTCCTATCTTAGAAACAAGCCATAAATTAATGTATGCTTCTGGGGAAAATATTAGAAGGCATTATAAAGAACAATCACCGACCATTCAGATTGAAGGGTACAACAGCTGCTGATTTTTCAAAGGCACCGACAGCCCCACCTTTAAAATGATTGACAGACAAGCCTGTATGGGTTGAGCAATGGCCTTTTACCAACAGAGAAATTGAAGGTCTTAAAACGTCTGGTACAGGAGCAGTTAAATGCTCAGCATATTGAAGAATCAACCAGTCCTTGGAATTCTCCTATATTTGTTGTTAAAAGGAAATCTGGAAAATGGAGAATGGTAATAGATCTAAGAGCTGTTAATAAGGTGATTAAGCCAATGGGCTCTCTACAGTCTGGAATTCCTTTGCCTTCTCTATTACCTAAGGGATTACCTCTTTTTTTTTTTTTTAAAGATTTATTTATTTATTATGTATACAACATTCTGCCTCCATGTATGTCTGCACGTCAGAGGAGGGTGCCAGATCTCATTATAGATGGTTGTGAGCCACCATGTGGTTGCTGGGAATTGAACTCAGGACCTCTGGAAGAGCAGCCAGTGTTCTTAACCTCTGAGCCATCTCTCTAGCCCCCAAGGGATGGCCTCTTATAGTTACTGACTTAAAAGATTACCCAAATCTTAGAAACAAACCATAAATTAGTGTATGTTTCTGGGAAAAATATTATAAGTTATTATCAAGAACAGTTAGGAGAACTGAAATTGACATGTAAAATTAAAAAACAAAAAATAATGTATAAATGTTTAAAATTAAAAAAAGAAAGAACAGCCATCAACCTTTCGGGTTGTACAAAAACAGGGCAAAACAGGTGCTGATCTTTCCAAGGCACCAACAGCCCTATCTTTAAAATGGTTAACTGACAAACCTATCTGGGTGGATCAATGGCCACTGACATCAGAAAATTACAAGCATTAGAACAGCTGTTATGGGAGTAGCTAAATGCTCAACATATTGGAGAATTAAATTGGAATTTTCCTATATTTGTCATTAAAAAGAAATCTGTAAAATGGAGAATGATAACAGATCTAAGAGCTATTAGTAAGGTTATTCAGCCAATGGGCTCTTTACAGCCTGGAATTTTCTTACCTTTTCTATTATCTAAAGGATGGTCTATTATAGTGACTGATTTAAAGACTGTCTTTCACTACCCTTTTTCAAGAATAGAATAGAGAAAAAATTGCCTTCACAGTTCCCACTTAAAATAATTCCCAGCCTGTTAAAAGATATCAATGGAAAATTCTTCCACAAGGAATGTTAAACAGCCCTACTTTGTATCAATATTTTGTTCAACAGTCATTGAAAATAATTTGTGATGTTTCCTCAATATATAATTTACCAGTATATGAATGATATCTTACTAGCTGATTCAGATGTGGATACTGATGTGGGAAGTCCTGCTGTATGTGTTGCCTTTATTGGTTAATGAATAAAGAAACTGCTTTGGCCCACAGCAAGGCAGAACAGAGCTAGGCAGGGATAATAAACTGAATGCTGGGAAAAAGAAGGCAGAGTCAGAAGACACCTTGCAGCTACCACCAGAGACAGACACAGGATGGAACTTTGCCAGTAAGCCACAGCCACGGGGTGATACACAGATTAATAGAAATGGGTTAAATTCTATGTAACAGCTAGACAATAAGAAGCTAGACAACTAGTAGGCCAAGCAGTTATTTAATATATTTTTTTGTGATTATTTCAGGACTGAGCAGCCGGAAACAAACAACCGGTCTCCCACTACAAGATACCTTAGAGAAAATATTTGAAGAAGTAAAGCAAAATTTCCATATTGGGGATTATAAATTGCTCCTGAAAAAAATACAAAAGGAGATGATTTTACTTACTTAGGATATATGATAGGTTTACAAAAAATAAACCACAGAAAGTACAAATCAGGAGTGATCAATTAATAAATATGAATGATCAACTCTTAGTGATTTTCAAAAATTGCTGGTTGATACTCACTGGCTACAGCCCATAATTGGACTGAAAACTCAAGAGCTAAGTAATCTATTTCAAACCTTACAAGGTGGTAAGGACTTAAGTAGTCCAAGAAAATTATCAGTTGATGCCAAGAAAGAAATGACTTTGGTAGAAAAGAAATATAGGATGCACATGTGGATTGTTTGATCCAGAGTTTAATTGTATTCTGGTTATTTCACCTTCTCCGCATTCTCCTATAGGAATTATTATGCAGGGAGATGATAATATTCTGGAATGGATATTCTTATGACACAAAAGAGTAAAAAATTAAAGACCTATATAGAAAACTTTTCTGAATTGATTCTGAAAGAAAAATTAAGACTTTGTCACTTAGCAGGAATAGACCCAGCAGAAACTGTGTTACCTTTTACTAATGCTGAAATTGTTTCATTATGGGCAAAAATGAACACCTGCAAAGAGCTTGCATCTTTTTTTGCGGGGGAGGGAGGGAGAGTAGGAACAAAAATCCCAAAGCAAGAGACTTCAGTTTATAAAGAGAACTATTTGGATCTGTCCTCATACTGTATGGGGAATACCAATTTCTGGAGCTCTTAACTCCATATATGATGCAAGCAAATCAGGGAAGGCAGGTTGTAAGTCAGGGAATTTAAGTAAAATGGCTCAAAGCCCTTATGATTCTGTCCAAAAGTCAGGACTATATGCTATTCTATTGATATTGTTAGGTTTTCCAGAATCTCTTAATATAATTACTGACTCTCAATATGCAGAAAGAGTTCTTTTACATATTGAAACTGCTGAACTTATTCCAGATGATAGAGAATTAACTTTGTTATTTATTCAGTTATAAGAAATAATCAGAAATAGAAATCATCCCTTGTATATAATACATATCAGATTCCATATAGGTCTCCCAGGCCCTCTACAAGAAGGTAATGATGAAATTTATCAGCTATTGGTAGTAAATGTGCTAGAAACCTCAGAATTTCATAGGAAATGCCATGTTAATAGCAAGGACTTGAAAAAAGACTTTTCCATCATTCCAGCAATCTAAGAAAAATATAATATGATGTCCTACTTATTATTTGTATAACCAAACGCCACTACCTTCAGGAAGTAACCCAAAGGGTATTAAAAGAAATGAAATTTGTCAAATAGATGTGTTTCATTTTGCAGAGTTTGGAATATTAATATATGTATACCATACCATGGATACATATTCAGGATTTCAATGGGCAACTGCTTTGAGTTTTGAAAAGACTGATTCTGTAATTACACATTTATTAGCTGTTATAGCCATCATGGGAATACCTATACAAATTAAGACTGATAATGCTACAACATATGTCTCTAATAAAATGAAACATTTGTTTGCATATTACAACATAAAGCATATTACAGCTTTATTATACAATTCTACAGGGCAAACAGTTGTATAAAGATCTAATTGCATTTTAAAAGATATGCTAATTAACAGAAAGGGGTAATAAAGACCCCCAGAGATAGATTGCACAATGCTTTATTAACTTTACATTATCAAAGTGCTAACGAGAAAGGAATGACAGCTGTGGAGAGACATTGGATAACAGAAAACTGCTGAATTAACTCAGCCTGTGTACTTTAAAGATGTGTCTACCTCAGAATGGAAACTAGGACATGTGTTACCTTGGGAAAGAGGTTTTGCTTTTGTTTCCACCGGAGAAGAAAAGCTATGGATACCATCAAAATTGATGAAGATTAGATTAGAACAGGAGAGACACCTTGATTAGAAGAGGTAATAGTTCATCAAACAGCATGACTGTTCAATGTAAACCAACTATATGGCTAACAAATGCCCTTTTTTTTTTTTTTTTTTTTTTTTTGGTTTTTCGAGACAGGGTTTCTCTGTGGTTTTGGAGCCTGTCCTGGAACTAGCTCTGTAGACCAGGCTGGTCTCGAACTCACAGAGATCCGCCTGCCTCTGCCTCCCAAGTGCTGGGATTAAAGGCGTGCGCCACCACCGCCCGGCCTAACAAATGCCTTTTATTTGATCAGATATAACCTGCCCAAAAGGAAACTCCTCAAAGTTAGGGTTGGAGCAGGGTTTTGTTTTTGTTTTTCCAGGAGAATAAAGATATCCAACTAAGGAATCTGATGACTACTGGACAAATAAGACATCTGAAGAAAAAGGATAAATTATCCAAAGAAAAATGTTCCAAGAAAAAGAACAAAATGAGCTAATGATATATCACATTTCCAACAGGAAAAAATTTCATACATCTTCCCAAATCTTTGTTTCTGCTATTCTCTACATACATATAAGGCAAATGGTCTTTTGTAGTCCCAGTTCAATTAAAAATTAAAGCTGACTTTGGAGTTACAGTATGATTCTCTCCTCTAAACCCAAGCTTGTTAAAGGAAAATCCAAAATCTCTGTCTCATGTCAGAAGAACTACTTGTTATGTGACAGAAAAAAAAACAAAATTAAGAGACTATTATGTTGCCAGTAATCTTATAATCCCTTGGTTTTTTTGACTCTGAGTTTTTTCTTAAGTTATAAATATTTCTCAAAATTTATAAGATCAATACATATATTAAATATTAAATGTTCTGTCATGACATTAGTGGTCAAATAGAGTACTAATTCTAGAAAAAGGCTTCATCTATCTTCCTGTACATGATTTCGGTTTGAGTCTCTATTGGGTATTATTGTAGGAATTAAGTTTGTGTACTCCAAATATACTTAACAAATTGTGGTCCTTTAACCTCTCTGAGATCTGCTGCATATGACACTTCAAATGTTTTAAGTTTTCTGCTGTGAACCATGACCACGCCTAACAGCAACCTTTGAAGTCTCCAAAAGGATGATGGGTCCCCACAACAACGACTCCACCTGGACTGTGGTAACGCCACTAAGCTGACAAACATCATGCAAAAATCAGCTTCGGAGTACAAACTGCTCAGGACAGTTTCAAGGTGGCTAGCTGAGATGGTTCTGTATCATGCGCTACTCCAGCCAGGACTGCAGATAAACCCTGCACTTTCCCATTACACAGAGACTGGCCACAAATGATACAGACAGCTCTCTCATTCCTTGACCATTATCTCAATTTTCTCAGGGTCCCCTAGAGATGCTGATACCCCTGATACAACAGGAAGCAGTCTAGAGAACACTATACCCACATTCCCAAGAGGTGGGGTGAGTGGTTTTTGGTCATTCAGTGGGCTATGAATACTTTTAGGGGGGTTGGTTACAAGTTATTATTGGTTATCATCAGGAAAAAAGCTGAATAAAGGAGTTTAGATTCAGGGATCTTGTTCTGAAAAGAAAAAGGGGGATATAGAAATGATAGGATAAAAGAGTAGATTATTGAATATGCTTTTAAACTAAAAAGAAACTACTAGCCTTAAATATTTTATATTGGTGTGAATTTTTGTATATTAATACAAATTTAAGGTTATTTTTGTCATACTATATATATGTTCTTACTCTTATTTAAGAGATTTTGTATATTGATACAGATTTGAGGTTATTTTTGTTATAACATGCTGTACATATGTTTCCACTCTTGTTTAAGTTATTGAGTCTCTGCATCTCATTTGACAATGTAATGTAAATTTCTAGTCCTTGAAAGTTATTATTACAAACTATTCTGGATAATAACGAAATGCAGGTTGATAGCCACTTACTACAATCAAACTTATAGTCCTGTTAGGTATGCTTTCGAGGTCAAACAGAGATATATTTTAGATAGACAGGTGGTCTTCAAACACCAGAATTCTATAGAATATGGCATTTTAGATATTTTAATAACATAAGGCTTCTCATAACGATGAGACATGTGTGCTCCTGGCAGCACCAATCTACTTCAGAGAAGGTGATAAGCATCAAAGAAACTCCCTATGGAGTTTGCTTTCTTTGTGGCAAAAGTTATTCACTGGGCAAGAAACTTCCCTTGCCTTGACTGCTGTCAGTATGCTGTCCAAATCGGCTAAGCAGGACACAAAAGAAAGCCACTGCCAAATTTTACCAAGGCAAGAGAGGACAGTCCTACAAAATTCCTGCTTCACAGAAAAGTCTGTCAGATATTCTAGGTCTGTAAGCCAAAGATAAATGCCCCAATGTTACAGAGGAACCTTAGATGACTGTCCAAGAAGCCAGCTGTCTATCATTTCTTAGTTTTAGAAGTTGTTGGCTGTGCACTTCTTGTTTACTCAGGTAATATTATTTCCTTCTTTGGTCTCTGATGGAGTGGAAGACTAGATAGTTATTGTTTTCCATGTTATCAAATTCAGGAAAGAAGCTCACAAAAGAGGTATAAAGTATATATAGTTGAGAGACACAAAAGGATGGTTTTGGGTTGGTGATACAAGTTAGGATAGAAAGTAACTCATCAAGACAGGATAGAGAATGGAGTATTTCCTGTGAACTTGCCAAATACAAATGGACTGGACATTATGAATGTAATTCTTACATGATAATCGTTATTATTGTATATAATTTTACTATGTTAGAATTAAAACTTTCCCTTTTTATTTAGACAAAAAGAATGATCACATCGGACAATAAAGCTTGCTTTGAGTCAGAGGGTGGACCCCAACACAACTTTCCAAGATAAAGGGCAGCCCTAGAAGGGGGTACAGAATCAGACTTCAAAGTTGCATTGAGGAGCCATTGACTTGAGCTCTGGACAGATATCCCTACCCTTTCCCTGTCCCCTTCCCTTCTCACTTATTCCCTGTCTCCTTTACAACATCCTGGCCCGTTCTAACACAGACCCTTTTTCTCTTTAAGGTCTCCCATGGGATATTCACCAGTTTGATTACAAGAGAAGGCTAGTTCAGGCACCCTCTCCACTATGCTGGGGCCATCCTTGTGGATTCCTGGGAGTTTCCCTGGCAACAGCTTTCTCCCTAACCCCAAAATGTCCTCCCATAACATTGAGGAGAAATAGATGGGGAGGTAGAAGGGGAGTAGGGGGAGGGAATGAGAGGAGAGAAGGTAGGGGGAATAGGGGTTGATATGCAAAATAAATGGAAAAAATTCAATAAAAAATACCAAAGGAAACACACACCTCCTCAAAAGAAAACCAGAATGAGACCTGCCAGAAAATGACCCTGCCTGAGTTTAAAGGCAGACACTTTAACTTTCTTCCCACTTCATAAAGGATCTCTCTGTGCAAACAGGTGTTTGGGTGTGGTTTGAGCCTAATCTGGGGTTTAGAAGGAAGCCCCCACACTGCAGGAGTCCTCTTTAGCCATAAAGAGTTCCTCAGCAAGCAGTGGTGGGTGCCTGTCCCTTGCATGTCACAGCCGCAGGCTTAACTACCTGAGCAGACACTTGCACTTCAAGCTAGAGGACCCACCCCACGACAGGCAGTGTCCCAGAGTGTTTTAGGTCACAGGCCAGTTGGGGACAGCAGCATCTGGTGACCTCTTTCTGACCCTGCACCCAGCCCCCAGAGGACCCATCCTCAGACTGGTGGGAGGAAGTCCACTTTCACCTCCTGAGGTTACCAGGGTAATTGGCGGTTATAACAGCCACCGGGCTTTCTCCCGCTGCTAAGCTCAAGGCTCAGGAGCAGTTCTGGGAAAAGTGGAACTTAGGCTCTCCCTCCCACCTGGGCTCTGTTGGGCAGCTGCTGTGGAAAGACATGGGCAAGGGGTCTGGGTGAGAAAGAATGTGCCTTTTGGAGCATGGATGTCTGGACAAAGAGGGAAATCTTAAGAGAAAGCTGGCCTTGGATGTAGAAGTAGAGAGAAACAGGTCCACAGCCCTGGGTACCCCAAAATGTCCACAGACAGGGCCAAACACATAGATGAGCATTTGAAAGCACAGGAACATGTGACCACAGACATATAAACACATCCCTCACATGGTATCTGCTCACGTGGACACATACACAAGCATGTACACATCCAGAGACAGGCACACACCAACTCACACCCACGCAGACACCACCATAAAGGTACATGCATGGGAACCCACAGGAGAATGTTACACAGGCACACAAACTTAATACATACATAGGTACCCACTAACAGCACAGATGTATTTACGTGTACACACACACACACACACAGACACACACACTCACTCACTCACACACCACACACCCTATAACTTGAATGGCCAGGCCACTTGATAGCATCCTGGCCAGCAGCCCTGTATAGTTTACCGTGGACAGCAGCCAGGTCCCTCCCCTTGTCCCACCTCTCCCCCAGTTGGTTACATAAATTCCCTCCCTTTGCCCCTTCCCTGTGCAGTCTGCCTCCAACACCAGCACTGGTCTCTGGCAAGCTCTGCCCATTCCTGGAGAATCCTGCAGGATCAGAGTGTCAGCCAACAGCATGGGTAAGAAAAGGGGCTTCTCAAAGCCGTGGATAGTTCACCCCAAGATTAGAGGGTCCTTCTTCCTCCAGGAAATGACTCAAAACTGGAGAGGGCAGTGAAGAAAGAACTGGACTCTCATCTCTACCCTGCAGGCATGCGCATAAGCAGCTCAAACTCAGGCGTTCATGCTTCTCAGTCCAGTTCAAGTTCTGAGGAAGGAGCAGGGAGGAACTGCAGAAGTGGTCGTCTGGAAATCCTGCCCAGCCTCTGCAGAGACGGGGTGGGGGGCGGGGGCAGCAGACAGGGGTAGGAGTAGGTGGCAGGGGCAGGAGACAGAGACAAGGGCAGGGACAGGGGACAGGGGACAGGAGCAGGGGAGCATCTTTCTAACTGAGAAACTCCAGTGAGAGTTGGGAATCTTGGGAAGAGCCCCAACATCTCTGTGACAATATCTGTCACCCTAGTAAACAGACACTGGGTCTGTCTCTTGCTGGGGAGGCACAGAACAGCCTCACAGCCCAGACCTCTCAAGCTGCTCCATTTCACCAGTGCGTGGGTAGGTCAGGGTGGCCACATGAGCCCACCGAGGACCTGCTTCAGCCCCTCCCAAGACCCACAGCTCTCATCCTTTAGCCTGTGAGCTCCCGCAGTCAGGCTGAGGCTCGGGTTTGTGAGGGAATGCTGAGGTCCCCTGTAGCTGGCCCTTCCCAATGACAGAGAAAACTTCCCTGAGTTCCCCAAACTCAGAATGCCAGAGACCTTGCTGGAGATGCTTAGGACTGGAGGATGCCCTACAAAGAAAGACAACCTAGCAGCCTGGAGCCAAACCCTGGGATAGCAGGGCAAACCTCCTCCATGTCTTTCCTCTTTTAAAGATGTTATTTTATGAGCTTTTGCCTATGTGTATATATGTGCAGCACAGGCGCGTATCGTGACCATGGAGGCCAGGTGGCAGACAGTTGTGAGTGCCCTGTGGGTGCTAAGAACCATATCCTCGTCCTCTGCAAGAACAACAAATGCTCTTAAACCCTAAGCCACCTGTCCAGTCCCCAAACAAGCTCCCCTATTATTGTTGTTGTTGTTGTTTTGTTGGGGTTTTGTTTGTGTTGTGGTTTTTTGAGTGTGGGATTCTTTATGTAGATCAGGCTGACCTTGAACTCAGAGAAATCTTCCTGCCTCTGCCTCAGGAGTGCTGGGCTTCAAATATGCTTTTTATTGATTCTCTTCACCTGCCCCAAACATGGTGGTGGCTCATGCCCATCTCCCAGTACTCAGGGGACTGAGACAGAAGGATCTTGGTGAGTTGGCGGCCGATCTGAGCTACATGGCAAGAATTTCCAGATGACGCCCGGTTTCTGGATTCTACGGTGCTGTCGCTGCCTCCCCACCTCCTGTGCTCTCCAGACGTGGGGCTCCCAGGCAGCAGCAGGCTTTGCTCTGGACTTGACTGCTTTCTGACTGTTTTCTTAGTGTTGATGTTGTGTGTCTGGATGTGTGGCTGGCATCGATGTACACACATGTATGCCATATGCCCAGGAGGCCAGAGAGGGTGCAGACGCCCTGGAGCTGCAGTTACAGTCCTTAGGCACCACGTGGGTGCTGGACTCAAATCTGGGTTCTCTAGGAGCAGCCATTGTCTTAACCGCTGAGCCATCTCTCCAACCCTCGCCTGCCTCTGCTTGAGGCCCTATGTCAGGGCAGGAGGGAGAGCCCAGTTCTTGTGAACTCCATGCCAGGATTTCTTTCCATCTGCATCAGCCCCTTCCCTGTTCCAGACCTCCAAGGTCTGACCCAGGCTCTCAGCCTAGAATCCTGGTAGCCATCTTGTGAATGTGGTGACTGGAGGGTCAGGAGGGCCTCTCCCGCCAGCTGTGGTGTCTACGCAAGTGCCCAAGAACACGCAGCTGGTTATCAGTTTTGACCAAACACTGAGGCTTCTCCCCTCATCTGGATTGGTTGCATAATCCCGGGTGTGGCCAGCAGCAGTTTGGCTCAGAACCTTGGACTGCACACAGGAAGTTCCATCCCCTGGCCTGGATAAATTTGGCAGCATTTGCTGCCGGCCCCATTCCCTGGGAGCTCTTCCTCAAGGACAGACATCAGGAAGACTGCCCATAAAGGTCCCTTGAGGATTTTTTCTATTGTTTTATCGATTTGTCCAGTTGAGCACTGAACCCAAGGCCTTTCAGTGTCAAGCAACCCTCTACCAGTGAGCTGCATCCCCCAGCTGTTGGTCTTCGGATACTTTTGTTTTCTTTAGGATTTATTTTAGATTTAATTATCGCGTATGTCTGGGTGTGGGTGCGTGCTGTTGAATAAAGTTGCACACAGGGGTCAGAGGCATCTGATCTCCCCAGAGCTGACCGTCCAGGTGAATGTGGTGGCCTGGTGGGGACTGAAGCGATCACAGGGGTCAGAGGCATCTGATCTCCCCAGAGCTGACCGTCCGGGTGGATGTGGTGGCCTGGTGGGGACTGAAGCGTTGAGCCACCGCTTCTAGAGCTGCTCTAGTCAGTTTTTCTTGTGTGTTGTTTTGAGAAAGGGTCTCTGTGTATCCCTGGCTGCCCCAAAACTAGGTCGACCAGGCTGGGCTTGAACTCAAAGACATCTGCCTGCCTCTGCCTCCCCAGTGCTGGGGTTAAGGGCATGCACCCCTACTCAGATTTCTGCTGCATATCAAGGCTAGTCTTGAACTCCTCTCCCTCCTGCTTTTGCCCCTATAGATGTGGTCACAACGCCCAGCCAACTGTGCCTCTCATTACCTGCTTTTCACAGATGAAGTTGAAACTGAGTTAGATAATTTGCCCACGTTCCTATGACCAGCCAGGTGGGCTGAGACGGAATGGAAGTCCATGTCATAACTCTTAGGAACACAGCCTCTGTCCAAAGGCTTGCCACCCCTGCGGGAGTGTCTGTCCCAGTCATGTGACTCCACTCTCCCACCACAGCTTCACACCCATCAGCTGGGGGTGGGACTGGAAAGGCCGACATGGTGAGGCTGCCAGGTGTGTGTCACAGCTGGAGAGAGGGAGACTGCAACGCTCCAGAGCAGCTCTAGCTAACACACTCCCATTGTTTCCACAGCCACAAAATGCGGAAAGTGCGGCCCAGGCTACGCTACCCCTCTCGAGGCCATGAAAGGTAACTGTACATCTGCGAGCCAGCATCCTCTGCTGACCCCATGGTAGAGTTGAGGACTTCAGGCCTAGCCTTAGCCCTCTAGTTCACCGGGGCTGCCTCTGCCCAGCTCATTACCATAACCAGCTCTCTACTCCCCAGGACCCCGGGAGGAGATTGTCTATGTGCCCTGTATTTACCGAAACACAGGCATCGAGGCCCCAGATTATTTGGCCACTGTGGATGTTGACCCAAAGTCTCCCCATTATAGTCAGGTGAGGTGAGGTATGGCCGGCTGGATCCCCTAAGACTCCCAGCACAGCTCTGGTTCCCTAACTCCACCCTTCTTTGTCCCCCTTGGAATGAATGGCATTGGAAGCTCTTCACTGCCCAGGGCGCTGAGCTAGAACCCGGCCTGTGCTGGGCTCCAAGCCCAAGGGAGTCTAGAGAGGCCTGGCCTGGGTAAGCAGCACTTCCTGCCCCTCTGCACCCAGGTCATCCACAGGCTGCCCATGCCCTACCTGAAGGATGAGCTGCACCACTCGGGATGGAACACTTGCAGTAGCTGCTTTGGGGACAGCACCAAGGCACGCACCAAGCTCATGCTGCCCAGTCTCATCTCCTCCCGCCTCTATGTGGTGGACGTGGGCTCTGAACCTCGTGCCCCGAAGTTGCACAAGGCAAGTCCTCCGTCCTTGTGCTGGAGACCCTTGCACCTGCTGGCCCACCAGTCTCTGGACCAGCTGCCTCCAGCTCTTATACAGGGTCTGGCTCAGCAGCAGGGAGGGGGAGACCTCAGAAGTTACCTAAGCCTGCTGGGCTGGCACCGTCCAGCAGTGTGGGCTGGATGCCAGAATACGAGGCTTCTTTTTGAGGGGGAGGAGAGACCCGTATTCCCCCACCCAGCCAGGAGCTCATGACTTCCTCAGGCAGGAGCTCCAGGCCTTCCTCTCAACACTGCATTGGACAAGCCCTCTGCACCAGATGCTCACAGCTGGCTGCTGAGGATGCAGAGCCAACACTGGCATGGGAGGGGCTCCGGGTGCTGGGAGTGCCTTCAAGAGAGATGGGGAAGGTTGAAGCTCTGACTGAGGATTTAGTGATGGCTTTCCTGCCTTTCTGTTGCTGCTCTCTGAGTTACCAGATTGAATCCCTGCTGTCCTCCCTCAGGGAGAGGAAAAGAAGACAGGGTTCACAGACAAAGCAGGGAGAATGGGAGGAGGGGGTGGAGACTCCTGGCTCTGTAAAGTCAGACCCCACTCCCCACCTTCTCCAGGTCATTGAACCCAGTGAAATCCACTCCAAGTGCAACGTGGGCAATCTGCACACCAGCCACTGCCTGGCCAGCGGAGAGGTGATGATCAGCACCTTGGGGGACCCCCAGGGCAATGGCAAAGGTACCTGCTGGCACTGTGGACTTGGCAAGAACTCAGCA
Organism: Chionomys nivalis; assembly: GCF_950005125.1. NCBI lineage: Eukaryota > Metazoa > Chordata > Mammalia > Rodentia > Cricetidae > Chionomys > Chionomys nivalis. The sequence continues at coordinate 9,154,936 of NC_080103.1, read as the reverse complement.
GATAAGAGGCGTGGGGAACATCCGGCTGTGTAGGAGCAGGTCCAAAGCCCGGGGAGCAATGGAGTGAGGGGCCAGGGAGAACTGGCTGGCTGAGTCCCACCCAGTGTCTGAAACGTCAGCAAGTGACTTCAGTTGTCTCGACTATTCCTACAGGGACGAGGCTCAGCTGGGTCTGCTGGTGCAGGAGATAATTCCAGATACTTTAGGCTGTGACAGAAAGATCACAAGTTCAAGGCCTGCCTGGGAATCTTAGCAAGACCTTGACTCAAAATACAAATAAGAAGCTGGAGACACACCCCAGTGATAGAGCACTTGCCTACCATTGAAGTCTCAGGTTCAACCCCCAGTACAATAACACATGCACACACTTACACTCAACACACAGACACTCACACAAGATGAGCTGTGACTGCCGAGTTTGCTAGAAGGCATAGTCAGGAGTCGGCCATGAAGATATGAACACACACACAGACCTAGAAAGTACATCGTGTAATGTCTGCCTTTGTGAATTCATGAGCAAACTTCACAGCCCTTGGCTTGATGAGTGTGTGTGTGTGTGTGTGTGAACTTTTAGAAACATTTTTCTGAACACAGTGATGTACACCTTTGAACCCAGCACTTGGAATGCAGAGGCAGGAGGATCTCTGTGAGTTTAAGGTCAGCCTGGTCTATAGAGTGAGTTCTACCATGGCTCCACAGAGAAACCCTGTGTCACAAAAGAGAGAAGAGAGAATAGGAGAGGAGGAAGGGAGGGAGAAAAAGTATTGAGCCCATAAGGACAGCTGGCTTCCATGACTGGAGCTCCACCTGTGGCTGCCTGGGATTCTTACCCGCACAAGGAAGCTTAGCCTGTGGAGAGAATACCACGGGAGCTGTGGCAGCCTGGGCAAATGATGCTTAAGAGGCCAAGTCCCAGAGCTCTCTGTTCAGGGGGAGGACATTTCCCCAGAGTTCTAAGAGAAGGAAACGTTGCTAAGAGGGAGAGCACAGAGTAAGGGGCCCTACCTCACACCCGCCATCTCTGAAACAGACACACGGGCATCCGAACTCAAGGACCTGGCCAGCTGGGTGGAAAGACAGCAAAGGCTCACCGTCTCCACCTAAGTCCCCTTCTCCCTTTCTTCCCTGCTCAGGGAGTTTTGTGCTGCTTGATGGGGAGACCTTCGAGGTGAAAGGCACGTGGGAGAAGCCTGGAGGGGCTGCTCCTATGGGTTATGACTTCTGGTACCAACCACGACACAATGTCATGATCAGCACTGAGTGGGCAGCTCCCAACGTCCTCAAAGATGGCTTCAACCCTGCTGATGTGGAGTCTGGTGAGAATAACCTTTCGTCTGGCAGGAGCATTGGCTCACCCACCCCCCACCAGATTTCAGGTCTCTACCCTGCACCAGGACCAACTCCTAACAGGCTAAGTCATGCCAGGTGTGGAGTGCTCACCCGGCTCAAGCGTCCTCGGTGCCCATTTCCAGCTCTCCATCCTAGTCGGTGCCCTGCCTGCACCTGTGGCCTTGTATCCTGACTGAGCCCAGCCTCTGGTCCCTGTCCCCTCCCATCTCAGGGTTGTATGGGAGCCACTTACATGTGTGGGACTGGCAGCGTCGTGAAGTTATCCAGACCCTAAAAATGAAGGATGGGCTCATCCCCCTGGAGGTCCGCTTCCTGCATGACCCGGATGCCGCCCAGGGCTTTGTAGGTTGCGCCCTCAGCTCCACCATCCAGCGCTTCTACAAGAATGAGGTAAGACTGAGACTCTGCGCCCCCCACAAGTGTCTCCTCAGGACCTCCTCCCAAATACTCCGCCACACACACACACACACAAAAGAGTCTCATCTGGACCTCCCCCCAGACAGACACTCCGCCATACACACACACACACACACACACACAAAAGAGTCTCATCTACCTCCTCCCAGACACCCCACCATACACACACACACACACACACACACACACACACACACACACACACACACATGAGTCTCCTCAGGACCTCCTCCCAGGCTTCAGCGTCCACACTTGTTGGTCCCACCAGCCTAAGGCTTCCCAGGAAGAAACGCTGATACGTGGCTGGCCTCTCTTCTCTCTGGGCCAGACTAATTTCCACCTTGCCTAAGTCTGTTTTCTGTTGCTATAACTGAGCAACTGAGGATCCCAGGCAGGACAGCGATAAGAAATAGACAGCTCATAGGTCTGCAGTTAGGCCTTCCAGGGTTGAGGAATGGCTTCTGGTGGTTGGGGACTCTTTACCTCTAGGGACATCACAGGATGAGAAGGCCATGTGACTTTATAAAGGGTTCATTTTCAAGATAGCCATGAATCCTCTCATAGGTGAATCCATCCTCAGTGAACTCTGACTTATTTCAAGGTGGTGGCACAGGTCTTTATCCCCAGCACTTGGGAGACAGAGGCAGAGGCAGAGGGATCTCTGAAGCGGCAGCCAGCCTGGTCTATGTAGCAAGTTCCAGGACAGTCAAGGCCACATAGTGAAACCGTCTCATGAAATAAATAGGGTCCAAAGAGATGGCTCAGCAGTTTAGAGCATTTGCCATTCTTCCAGAAGACCTGAGTTAAATTCCCAGCATCCACGTGGTGGCCCACAACTGCCTGTAACTCCAGTTTCAGGGGACATGAGTTCTTTTCTGGTCTCTGAAGGCACCAGAAACACATGTGGTACACAGACATACATGTAGGCAAAACACTCATATGTATAAAACAAAATAAAAGCTAAATAAAAGCAATAAACAATACTAAAAGGTCCCACCTAGCCATTCAGAATGGCTCACACCTGTAGCTCCAGCACTTGGGATGTGGTGGCAGGAAGATTGCAGGTTCAAGGCCAGCCTCTTCTACACAGTGAGACCTCTGCCTCAAACCAGTCAAGGTCCCAAGATTGCAGGTTCAAGGCCAGCCTCTTCTACACAGTGAGACCTCTGTCTCAAAACCAGTCAAGGTCCCAAGATTGCAGGTTCAAGGCCAGCCTCTTCTACACAGTGAGACCTCTGCCTCAAAACCAGTCAAGGTCCCAAGATTGCAGGTTCAAGGCCAGCCTCTTCTACACAGTGAGACCTCTGCCTCAAAAACCAGTCAAGGTCCCAAGATTGCAGGTTCAAGGCCAGCCTCTTCTACACAGTGAGACCTCTGCCTCAAAAACCAGTCAAGGTCCCAAGATTGCAGGTTCAAGGCCAGCCTCTTCTACACAGTGAGACCTCTGCCTCAAAAACCAGTCAAGGTCCCAAGATTGCAGGTTCAAGGCCAGCCTCTTCTACACAGTGAGACCTCTGCCTCAAAAACCAGTCAAGGTCCCAAGATTGCAGGTTCAAGGCCAGCCTCTTCTACACAGTGAGACCTCTGCCTCAAAAACCAGTCAAGGTCCCAAGATTGCAGGTTCAAGGCCAGCCTCTTCTACACAGTGAGACCTCTGCCTCAAAAACCAGTCAAGGTCCCAAGATTGCAGGTTCAAGGCCAGCCTCTTCTACACAGTGAGACCTCTGCCTCAAAAACCAGTCAAGGTCCCAAGATTGCAGGTTCAAGGCCAGCCTCTTCTACACAGTGAGACCTCTGCCTCAAAAACCAGTCAAGGTCCCAAGATTGCAGGTTCAAGGCCAGCCTCTTCTACACAGTGAGACCTCTGCCTCAAAAACCCAGTCAAGGTCCCAAGATTGCAGGTTCAAGGCCAGCCTCTTCTACACAGTGAGACCTCTGCCTCAAAAACCCAGTCAAGGTCCCAAGATTGCAGGTTCAAGGCCAGCCTCTTCTACACAGTGAGACCTCTGCCTCAAAAACCAGTCAAGGTCCCAAGATTGCAGGTTCAAGGCCAGCCTCTTCTACACAGTGAGACCTCTGCCTCAAAAACCAGTCAAGGTCCCAAGATTGCAGGTTCAAGGCCAGCCTCTTCTACACAGTGAGACCTCTGTCTCAAAAACCCAGTCAAGGTCCCAACTCTTAATTCCTCACAATGGTAACTGCATTTCAGCATGACTTTTGGTGGGGACACTTGAAGCGTAAGTGGCCATATGGATACGTTCATTCAAAACTTAAGGTGGTCCCTGTGGCACACACGTGACCCCAGCACCTGGAAAGTGGAGGCTTGGGGAACAGAAGTTTGAGGCCAGCGTGAACAACATGAAACTGTCTCAAAAAGCAAAACAAAAAAAATGCACATAGTGAGCATCTCTGTGAGCCGCTCTGACGAGCAATGGCAGGGCCATGGTAAAGCAGTTATGCTCCTTGCCTTAGCGGCTTGCAGGGAAGGAGACCCTAGCCACAGGCCCAGTGTCTGCTCCCTCCCTGTCCCCAGTTCTCAGCCCACTTCCTGCCTCCCTTCCCCAATATAGGGAGGCACCTGGTCCGTGGAAAAGGTGATCCAGGTGCCCTCCAAGAAAGTGAAGGGCTGGCTGCTGCCCGAAATGCCAGGTGAGTTCCGGGAGAGGGTGGGGTCAGCAGGTGGGGTCCTGGCCTGGGGAGATTCCTTAAAGCCCTCAACCCACGCCTTAGGTTTGATCACCGACATCCTGCTGTCCCTGGATGACCGCTTCCTCTACTTCAGCAACTGGCTGCACGGGGACATTCGACAGTATGACATCTCCAACCCACAGAAGCCCCGCCTTGCTGGGCAGGTAGGGGCACTGGTGGAGGAAGAGTCTGGGCAAGGTGGAGAGGAGGGGAAGGTTTTCAGGGCTGAAAAGGGAGGAGCAGGAAAAGCAAAAATGTGAGCCAAGGTACTGCCTCAGGACTGTGGAGTCCTGGCTGAGCACAGGGAAAGAGTCTGAAACTAAAGGGGTGCTAGCCGGGTGTGGAGAAGCACACCTTTGAGACAGAGGGAAGTGGATTTGAGTTTGAGGCCAGCCTGGTCTACATAGTGAGTTTCAGGCCAGCCAGAGTTCCATGGTGAGATGCTATCACACACACACACACACACACACACACACACAAATTCTAATCAAGGAGAATAGCTCTTCTGTAATGTCCACACCTTGTGACGAAATACCCCACAGAAACAAAGGAGGAAAGGTTTATCCCAGCTCAGGCTTTGAGCAGGGGCAGAGTCCATGGTAGGCGGGAGGTGTGGCGGCAGAGCAGGAGGCAGCTGGTCACATTACATGTGCGGTCACAGGAGGCAGAGTTGGATGCTGGGACTCAGCTTGTCTTCCCCTTTCCATTTGCTCTGGAATCTGACCCTCTGCTGCTCAGGGTGCATCTTCCCTCCTGATTAAAACTCTGAAATGCCCCGCAGACACACACTCCAGGGCGTGTGTGTCCTCGCTGACTCCCACACCCAGAGAGGTGATAATGGACATCAATCGTCACTGTATCTCTCGCTGTTGTCCCCCTTTGTCCCCTGCACCCCTGAACCCAGATCTTCCTTGGGGGCAGCATTGTTAAAGGAGGCCCTGTGGAGGTGCTGGAGGACCAAGAGTTAAAGTGTCAGCCGGAGCCCCTAGTGGTCAAGGTGAGAACATCGCCCTGGCCTCACTGGCCCCTCAGATCCTTGGGGAAGCTCTGGGATCCAGGCCGTGTGCCAACCCCTTAGTCAGTCTGTGTGTCACTTGGAGTCTGCCCTCTTGTTTCCCCAAGGGAAAACGCATTCCTGGAGGCCCTCAGATGATCCAGCTCAGCTTGGATGGGAAGCGTCTTTACGTCACCTCGTCGCTGTACAGCGCCTGGGACAAGCAGTTTTACCCTGACCTTATCAGGTGAGCAGCAGTGTCCAGGATCACCTCTCCACCAGGCCTCCAGAAGGATCGCGTGGGCTCTGAAGACAACTCAGGAACTCCACCTGTGCCCTACAGATAGACGGCCCATGTGGGCCCTGCCCATCCCAGGAACCCATTTATCCTCACCAAATCTTGGGGTGGGGGTGCTGGTCACTTACCACCTCTCACCCGTTCTTCGTCTTCCAGGGAAGGCTCCGTGATGCTGCAGATTGATGTAGACACTGTAAATGGAGGGCTCAAGTTGAACCCCAACTTTCTGGTGGACTTCGGGAAGGAGCCCCTTGGTCCAGCACTGGCTCATGAGCTTCGGTACCCAGGGGGTGACTGCAGTTCTGACATCTGGATCTGAAGGCTCGCCCCAAAGCCCCTCCTCTATGTTCTGAGCCCTCCCTTGAGGAGCCTGGCCTCACTCTGCTCGCTTGGCCCCTGCTCTCCAAGGCCACATCGAGACTAGTGAGATCTACTGAGTAGCATCTCACGACTGTTGCTTGTTGTCACTGTGCTGTTCCTAAATGAGCTCTTGAAGCCCCAAGAAATAAAATGCTGAGCCTGTCCTCAGAGCACTGTCGTGGAGGAGGAGGGGTCGAGTCCTCCTCAGAGCACTGTCGTGGAGGAGGAGGGGTCAAGCAAGTCCTCCTCACAGCCTGTCATGGAGGAGGGGTCGAGTCCTCAGTCACTGCCAGTTTCTGCATGCAGAAGGCCTGAAGTAGACTCCAGGACGTCATAGTGACCAGTCTGTGCCAGTGATCCCAACATGATGCCCGAGATGTCGAACATCTCCCCCTTTACGGCCATCGAAACCTAAGGATTGCCACAGGGAACCCGAGGGATGGGCATGTCAGTCAATGTTTTAGACTTTTTTGGGCATGTGTGCACATGTGGTGTGTGTATGTGTGCATATCAAGCATATGTGTGGTGTGTGTGTATATATATGTGTGTAGTGTGCATGTTCAAGCACATGAGTGTGGTGTGTATATGTGTGTGTTCAAGCACATGTGTGTGTACATACATGTAAGGCCCAGACTGACCCTGAGTCTCTTCCCTGTTCACTCTTCACCCTATATATGGAGACAGGCTCTCTAGCAGGAGCTGGAGCTTGCTCTTGCAGCGAGGATGACAAGCCAGCTCACTCCAGGGATTCCGTTTCCATTTCCCATGTGTTGGCCTCATAGGCCGAGCCTGCCACCCCCACACACACCAGAACACAGGTCCTCACACACCGGCAAACACCTTACCCTCCAAGCATCTCCCCAGGGCTATGTTCTGTTTTGTATGGTCCTCGGTCTATGCTGTGCTGTATCACCTAACATATGATTTTTCCCATGAAGCTAACAATCTTATGCATCATGCCTTCTTTCCCTATAAAGTCTTTAGACATTTCCCTTGAACAACCCACCCCAGCGCAGCTCTGACTCCCCTTCGCCTCTGAAACCCAGCACTTCCTCTGCAGCACCTCCTCCAGTGAGAGACCCTTACTGTCCCCCGATGCCTGAACTGACCTCATCACCAACCCGTCATTCTGCTCTTGCTTGGACAGATTTCTTACAGAAAAGTGAATCCTCCTGAGGTGGGGGGTCCTAAGGGAGGAATACTCAGGAGTTGTTTTGAATTGAACCTTTAATTCCCAGCACAGTTGAATATCACCATAAAGTATGTCTCGATAGACAAGTTAATCGAGTGTTCATCATGAACCGAGAGTGTCCTGGCTATTGTTCTATTGCTGTCAAGAGACACACGGCCAAGGCCTGCCTACTGCCATGCTTTCCCACCGTGATGGTGACGGCTCCTCTCCCTCTGGAACCATAAGCGCCAAGTAAATTCTCCTTTCTGTACGTTGCCTTGGTTATGGTGTCTTATCACAGCAACAGAACAGTAACTAATACACACTGTCAAGTCCTCTGAGAATCTGTCCTCGGGGGTCACTTGGACTTGAGAGGACCCTCTGCTGCGCTAACCTTCCTTTCCCCAGTTTTTCCATCTATGTGAGGAGAAGCCTGTGCTGCTTGGAAGCACTGAGGAAAATTTCCCTGTCTTGATGGTCCTCTTTGTAGACCGTGCACAGGTTATAGTTCACTGGTGAGGTCTCCATGGCCTCTCAGAACAAGAGAACAGGTGCCTCCTCACAGTTCTAGGACAATTCAGGAGATGCCCCCACAGTCCCCTGGAACTTAGTGGACATTAAAAGAATACCTCTGGTCATATCCATAGAGGCCTCCAACTATGGTTACTGAAGACACAGAAGGTCTTTTCCGCCAGTCTGGTATTTTTAATTACTGTTTATTATTTACATAAAGCTTGAGTAAAAGCCAAATTTACTTTTAAATAAAACTTGATTAGATATACAATTTTGTTCTTTAAGCTAGTCCTTGAATAAAGAGCAGCCAGGAACTCTGTTGATTTCTTTTTCTTTCAAAAACAAGCATTATTTATATCAGAGCAGAATGGAACACAATCATACAGAGAAACACCAGGGAGTATCCCCCTGCTCTCAGCCATGAAGAACAACTCCAGGACAGGGTATAATGGCACACACCTTTGAACCCAGGAGGCAGAGGCAGGTGGATCTCTGTGAGTCTGAGGCCAGCCTGGTCTACAGTAAGTTCCAGGACAGTCAGGGTTACACAGAGAAACCCTGTCTCAAAACAAAACAAACAACAACCAAAAAGCAACTCTACTGATTTAACACAGTTTGCTTTCAGTGTTTTTACCTTTGACCTTAGAAATTTTAATATCTTATACATAAAGCCTTATTTTTTACACACCTTATGTACCATCCTGTTAAACATCTACCCATCTCAATCTTTATGTAAATTTTTCTTTACTAGAATTTTTTCACTTTTTCATACTTTTAACATCATCTTCTACCTAGTGGTTTTCTTTCATTTTTAATAGCACAAGACACAGGAACATTACCAAATCAATTTGCTGATGTTGTGAGAACTTTCTCCTTGGGGTGAGGAGTGGGTATTATCTCTCCCCTCCTCATAAGGTCCAAGTACAAACCAATGCTTGATTTCACCGGAGTTCACCCTGGGGAAGCAGTGAGTTTACGGGACTGATTACAGCCTTTAGGTGAACGGTTACAGACAGGAGTGTGCATGAACGAAAAGCAGTTGCAGACCCCAGGCAATTAGGGAAGAATTGCAGACGCCTCGTTGAACACTCAGGTGAGGGTCCAATGGCCTTCCTCACCCCCTTGTTCTATGAAGGAATGCCAGTAATTAGCAAGCTCAGCTGTTTTGGTTTTTTAAATTTTTATTATTTTTAATTATGTTTGTGTGAGCATGTGGCATGAAGATGCCAGAAGAGGCCAGAAATGTGATATCCCCGGAGTTGGAGTTACAGGTGGTTGTGAGCTGCCTGATGTGGGTGCTGGGAACTGACCCTGGGTCCTCTGGAAGAGCAGTCCTGCTCTTAACCAGAGTCAACACTTCAGCCCCACATGCCGATCTTTTATATGTAGACACAGCTAGCATATGAAGATGGCAGTTGTTTGATGTAGATGATCGTGTAGCACATCCAACCCCAGGCTACTGTGATAAATGACCACTACCCATGTACACGCTGTTAAACTATGGGGCTTTGGACATTCTTAGGCAAAACTTACAGAAAACACAAGACAATCAAAAATTTTTGTGTGTTTCGTACAGTCTAGAAGATTATTGTCCTCCATAGTAGCCATGTTTTTGGTTTTGAATGAACGTAAGAAGCAGTTAAGGGAGAATCATCAACACAATAAAACATCATCAGGGGCTGGAGAGATGGCTCAGAGGTTAAGAGCATTGCCTGCTCTTTCAAAGGTCCTGAGTTCAATTCCCAGCAACCATATGGTGGCTCACAACCATCTGTAGAGGGGTCTGATGCCCTCTTCTGGCCTGCAGACATACACACAGACAGAATATTGTATACATAATAAATAAATAAATAAATATTTAAAAAAAAATAAAGCATCATCAAACTGATACTACATGATCCAAGAGAACTCAACTAAACCATATTAAAGTATGATGCCGGAAAGTTGGTTTGTGTGTGTACAATCAAAACATGTCTGAAACTCTCATATAGTAATTCCTTAAAACTATGGTGCCAGAGTTACTGAGATGTTTTTAAGGTGGAGGGGCCTCTCCGCCTTCTCCTAGTTCTGACAGTGAACAGCCTTTTACTATATTACTATTGGTACTATTATTGATTTGATACCCATAATCTGGAGAACACAGAAAATAATCTTAAAGAACCCAGAGAGAACCAGGCAGTGGTGTTGCATGCCTTTAATCCCAGCACTCAGGAGGCAAAGTTAGGAGGATCTCTGTGAGTTCAAGGCCAGCCTGGTCTACAGAGTGAGTCCCAGAACAGCCAGAGCTACATGGAGAAATCTTGTCGGGGGTGGGGAGTGGGTGGCGGTCGGGGAAAGAATCCAGAGAGGGATGGCGCCGACCTGCTCTTTTCCTTAGCCTGCCTATGCCACTGTAGCTGCAAAGTGAAAGCTAAGACAAGCAAACCCAGAGAAAAGCTGGTGACAAGCACGGAGCAAAGGAGTCTCAGGAAGGGAAGGAATATTCTGCTAGAGAGAAGCAGGCTCAGTGTTATATCCAGATCCACGAGTTCCCCCAAAAAACAACAAGTAGAAGCAAAGAATTTTTCTTTATTTTATACAAGTTAGCAAACTCGGTCTCTCCGCATGTCTAACATATTGGAATAATCGGAGAGCCCCGAACTCAGTTAGAGTTGGGTTTTTATAGTTGTAAATATGGGGGTGAGGGGTTTCTAGGGTTCAGGACCCCTGATTGGCTGACATTTGTCTAAGGTGTCCTGGTGAGTCAGTGCCGGAAGGTGATCCTATCTACAGTGGTTGGAACGTTAGGCATTTCCTTTGGATGGTCTGTTCTTGGGTGGTGCTCAGGTAATCTCAGTTTATGGTTCTTCCTGCAACCAGGTATTGCTTCAGGGTAAACTACTGAGACTCAGGCCCCTATTAAACTCATCGATGGCTGAGTCCTACTCTGGCACATGATAATGGTTGGGTGCTCTGTTTCTATTTAGCTTATCATGGCAGGCATCAACTTCCTGCCTCCAGCTGTGGTAGCTCCCTGCTTCCAGCAGCTTGGCCAGCACCTGGCAATCTCCCCCTTGAGTCCCAGCTGGGGTCTGTGCTTTCTCAAGGCCCTGCCCTCTGCACATTCCCGTGAGCTGTCCAGGTCTAGACCTCCGGTGTCAGCTCCCGCTGGAAGCTGACTGTTGTGGATGTTTGTATACTCTGTGAAGCTGACTGTTGGGGATGTTTGTACCCTCTGTGAAGATGACTGTTGTGGATATTTGTACACTCTGTGAAGATGTGCTGCTATGATTGGTTTAATGAAGAGCGGAATGGCCAATAGCTAGGCCGGAGAGAATCAGTGAGACTTCAGGGGAGAGAGGAATCGGGAAAGATGAGTGGTAAAGATTCAAGCAAGACATTGAGGGAATTAGACATAGAGAATGGAATAAAGGTGAGTAGACATTGGTAAACACAGCTGAGTAATAGCAGGCTAATTTGAGCCGTAGGAGCTAAAGGCCAAGCTTTCATAACTAACAGTGAGTCTCCAGGCTGGGAGTCCCACAAAGGGAAGTTTGACCTCAGCTGACTGTGTTAGAAGCACTAAGTCCCCTCTAGAAACCAGTAAATATATCCATGTTGAACAATGCATCAAATTTTTGATGTGCCTTGAATCTGAGGCAGAAGCAGGTGGATCACTATGGGTTCAAGGCCAGGCTGGTCTACACAGCGAGTTCCAGGCACCAAAATTACAGTGACGTCCTGTCTCGAAGCAAAGTATCAAAAGAAGGGAGTGGGGTGAATGGATCGCTGACCCATGATGAAGAACATTTGCTGGTTTTCCAGAGGACCTGAGTTCAATTCCCAGAACCCGCATGGTGGTTCACAACCATTTGTAACACCGTGAGATTCGATGCCCTTTTCTGGCCTCCCTGGGTACTTCCTTGTATGTGGCACACCGACATATATGCAGGCAAAACACTCATACACATAAAATAAATCAAAAACAATCATGAAAGTCTAGTTCCTCCATGGCTGGGCACAGAAAATGTGTCAACTTTCTTACAAGGCTATAGATTCCATGCTGGTATCTCCCCTAGGTATCCTGTTTCCAGGATCCTATGAGGCATCCAGGAAGGTGAACACCGAAAAAAAGAAAAGGATTGGGATGTACGGTTGAACACCTGTGGATTGGGATGTGTGGGTGAATGCCTGCGGATGGGGTGTGCGGTTGAAGGCCTGTGGATTGGGGTGTGCGGTTGAAGGGCTGTGGATTGGGGTGTGCGGTTGAAGGCCTGTGGATTGGGGTGTGCGGTTGAAGGCCTGTGGATTGGGGTGTGTGGTTGAATGCCTACGGTTGAAGAATTTCCAGGGCTGTGGTGATCCCCTGAGGGTTGAGTAGTACTGGAAAGTTTTGGGAAGTTTAGGGATGCAGCCATCTTGGTTTGGGCAACCACATGGCATGAACCAAGATGGCGATAAAGTCACAGAGCTCTTACTACTCTGTCGATGTCATAGATCAAGATGGTGGCAAACCACATGGTTACTTTGGAGTGCTGTGAGTCAGTTCTATATGAAAACAAGCCTATTCCCATCAGGGAACAGATCCTGTAGGATCCATGCACTTCAAAAATTCAATGTGGAAGTCAATACCTTTATTTTTTTTTTTTCAAACAAACATCCAAGTTAGATTAGGATGGCTATAACAAAAGAAATAACCCCTTTGACTGCAGTGGCATTCGGGACTGCGAAAGGGCAGGCCACTCAGGACAGGAAGGCACCGGGCATGGAGAATGACAAACTTCCGTCAGCGGATGGGATGGACTGGAGTGGGGCTGTATTTGCTGGCAAGTGCAGAAGCGTTTTCCTATGTTTGTGGAATCAATGAGACTTACAGCAGGTTGGCTTTGGAGCACATTCAGCAGCACCCCGAGGAGCCTCGGGAAGGAACCACATGGACACACTCCTTGAAAGCTCGGTTACTCTCCCTGCCCTTTTGGTTGTGGACAGTTATTTTTCTGATACCATACTTACAGATGTTTTTGTTTCTTTATTCTTGTACAGGAGCTGATCCCCAAACAGTGGGCTACTGTATCGTACCCGAAGGCTTGGCAGTTCTCTGCGATCGCCACCAGGCGTTCGTCAAGGCTTCTAATAAGATCAGCAGGCTACAACTGATTGACACCTACAGCAGACACCGACTCCTCCTGATCACAAGGCTGCAGTTTCCTCACAATCTCAGGAAGTTGTGGTGGAACAGAGACTTAAAAAATGTGATCAGAGGACTACTTTATCTGAATAATAATGACTTTTTAAGCCCAAGAAACTACTAAAGAATCATTTTGCTGACTTCAGATTTTGGAAGTGAAATAATGGCTTGTTATTTGCAGTCTTTAGAAACTTGAAAAAGTACCCGAATTTTTATTTCTAGTCTATATGTAACATAGTATGATCCAGAATTTTTTCCGTTAGGGAAAACAATGAATATTTCCATTGTGTTAAGTGTAAAAGGGTCTGGCCATGATCATAAAATTTAAATTTTATATATTCAAAAAAAAAAAAAAGAAAAAAAAGAAATAACTTGGGGCTGGAGAGAGGGCTCAGCGGTTAAGAGCACTGTCTGCTCTTCCAAAGGTCCTGAGTTCAATTCCCAGCAACCACATGGTGGCTCACAACCATCTGTAATGAGATCTGGTGCCCTCTTCTGGCCTGCAGGCATACATGCAGTCAGAATACTGAGAATACTGTACACATAATAAATAAAAAAAATTCTTTAAAAAAAAAGAAAGAAATAACTCTGCAGTAAGGCCAAAAATAACAAAGAAAAAAATCAGAATACCAGGTGATAGTGGTGCATGCCTTTAATCCCATCACTGGGGAGGCAGGGGCAGGTGGATCTCTGTGAGTTCAAGGCCAGCCTGGTCTACAGAGCAAGTTCCAGGATAGCCAGGACTGCATGGAGAAACCCTGTCTCAAAAAATAATTAATCCTGATTTAAAACCTTAATAGCTATCTTGGTTTTCTATTGCTGTGAAGACACCATGACCAATACACCTTAGAAAAGAAAGTTTCCTGGGGTTTACAGTTTCAGAGGGTGAGTCTCTGATCATCATGGTAGGAGCAAGGCAGCAGGCAGGCAGGTGTGGTGCCCGACCAGTAGCTGAGAACTTATACCTGACCCACAAGCACAAAACAGAGAACTAACTAGGAATGAAGGGATTGTGAAATCTCAAACCCCCCCCCCCCACCACCGACACACCTCCTCCAACAAGGCTACTCCTAACCCTTTCCCCAAACAGTTGCACCACTAGGGACCAAATGCTTAAACACATGAGCCTGTGGGACCATTATCATTCAAACCACCACAGCAGCCTGTGGGATGCTTCTACACACAGAAGCTACTGCCAAGGTCTAGGGCAGTACTGAACTGAGCCACAGTAAATGGCTTTCTGTTCTCCCTTCCCCCACACCGGATCCAAAGCCTTCCAGTGTTCTCTGAGGGAACCTGGAGGAGGCGAAAGAGGGAGACTCTTGGGCACACAGCGAATATAGGGGACTAAACACAGGCTTTGGAAGTTTCTTTCGCATTGTTTACGCTCTGAATTTAGGGCAGGAAAAGGTATGCTGAATGGGACGGGAAGACGTTAGGTCAGCCAGGAGAGTGGGCTCCCCTTCCTATCTTGGGAAATTGTTTATTTTCTTTATTTTCCTTGACACTCATTTTGGCCTAATCATTTCCCATCCTGGTCAGAGTTCAATCTCCATCCTTGAGGAGGTTTCTGCACTACAAGACACTCATGCACTCAACCTGCAGAAGGTCTACCACTAAGGAGTGATGCGGGATGTCTTCTGTATGTGTGTTGCTGTTATTGGTTGATGAATAAAGCGGTTTTGGCCAATGGCTTATCAGAGTAAATCCAGGTGGGAAACCAGAACAGAGATATATAGAGAAAGTAGGCGGAGTCAAGGAGACGCCATGTAGCTGCCAAGGAGAAAGATGCCAGAACAGAACGTTACCCAGTAAGCCACAGCCTTGTGGCAATGCATTCCTTAACAGAAATGGGTTAATTTAAGATGTAAGAGTTAGTAAGAAACCTGAGTTAATAGGCCAAGCAGTGTTGTAATTAATATAATTTCAGTGTGATTATTCGGGTCTGGGAAGCCAAGAACGAACAAACAGTCTCCATTTACAAAGGAGTACTTTGTTATCCTCCACAGCAATTTTTAAAAACCTGTTCTATGCACAGAGTTGCATGGCCACCACAGAACTTTCTTTGATCCTTCCCCACACTGCCAAGAAACTCTCTTTCCTGGGATCATTACTGCTCAATCAAGACCTTGGGGGACACCCCAATCAGGCCATGGGACAAGTCTCCCCAAAGAGATGAGATAAAAAATCCCCCCAGATGGATTTGAAAGCCTAGACAAGCCCCTAGTTGTTGGAATATTCTTTTTTTTTTTTTGTTTGTTTTTTTTTTTGTTTTTCGAGACAGGGTTTCTCTGTAGTTTTGGAGCCTGTCCTGGAACTAGCTCTTGTAGACCAGGCTGGTCTCAAACTCACAGAGATCTGCTGCTTCTACCTCCCAAGTGCTGGGATTAAAGGCATGCGCCACCACCGCCCGGCTGGAATATTCTTGTATCACATGCAGAAACACAAACAAGGTGAAAGTAACCTGGCAAGACAATTTCTTTGTGCAAAAAATGTGTGCCATGACCCAAGCCAGGCTGCAGGACACTAGGGAAGAAAGTGAACTTAGTTTTTACTCTGATGCAGGTAGTGACTGTGTCTCACCCCATGGTTGAAGTTTGACCTCACAATCTGACAGGACTGACTGGTTCATAGTTGGGTTAAAGGGGAAGCTGTGATAGCCAAGCCTCAGGATACCCAGAGACTAGACAGACAGGCATGGACACTAGGGACTCACAGGATGAATGAGGTTCTCCGAACACTGCCCCTTGGTGAGCAGCCACCTTTGACAGAAACAAAAAGTTCTCACAAGCCTGACACCCAGACAAATCCCTTTAAACCATAACATTCCACTCCAGGACCTTAAATTCCAATGTGATCTCATAATACATAATGCATGCTTACCTCTAAAACATCCCGGATTTCAATAGTTTTTATAATGTTAAAAATCCAAATTTAGAGTTGGGCATGGAATACCAACACTCAGGAAGCTAAGGTGAGGGGATTTAAAGTCTTTTCTGAGTTCTGAGGTAAAAACAAGTTATATATGTCACATATACAACGGCAAGGAACAAACATTTTCACTCCGAGAGAGGAGGAAGATCGCAATAAAAGATCTGACCAAATAAGAGCAAAGGCAACGGGGAAGACACCAACCCCAAGTCCTACGTCGGTTACCAAGGGCTCCAGGGCCCATGTGGCCTTGTCTGAGCTGCCACAGACTTAGCCCCACCCTCACATTCTGTTACCTGTAGCACACATAGCTGCCCTCTTGGGCAGGCTCCGCTCTGGGTTTGCAGCTTTTCTTGGTTGATCCTGGCACTGCTAACAAAACCTGGGGTTTGTCTTAGTTAGGGTCACTATTGCTGTGATGAAACACCATGGCCAAAGCAACTTGGGGAGGAAAGGGTTAATTTTCCCTACAGTTCCATTTAACAGTTCACCATCCAAAGCAGTGCAGGCAGGAACTGGGAGGCAGGAGCTGATGCAGAGGCCATAGAGGAGGGCTGCTTACGGGCTTGTTCCTTTTCATTCTAGATCTGCATAAGAGTGGCCATTAATAACCAAGCAGTTAATACTAGGCTGTCTTGATATCTCCTCTGCCAATGCTGTTAATCAAAAAACTCTTCAGTTTAGCCTCAGGCAGATTTTTAGGACAAGGACAGAAAGTACTGTTGCAATTTAAAATAAAATGGTCCCACACTAGCCCAGAATGGAGTATAACAAAGACTTATTTATTTAGGGATAGACTCACAGAAAAAGTAGTGATCAGCAGGCCTCTTCATGAGTGGGGAACTGGAACCGAATCCGGCAGCCAAGGGACCCACACATGCTTTTCGTCTGCATTTATAGTACATGAGACCACTCCCAAAGTGGGCCAGTATCTTAAAGCTATTGGCTGAAGGACTTCTCACTCATCTCCCACTTTTGTCTAAATAAGAGAGTTCTAAGCCTAATACAAAACTATATACAATAAGAACAAATATCAAGTATTGTGCAGGGAAAAGAAGAGGCAAAAAATATATAAAAATTAAAATTACAACCAGCATGAACAACATCAAACAAAAAACATACGCTAAATGTTTTAAAAGTTATCCTATCCTAGGAGTCTTATATTAAAAATGGCTTGGCCAAGTCATGAGAGGAAAGTAACTATCTGGTCTTCAACCCCATCAAAGACCCGAGAAGGGAAATAATATTACTTGAGTAAACAGGAATCACAATCAAACAACTTCCCAAAAGTGCAAGAAATGACAGAGACACCTGGCTACCTGGGCAAACACCCAAAGTCTCATTTGCAACGTTGGGGCAACCAATTTTGGCTAAGGCCTAGAGCAACTGACAGACCATTTCCAGAGGCAGGATAATTTCCAAAACCATCTGTCTTAGCAAGGTTTGGCAGTCTTTTTTGCTTGTATCCTGCTTGTCTAGTCTGGAGCCTGTGCAATTTGTCAGTGGTCGAGGCAGGGGCAGTTCTTTGCCCAAAGGCCAGTTTTGCTAAGAATAAAACAAGCTCCAAGTGGAGTGTCTTCAGTACCCAATATTCTCTCAGGAATATATTGATGCTGCCTGGAGTAATCATGTCTCATGTCAACAGAATCTTACATTATTTAAATGCCATATCCTACAGTTTTTTTTTAAGTGGTTGACGATTACCTATCTATGTAGAATACAATCTCTATGCATCTAAAGAACTTGATTAGTCTAACTATAAGTATGACAAATATGGATGACTATTGACCTATAATTCTTAATACCTATATAGTTTAAAGAGTAAGGCTTTATATTAAAATATTGAACAATCTTTAAAAAAATGTACAGCAAATATTGCAAACATATATCTATATCTACATTGTGTGTGTGTGTGTGTGTGTGTGTGTGTGTGTGTTCAGGTAATGAAGTTTTACCCTGCAGAAGATATTGGTACCAAAAGTCAGATTTCTCTTTGCTTGGTGATTCTTTCTGGACAGCTATCTTTTCATCTTTAGGCATCTAGATGCCCAAGGGTCTCTTGACTTTTTGAAGATGGGTACTTTCCTTCAAAGACAAGAACAGAACACTGAGGTTCCCTTACAACCTGTATGATCATCATCTCTGTGGATGAGTTGTCATTTCTCTTTCTCAAGAGGCTTCTCTTTTTCAAAAAAAAATCTTGATTAATTTTGATGGTATCCATAGCTTTTCTTCTCCTGTGGAAACAAGAGCAAAATCCCTTCCCCAACTTAGCACATCTCCTGGTTTCTGTTCTGAGGTCAACACATCCTTGAAATACACTGGCTGATTTAATTCATAAGTTTTTTTTCTATATCTAATGTCTCTGTGATGTCCTTTTTCATTAGCATTAAGAAAATTCAAGGTTAATAAAGCATTATGCCATCTGTTTTGGGGGGTATTTTCCATCCTTTTTTGTTTGTTTAACATGTACTTAATAGATCAATTTGATCTTTAATAGCTACCTGACGTGTAGGATTGTTTGGTATACCTGTAAAATGGTTTATATTATAATAAGCAAAAAACTGTTTCATTTTCTTAGAGACATAAGCTGGACCATTGTTTGTTTTTATTTGTACAGGTATACCCATGATGGCCATAACTTCTAGTAAATGTGTGATTGCCGAATCAGCCTTTTCCAAACTCAAAACAGTTGCCCATTGAAAACCTGAACAGGTGTCAATGGTGTGGTGTATATATAGATAGATATATATTAATTTTCCAAATTGTCCAAAGTGGAACACATCCATCTGCCAGATTTAATTCCTTTGAGTGCCCTTTGGAGGTAGGAGTATTTGATTACATAAAGAACAATTAGGACATCTCCTTACAATCTCCTTAGCTTGTTATCATGTAATTGGAAACTCTTTCTTTAAACCTTTGCTATTGACATGATTTTTTAATGAAATTCTGAGGCCTTCAGCACATTTCAATCAACAATCTATTGGTTTCTGCATTTCCTCATGCTGGAGGACCTGGCAGACCATTGTGGGATAGGATGTGTATTAACATATATGGGACAAAACCCATATTATATCTATAAAACCAGATTATATCTTAAACCTGAATAAATAATGAAGTCAATTCTGTATCATCTGGTATTAATTCAGTGGTTTCAATATGCAAAACACCTTTTTTCTGCATATTGCAAATCAGTAACTATATTGAGAGGTTCTTTAAAATCCCTTAGCACCATGAGAAGAGCATGACTTTTATATAGAATTATAAGGGCTTTGTTCCACCTAACTTAAATCTCCTGCTTTGAAACCTGCCTTTCCTCTTTTATTTGCATCTGAATAGAATGTACAAGCTTCAGTTATTAATGTGTCATGTACACTGTGGGGAAGGATCCAAGTAGCTCTCTTTGTAAGGCTAATGTATCGCTTTGGGGATAGTTTTTATTAATCTCTCCTAAAAATTTAGCACAAGTTCTTTGTCAGGGTTTATTGTCTTGTCACAATTTTTTAATTTCATCACCGGTAGAAAGTACTATTATCTCTGCTTGGTTTATTCCTGGTAGTTGTCGAAGTCTCAATTTTCCTTTTATAATTAATTCATAGACTTTTTCCACATGAGATTTTAAATTTTTACTCAGTTTGTGTGGTAAAAATTATCCATTCTAGGCTAATATCTTCCTTTTGCATTAAAATTTCTGTAGAGTAAATTCTGAAAAGCAATATGACTAGAATGCACCAGAAACATGAGCTGGTTTATGCTCTGTTTCTGAGACTGCAGGAATGTTGATCTGGGTGTTCCATTGTGGCCACAAATCACAACCCCATAGAGTCAGTCACTGCTATATTAGCCCCATATGGCCTCAGCCTTTCTCTCTGTCCTTCTGGCCCTATGCATTCAACCCATCTCGTGCTTTGTTTTACTTGAGGTAGGGTTCCAATTCCTGGGAACTGAACATCTGTCTCCTGAAGAGGCCAATTCTGATGCCAACATTCTGGATAATGACAGTCACATCAGCACCCATGTCCTGTATTCCTTCAATTATAATGTTATTTATCTGTACTCTCAACTTTGGTCTTTGATCATTTTTAGAAGTCTGCCAAAATATATATTTCCTATTTTCTATTTGAATTTTTTATTCATCTTCCATTTTTATTCCATCATCCAGAACAACAGTATGGTTTTTTTTTAAACAATAGGCATTGGATTTTTTAATATTCCTGGGGAGGCATGTCCTCTGCAGGGACTGGGAATAACTGGACCTGGAGGCCTGTGAGAGGGCCCCCCAAGGAGTTTCCCAAAGGTAATGAGTTGCCTTGTTTGTCTTTTGTTTATCTACATTCATTGGTCCAATATCAGCCTTTGCCACATCTTTTTTGTTTTGTTTTGTTTTTTTGAGACAGAGTTTCTCTGTAGCTTTGGTGCCTGTCCTGGAACTAGCTCTTGTAGACTAGGCTGGCCTCAAACTCACAGAGATCCACCTGCCTCTGCCTCTGCCTCCCGAGAGCTGAAATTAAAGGCATTCACCACCACCGTCTGGCTTTTGTTACAACTTCTACATAATCCAGAAGATTGAGACCTTCTATTTTTGTCATTCTGAGAGGAAACATTATTTCTAGAAACACCTTGTCTACAATCCCTTTCCAGATGACCTATACTACCATAATTAAAATATTTGGCATTTTGCTCCCTGGTACCACTTCTGTCTTAGACAGTGTTCTGTTGCTATGAAGAGACACCGTGACCACAGCAACTTTTATAAAAGAAAGCATTTAATTGGGGCTGTCTGACATTTTCAGAGATTTAGTCCATCATCATCATGGTGGGGAGCCTGGTGACACTCAGGTAGACATGAGGACTGAGAGTTCTACATCCAGATCCAAAGGCAGCAGGAACAGACAGACACTGGGCTTGGCTTGAGCATTTGAAACCCCAAAGCCCATTCCCAGTGACCTACTTCCTCCAACAAACATATTTCCTAATCTCTTTCAAGTAACCCCACTCCCTAATGAACAAGAATTCAAATATATGAGCCTATGGGGGCCATTCCTACCCAAACCCCCACAGGTCTCCATTACAACCTAGGCTTCACTTCACAGCTTCAACAAGATCGTTTTAATTCTGTTTGGTTGCTTTGTTTTG
This sequence comes from Chionomys nivalis, assembly GCF_950005125.1. Classification (NCBI taxonomy): domain Eukaryota; kingdom Metazoa; phylum Chordata; class Mammalia; order Rodentia; family Cricetidae; genus Chionomys; species Chionomys nivalis. Next base: position 9,133,911 of record NC_080103.1, on the reverse strand, counting down.
TCTTCTACACAGGATTTCTCTGTGTGGCCATAGCTGTCCTAGAGCTCACTCTGCAGACCAGGCTGGCCTTGAACTCCCAGAAATCCACCTGCTTCTGCTAAGCAGGTTCTGGGGTTAAAGGTGTGCACCACCATCTGGCTTGATTTTAAAATTTGTGTTTATTATTGTTTGTACCTATGATATGTGCATATGAGAGTAGATGTGAGAGTGTGTGTGTGTGCATATGTGTGTGTGTGTGTGTATGTGTGTTTGTGCTTCTAAGTGCTGGGTCTCTCCTCTTGTGGTCCCGGGGATTGAACTCAAGTTCTCAGGACTGCATGCTGCTTTTACTCCTGGAGCCGCCTTCACTGGCCCAGCTCAGAACCTCATGGAATGACCTCTAGGGGCGTTCCTGCAGGGAATCCACCATGCCATGCACTGCCTGGCCTGGAGCAGCATTCTGAAACCCTGGTGTAAGGACAATAACCCACAATCTTGTATTTAACATGTGTGACAGAAAAGTACCGCATGGGCAACAGAGTCACGTTCTTCTGGCAATCCTGGCAGCTGAAGACGCGGCCTGTTTTTATCCCAGCTTTAGTGGCCTCTGGGTGCCCAGGTGGGAGGACCTGGGAAGATGTTCCACTATGAAGTTGTTTCGAGTTGGGAACCCTTGCTGTGGTACAGTAGGTTAAGGCTCTTTCCTTTGAAGTGATTTTGCATGTTCATACCCTGGAACCTTCATGCCCTTAACGCTCCACTCCCACTATCCCAGGGCAGAAGGCAAGCTCTCTGTCGTCACGCTAATCTCTTTACCAACTGCCCGGTTGTCCACAACCTCTTTCTGCACTTGGAACTGGCCACACCTCTCCTCACCAGGCCACAAGTGAGCATTTCTCCCGTCTTCCTGCTCTGCTCTCCCCACCCCACGCATAAGCATGGCTAAGAACACCGAGTAGTAACTGTGTCAAACAGTACGCCGTTTTGAAATTTCCTTCATCCAACATTTCGGTCCATTACTTTTGAATCCAGCCTCAGATTTTTAGGACGTGGGCTGGAACACAGCCAGATCCTATGGTAGAGAAAATTAAGAATGGCCTCTAACCTACTTCCTACAGAGGCTTTGTTCCGTCCAAAGTCTCAGGAGCACAGCCTCTACTGCCTGCATTTCGACTGGCATTCTCTCTAGAACTGAACCCCACTAGAAGGGCCCATTAACCCTCGCTTACAGCACTCCGGGGCTTCCCGAGCTCCCAGCTCCAAACTCTTGTACAGTCCTCCACGAAACAGTTCTCCATGGATCATACATACCTACCTACTGTGAGAGCCAAAGTTACATTTTAAGTTTTAATGACTATGCCCAAGAGATCGATGAAGCAAAAATGCTTCCGATCTGCAGCTCCTTGCCCAAGGACAGAAAATTCCTGAAATGCTGGAGGCTGTCGTTTATGGGAGATAACAAGCCACATGTTTTTCACTCCCCTAAATAAGTTTGACCCATCTGCACTGGATGTGCTTGATTACATGAGCGTGGGATGTACGGGGAGCAGGAAATATGTCGTGATGTGTCCTTGCCTCTGATTGAACCTCATGAGAAATGCGGTGAATTATGTTTTTGCCTTCTTAAGCCCTGCAAAATGTGACTTGGGTCATTTCCTGGGAACCCGGGTATGGACCTGACCAGAGCCCATCCACCTGACCAGTGTTTTATTAAAGCTTGCTTCAAATTTAGCTTTAAACTGTGGTAGTGGTCTTATCTCGACCAGTGGGATTAGCAATGCCACGAGGTCAGGAAGCCACAGTAGAGACCCCATTCCCAGTACTAGTTTTCTGTGTTAGCTACTCTCTTGACGCTATAGTGAAATACCTCCAAAGAAGCAATGCCTGTGGCTCAGGGCATGCAGCCCACCTTGGTGGGGAAGGCGTGGGTCCAGAAGGCCGTTGGCTCCTGTCTCAACAGAACGGAAAGCAGAGAAAGGGCAATGGTGACACTCAGTTGGCTTCTTTTTCCCTTTTCATTTGGTCCAGGCCCCCACCCCCATGGCTGAGCTGAGGCTGCACCCCTCAGTTCTCTCTGGAAGCTCCCATGCAGACACAGCCAAAGGACTGCAGCTCTGATGCCCCAGGGGTATCTTATCTAGCTAAGCGGCAGTCAAAGCAAGTGTCACTCTGTGCACGTCCTGCTCAGTAGGACAGACTTGGGGACCTGTCGCAGCAGAGAGGACGGAGACTTAGACACCTGAGGAAAGACCTGCGGATAAAGTGCACGGAGAACTGGAAAAGTCACAGCTCAGTGCCAGACAACCAAGCATTGCAAGCCAGGGCCTGACACACACCTGTATTCCCAGGGCTTGGGAAGCTGAGGCAGGAGGACGATGAGCTCAAAACCCAAGACCACCCGTCCAGGGGTGTGACCATCCACAAAGAGCTAGGTACTCCCAAACCAATCATTAAATCAAGAAAATATCTTACAGAGAGGCCCACAGGAGAGGTAATTCCTCAAGTGCGATAAATCCTCAACTGAGACCCCTCTTCCCAGGTAACCGCTGTTTGGGTCAAGCAGACAAAAATAACCAGAACAGCATGTGTGTGTACATGAGCAGATCCCATGGCTCAGGTACCTCCTCTACGGACCATATGGGTTCTGGGCTTTGAACTCAGTCTATCAGCATTAGCAGGAGCTTTTTACCCAGTAAACCATCTCACCAGCCCAAGGGAATTACTTAGATTAAAAACACATTCACACAATCATTCTGATTATAAAACATTCTCAAAGGACAAAAATCATATAACCAGAGAACAGGTTAATGGTTGCCAGGGTTAAATGTAACATTGGGTATCCGTGGTGATTACTCTTCAGTCTTACAATCTAAGTGGTGGTTATACAAATCTACAAAGTGATAAAATCGCAGAGATCTAAACACCTATACACAAATGACCACGTGTAACGCTGGGGGAATCTGATAAGCTTGGCTGATTGTATCAGAGCCAATTTCCTGGTTATTATATTATACTATGCTTATGTAAGTCATGCCGTTGACTAAAATGGGGTAAAGGGCACACAAAATCTTTTTGCAACTACAATTCTCTCCAAATAAAGACTAATGCAGGTGACAGCTCGGTAGGGCGTCCTCTGCATCCTCTGGAGCACTTTTGAGCATCAAGGGAGAGGGAGGGCTCAGTGGGTAAGGCCACCAAGCATAATGACTGAGTTAGATTCCAGGGCCCATATGGTGAAAGAAGAGCTGACTCCTTGAGTCTCCTCTGACCTTCACATAGTGCTATGACTTGGTGCTTGTGCTCACACTGTTTAAGAGAGAAAGGGTGATAACTATGTCTCTCCTGTGGCAAACGACTGGAGTCCCAGCACTTGGGTGATGTAGGCGGGAGATCAGGAGAATACAGAGTTCTAGGTTAACCTGGGCTGCATAAGACTCTATCTCGGGGTTGGAGAGATGGCTCACAGGTTCCTGAGGTTCTGTGAGTTCAATTCCCAGCAGCCACAGGGTGGCTCACAATCATCTGTAATGAGATCTGGCGCCCTCTTCTGGCCTGCAGATAGAACACAGTATATATAATAAACCTTTTAAAAAGAAACTATCTCAAAATAGAAGAAAAATGTTTTGAAATTACAAAAAGGAGAATAACCAGAGCTTATATGTGTCCCAATAAAGATGCAATAGAAAGCACATGCACACAAAGCTACGTAAAGTATCCTTGCTAGAAAAAGTACGATCAGCTTACAGCACCTCTAGATTTCAACTAGCTCAGGGAAGACACAGGAAGAACAAGTTTTAAAATACTTTGCATTCTATATTCTGCAGTGTCTTTATCTGGTTCTGTAACAAGACCGCACGGGCTCCACAGAAGGAATTTAGTAATTCTTCCACTTTGCAGTCTTGTTTGTTTTGAGGAAAGGCCTCTCTATGCAGCTGTGGCTGTCCTGGAACTCACTATGTAGAACAGGCTGCACCTCAATCTCACAGAGTTCTGCTTGCTTCTGCCTTCCACGTACTAGGACTACAGGCGTGTGTCACCATGCCCGGCTTTCACTTTCTGTCTTATGGAACAAGTTAAGAAGACTTGGTGGGAGGTCCTCCTTGGAAGTCTGATAAAAGTCAGCAGTGAATCGGTCTGATCTTGGGCTTTTCTGCAAGAAAGATTTTATTCTATTTTATTTATTTTAGTTTTTTCTTTACTTTTTTTAAAAAAAGTTTTCTAGGCATATGTATGTACATAGCTATGGCTGTCCAGGAACTCTCTGTAGACCAAACTGGCCTTGAACTCACAAAAATCCACCTGTCTCTGCCTTCCACGTGTTGGTATTAAAGGCATGTGCTACCACCACCTGGCTTGAGCAAAGGCTTTTATAAACAGCTTGATCTCATGTTTGTAGGGTCTGTGTGAGTTTTTTTTGTTTGTTTGTTCGTTTGTGTGTATCTTTAGGGCTTAATCTAGGTAGATGAGTTGAGAAAATTTCCTGAGTTATCCAGCTTTTCAGAGTCCAGTCTTTCACAGTAATTTCTAAGGATGTTCGGAATCATTGGAGGTCACTGTAGCGACATCCTTTGACCTCTAATTTTATTAACTTTTGTCTTCTTTTCTTGTCTGACTAGCTAAGTTGTCTATCTTACTTTTTTTTGAAGAACCTACTCTTTGATTTGTATACTGTTATTTTAATCTCAATTTTATTATTTTCTTCCCTAGTCTGCATTATTTCTTGCTGTCTACTATGTTTAGGGTTAGTTGCTTGCTTTCTGAAAGCCTTGAGGGTTCATCATTACATTACTTCATGTCTCTTGAGTTTTTGGTTTTGTCTTGTTTTGTTTTTCTAGACAGGGTTTGTCCCTGTAGCTCTGGCTGTCCTGGAACTCACTCTGTAGACCAGGTTGGCCTCGAACTCACATAGATCTGCCTGCCTCTGCCTCCCAAGTGCTGGGATTAAAGGTGTGCTCTACCACTGGCTATCTTTCTGATTTCTAATTTGAGGATTTATTGCTATAAACTGTCCTGTTTGGACTGCCATGGCTGCATCCCAGAGCTTCTGGTAAGAGGTGCTTTCATTTTTTTGTCTCTAGAGTAGCATCTATTTGTACTTACAGTCTATTCTTGGAGAAAGGAATTAGGAAAAAAATTTTATTCAAAATAACTCAGCTCCAAAACTAAGTATTTATGAATAATATATTTAACTGAATATTGAAAGAACTCAACAATGAGAACTCCAAGATAATAAAAAAGTAAATCACAGAAGATATTATTTAAAGGGAAAATATTCCATATTCATAAATAGGCAAAATGAATAATGTGATGACATCTATACTGAAAAATCAATATACAGAATGAATATAAAACCTATCAAAATTCCAATGTCATATTCCAAAATTCCAATGTCATATTCCGTAGGTTAGAAGAAAACAATTCAAGAACCATCTGAAACCACAGAAGATCACAAATAGCTAAAGTACTCCTAGGGATAACAACACTGCTGGAGATATAGCAACACCTACTTCAAATTATACCATTCAGCTAGAGTGATAAAGGCAATCTGGTCCTGGAATGAAACAGACGGATGTTGTGGGATTCCCCTCTGTATGCTGTGAATATGTTTTATTACCACTGGTTAATAAAGAAGCTGCTTTGGCCTATGACAGGGCAGAACATAGCTAGGTGGGAAAACTGAACTGAACTCAGGGAGAAAGAAGGCAGAGTCAGGCAGATACCATGCCTAAGGAGAAGGATGCCAGAACCTTACCAGTAAGCCACAGCCTCATGGCGATTAATAGAAATGGGTTAATTTAAGATGTAAGAGCTAGCTAGGAATATGCCTGAGTCATTGGCCAAACAGTGTTGTAATTAATATAGTTTCTGTGTGATTATTCCAGTCTGGGTGGCCAGGAAACAAAAGTGCAGTCTCTGTTTACAGACAGACTAATAAAATGGAATAGAGAACCCACAACTAAAATGGCAAAACTATTCTCACTTAATATTTGACAAAAACAAAAACATAATTTGGAAAAAAAGATTGCCTATTTAACAAATGGAGCTGGCAAAACTGGCCACACCTCTAATCCTAGCACTCAGGAGGCAGAGGCAGGCAGATTTCTTGTGAGTTTGAGGCCAGCCTGGTCTACATAGCAAATTTTAGGACAGCCAGAGCTATGTAGGCAGAACTCTTTTAAAATGACACCAACAGTACAGGAACTAACCCCAAGTATCAACAAATGGAACTACAGGAAAATAAAGTTTCTGTAAAGCAGAGGAAACAATTATCAGAATTAAGAGATGGACAATCAGAATGGAAGAAAATCTTTACCAGCCACAATTCAGAATTTACAAAGAATTGCAAAAATTAATCAACAAGGAAATAAAACTGCCAATCACTAAAGAGCAAATAGTTTCCAAAAGGGAAATGCCAGCACAAATGGCCAGTACCTTAGAGACAAGCGCTCACTCTGTAGCTTTGGCTAGAACTTACTATGAAGACCAAGCTGGTCATGAACTCACAGAGATTCATCTGCCTCAGCCTCACAAGTGCAGGGATTAAAGGTGTGTGCCACCATGCCTGGAAACCAAATAACTATTTTTAAAAGTGTTCAATATCCCTAGCTATCAGGGAAACACAAATTAAACTACTCTGAGATACCAGCTCACCCCAGAGAGGATGGCTGTCATCAAGAAATCTGACAACAAATGCTGGAGAGGCTGTGGACAGAGAGGAACCCTTATTTACTGTTGGTGGGGCTGCAAATTAATACAGCCATTGTGGAAGTCAGTCTGTAGATTCCTCAAAAAATGAAAAATAAAACTATCATATGACCCAGCTATTTCACTCCTGGGCACATACCCAGAGAAGTCTGTGCCTTACCATAGAGATATTGCACATTCATGTTTATTGTTGCTTTATCAGTATAGCAAAGAATCTGAATCAAGCTAGTTGTCAAGAGATGGATAATGAAAATGTGGTATGAATACTACTCCATTCTAAAGAAAAATGAAGTTGGGCTTGAGACATGGCTCAGAGGTTAAGCGTACTGGCTGTTCTTCCAGGGGTCAAGAGTACAGTTCCTAGCAATCACATGGTGGCTCACAACCATCTATAATGAGACCTGGTGCCCTCTTCTGTTGTGCAAGCATACATGCAGGCAGAATATTGTACATAAATAAAGAAATCTTAAAAAAAAAAAAAAGGAAAAATGAAGTTAAAAAATTTTAGGAAACTGGACCCAGACTGCATGATGCTAAGAGAGATCACAATATCAGAAATAAACAGTCTAGCTGGGTGGTGGTGGCACACATCTTTAATCCCAGCACTCAGGAGGCAGAGGCAGGCAGATCTCTGTGAGTTCGAGACCAGCCTGGTCTACAAGAGCTAGTTCCAGGACAGTCTCCAAAACTACAGAGAAACCTTGTCTCGAAAAACCAAATAAATAATATTCTCTCTCATATAAATAATGTTCTCTCTCATACTCAGAATCTAGCTGATGACATGAGTATAGATGTAAAGGAATGTATGTGTGGTTTCAGTATAACATAAAAAAGAACAACAACAACAAAAAAGCCTAAACATCAGGGGATGAGAGGGTCTGAGGGCAGTAATGACCACAAGTTATAAGGGGACATAAAGCTAATTGTTTTTCTAGTTCTGTCATAGATTTTTGGTTTCGGTGGTTGCAGCTGGACCCTAATGTCTTCCACAGGGTAGGGATGAGAAGGTGCAACCCTACCCAACAGAGACACCAGGAGTCTGGTGAAAGTGATAGGGCAGACTCGTTTATTTAACAAAGGGGAAAAACTTACACACCCTCCCAGCACCCAAGTCTTCCAATCAGTGGACATTGCATGGTTGCCCCTTATTGGCGAGGCATGAGCAGGACCTCTGACAGTGTCTGTTGCTAGGCCTTGACACACATTAAAATTATATTCTACATTTCCCCCTCTTTGTCTAAACAAAAGAATGAAAGGTTTTAACTTTAACATTACAAGACTGTACACAATAAGAATGATTATCAAATAAAGGTTATATTTACAATGTAATGAATTCCAGTTCATTTGTGCCTGGCAAATTAAAAGAAATTACTTCATTATCTATCCCATCTTATTGAATCTAAAGTTTCATACCTAATTACTCTCTATCATAACAAAGTAAAACTGCAATTGTCTGTTATCTGTTGTTGCCTTCTGTGTGATCCCCGTTCCCAGGACGGGGGGCGGGGGTGAGGAGACGTGGAGGCAACGGCACAGACTCCAGAAGATTCCAATGTAGAAGCTCTTTATTGTAAAAGGGTCGTGGTTTTGTTTTGTTTTGCTTTTGGTGTTAGGGAAATTAAGATGCCATAGGAATGCCTCTGATTGGCTTCTTCTTGTGCTGGCAATCGGAGTTGGTGTGTTGTGATTGGCTAGGAGCGTGTGTCATTAGTTACTGTGCTTTTGGTCTGCTGACAGGTTTTATTTTGGCCAATTTTGCTTATTTATTGTGAGTTTGCTTTTTTTCTGCCCTGCCTCAACCATCTAGTCTTCAGCTCCAGCAAAGACCCCAGAAGGATAACATTATTTGAGTAAACAAAAGGTACATTGCAAACAACTTCCAAAAAACTCTAGCAATGACAGAGACTGCCAGCACCCTTCTTCAGCCCACAGCCCCATAGCATCTGGCAGACTTTCCAGTGAAGCAGAAAATTTGAAAGACTATCCCACCACCTATATCAGGAACTTGTCAGTCACTTTCTTATCTAAAATATATCTATTTAGCCTAGGAAACATTCCTCACATATCTCCAAATTTGATTGTTATAAATGACTAATTATTGACCTATATTTCTTGATTGTCGTATTTAGTTTGTAATAATAGTCTTCAAAAACTAGAATTTTACCTTACATATTTAAATGAACTGCATAGGTACAATACCTTAAACAAGAGTAGAAACACATATACAATATCTGGTAACAAAACACCCTTAAATTTGTACCAATGTAGAGAAACCCTTTAGACAAGAGTAGAAACATATATACAGCATAATAAAATAACTTTAAACAAAACTAGAAATATATACAGTGTGTTGTAACAAAATTTAACTTAAATTTGTATCAATCCTTACAAATACAAAATATTTGAGATCAATAGTTGTCCCTTAGTTTATAATAGATTCAATAATCTACCTTATTATTTAAAGTAGATTCAACAATCTATCCTTTCATCCTGTATCATTCCTATATACCCCCTCTCTTTTCTTTTTTCTCTCCTTTTTCTTTCTTTCTTTTTTTTTTTTTTTTTTGGATTTTTTCGAGACAGGGTTTCTCCGTAGCTTTTGGTTCCTGTCCTGGAACTAGCTCTTCTAGACCAGGCTGGCCTCGAACTCCCAGAGATCCACCTGCCTCTGCCTCCCGAGTTCTGGGATTAAAGGCGTGCGCCACCACCGCCCGACTTCTCTCTTTTTTCAAAGAGGTCCCTGAATATAATATCACTTGCACAATTTTCTCCCTTGCTGACACCAGTACCAATTAATAAACAGCTCCCATAAATGATGACAAGCATCCATAATCCACCAACTGACCAAATTCCATTCTTCCCAACTTTTAGGAATGTGGGTGTCATCCCCCAAATTACTTTCTGTTGTCTGGGGGCAATGAAACCCTGAAGAAACTGAAATGTAGGCCAATGGCATTATTGTGATCCAGGTAGAATCGTTGTGGGCCCCATCATCCTTTTGGAGACTTCAGAGATTGCTGTTAGGAAAAATTATTATTCACTGTAGAAAACCTAAACATTATTAATATCAAAATGGAAAGTTTAAATTTTAAGATAGTAAAATAAATTTAAGGGGAAAGAGATCTGTGACACCAGTAATCCCTACATTCTAGTTTCCTTCTGTCCCATACCAGGTGGCTCTTCTGTTATGACACAGAGACTCTGAATTGTCTTTTAACAACATGGTTGGGTTTAGAGAAGGAGAGAGCTACACTCCAACTCCAAAGCCAGCTTTAGTTTATAAGTGAGTTGGGACAACAAATCTTTCAAAAGGTAAAGAGATTTTACCCTGTAGAAAGCAATTACACCATCATGCCAGATTGTTCCTTTTCTTGGTAATTTTTTTCCAGACAGTTCTCCCTTCTTCTTTAGATGTCCGTCTGTCCAGAGGTCCTTGATGTCTTCAAGGTGAATTTTTAAAAAATATTTATTTATTTATTATGTATACAATATTCTGTCTGTGTGTATGCCTGCAGGCCAGAAAAGGGCACCAGACCCCATTATAGATGGCTGTGAGTCACCATGTGGTTGCTGGGAATTGAACTCAGGACCTTTGGAAGAGCAGGTAGTGCTCTTAACCTCTGAGCCATCTCTCCAGCCCCCCAAGGTGGATATTTTTATTCTCCTGTAAAGACAAAAACAAAACCCTGCCCCGACCCTAATTGGATGAGCTTTTCCCTTTGACATGTCAAATCACCACCTCGGTTGAAGAGCTATCACTTCTTCTGATCAGGAGGCCTCTCCTGTTCAGGTTGAATCTTTATTAATTTTGATGATATCCATAACAAATATGGGGATATTATGCTTACTTATGGTTGGTTCTATGCGTCCCACGTTCAGCTGTTCTGCCACTAATTCCTTTAGGATTGACAGCTTGGGTTCAGTTATAGCCCACTGTTCCACCCAGATCCTGATTAGAGAGCCAAGTCAATGGAATGGGGCGGGGAGGCTCGATCGTGGTGGACTTCTGAGGGACTGTGGTCCTTAGAATTGGAGTTGTGACTCAAGTGTGTGATTGTGATTTGGCAAACCTGTTTTTCATAGACCTAAAAGTCATTAAAGAAAACCCTATTGTCAATAGGTTTCCTGGTACTGTAGAAAAGACAGAGTGAACGGTTCCCTTGTTGCCATCAGGGTCTTTCCAATGGACTGGACGGATGGTCAGTTTTGAATCTTGTTGGCCTCCTACTCCACTAATGGGGGCCCAGGTCTAAATTTCCAGTGGGGGAAGCAGAGCGCCTTCATTCTGTTAATATGATGTCCACACCTGTGTCCACCAAGCCTCTGACAGCTTGTCCATCAAAATAGACGGTCAGCATTGGGGAGCGTGGAAAAACAGGCAGCAGTCAATAGATTTTTGGACTACCAGAGCCTCCTCTTACTGGCGGGGCTGAGGAGTGCTCTACCTGGAGTTTAAATGGGCAGGTGCTTTGGCAGGCCGTGATCTGCAATCCTTTGCCCAGTGAAATCCCTTATTGCATCTGGGGCATCGGGTCCTAGGTTTTCATGGGGGCAGTCATACTGCAGATGGTCTGGTTTGCCGCATCCCCAGCAAGATCTATCTACTCGGGCCGTTGGGTGTATTGTCGGCATGCTGCCTGCCCACAGGAGGGCATCCAGGGAAGCGGTGAGGGCAGCGATGGGACCGTTACTGGGTCAGGATCTCTGGTGGCCAGTACCCACATGTGAATGTCCCCATTGCAGACTGCTGCAACCTCATTGTGGGAGGAGGCATTAAGCCCTTCCCACACCAACCGTCTAACATTCCCGAGTGGGAGCTGGGTCTGCTCTCCGCTCCCCTGCCTCATTGACAAGTGTGAGAAAGTCAGTAGAAAGCTCCCCTGGTTGCTGATAAGATTGTGAAGTACGCCGAGGAGCCCCGAGGAGTCCCGCAGGATGTCCGACTTACACGCCTTGACGGCCACGTCGGAAACCTCTTGGTAGGACGCTTGATGGCGAATCTGCGCTGACGGACGGGATGAAGAGTTACCTCGTCCAGTGAGCATGGCAAGGGGCACTGGAACATTAAGAGGTCTGTTTGTGCTTGAGCTTCTGCTTGATCATCGTAAGTCAGTTTCCAGCTAAGAAAGGCAGCGGGCAAAGGTGTGGGGATCCAGGGCTGATTAAGGGCATTTTGTCACTGCGCTCCAAGGATACTGCAGCCGAGATGTAGCCTCCTGCGGCAGGAATGGAGCTGACTGGGAAGCTGCCCACGATTATCTTAACTGTGGTCATACTCCCCACAGCAGGTCCGTCGGGGCCTGAACTGTGTGTCTCACCTTTATCGGATGTAGACGTCAGACATGGAAGGGGTAGAAGTGAGGGAGAGGTTACCCATTTTGTAGAGGAAGGCAAAGGTCAACAGTGGTGGGAAACTGTATCCGACCTTGATGTCTTGTAATTAGTGGGGAACTCCAGTGGTTCTTTAGGTCACAGCTGTAGGCCCACATGGTGTCTCTGGACAAGGGATGGCATTTGGGAGTTGAGCCTTGGATCTGCCTCCTGGGGGGTCAGCCCTTATATGGAGACACGGGGCAAACTGAAACAGAAAAAAATGTGCCTTCCTAACCGGATGGGCAGACAAACATGACTGAGAGCACAGAAGATGGAAAGGTCGGGGATCTCAAGCTTACCTGCGAAGGGACCAAGGGGCCTTCGCACTGGCACCCCACCTTATTGGGGTGCTGTCCAGCACTGCGAGTGAGGAGAGGGAGCCGACCAGAACTGTTCCAGGCAAAACCCAAAAAGTTACAGCTGAAATGAAAAAAGGACTCTAACCAGGCGAGCTCAAAACCTATGCTAGATGTCTCTGTTCCAGGCGCCGGATGAAGCTGTGCCCTAAGGTCTTCCCTGGGGGGAGGGGGGTATGGCGGGGGCGGGCGGGGACTTATAAACCCTTCCAGTACCCAAGCATAGCAGCAGGAGGTTGCCCTTCATTGGGTAGGCACGATCAGGACCTCCGACAGTGCCTGTTGCTGGCCCTAACAATCCAACAGGTGGTGGATGAGGGCATAAAAGATACTTGATATTGAAAGAGTGCCAATTCGAGTTCACTGAGTTCTACAGACGAGGTCTGGTTAATTTTGGTACATAGTGTTTTCCTTTATTTGCAAGTTTTTTAAATAATAAACTTCATAAGATTAGAAAAGATAATAAAAACAAGACTGGAAAGAGGGCTCAGCAGTTAAGAACACTGGTTGCTCTTCCTGAGGACCGGGTTCAATTCCCAGCACTCATGTGGCAGCTCACAGCTGTTTGTAACTTCAGTTGTGGGACCAGACACCATCACACAGACACACATGCAGGCAACACACACACACACACACACACACACAACCATTAAGTAATAAAGTAATCAATTAAAGAGAGACCACCATGAAGATGTGTAAGATCCAGTTCTCTGAAGAAGCCACATTCATCCTGTGGACTGCGTGACCCCAGCTGACTAGACCATCACAGCTCTGGAGCATGGGGACTCATGCCTATAAAGCAAACACCCAGAAGACTAAAGCAGGAGGATTGCAGTGAGTTCACGGTGAACATGAAGTTCATAAAGGGTTCAAGGTCAGACTTTGCTAGAGTGAAAAGAAAGGAAAAGACAAACAGAAATCACAGTTGTAAAAAATGTGTCACCAAAATTATCTTGAGCTATAGTAGGTCCTTAGGCCAATTGCCTTCACTTTCTGTCTGACCTAACAATCTCCTGACTAATAAACTTCTCAAAATGTATTCACAGATCTAAGTCCAGCCTCTACCACCCTTAAAGCTAAGAGTGGTGTAAATCACACTGTGAAAACCAAATAGAATCTGCCAGCAAATCCCACAGCACTTCTTTCCCCAGGACTCACAGAGTCTAGCAGTAGAGTTTAAAATGGATCTGGGGGCTCAAGAAAATGGCTGCATGTTCAGTTTGCTTTCTGCTGCTGTGCAGGACACTCTGACCAAAAGCACCTTGGAGAGGAAAAGGGCTTATTTCATCTCACACTTTAGGTAACAGTCTCTCTGATGAAAGCCAGGCCAGGAGCTTGAGGCAGGAGCAGAGCTGGAGCCATGCAGGGCAGGTGCTCACTTGTTGTGAGACTTTCTCTGTCCTGCCAGCTCCCAAGTAATTACACAGAGACTTCTTGTTATTATAAAAGGTCAGTCGATAGCTTAGACTTGTTTCTAACTAGTTTTTATAACTTAAATTAACCCATTTCTCTTAATTTATGTCCTGCAATGTGGCTCATGGCTGGTCACCTCATTTTCTACATGTTATGTTTTCTCCATGTCTCTTTGGGACGCTACCCTTCTTCTCAGCATCCCCTGCATCTGGAAATTCTGCCTAGCTATTGACTGTCCAGATTTTTATTAAACCAATCAGAGTGACACATCTGCACAGTGTACAAAAAAGATTATTCTTCAACATTCCTCCATTTGGTCTAAATAAAAAAGAAAAGGTTTTAACTCTAACATAAAAAACTATATATATATATATATATATATATATATATATATATATATATATTAAGAATAATTATCAGGTAAGAATTACATTCACCATGTTAAGCCCATTTGTATTTGGCATATTCAGAGAAAATACTCTATTATCTATCTTACCTTGATGAATTTAAAGTTTTATACCTAAACCATTTTTAATATAACTTGTATTACCATCCTAAAACTATGTTTTTTTTATCTCAAAACATTTTTCAGGCAAACAATTTAAGCTTTTATGTCTCCCAACCTTCTAAACTTTACATCTTGTGAGGCAAGAGCACCAGAAGCTGAAGGCTAATCTTTTCTGTGTATGAGACCTTGTCCGAGAGCAAACCCAGCCAAATCACTCATAATCAGTAAGAACAATATGGTCCCGGGGGAAGACTTTACAAACACTTTGGAAAAGAGGAGAACCAAATGGTTAATACAATGAGAGTCAGGCATAGTTAATTAATAAAAAATAAAGGAAACAGAAAAACAAAGTTATTCACATAACATTAAAATTTTAGATTTATAGCTGGCAGTGGTGACACACACCTTTAATCCACCACTTGGGAGGCAGAGGCAGCTGGATCTCTGAGTCTGAGGCCAGCCTGGTCTACAAAGTGAGTTCCAGGACAGCCAGGACTACACAGAAAAACTGTGACTCGAAAGAAACAAACAAAAAATTACATTTATTGGTCCACTGGTGTGTGTGCGTGTGTTCTAGTCGCACATGTGATGTCAGAGGTCAACATAAGGGAGTCAGTTCTCCCTCCATTATGTAGGTTCCATGGATCAAACTCACCTTTCTGGCTTGGCCTTGAGCTCCTTTACTTGCTGAGCCATCTCCCTGGCCTTAACATAATTTTCTAATCAAGAACTATAAATAAAGCCAAATGAGATCCCCAAAATATCTACTAGAAGATCTAAGTCCAAGAGTTCTAGTGAAAGTGCCCAGTGTTGGTGTGGTTCCTGGAACTCATACAGGACACTGGTGGAGCGTCCACGGGAGTGCTAGAGCTAGTGCCACGCACTCGCTTTGACCCAGCTACCTACCCAAAGGAAAGGAGTGCCTTTTTCTATCAAAACAGACGTCTCACTTGTTGCTTACTCATAAAATTAAATATCCCACAACAGTAATAAACACGTTATTGTCAAGGAATAGTTAGCTCTCACAAATGGCCAAAGGGGCTAGATACACAAAATCCATACCTTTTATGATTCTTCATATGAAGCTCAAATGGTAAACAGTAGAGAGAGAATAGTAGCAACTACTGCCTGAGGGAGGAAAAGAGACACACACACCCCCGTGCACACACATGCACGCACGGGACGGGATGTCATGTACACATGGCTATCTGTATATTCCTCCTCTTCTTCGTGATGCTGGGTTTCAAACCCTAAGCATGCACTCTACCACAAAACTATAATTCCAACACTGTTTTCTTAAACCACTGAGATAATCCAAACAAACACACAGTGGGGAGGAGGGGGTGGAGCCACAGCTTCCTTACCACACAGCCTTCCCTCTGCCTTCCCTCTTGTTATTATTGTACATTTGTGAACTAGACCCATCCCTCACTTCCGCCCATCTTTATAAAAACAATTCACTTATTTTTATTTTATGTACATTGCTGTTTTGCCTGCGTGTGTGTCTGTGTGAGGGTGTTGGATCCCCTGGAGGTGGGGTTAGAGCTATCTGTCCAACCAGCCCAATCCTTTTTTTCCTTTTTAAAGAACAAGGCACCAGGATCTTTTTTTTTTCTTTTTGAGACAGAGTCTCACTATGTAGACCAGAGTAATTTCAAAAATCACAGAGATCCACCTGCCTCTGCCTCCTGAGTTCTGGGATTAAAGGCACATGCCACTTTCCCAGGGTGTTTTAAAGTATCATCTTCCTGCTGTATAAGACCTTTGCCTGCGCCGGGCGGTGGTGGTGCACGCCTTTAATCCCAGCACTCGGGAGGCAGAGGCAGGTGGATCTCTGGGAGTTCGAGGCCAGCCTGGTCTATAAGAGTTAGTTCCAGGACGGGCAGCAAAGCTACAGAGAAACCCGGTCTCGAAAAACCAAAAAAAAAAAAAAAAAAAAAAAAAAAAAAAAAAAAAAAAAGACCTTTGCCTGTAGTACGCTAATAACATACTTTATCCATTCTACCACTATTATTACATTGGTTTTTGAGACAGAGTCTAAAGCAGCACAGACCGCTTCAAACTTCCTATGTAACTTCCTATGTATAAAGGTATGAGGATGCCTTTAACTTCTGCTCTCCTTGTCTCTCTCTGAAATGCTGGGTTTACATACTGAGCCACCATGCCTGGCTATAGTGTTATAGTTTATAGTGCTCTAGGGCTCAAACCCATGGCTTCATTCTACCTACTAAGTGAGCTATAATCCCAGGCTCAATTTCTTCATCTTAAAAGGCCCTCTCTCCCAGGTATGGTGGTGCAAGTCTGCCTGTAAATTCTGTGTCTGTGAGGCAGAAGCAGGGAGGATCACAAATTCAAGGCCAACTTGGGATTCACAGGGGCAGAGAACTGCCTCGACCCCACCCCTCATCCCCCAACACACCAAACTAGGGGCTGGAGTGATGGCTCAGCAGTTACTGGCTGCTCTTCCAGAGGATCTGGGTCCTAGTCCCAGCACCTGGTGGCTCACAACCATCTGTAACTCCAGTCCCAGGGGATCTGGTGCCCTCTCCTGGTTTCCCATGGCACTGCATGCATGTGTAGCCCAGACACGGAGCACGTGCAGGCGAAATATTTAGCTTATCGTGGCTGGCTCCTACATATACAAAATATTAAAACAATTAAACAAAATAAAACGAAACAAGTTATTTCTGGTGCTTGGGAGACGGCCCAATTGGCAGTGGTTACTGCTCTTCCACAGGACCTGTTTGGTTCCCAGCACCCATCTCACAACTGCCTGTACCTCCAGCCCTGGGGAAGCCAACATTCTCTTCTGGCCCCAGAGGGTACTCTTACACACAGTACAGTGGTAAAGTGCATGCCTAATCTGTGGAGCTGAGCTCAGTCTCCAGCACTGCCAACAGCCCCACCCTCTCCGAAAGCTTCTTCCCTGTTTTCTCCTTTGGAGACCTGTTCTCCCCTTTGAAATGGTTACCTCGTCAATGTTCTCATCGGCTTCCTCCCTCCTCCTCCCTTTAAAAGTGTGTGTGTGTGTGTGTGTGTGTGTGTGTGTAAGCACGCATGTGCCACAGAGCACATGTGGTCACAGAGATTTCTTGGTTCTCTTCTGCCACCTTGTGGGATCACAGGGTCCATCCGAGTCATCTTGACAGCCCTTTCTCCATTTTTTGTTTTGTTTTGAGGGTCTCATGTACATCAGACTGGCTCAGCCTCACAAATACTGGGATTAAGTGGTTACACTACCATGGCCCGGCATCCTATCTACACACACACACACACACACACACCGCCCCAAACCCACAACAGGGTTTCTTTGTGTGTAGCTCTGGCTGTCATGGAACTCACTCTCACTCTGTAGACCAGGCTGGCCTTGAATTCAAAGATCCACCTGCCTGTCTCCCAAGCGCTGGGATCAAAGGCAAGTGTCACCATTGCCCGGCCCCTTCTCCATTCTTTTTTCTTCTTTTTCTATTAACATTTCCCCCTTTATTTTACATAACAACCAGTTTCCCCTCCCTCCTCTCCCGTTCCCTTCCCTCAACTCCCATCTACTGCTCTCTGCATCCACTCCACTCAGAAAGGGGCAGGTCTTCTACGGACTTGTACAAAGCATGACACATCAAGTTTAGATAGGATTGAGCACCTCCCCCGTATAAAGGCTGGGCAAGGTAATTCAGCATGGGGAACAGGT
This sequence comes from Chionomys nivalis, assembly GCF_950005125.1. Classification (NCBI taxonomy): domain Eukaryota; kingdom Metazoa; phylum Chordata; class Mammalia; order Rodentia; family Cricetidae; genus Chionomys; species Chionomys nivalis. The sequence continues at coordinate 9,115,889 of NC_080103.1, read as the reverse complement.
TCCCAAAAGTCACCTAAGCACTAGGGATGGATCCTGATCTCACTGCTAGGAGCCTTATAAACAGACCAAGCCACACAACTGTGGCACACACATGCTGAGGGTCTAGGTCCCTCCTCCATTCTTATGAACTCATACTATGCAAGCTTTTGTCCCTTTTAACGTGCCATGTCTGTTCTCATCAAGATCACTGAAGACCTCAATTTGCTTTACTGCACAGGGTCAACTCTCATCCCACTAATGTGAGTGGTACCTGTCAGTTAGAACAATGACTTTGGTTGTAGAGTTTCAGAACTCTCTTCGTTCCCTCTTGCTCTTTTTGCTCTTCTTCCCCAGTTTCCTGGAAAGCTTGGAGCTCCTCTGATGATCCATGGACTTTACCTTCTTCCAATCTTCACATACACCCAGATCTTCGTCTTCATCTTCTGAGACAAGGTCTCATGGAGACCAGGCTGTCCTGGATCACCTCTGATCCTCCTGCAGCCTCCTTCCATGTGCTGGGAAACTAGGTTACTATATTCAGCTCCCATTTCTTCTTGTGGTGCAGAATTGAAGCTAGGGCCTTACACATGTGTTGCAAATATTTCGGATGTGTGGGTTTATGCGGGATGATGAGATGAAGACTCAGAGACACGTGAGACTGAACTTAGCCTCTGCGGCTGCAGGGGGCTCAGTCGCGGTGAACTGAAGCGCCTTCCAGCATCTTTATTTTTTTCCATTTTTTTTCTATATTTTTCTGCACTTTAGATGGTAGATTTCTATATCTCAAAGCAAACTGATGGAAGTTTCTGACAATACAACGCCAGGTGCAAATACCTGATTCATGAAGTGCCACGTTTTTCCGGGTTTCTTCTAAACCAAGTTTTGCATAGGCTTTGTATCCATGGGAAACTCCCAGTCAAGATTCACATGGGACAACAAAAGGTGTTTGTAAGACAAAGGAAGGCCTAGGGGCTGTGTGGAAACTCCAGAGTCAGGCCAGGTATAGCCCAGCGGGGTTTCACGGCTAGAGGAGCTTGCTTTCTCTCCCTCTGGTGCCAGGCTAGAGAGACATTTTAACACACTTCTCCGGAAAGCTCCACTACTGCTTACATCCCCAGCAATCTGCCTCTGTGTCTCTTTTTAAAAATTTATTATTTTTGAGTGATGTCTGAATGTATGTAGGTGCACTGTGTGTGTGTCTGATGCATGAGGACAGAAGAGGGGGCTGGATCCCTCGGAGCTGGAGTTACAGACAGTTGTGAGTCACCATGTGGGTGCTGGGAACCAAACCTGGGTCCTCTACAAAAGCAGCAAGTGCTCTTAACCACTGAGCCATTTCTCCAGCTTTGTTTTTAAACTTAGAGACAGGGTCTTTTAAAAAAAAAAATATTTATTTATTATGTATAAAAATATTCTGTCTTTGTATATGCCTGCAGGCCAGAAGAAGGCGCCAGACCTCATTACAGATGGTTGTGAGCCACCATGTGGTTGCTGGGAATTGAACTCAGGACCTTTGGAAGGGCAGGCAATGCTCTTAACCGCTGAGCCATCTCTCCAGCCCCCCCCCCCCCACAGGGTCTTACTGGATAGCCCAGGCTAGAATAAACTTGTGATCTTTCTGCTTTAGCCTTTCCAGTGGGCTTACAGATGTAATTTTTTAAAAATATACTTTAGACATATTTATATAGAAAATTTGGCAAAAAATAGTGCCATATATTTGTCTCTTTTTTCTTTCCTTCCTTTTTTTTTCCCCTAAGTTTTTCCAGACAGGGTTTCTCTGTGTAGCCCTGGCCATCCTGAAACTCTCCTTGTAGATCAGATTGGTCAAATTCACAGAGATTCACCCATCTCTGGCAAGCAGGAAAGATCCTTTAAGCAGCCTTCAGATCACTCCTCCTACTGACCCATTTCACATCCCCCCTAAAAACCTTTTATACCTTCCCTCCTGGACTGCTCTTCTGGGACCATTTAGCTACAATCTTACCAGAAAAGTTTTCGCTCATCCACCCTATCTAAAATCACAATCTTCACACACTTCCTGGCTTCCTTCCATGCTTTGAAATCTTGTTTGTGAATTTAAAAATATTCCTGGTTTTGAATTTTTTTAAAAAATGGTTTATTGAGAAAGGATTTCTCTGTTTAGCACTGGCCATCCAGGAACTTGCTCTGTAGACCAGGCTGGATTCGAACTCAAGAGATTCATCTGTCTGTGCTTCTGGGATTAAAGGTGTGTGCCACCACTGCCTGGCTGAAATTTTGCTATTAAATATACTTTAGAGATGTTTGTTTATAGAAAAATTGGGCAAAAAATAGTGCCCACATATTCCCTCTCACCAATTTCCCTTATTATCTTATATATATTTCATATATATATTTCAGATGATAAACTGATCAACCATATTGATGCATTATTATTATAATGAATTATCTATTATATTATGCACATTGGCATTTCGTCTGCATGAATGTGTGTCAAGGTGTCAGATCCCCTAGCACTGGATTTATAGACAGTTGTGAGCTGTCTCGCGGGTGCTGTGAATTGAACCTGGGTCCTCTGGAAGAGCTACTGAGTCATTTCTCCAGTCCCATATATCAATGCATTATTAACTAATTGATTTATATGATTTTTCACAAATGCTGGATGTCATGTGTCTATTATTATAGTGTTTCACCTAGAAGTTTCAGTGCCATAAAGTCCCCTGTGCACTATCTACACTATCCATACTCCTACCTCCACCTCCCAAGTGCTGGATTCTAAACATGAGCCACCATCACAGGTTTATAAAATACAAGCACTTTGTACTTATAAAATACCAACTGAGCCACATCCTCAGCTCTCCAGTAAACTCTCAATTAGTTCTTCAGAGCGAGGAGCGCTGGGAGCTGTGGCCCCTGCAGAGAAGGACGGCAGGTGAGGTGGAGGCTGCATTCTTCCGCTTGTTATTTTATAAATAGCACTTCTGCACGCTAAGCTTTTCATTCTTGCAAAACTAATCTTGGCAGGTGGATGTTATGATTACCATTTTATTCATGAGACAATAGGTTCAGGGAGGTTGAACGACTTGCCTGACGCCATCATGTGGAATGTGGTGGTTCCAAGATTCCCTTCTAGAGCTCGAATTCACACTTTGTCGTTGCAGCCTTAATAGTGAGTGACAAGTGGCTCCTAGGCGGCGCCTGAGATTTCTGGGACCCAAGGGCAGGTAATAGTCTCCTTTTAAAAGCTTTACCAGACTCTGGGCCTGGTGGCGCAGCAGTGTTAACTCCAGTTACTAGGCAGGCAGGACAACCTTGGTGAAAACCCTGTCTTAGAAAGTGAAAGACAGGGTGTGGATTTAGTGTTGGCGCACTTGCCTAGCATATGCAACTCTCTAGGTTCATTTCTCGGTGTCGCTAAAACCAAACAAAACAAAACAATTATTCGACACGTTGCTAAGTTGGTGGGTTGCTTGCCCCGGGTGCCACTCCCAAAACCGCAAAATGTGAAAATAACGCACAATCTTAAAAACATAAACCTCCTTGTTCGGAGCGGCTGCGTTCGCGGTGGGCGGCAGCGGCGCGCAGCCAGGCTGTAGCGTGTGCGCCAGGTGGCACACTGGGCTTGCAGATGGGTCCTGCGAAAGCGTGCAGATGGGTGAGTGTCAAGGCAATTCATCTCCCCAGCAACCCCTCCCTTTGCCCCGCCTCCAGGGGGCGGGGCGTCAGAGCGCGGGAAAGCTCAACCTGAACCGAAACGCCAGCTCGTGCCGGGGGCGGGGAGAAAGAGCGCTCCGAACTGGGAAACAGGGCTGGCCTGCCTCCTCCGCTCGCGGAAGGGGCCTATCAGCAAACTACCTTGAGCTCTCTGGATGTGGCCCAGGCCACGCCAGCACTCCCGACATCACCTCCCCCACTTCCGGTCCGCAGCGCGTCTCCGGTCCCAGGTCCCGGGTTCCGGTTTCTTCTACACTGAATCCCCGCGGCCTGTCCGGCTCTCCCGCAGAGGGAGGAGCTGTGCGTGGTGCGTACGTCCAGAGGCTGACCCACGCGAGGACCGCATCCCTCCGGATGGTAGAGCAGTTTAGACACTGCGGGGATCGCGAGGGAACGGTCACCCCGATGACGTAATGTTTGGGGGTGGCGCCCCGTTTTGTGACCCCTGCCCCGCATCCTTGCGACTGCGGCTTAGCCGGAGGAAACGGCACGAATACTTAAAACACGCAGATTCCACGGAGCCGACGAGATTCCCTCCGGCGCGCGCCGCACGGCTCGAGTTCCTAAGTTTGCATACATGAGGCACAGCGTCCGGCTTCGAGCCACCAATAGCGAGGGGACGGCCACGCTTCGGGGCTCGGCTCCCCTCGCGTCCCAGAGCGGAGACCGAGGCAGGCTTCCTGCTAAGCGACAGCGGCGCGGGCCAATAGCTATCGAGCTACGCAGATGGGGCAGGTGGACTCCGGAGCAGCCAATGAGGAGAGGCTTCTCCACAGGGTCCAGGCCCTTCGTCCAATCACGGCGAGAAGACTATGAGGGGCCAGTTCCGAGCGGGGTACGGAGGGCCAACCCCGTGTGGGGCTGGGTGGGGCTCAGGGCTGAACGACGGGGCCATTGGCCAATGGCGAGTATGAAAGCGGGCAGCCCGGACCAGGAGCGCGGAGGGAGCTGAGGGAGAGGGGAGGCCGAAGCGGAGAGAAGCAGGAAGTAGCGGCGGCCGCGGGGAGGGCGGCGGCGACGGCAGCAGCGGTGGCGGCTGGAACCGGGCGGAGGCCGCGGGGTCTCAGCCCGCACTAGGATCGGAACAAGTAAGCGTGCTCGCCACGAATACCCGCCCTTGGCTCCGCCCCCCGGGGGGGCGGGTAAATGCCCCTGCCCCTCCCCCACTTGGTCAACTACCCCCTTCTCCGCGCCGCCCCCTGGGGCGGCTGCTTGCCTGGCGGGGTCGCCGCCTCGGTGCTCGAGGACCGCTGGTGGGAACTCAAGACTGTTGAAAGCACTGCCCCTAGCCCGGTAACGTGGGAGGGGGGTCCGGGACCCCTAAGTCCTGGCTCTCCTACACCGAGAGGCAGTCGGAGTGCGGCCGGGGGACTGGAGGCTGCGGGATGTCGCGACCTAAAATGGTGTCCGTGCCGGGCGGTGGGGGCGGGGGAATTGGGCCCAGCCAGAGCGGAGCCTGCATCCCGACCGGGTGCGGGTCAGCGTCCGGGCCCCGGCAGGACTCGAGCTGGCGCCCCGAACCCGCTGCGCGCCTTGCAGTCACTCGAGTCTCGAGAGAGCCTTAGGGGATCGGAGGAAAAGGGGGACCAGGTTCGAGTTGGGTCTGACCTGGCTGCAGAGCCTCGAGTCACGCAGGGACCGCCCCCTCATGTGTCTCCACTCCCCTCGTGCCACTCCCCACTGCCGGGGAGTCCTGGCCCCCGATGTGCAGCGCCGCAGATCCTAAAGGGCTTGGCCTGGCCAAGGCCCTGCCTTGAGTTCTTAGCCGGTGAAAGTGAAAGAAGCACCACTCGCCTCAGTTTACCCTCCAGTTTTTTTTATGTACTTCTCGTCCCCTACCCGAAACCCCGGGCTTCCTTCCCACTCCAGTCCCTGGCAGATGGCAGGGACTTAATGCTGCCCAGCTTGGCCGCAACCTAATCGCCCCCGGCCGGGCCCTGGCCCCTTGGCTTTGCTCTGCGCAGCAGGCCTTGGGCAAAGGGCAGTGGAGCCCCCACCCGACGCGGGTCTGGTCACCCTCTTCCTAGTAGGCCCCTTCTTTCTGCTTTTGGGGGACAGAGGGAAAAGGGGGTAAGGAGATGGCAGCTCCAGAGGCCTGGCGGCTGAGTGGAGGATCTTCATCGGCCCTAAGCCTCTCCGCTTGGCCCACTGTCTGCTCCAGGTGGCTATCGGATGACCTCCAAGTCACTTGCACGCCAGAGGGAGGTGGTTGGGAGAGGCCACTTAGCAGGTGTTTTCTTAGTTGGCTTTGTACTCCACCGACCCTCTCTGTTGGGAGCTTGAGTGGGAAGGTAGCCCAGGTCTCCCGACCTGAGAGAGCTGAACTGAAGAGGGACCTAGTGATTCATCTGGGCAGAATTAAGGGCTTTGTTAAACGCTGCGCGGAATTAAGTAAGGGGGTACGGTGCAAGGAGGACTCCCCTTTCTTCCTCTAGTTGGTACCCTTGCCCCCCACCCCCACCTTGGTCCGTGCAATGCCAGCCGCCACCTGCTGGGACTATCTCCAGTTACAGTCTGAAGGCTGGAAAGAGGTGAGAGAATTGGCCCTGGGAAATGGCTTGCATCCTGGGCAGGGAACATATAAGGGGAGCGAATTTATCCTTTCTCCATTTCCTAGAGAAATACTTATGGTAAAGAACCGGTGGAGGATAGCGCTTGGGTCTCCCATAGTCTCCGAGCTGGCCTCCTTGTTGCTTTAGTGACATAAATCTTGTGGGACTTAACCCCCCCCCCCATCCCTATTGGATCTGGTTAAGGTTGGGGGATACTTCCTAGGCTATTGTTGCCCGAGAAGATGGAGTTTGAGTTAGGAGGTAGACTAGGTGAGGCGCTCAGAGTAGCAATGACAGAGGGAAGGAGGAGCTTCCCCATTGTGGCAGCTGTGTGGATCAGCTCATACCCTGGAGTTTTAACCCTGAGAGAGCAAGGTGGAGGAGGGAGGAGGAAAGACACTCTGGGGAAGGTAGGTGAGCAAGCAGCAGGTGTTTGTGACGAGAAAGGACACAGTTGGGGCCTGTGTGACTATGCCTCTCCCTTTCTTTGCCTCTTTCTGTGTCCTTTCCTCCCTTGAATCTGTTTCTCCCTGCTGACCATGCTAGAGCTCCAGGTGCCAGGAGTGGCTCCAGGTCTTTCACAGGTGACTTTAGGTGACCCTTATCTCTGACCCTAGCCCTAGGTGGCCAGGGTATACTCCTTCCAGTGCAGCCAGCTTCTCTTTGACCTCACATGTCCTTAATTTGGCCCAGCTGCAGTAATAAATTGTGTTCTGGACTCGACACTCAAGCATCCAATCTTACGCTTCTAGAAGAACTTTGATAAGTGGGTTACTTGTCCCCTCTTTGAAACAGCAAAGTAAGGCAATGAAGTAACTTGTTGAACCACAGTGATAAAGCTAAAGGAAGAGCAATTTCAGTCTTAGCTTTAATCTCTGCTCCTTTGTGTATTGGTCTTCAGATCTCCATGGACCCCCAGTTCATATTCCATGAAGAATATGAATTGATCCCAAGCTGACACAAGCCCAGAAACCTAGAGCATTTTGTCTGTCGTCCTCCTTAATATTCCTATTGGTGAATTGGTCCTGTGCCTGGCACGGATCTGGTTTCTGTGGAGATGTCTCTGAGACCCATTAACTTCTATTACTCTTTGTATTTCTGAGACTCTCTTTCTGGTTTCCTCTGGGTTTTTATGCCGGCACTACCTGGTGTTTTCCCACTAACCTGACTTTAGTTACCTCCAACAGTTTTCCAGGATTCGTCATTCAGTGTGGTGGAGATTACCAAGTTGGAGGGGATAAATACAGAGTTACTGAGGGAGGGAGGTTCAAGGTCTCTATTTCAGACATCCCAGTTTCTCCTCAATCTTACTCTTTTTATTAGGTCTGGGACCTGTCGCTATGGGGGACATGAAGACACCTGATTTTGATGACCTCCTTGCTGCTTTTGACATCCCTGATATTGATGCAAATGAAGCCATTCACTCTGGGCCAGAAGAAAACGAGGGACCAGGAGGCCAAGGGAAGCCAGAACCTAGTGTAGGAGGTGATTCTGAAGAGAGAGTGGTGGCGGCAGCTACTGTGGATGACCCTAAGAGTCTAGCTGAGGCCTCTGACCATGGCCTTCCACAGCCACCAGATACCTCCACTGTCAGTGTCATTGTCAAAAACACAGTGTGTCCAGAGCAGGCTGAGACCCTGCCTGGGACTTCAGAAGAGACCAAGGCTGGGGATGTAACTAAGGAAGGACCTGTGGGGTCTTGTCTGATGCAGAATGGATTTGGGGGTCCTGAGCCATCCCTCTCAGAAACCCCCCATTCTCCAGCTGCTACCAATGGGAATGCCTGGAAAGAAAAAGCTATGGAAGGCAAAACACCCCTGGACCTCTTTGCTCATTTTGGGTCTGAACCAGGGGACCACCCAGATCCCCGACCTCCTGAATCTTCCCCACCTCGGGATGGTGACATGATCCCACCTCCTTTCTCCACTCCTTTTGTGCTGGCCCCAGAAAATGGCTCAGCGCTGCTGCCTCCTAGTTCTCTCCTGCCAGAAGGGGCCTTGAAACAGGAAAGCTGCAGTCCCCACCATTCCCAGGGCCAAACTACTACAAGAAGCTCAGGTTCCAGCCCTGAGGCAGCAGGCATCCCTGCCAGTGCCTCACCTCCACAGGTGGCTGGAATGTCCTTCAAGCAGTCTCCAGGACACCAGAGCCCTCCTGCTTCCCCTGAAAGGGCGTCTAGCTGTAAACCTCTGAAGGAAGAAGATGAGGGAACAGTGGAAAAGTCTCCTCCAAGAAGTCCCCAGAGCCCCTCTAGTGGAGCTGAGGCTGCAGACGAGGACAGCAATGATTCCCCTACCTCTTCCAGCTCTTCTAGACCCCTCAAGGTGCGGATCAAGACTATTAAAACATCCTGTGGGAATATCACAAGAACTGTAACCCGGGTTCCCTCAGAACCTGAACCCCCTACCCCTTTGACTGAGGGAGCTTTCCTGGCTGAGGCTAGCTTCCTGAAACTGTCTCCTGTAACTCCAGCCCCTGAGGGTCCAAAGGTGGTGAGTGTCCAACTGGGTGACGGCACGAGGCTGAAAGGCACAGTGCTGCCTGTGGCTACCATCCAGAATGCTAGCACTGCCATGTTAATGGCAGCTAGTGTTGCCCGCAAAGCTGTGGTTCTGCCAGGGGGGAATGCCACCAGCCCTAAGACTATGACTAAGAGTGTGTTAGGGCTGGTACCCCAAACTCTGCCCAAGGCTGAGGTGCGGACAGGGCTAGGCCTTGGGGGACAGAAGGTGAATGGTGCCTCAGTGGTGATGGTACAGCCTTCTAAGTCTGCTACGGGGCCAAGCATAGCAGGTGGCTCAGTGATCTCTCGGACCCAGTCCAGCCTGGTAGAGGCCTTCAACAAGATCCTCAACAGCAAGAATCTCCTGCCTGCTTATAGACCGAACCTGAGTCCTCCAGCTGAGGCTGGGCTGGCCCTGCCTCCAACAGGCTACCGCTGCCTTGAGTGTGGGGATGCCTTCTCGCTGGAGAAGAGCCTGGCACGGCACTATGATCGCAGAAGCATGCGTATAGAGGTCACCTGTAACCACTGTGCCCGTCGCCTTGTCTTCTTCAACAAGTGTAGCCTACTCCTGCATGCCCGTGAACACAAGGACAAGGGGCTGGTCATGCAGTGCTCACATTTGGTCATGAGGCCTGTAGCCCTTGACCAGATGGTGGGCCAGCCAGACATCACACCCTTGCTGCCTGTGGCTGTCCCACCTATTCCTGGACCTCTGGCCTTGCCTGTTTTGGGCAAGGGGGAGGGGGCTGTCACCTCCTCAACCATTACTACAGTTGCCACTGAAGCCCCTGTGCTCCCACTCCCGACAGAAGCCCCTACTCCCCCTGCTGCCTCTGTTTACACGTGCTTTCGCTGTCTGGAGTGCAAGGAGCAGTGCCGGGACAAGGCTGGCATGGCAGCCCACTTCCAGCAGCTGGGCCCTCCCGCACTTGGGTCTGCCAGCAATGTGAGTTGTCTATCATTCTCTTGGGGAAGGGACAGCCAGAACTATGGAGGTAAAATCCAAGAAGGTACTAAGAGCTTGCTTAGGCAAAGTAATGGGGTACAGGGCACCCCTCATCAATTAACCTTTTTAACCTCTTGACAGGTGTGCCCATCCTGCCCCATGATGCTCCCCAATCGTTGCAGCTACAGTGCTCACCAGCGCACACATAAGAATCGCCCCCCGCACGTCTGTCCTGAGTGTGGGGGCAACTTTCTTCAAGCCAATTTTCAGACCCATCTTCGAGAGGCCTGCCTGCATTTCTCTCGCCGTGTAGGATACAGGTGCCTCATACTCATCTCCCCATAGGACTTCTTTTTTTTTTTTTTTTTTTTTTTGATTTTTTCGAGACAGGGTTTCTCCGTAGCTTTTGGTTCCTGTCCTGGAACTAGCTCTTGTAGACCAGGCTGGCCTCGAACTCACAGAGATCCGCCTGCCTCTGCCTCCCGAGTGCTGGGATTAAAGGTGTGCGCCACCACCGCCCGGCAGCATCTCCTTCTTACAGCAACCTTTTAGATGGGTTCTCAAGGAGAGCCGTCGTTTTTCCTGTCCCTCGGCTCTGTTGTGTCATACTCTGCCTTCAAGTCATGCACCGTGAGAGCAGTGGAGAGCAGGGCTCCTGCTAGAGCTCCAGCCTGCCTCCTCAGGCCTCTGGGGACAGTTGACCTCCTTTTCTCTGCCTTGCTTATGTCCTTCTGCAGTCCATCTCATCCTCAGCAACAAGTGAGGTGCTGGAGATGCCCCTGCCTCACTGCACTTTCTCCCCTTCCTCTCTAAGGTGCCCCAGCTGTGCAGTGGTGTTTGGGGGTGTGAACTCCATCAAGTCCCACATACAGGCATCACACTGCGAAGTTTTCCACAAGTGCCCCATCTGCCCCATGGCCTTCAAGTCTGCACCCAGCGCCCATGCCCACCTCTACTCTCAGCATCCCAGCTTCCTCACCCAGCAAGCCAAGTAAGACCTGGGGAAGGAGCTTGGAAAGGAGGGGTGGGCGGAGGGTGGGGCGCAGGGCAGGGCTCTGCTGCCCCATCAGGATGTCTTACACTGCCTTTTCTGCTTCCACAGGCTCATCTATAAGTGTGCCATGTGTGACACAGTCTTCACTCACAAACCGCTTCTCTCCTCCCACTTTGACCAGCACTTGTTGCCCCAGCGTGTCAGTGTCTTTAAGTGTCCATCTTGTCCTCTGCTTTTTGCCCAAAAAAGGACCATGCTGGAACATCTCAAGGTACAGGAGGAGCAAAGGGCTAGGGACTGGCTCCGTAGCTAGCTGTGCTGACCTGAACTAGAGCCGCATCTCTGGAAGTGGGGAGTAGGGAGAAGCGAGGACTTTGGCAAAGCCAGGCTTTCCTCCACATAGCCACTCCCCTTGTCTTCCTCTTATAGAATACTCATCAGTCTGGATGCTTGGGGGAGGAGGCAGTTGGGAAAGGGGCTGGAGATGCCCTTCTGACCCCCAAGACTGAGCCTGAGGAGCTGGCTGTGTCTCGGGCAGAGGCAGCCCCTGCTACTGAGGAATCCTCATCTTCTGAAGAGGAACTGCCCAGCTCCCCTGAGCCTCCTCGCCCAACCAAACGACCCCGTCGGGACCTGGGAAGCAAAGGCATCAAAGGTGGGGGTGGTGGGCCTGGGGGCTGGACCTGTGGCCTTTGTCATTCCTGGTTTCCCGAGCGTGATGAGTATGTGACTCACATGAAGAAGGAACATGGCAAGGTGAGTTGGGTTACCTCTGGGAAAGGTAGGCTGGAGGGTAACCTTGGGGTTGACCTGTGTGACTAAAATTTCCCACCCCTTGCTCTTCAGTCAGTGAAAAAGTTCCCCTGTCGTCTGTGCGAGCGCTCTTTCTGCTCTGCCCCCAGCCTGAGGCGCCATGTCAGGGTCAATCATGAGGGAATCAAGAGAGTTTACCCATGCAGGTAACCCTTACTCACCATTCCCTTTTCCTACCTGGTAGATGACCCTTACTCCCAGAGTACCTGTTCACCTGCCTCCTGCTTGAGGGAGCCAAAGGTCAAGGCCTCCGTCTGCTCTGGCAGCCTTCCTTCTCTCAGGAGCTCTGGGTTTTTGCCTCTGGTGCTAGCTGCCCACTTTCCCTCTGCTAGGTACTGCACAGAGGGAAAGCGTACCTTCAGTAGTCGTCTGATCCTGGAGAAGCATGTCCAAGTCCGACATGGCTTGCCCCTTGGGACCCAGTCTCCTCCTAACAGAGGAGGCACCCTGGTGCGAGGCTCTGGTGGCAGAGCTCAGGTAAGGCAAGGTCCTCCTTACGGTATGTTGTGGGAGTGAGAAACTGGTGAGGCCCTGGTCTCAGGAAGCCAGGGTGATGGTGAGGCCCAGTTTCTTCCACTTTTCTCCAGGGCCCTGGACGGAAACGCCGCCAGTCTTCTGACTCATGCAGTGAGGAACCTGACAGTACAACGCCACCAGCCAAGTCCCTGCGGGGTGGCCCTGGGTCAGGAGGCCATGGGCCTCTGCGCTATAGGAGCAGTGGCTCAGCGGAACAGAGTGTTATGGTGGGGCTGAGGGTGGATGGTGGCACACAGCAGTGCCTTGACTGTGGCTTATGCTTTGCTTCCCCAGGCTCCTTGAGCCGCCACCGATTCATTAGCCACAAGAAGAGACGGGCTGGGGGTAAAGCCAGTGCCCTGGGGGTAGGGGATGGGGAAGAAGAGGCTCCGCCATTACGCTCTGACCCAGAGGGTGGAGATTCACCTTTGCCTGCTTCTGGAGGCCCTCTGACTTGTAAGGTCTGTGGCAAGAGCTGTGATAGCCCTCTGAATCTCAAGACCCATTTCCGCACTCATGGCATGGCATTCATCAGGGCCCGGCAGGGGGGCAGTGGGGACAACTAGGTCCCAGGCCTAGGATTGGCCTCTCCTCTTCCCTGGAACTTTGGTTTCACTGCTGCTGTCTCCTCCCTGGGCTGGGAAGTTTAACATGTATTTTGTTTGATTCTTTTCGCCCCTGAGGGAAAGGCTTTTTGAGGATTCTATTAACTTGCACCCCCCTGCTCTTGGGTTTGGTCCCTGGGTCCTACTTAAGTGGACTCCCCTTTCTTCCTTTCTGAAGCCAACACTAATGTTCTGCTGCAGACCCCCAGTGTATAACTGGGTGGGAGGACAGGACCTTGGGAAGCCTGCTAGACAGGCACAGGGGAAACTGAAGGATGTACAGGGTCTAGCTTCCCCCTCCGCTAGATTTCTTCCTCTGTGCTGGGTTCTGCCCTAGTATCCCCTCCTTTAACACTCATTGGCACTAACACCCCGCCCCAATCCCTGCAGTGCCTTCCATTTGTCTTTTCCCCCAGAAATCTAGGGGTGGGGGGGTTGGTGGGGATGAGTCCTGTCAAATGGGGTCCAGGGAGAGGAGAGGACAGGCTCTCAGGAATCCTTTATTCTTGTAGTAATAATACTAACTGGGAGAAATAAGAGGGAGAGAACCAGACTATTAAAACTGCTTGTGGTTTAATCCCCATCCAGGCTTTTCTTTTTATGTGAGTTGGACAATGTGTACTGATAGGAGGGGTGAGTCCAAACTGGGGCAGCCCTTTTCAGGGAAGAGGCGGTATTGACCAAGACAGATGAAAAAAGTGATCTTCATCTTGTGTGTTTGGTGCCTTTTGTATGCTGGATTTAGCCCCTTCCACCAACCCCACCCCCAGAGGTAACTCAGACAAGACACAGATGGTTAACTAAGGATTTATTTCAAACAAAAATTAAAAATAAAAAAAAAAAAAGAGAGAGCTATTTCCCTGGGTGTGAGGAAAGGATCAGGGTAAGAAATTCCCCATGGCTAGGCCAATACCCTCAGTACATTAGAGGGATTATGACAATTCCCTTCCTTAATCTCATGATGGGGAACCTCAGCAAGTGCAGAACCCTACGGCTAGAACCCACCTGCCAGGGGGAATGTGGGCTAGGGGTCAGCCCCTGGGAGGGGACAGAGTTGGGCAGCAGCATGGTCAAACATAGGATTACATCCTAGGTACCAAGAACCCATTCCTTCTCCCATCTTGATGGGACCCAGGGAAAATAAAAGACAGTTTGTAGAAAGAACCTCTGAGACTCCTGAGAGGGAAGAAGGCCCCCCATCCTCTTCATCTTCATCACCTCTGTTCTCTGGAGGGCAGTGAGTCCTGGAATCTGTCAGGTGATAATACTGACAACAGCAGGAGGCGGGGAGCCCCAGCAAGCCTGGACCCCATGGTTGGCTCTCATGGTTACCACATGATCCTTTGTATTTCTTGCCTTCCATTTCCCTTGGGTAGTTGGTTAGGTAGGTAGGGTTTTGTGATTTGGGGCTTTTTAGGCAAGGGTCCTCCTAGGAAGGGTGCCTTCGATCCCACCACTTCTGGGCCTGAGAAGGGTATCACATGATGCCATTGGTGAGGTACTGGAAGCCGTCGTAGAGTTTGGTGGTGATGGACCTCATGCTGCCATCCACCATCTGCTCTACCAGCAGCTGGAGCTGCTCCTCAGTCATGCTCATGTGGAATCTCTCTTTGAGATTGCGAATGGTGCTGGAGCCATGGAAGCAAGGAAGCTGTGAACCTGGGGGGAAAAGCAGTGACAATTAGGAAGGCAGGCTAGTAAGTAGACAGAGGGAACAGAACTACAAGTATAATAAAGTACTCCTTCCCTCCCCGCCACAGGGATTCTGGTGGTATAGAACAATTCTGCTTGTGCAGAGAAAAGCAGTTGGGAGACCCTCAGTCCATTCTCATCCCGTAGGCCTTAGTTCCTCTACGTGGGCAGACCAGGGAAAGGCAAGCCCACAGTATCCCCCATTAAGCATTGGAGATAAGTCTTAGGGCCCAGGGGGAGGCTGGGAAAAATCTCTGGGAATGGGCCCTGCACTTATCTGGTTGCAGGCCTCTGCCTATGCTAGGTCTGACACTCACAGATGACCTGGGCCACCGTCACCACGGGGCCAGACAGAGATGCTCCTGAGCAACGGCGGCAACCTGTGGGTTATGGGCAAGGATGGGGAGGAGACTGGCAGCTTAGGTGGGGTAAATATCTGAAAGGGTTTTTTTGGGGGGGGGAGTAAGAGGGGGCCCAGAGGAATTGGGATAAGGGATCCTATGCAAATGACTGAGGGACTAGGTAAGCAGCAGAGTGAACAGTAAAAGATGAGAAAAGGAAGGTAGCTTGAAGTGGTGGCTGAGGCCAGGGCAGTTACATCAAGTGTGATGGGAGGACAGTGGGTAGAAGCACCAGAATTAGCAGAGAAGGAGACAGAAATGCAGTTGAATGTGCGGAAGACTGGAAATACCAGGAGGCCGAAGATGGGTGTTTTCTCTATGAGGGTACCTAAGAGCTTTCTGCTGTTCCTTTCCTCTTGCATCCCCCTCCCCCGCTCTTCTGCTAGGGTGAAGAAGAGTGTTCTAAAGGGGAAATGGAACCCCCTGAGAAGCCCTCCCCCACCTGAGTCTTGAGGTGGGATCAACTTCCTAAAATTCTAAGTTCCAGGCGACTCAACCTGAGGGCAGTCCAGGCCCTGTCCCCCACAACCGCACCTTGCTGCATGATCTCCACAATCTGCACCACCTTGTCCATATGCTTCCGAGCAGCAATCAGCCCCTGCAGCATGAGCATCTTGTAGTAGTTGAACATGTCTCCGTTGAGGCCGCCCATTACCTGGAAGTGGGATGAGTGCACAGAGGAATCCTGGCGGGTCCTTTCCCATAGGCCTCCCACAACTCCCTTAAGGCAATCATGGTAGATTTCACTATTTTCACAAAAAAGCTCCCAGGAAATACTGCCTCATCCTGACTTACTGCCATTTCTGTTCTGTTCCTTCCTGATTTGGGGGAGCCCATCAGCTCATCCTCACAGGAAGAACACAGTGAGCCCTGGAGGCACCTCTCTTTTTTGACTCACATCCACAAACTCAGTGGTCAGCTTAAAGGCTGATGTCTCGAAGCCCAGGTTTCGGGGTGAGCTGGAAAGGATGAAGCCAAAGTCGATGTGGATGATGTGACCTTCTGCGTCGAGAAGAATGTTCCCATTGTGTCTGAGGAAGGGGAGGAGGAAGAGGCAACAGTAAGTTTGGCTTCGGTGGATCTCAAGCTGCACAATGGCCACACCATATCAGACAGCCATGTTTCTGGTTCCTGTTGCTTACAAGTCTAGGTCAATTTCTCAGGACCTAAAACTAGCAATGAAAAGAAGTCTGAAAACTACAAAGACTGGGGTATAAAATTCAATTATCAGCTTAATAAAAATAGTTTTAAGATTGTCACAGGGCTGAGGATGTAGCTCGGTTAGTGGAGTGTTTGCCTACAGTGTAGGAAGCCCTGGGTTTCTAGCTTTGTGCCCTAACACAGCATAAACGGAATGCAAATAATGGCACTCGCCTATAATTCTAGCACTTGGGAGGTAGAGGCTAGAAGATCTAAATTAATGGTCATTCTCAAATACAAAGAGTTTGAAGCCAGACTGCAATACATGCTAATTTCCCCAAAATTGCACTTCTAGTACTCAAATTTGAGCTAGATTTGGTAGTAAACACGGATGTAAGGGAAGAAGGCCTCTGAGTATCCAATAGCTAGCTGTCTAAATGAGAGGCCCTCATTCATCAATTTACCTGTTTTATTTTTTTAGGTAGAGTCTCACTATGTAGCCCCAGCTGATCTGGTGGTACTTATTATGCAGACCAAATTGGCCTCAAACTCAGAGTCACCTGCCTCTGCTGCCTGAGTGCATGGATTTTAATTTTTAATCATCCCACTGTAGAACAAAAGCCCCATCAGTACAGAACAATTAGAAGCAAGCAGACTGAAGACAATTTATTATTTTGTATTTGTGTGTGTCCATGTTCATGTGGGTCTACATTCATGCACTCATGTGGAGGCTAGAATTCACCTTAAGGCATTGTTCCTAAGAAGCCATCTACAAATTTTTGTTGTTTTTTTGTTTTTTGAGAGACAGGGTCTTACTATGTAGCCCTGCCTGGCTGGTCTGCACTCACTAAATTGGCCTCAAACTTTTCAGAGATCCATCTACCTCGGCCTCTTGAATACTGGGGTTCCTAGAGCAGCTTGCCCAGAGCATCACTTGGTTTCTGCTTGTGCCACCACATCTGGCTTTTTAATGTGGGTTCTGGGGATTGAACTCAGGTCCTCATGATTTTATAGCAATAACTTCATGGACCGAATTACCTCCCCAACTTCCCCTCCCCCTCTTTCTTTTAAAGATATGTTACACTGTAGCTTAGGCTGGCCTGGAACTTAATGTGGCCCAAGTCAGCCTCAAAGTCATGGCAGTACTTCTGCGTTAGCCTCTCAAGTGCTAAGATTATACAAATGAGCCGTCATGTCTGTTTGAGAAGAGAAGTCTATCTACAACAATGTAGGGCAAATCACTTACATACAAACCGTAGGAGAGGTAGACTACAGGCCAGCTGTAGTGGAAGAAAAGTTAAAGGGAGATAAATCCCAGGTCTTGGCGAGTCCCACATTATGGCCAGAAAGAACAATTAACATGCTAAGCATGTGAGACCTGGCCTTTTCAGCACAGCCAGCTTTCTCACTCATGCTCCATCTGAGGGCCACCTTGTCTGAGCCAGGCTGGCTGAAAGAGGAGGGTTGGAAACCCACCTGAATCCTTCCAGCTGTGGAGAAGCACTAACAAAGTAACAGTGCCCACACAATCTAGAGAGCCAGAGCAAACAAATGGGACTCCCACCCCCGCCCAGACTCCCAAAGCCAGTACAGGCACTTTCTCTTTTTCTGTTAACTACCAGAGATAGCTTCTACCTGCAAAGTTGCCTTAAGACTCTCTTTTAAAGGAAGGATTTTGTTTTGTTTTTATTTGTCCTAATTTACTGTTTTCTTGTTTGTCTTGACAGTGACATTTTTGGGGATACATTTTAAAATGTATTCATATTTCACCTTTTAAAACTCAGAACAAACAAATTCCACTTATTGGAAATTCATACTATTAGAAATCCCTGAAGTACACTTAATAAAAGGAGGTAAGTTTCTTGGTTGCACCAGAGCAATGAACATGCTTTTCCCCCACAAGTGACAATTTTGTCAACTTTCCCTCCAAACCTACTAAGATCTTAATGCAAGGGTAACAGAGTAAACATTTTCTAGAAATAAAAGGAAAAAGTGAATTTTAACACTGGATCTGTCCAAGTAATGATATATAAAAATTATTGTTTTGGTCCACCGTTGTTGAGCTAACTTTTCCCTGATACACAGAGAAAACCCACAACAGTGCACAGGTGCCCAAAACTGGTCACCCTTTTGTAGCCTTAGTTTTGAACAAGAAAAACTTTCCATATTCAAGCTGTGAATATGGAATATGTGACATGAAAAACGAGTCCATATGCCTTTGATGTTATTTTTTATTCTAAGACAGTCTCATGTGCCCCAAGCTGGCCTGGAACATATGAGGATGACCTTGAGCTTCTGATATTCCTCCAAGTGTGTGCCAGTATGCCTGGTCTTAAGAGACACTGGAAGCCGGGCGGTGGTGGCGCACGCCTTTAATCCCAGCACTCGGGAGGCAGAGACAGGCGGATCTCTGGGAGTTCGAGGCTAGCCTGGTCTATAAGAACTAGTTCCGGGACAGGCACCAAAGCTACAGAGAAACCCTGTCTCGAAAAACCAAAAAAAAAAAAATTCTAAAAAAGAGACTGGAGACTAAACCCTGGCCTTTGTGCATTCTAGATAAACTTTACCAACTGAGCTACATCCTCTCTATATCCTCGGCCTTCCCCACCCACCCCCCTTTTTAAAAAGCAGCATTGGGGAAGATGGGAGATGAATAGTTAACACTGGCTGCTCTTCCAAAGAACAAAGGTTTGGTTCTCAGCACCCACATGGCAGTTTACTGTAACTCCAATTTTAGGGTATCAGTCACTCTCCTGGCCTTCGTGGACACCAGGCACAAACATGGTGTGCAGGGCTGGAGAGATGGCTCAGAGGTTAAGAGTATTGCCTGCTCTTTCAAAGGTCCTGAGTTCAATTCCCGGCAACCACATGGTGGCTCACAACCATCTGTAATGAGGTCTGGTGCCCTCTTCTGGCCTGCAGACATACACACAGACAGAATATTGTATGCATAATAAATATTTAAAAAAACAAACAAACATGGTGTGCAAACATACATGGAAAATGAAAATGCAGTAGAAAATAAGCTCTGGCAAATTCCATTTAAAAATATGAATGTTCTATGGAGATACTACCCAAATCATAAAAAAAAAAAATAAAATAAAAAATAAAAATAAAAATAAAAATATGAATGGTTTGCTCTCCCTGGGCTTGTTCTGGCGGGCTTGTGTTGATGATAAACCACCTGACTAATGACAGTGCATACTCTAGCATATTCTGCATCCTTGGTCCAATTTGAAGTGACAGGCAACAGTCTTGGCCAACATGGCATACTTCTTTATTTCAGACTTGCTTAAAGCAGGATAGTTGTTAGTGAGGATGACCAATTTTGGTTTGCTTTATGTGACCATGTTGAGTACGTGTTACCTGTTTGGTTTTCGAGACAGGGTTTCTCTGTGTAACAGCTCTAGCTGTCCCGGAACTCCCTTTGTGAACCAGACTGGCCTCAAATTCAGAGATCGGCTTACTTCTGCCTCCCAAGTGCTGGCATTACTGGTGTGCGACACCACCACCTGGGAAATGTGTGTGATTTTATAACAAGTTGAAGCCTAGACCTACAGTTGATCAACACCAATAACTTTCTTTTCTTTGTAGCCACTATCTTGTGAGATGCTTCCCAGAAATTTTAAAAATGCTAGGATAATCTTGCACTTACTGCCTCTACCTCCCAGTGTTAATGGGGATCAAACCCAGAGCATTGTGCATGCTAAGCAAAGCACTCTTCAACCTGAGCTACATCACCAACTCACATCTATTTTTTAGGTTATTAGGAATAATTAATTCATCAGGGGCTGGAGAGATGGTTCGGCAGTAAAAAGCACTGGCTGCTCTTCCAGAGGACCCAGGTTCAATTCCCAGCACCCACATAGTGGCTAAGAACCATCTGTAACTCTATTCCCAAGGGACCTGATGCTATCTAGCTCTGTTGGGCATACTATGCAGGTGGTGCACCGAAATACATGCAAGTAAAAACTCATACATTAATAAAAAAAAAATGGTTATCAGCTCCCTGCTACACCAAAGGGAAAGACTTTCACATCTTCTTAAAGTTTTCTTTTGGTGGTTTTATTTATTATCTATTTTATTATTTTTATGTATCAGTTTCTAAAATGAAATTCCTGAGGTCTAACTAGTGCTAGTTTCTGCTGTAGGAAATCCTACAGTTAGTTACCTGCCCACTTGGGCATGGCCTCATATACTATTTATGCTGATATAAAGCGTGCATCTGCTCTCTATCTCTGGCGGCGGATCCATGGCATCTCTCCAACTCCACCCTTCTTTTTCCCAGCATTCAGTTGAGAACCTTAGGCAGAACTTAGGTAGGTAAGTTCTGCCTTGCTATACAAGTCCAAAGCAGTTCTTTATTCATTAACCAATAAAAGCAACACATAGACCTCCCACACCAAGCTTCCCTGTTCTCACTTATTCAATCTTGTAGCTGAGCCCTGGGCTTCAAAAACCTGGGTTCAAAATCCCAAAGCTCAGGGAGAGTCTAAAACTTGTAATCCAGATCCTACAGCTCTCTCACCCCGAGCCTTTGCTTGCTTGGTAGGCTAGCAGGGTGGAATGACTATAGTCTCCCAAAGCTACTACTGACCCTTATCTTCCTCACGAGGGAGCACTCACTTGGCAAGGTTCTCAGCTGACGTAATGAGGCCATGGTCATATGTGGTATACAGTCACCAAATACATGATGCTAGTTTCTGAGAAGCTGCTCGGCTGACTAATGTCAGTTGGGTGCCATGTTACTGGGAGCCCTGGAAGCATAGGCTATCATTTCTTTTTAAAATTTATTTTTTTAGTATTACTATGTGTGTATATGTCTATGTGTGCATATGCTAAAGCTCCTGCCAGGGTGTGTGTGTGGAGGGCAGATGACAATTCTGGAATTGATTCTAGGGACTGAGCAATAGCTTTAATCCACTGAGCCAACATGCCAGGCCCCAGCCATGGTATTCTCAGGGAGAGGTACAACCAAAAGGAGCATTTAGGCCACAAACCTCAAATCACTTGAAGATACTCTTAAGATTGCAGAGCATAGGTACCATCAATGCTTCACCTATGTGAAGTCAGGCCTCAATAAAATCCTGTGATATTGAGAGAAGTGACAGTTCAGGCAAAACAAAAGATGCTTAAAATTGTGGAAATTGGGGACTGGAGAGAGGACTCACTGTTAAGAGTACATGTACTCCTTCAGAGGATGAGGAGTTACTTTTTAGCACACATGGAGGCCAGTTCCAGAAGAGCCAATGCCCTTGCACTAGGCATACACAGATATACATGCAGGAAAAACACCCGTACACATAAAAGTTTTGGAAATCATGTTGGAATGAGAAGAAAGGAAAGCTTTGACTAGGAATTTCAAGCTTATCTCCATGGTATTCCCCATCCATTTCCTTTCTGTTTTCAGTCACTGACACTACCTTTGTGCCAGGTTCTAGTCTCTTTTGCTTTCTTGCTAAGGACCCTGACCTTCACCCTACAGCATCATATGGCATCTACAGATCAGAACATATCATTCCTATCTTGCAAAATTAAATTCTTTTTTTTTTTTTTTTTTTTTTTTTGGTTTTTCGAGACAGGGTTTCTCTGTGGTTTTGGAGCCTATCCTGGAACTAGCTCTTGTAGACCAGGCTGGTCTCGGACTCACAGAGATCCGCTTGCCTCTGCCTCCCGAGTGCTGGGATTAAAGGCGTGCGCCACCACCGCCCAGCTGCAAAATTAAATTCTTGCTGATTGTGGTGACAAAGGCCTTTAATCCCAACACTCGGGAAGCAGAGGCAGGAAGATCTCTGGGAGTTCAAGACCAGCCTGGTTTACATATCAAGTTCCAGGACAGCTAAGGTCACACAGTAAGACCCTCTCTCAAAAAAAAGAACAAAATTCCCCAAACTCTTTAGTCGCATAAGACAAATGTCACTCCTTGCTACCCAAGGCTTGATCCCAATGAACATTCCTCATCTTGTCTCCACAGCCCTCTGTCCTCGTTCTCCCTTACCCTCCGCTCTACCCACTCAAATCTTCACCCTTGTACCCTTGCGTCCTCTTGTTTCTTTTCTCCTTTCCTCCAGCACTTGTCAGTCTGCCTCTATGGCTTAATGTCACACAAACAAATCTTTCCTAAAATTATGTTTTTTTTTTTTTGTTTTTTTTTTTCGAGACAGGGTTTCTCTGTGGCTTTGGAGCCTGTCCTGGAACTAGCTCTTGTAGACCAGGCTGGTCTCGAACTCACAGAGATCCGCCTGCCTCTGCCTCCTGAGTGCTGGGATTAAAGGCGTGCGCCACCACCGCCCGGCCTAAAATTATGTTTTGCTTCATCAACTGAGGACTATATGTGAAGGGACAGAGAAGACCCTTGTAAAAGATTAGGATGAGGGCACAAGTCACTTACCTGTCCTTGACTTGCAATAGATAGCAGACCAAGCAGTAGCCAGCACAACTTTGCACAAAATTGCGCTGGGCACTGAGGAATGCCTCAGTGGTATAACTGCCATGTTCCTGTAGGAAGTAATCGAGCAAGGAGAGCTGTGACTGTTTCTTCACCTGATGGATGGACACAGCGTTGACTACTGGTTCAATCATGCCACTGTCGGCTGAAATCACAAGAATCTTATATGGCTTGATCCAAAGAGGCACTCGCTCCTGCTCCCAAATCGACTGTGAAGAGACACAAAGGTACCAAGAGTGGTTCATCTTTCTCCAAACTAGAGAATAATAATGTTTTCTTCTCCTCAACCTCGCTCCCTTGATATCTTGGATTGAAGGGCATTAAATAAGCAAGACTCACTGACCTACTAAGAACCAGCAAGTTTTTTATTTGAGATAGGGACTTATGTAGCCCAGGCTAGTCTTGGATTCATGATCTCTGTCTCCACTTTACACATTCTAAGATTACAAGTGTACACTACCACAAATAACAGAACCAGGAAGTTTGAAAAGGAAGTCCAGGGCCTGGCAAAGGGAGGAGACTACACACAGAGGTAGAAAACACAGAACAGGAAATCTCACTGTTGCCTGCTAAATAAGAGTAGGAGCTATTAATATAAGTTTGAATAATAAAAATATGGGATTTAAGGGCAGAGAAAGCATCTCTAGAAAATGAAAATATGGGGCTGGAGACATGACTCAGTGGTTGAGAGCACTGTCTGCTCTCCCAGAGGACCTGGGTTCAATTCCCAGCACCCACATGACAGCTCACACCTGTCTGTAACTCCATTTCCAGGGCTTCTGACACCCTCACACAGACATATATGCAGGCAAAACACCAATGTACATAAAATAAAAATAAATTATAAAAATGAAAATACTAGCCGGGTGGTGGCGGCGCACACCTTTAATCCCAGCACTCGGGAGGCAGAGGCAAGCGGATCTCTGTGAGTTCGAGACCAGCCTGGTCTACAAGAGCTAGTTCCAGGACAGGCTTCAAAGCCACAGAGAAACCCTGTCTTGAAAAACAACAACAACAAAAAAAAAACAAAACAAAAAAAAAATGAAAATACTACTGGATGTGGTGGCATAAGCCTGTGTTCCAAGCATGTGGAAGGCAGAGGCAGGAGGCTCAGGCATTTGAGGTCAACATTGTTTATAAGTGAGAGTCAGAGGTCAGCCTGAGCTACACAAGATCCTGTCTCAAAAGCAAAACAAAATGCACGCACTTAAGCCATGTGTCACATACTATAACCTAGTACTTGGGAAGCTGAGGTAGGAGGTAGGAGGGCGTGGCACAAGGACACACTGACATTTGCTGAGCGTACAGAGGGTATAAAGCAAGTAACACTGGGCTGAGGCTACAGAGATCCTTTCTAAAAACAAAACCAAAAACCAGGACAAAGTTCAGGCCACCTCCACTACTCAAAAAACCTGCAAACAAGTCAGTCAGTGTTGTCACACGCCTTTGATTCCAGCACTCGGGAGTCAGAGGCAGGTGGATCTCTGAGTTTGAGGCCAGCCTGGTCTACAGAGTGAGTTCCAGGACAGCCAGGGCTACACTGAGAAACCCTGTCTGGAAAAAGAAAAACAAAAACACACATAAAACAAAGAAAAACTACAAACAAGTATTGGATAAAGCACTGGATTGAACAGGTAAAGCCTTTTGCAGGTCACCCAGGAGATCCAGTGATCTCAACAGTGTAGCCAGGCACAGTAGTTTATACCTGTGATCCTAGTACTCAAGCTAAGGCATGAGGATTGTCATGAATTCAAGGCCAGCCTGAACTACTTAATGAGTTCCAAGTAAACCTGAACTACAGAGACCCTGTCTCAAAAAGACAAAGCAAAGGCTAGAGAGATGGTTCAGGGGTTAAGAGCACTTCCTACTCTTACACGGGATTTGGGTTCCATTCCTAGCACCCATTTGGCTTCTCACAACTGTAACTCCAATTCCAGGGGGATCTGATACCTGCTCTGGCCTCTATGGACACTATACACATATATGCATATAAAACATCCATACACATAAATAAAAATGAATAGATCTTTAAAAAAAAAGACAAAACAAAACCCAAATACCTCAGCACACAGTAAATCCATCCATCCCAGATAGATCATTTGGGAAGTTCTGATTTTAAAGACAAACCCAAAGCCTGGTGGTGCACACATATAATCCTAGCACTTGGGAGGTGAGGGCAGAAGAATTAAGAGTGCAAGGCTGCCTTTGGCTATAACTGGGTTCGAGGCTAGCTTGAACTACATAAGTCCCTCTGTGAAATCACACTCTCAATCAAAAAAAAGACAAACGTGGCACATTCAGTGGTCAGAAGAGGGCAGATGTAGTTCTAGAAAAAACCAGCAGAGGCCAACATAGAGCTGTTCATCATGTGGCTGTGCTCTGGAGAAAGACAAGCCAGTTTCAGTTTGATCTTCCCATTCAGCCTGGCTAGAAGCAAGTACTCAGCAGAGCTCCCTGAGAAAGCCTGTGTGGTCCTCAAGAGTGCTGGAGTTGCACTGAGCCTTTCCTTTCATTGCCCCTCCCCTTGTGTGTTTGTTTCCTTTCCTCACCTGCAGTTGCTTCAACACCTGGAAAGCCAGCAGCTCCTGCCGAAGGTCATCTCCACACTTGACAATGACTGACAGGAGCCGCCAATTGGGAAGATGACCATACGGGGAGCCTTCTCTGATCCTCCTATGAAGACAGAAGTCACAGGGTGATGCCAGGGTAAGGACTCAGCCGGCAGTAAAGTCTGATGGAGTGTTTAGAGGTGGAAAGGCACTGGAGAGGATGATGTGAGCACCTGAAGATGCCTTGGAGCACTGAGAGGAGTACCAAGACCACCTTCCACCCTCTACCCTCCTCACCGCACTTTCTCCTGCCAGGGCTCTTTGAGGGCAACTGCAGAAGGGTCTTCAGGATCTCGTTTAAAGGCTGTGGGAGTGTGAGCCAGTTGTTCTGAAAGGCGCCGTCTAGTAGGAAGAAAATACACAATTTATTTGGAAGAGTTATCTCAGAGCTGCAATGCCTTTGCCCCTGTTTCCTTGCCACTGTTCCTAGATTCTGGACACACAGATGGGAACCTTGGCACTAGGAAATCCAGAAGAAGCATAACCAATAGCATTATTTTGCTAACCTGGTGGCTTATGATCATGCAAAGAACCTGGGTTTTCTCATTACTCTATCCCAATATTGATTCAGAATGGATGTGACTCCAGAATCTGAACCTTAAACAAGGTATCCTCTCTACCCTCAAAGTGAAGGATACAATTTTGAGATCTCACTTTGATTCTTGGTTTTGGGTTTTCTCATGGTGCTGGGAACTGAACCCAGGGTCTGCACATGCTAGTCAAGGGCAACTTCGAGAGTGATGCTCAAATGCCCATCTGAGGCACTCGTTTCTTTTTGGAACTCTCTTAAAATGTCATTTCTTTTTGTAGTAGCTAAAACAATGCCACTATTGCACCTTCACTGACTCAAGTATAGAGGCCTCAGGACAAGGACAGAATAATGAGACAAAGGAGAAAGACACAGGCTGACAGCTGGTGAGTAGACACAGGAAAGGGATAAAGAGACAAGTGGAGTCTGGAAAAAAAAAGATGAAAATGAGGGATGATGGGATCTGGCCATACCGGATGTCCCCTGCTGCAATGAACACAGGCTCCTTGCTCTCCTGGCTGGTGATGCTGTCCACAGAGAACTGGGAGATGTTGTCACAGCTGTTGGTGTGGACTTCAGGGAGCTGGGAAGAGCAGGTCAGAGATGCTAAACACAGATCTCCCTCTTGCCCCCTGCTCACTTGCCACTACCTGTGGCATGCGGTTCTACCACACCATTCCAGACTGCTCCCAAAGCCACCATGGTTCACACCATTATGGCCTTCTTGAGTTATGGATCCCACAGTGATGTTCTCAAAGTATGAACTACTCCATCAGAATTCATGGAGATGCATAGGAAATGCAGCTTCTCAGACCCCAACAGCAGTCTAAACCGGAACGCTGGGAATAAAATCTAGAAACTGGATTTTAGCAAATTCTCCAGACTACCTCACACTGTCAAGTTTGTATACCACTGCCACAACTTTTGCAGAAATCTGAATCTACAACCTCATACTGAAAGCCCCTATGATTAGGGATGTATTATTCTCTCCTAGATCCTTCCAGACTAGATTTCTTTGACTAGTCTTCAACTTTTTGTTTTGTTTGAGAAAGGGTTTCTCTGTGTGTAACCCTGGCTGTCCTGGTATTTGCTCTGTGAATCAGGCTGGCCTGTAACTCTGATGTAGACTAGGCAAACCTCAAACTCACAGATTTGCCTGTCTCTGCCTCCCAAGTGCTGGGATTAAAGGTGTACACCATAACCACCTAGCTTCTTTCTTTTCTTTTTGAGACAGGAACTCATGTATCTTAAGCCTGGCCTCAAGCTTACTATGTAACTGAGAATGGCCTCAAATTCTGCTCTCCCTGCTTCCACTATAGTGCTGGGACATAGGTGAGCTGCCACATCCAGCTTCATCTCTTCAGTCTAACCTCCCACTCTAACCTCACTTGTTACTGTAACATACCCTGTCAGGCCCCAAGAGGTCTCCTGTCCTCCCTTGTAGCAGAGCAACCTCAGCTCCAGCCAATGTACAGTGCCTTGTGCATCTTCATTTTTCTTCCTAAATGGCTATGTCTAACCTCAGCTTGACTGTAAAAAAGACAGAGATCTGTCTTTGTCACCAAATGTGCTACATAAAATGCTGCCCTGCTTGCCTTCCTATAGCCCCAAACTAAAGCTTGAGTTTCTTCCCATAGCTACCAGGACTGAATAAGTACATAGCTTGTCAGGTTGTACTAACCTCTCCAGCCCCATTTGTCACTGCCTCTTACCTCATACTATATATGCAATGCATACTAGTTTCTTCCAGTTCCTATCATGACCATGCTCCATTTTCTCCTCTAGTCTCTGTACACATTCCTCTATCTGAATGTTCTTTGTTCTGCCATTCCAAACATGCTTCAGGCCTCAGCTGAAACGCTGCTGCCTCCAGGAAATCCTTTGACTCCCACCCCAAGTCTGGAGTAAGTACCAGCTCTGGGTGCTTCCATGATGTCTCGTGCTCCTCACTACAGTGCAGGCAACACCACACTGCAACTACCAGTTGTCTGGTCTGATTCTGTGAGGTCATAAATTCCTTGCAGGTATAAGCTAACTCTTGTTCACTAGTATACAGTACTCAGGTGTGGCACACAGAAAGCCCTCCATAAACTTTTTTTTTTTCAGTTTTTCAAGACTGACCTCAAATTCTCTATGTAGCTGAGGCTGGCCTTGTGGCCTTGAACACCAAATCCTTTCAGAACACTCAACCTTTTAGCTGGGATTATAGCTATGAGACACTACATACAGATATTAAAAGTCTCTCTTTTTAAAATATTGATTTTATGCATGTGAGTGCCTGCATGTGCATCATGGATGTGCAATGTCCACAGAGGCCAGAAGAGGGCAGCAGTTAGACAGCTGTGAGCCACAGCAAAGGTGCTAGGGACTGAACCCCCATTTCTATAAGAGCAGCAGTGCTCTTACTGCTCACACAGATCCCTTGGCTCTGCCCTGAGTGCTGGGATTAAAGGGCTGCACCACCACGGTCCGGCTCCCTTTATATGTTTGACTGAATGCAGGTATGGCTTGTCAGTCTCTGCTGTCCTAAATCAACTTTATATAGTGGGTGTTCCATGAATATTTTATTATATTTCCCTCCTCCCCTAGTCTAGATGTTCCTTTTTACTTCCAATCTGAATTCCTGCTGCAGGAGAACAAGCGTGAGCCTATTCCAACCAGCTTTTCAGTGCTTTTCCTTCTCACACCCTTACTACCTGCAACATTCCTCTGGGCGCTTGCACCATCTGCTAACAGGTGTGTAATTCCAAATGTATTAAAAGCTCCTAGAAAACAGGTGTTGTGCCCCCAGTATTGTCTCCTTGGTGCTCCCTCACCTCCACCTGTAGCTCGCCTATATCATCCACCGACCAGGCTTCGTCATCATTGTCATAATTGGGCACCGTGCTGAAGCTGCCGGCTCGCTGCTCATGAGTGATACCACATTCAGGCAGGTTCTCTACGGATCGTGTGCTCCGAATTCGGTTCTCAGGAATCCGAGCAGGAACACTAGTTGTGTCGAAGTTTTCACATTCAAGAACTTCCACGTAGATCAGGTAGGGAGCCTGGGGGGTGAGGAGGGGAGGACAGCATTTGCCACTACCTCTCATCTAAGTTCCATTGACACAGTTCTTTCTGTCCCAACCCTCAGCAGCAGTCCCTTGTGACTGTGAGCATCATGCACAGGTAGGAACTGTGCTATCACTTGCATAAAACATTGGGGAAAGGGCACGAGGGCTCAAATGCATGTGTGCAGTCGGGAAAAACTGTTCCAACTATCAATGGCAGTTGAAGGTCTATGGGCTTATGCTAAAGTCAGGGCCCAGGGAAGTAGACAGAAAAACTGGATAAAGCAACATGTGTCCCAAGGAGAATCCTAATTTTCAATCCTTCCTCTGAGAGGAGACTCTGAACCATGACCATCATTCCTATAAGTAGACACACAGCTGTTTTCTCTGGTATGAATGGGCATACTTCTTTCCTTTCTGCCCACTTTGATCAAAAAAAAATTCTTATACATATGTCCCTTTACCCACATGATGGTTGTACCTGGATAGCCTGAGGTTAGAGAAAGGCGAGAGAGCTACTTAAGGAGGATAAGGAGTGGGTGGAAGGCATGAGGTGAAGTGAAAACATTAGGGCTGCTCTGGCCTATAAAACCAAAACCCAACAAGTCAGGCAGGAGGGATCTGAGGTTCTGGGCATCACAAGAGCAATGAGGGAGAGTCACCATACACTACAAGGTCTCCAGCACGCAGGTAGGGAACAAAGCCTGAGTAGTCATGGATGGTCGGATGAGGGGAAGGGTCCAGGCCAGAGCCCACTTACCTTGTCCTTGGAATTGAGGACAACAGCTTGTGTATGGGGCACACGGACCACGTGGTGGTCAAAGCCAGCAGTGGGCAGCCAGACTCGAGCAGGGAGTTTGTGGTTCAGCAGAGAGAGCTCTGAGATCAGCCTTTGTGTTTTCTGCTCTTTAGTGGGGAGTGTGGCCAGCCGTTTGCCGATCGCCATCAAGGATTTGATGAATTCTCGTTCAGGGGCCAGCCGGACAGGCTACAGATGGTTGGGATGAAACAGAAGATGGTGAAGAAGACATTGAAAAAAGTAGCCTTATTTGCTCCTGGCCAGGGCCCCGGTATTTAAAGAACCCCAGGAAAGGGGCTACCTTTGGCCATGGTAGGAATTTTCACCCCACTCCAGCTTGAACGGGGGAGAACACATCCCTTCTCTGAAAGCTACTTCCGGGGGACTCAAGATGGCCTGAGCTCAGCTCACTGAGAAAGAATCCTTTTTTTTTCCCCCTTGGACTTGAGTTCCTCAAAGACTGCCCCAAGCCTTTAATACAGGCAAGGGGACAAGGTCTAGAAAGGCCATCCAGGACCTCAGACAGAAGAGCTCATACTTGAAGTGCTTTACTCATCTCAAGAACAGATGGGCCCTCGGGCTGGCTCTGTGCCAAAGGGCTCTGGCCAGGCCTCACAGGACTAGGGAAAGGGGCCTGAATCAGTATTTCCTCTTTCAAAGAAGGAGATGCTCTTCATCCCGAAACTTTTGTTGTTCTCCATGGCGCAAACGCCAACTACCCCTCATTCTCGTAAGGGCTAAGTACACAAGCAGGGATGAGAAGAGAATGTGCAAACTGTATTAATGAGGGCATAATCATTGGGAAAGAAAAGGCGGGTGGAGGGTGGTACTCATAGGTGGACGGAATAAGCAATAGCGCCTGTTCGCCCTTGGTGGCCCTTCTGAAGGCCTGTCTCTAGCAATTCTTCCCTGGGTTCTCTTCGCATGCCTTTCACAGACTTGACCCCCAATTTTAGTTCCCTGTGGTAAGCTTGGTTCCTCATGCCAGGTATTTCAGCAGTTCCCAGAAAGGGCAAGGTAGAGTGGGGAGAAAGATGGAATCAGATAGACATGATGATGAGCTCTACTGGTCTAAGCCTGTCTACCACAGGGACCCTTTCTCAAGACAGCCACAAAGCTTGGCAGAGAGGATCACGACTCTAATCCAAGCACCTTAAGAGTCATGGCAAGGAAGATCACAAGATGGAGGCCAGCTTGGGCTATAACAAAGAATCTGACTCAAACAAACAAAACCCCTTATGCTGGGCATGGTGAGTCACATTCTAGCACTTGGGAGACTGAGGCAGGAGGATTGCCACAAATTTCGGGTCAACCTAGATTAGTGATTACTAGGTCAGTTAGAACTATATACCAAGACCATGAAAAACAGATATTTACTACACAATTCCGTATCTTATCATGTCTCCTCAGCTATATAGAACAATCTCTCTTCTTATTCTTTCTGCTCTTCTGATTGGAATAGTATTTCATTTACCAGACCTTTCTCTACACCCCCAGCCCCTTTTCTTTTTTTGGTTTTTCGAGACAGGGTGTAACAACTGACCTCAAACTCCACCGCTGACTTCTAAGTGCTGGGACTAAAGGTGACCACCACTACCTGGCTTCTCCCCCCGCCCCCCACCTTTTTTTATTCTGAGACAGGGTCTTTCTATGTAGCCCTGTTTGGCCTGGAGCTCAAGCTACACAGGTCAAGCTAGCTAGCCTTTAGCTCATGGAAATCCTCCTGTCTACCTTCTCAGTGCTGGGATTAAAGATGTGTACCACTATACCAAGTCTGCTTATTTTTCTGATTGAGAATTTCTATCCTTACTGCTCATACATACTACATCAAAAAACAAAGAAGAACATCTTTGTTTCTTTTTTTTTTTGAGATTAAGAACAAACTTTATTCAAGACTTTTGTTAATGAAAAAATTTGTTTTGAAAATTTCATATATGAGTATACTGTATTTATATCATTTCCACCCTTCCCATACCCCCCTACTCCCTTTTGAATTCATGATCTATAATAAAAATTATTTTTTAAAAAGTATTCAGAGTTTGGATATACTGGAAGCAGAAAGAGCCACTTTCCACCTTTTCTGTAATAGTGTTACAACACTATAAAAAAGATGAAGCTACTGAGCATGGATTTTTTTTTTCTGAGACAGGGTCTGTGTAGCTTTAGCTGGCCTAGAGCTTGCTATGTAGTCCAGGCTGGTCTCAAAATCACAGAGATCTGCCTGTATTTGCCTCCCAAATGCTGGGATTGAAGGCACATACCACCAAACATAGATAATTTTTTTAAAAAATTATTTTATGCATATGGATGTTCTAGCTACATATCTTTGTACCTATGTGTGTAGTGCCCATGGAGTTTCAGGTGATTGTGCCATCATGTGAGTGTTGGGAATCAAAACCAAGCCCTCTGGAAGAGCAACCAGTAAGCTGTTTTCCCAGGCTTTTTATTTTTATTTTATTTATTTTGTTTTATACATCTTTTACTAAGTCCAACTAGTGCTGTGCATATGCGAAAGTTTTTATGGCTGATCATTTAGAATTGGGAAACCTATCATGGGGTTCATTCCTGGAGAAAACTGATTCTCTCTCCCCCAGCAGCTACTGATGGCTGTGGCATTTCATCTAGGGGTGGGCCTTGGTAAGCGTTCCCCATCCAGAAGCTTCTCCTGAGAACTGGGTAATACTGTGTTCACCTGCACATGTGAGATAAGAGTCAGTATGCAAAGGAACCACATAGCCTCTCCTCCGTGATGGGAGGAGGTGTGTTGGTTTAGAGCCCTGCACAGCAGCAAAGAAGGGAAACTTTAGGGACAGGGTTGAAGGAAAAAAGAAAAGAAAATGGAATTGGACCTCAAGGATCCTAGAAATATCCTAGGGGCCTAACACAGAAAAAAAAAAAAAAAAAAGGGAATGAGGCCCTGGGCTCCACCCCAGAAAGATGGGGGGCGCGGGGCTGAGATCTGAAGACTCATGCCTTTATCCTGATCCCTGAATCCATCCACTCAGTGGCAAAGGGTTACTGTGACAGGACCTTCCACCCCAACCAATTCAGTCATCTCATTAGAAAAGGCAGAATGCTTCTCCATCCTCAAGCCAGTCTTTCAGCTGTAGATCCCTGTTACCTAACCATACTGGATATGACCCCAGGCCTCCAAAAAAGAGGCTCTGCCACATGAGAGGAGATGGGATCATGATTAAAAGGGGATCAGTACAGAAAATGGAAAACAGTGGGTAGACAAAGAATAAAATGTAAAATATATATATATATATATCCAAACTCCCAGAGGGTCCAGCATTTCCTCTCACGTCTTTGCCCAGGAACAAGGTCCAAGACCCTGTAGGACCAGAGGGTCATGGGTTAGTTCAGAGGGATAAGAAAGGAGAACAGGGATTAAGGGACATCCTGGGCAATGGGCTGGGGAAAGGGAAGAACTCAGACCTGGAAGAAATGAAGTTAGAAAGGAAAACCAGTTATGGGAAAGGTAAAACTTTCCCTCAGGCCAGTTTGTTTTTGGAGTTGGCTCGAATAGCACAGAGCCTAACATTTAGAAAACTGAATAAATATTTGATGGGCTGATGACAGAAGTCATGGGGAAAGGGTTCTTGGTGGGAGAAATGGGATCCCGGAGGTTTCTGCCGAGCAGTCCGTGGCTCTAATCCAGGGATAAACTCTACCTGTCCCAGCTGTTTGCTCCAGAGACCTAGGAGTAGCACAACATTCCAGCTGCAGTCTTGGAGCAAAGGATCAGCTGAGCCTGTCTGGGTCTGGGCTCAGGGAACTGGCAGCAAAGCTCAGGGGGAATGCCTCCAGGTCTGGGAAGCCTGGCAGGGAGATGCTAATCTCCTGGAATTAAAGGGGCCTTCACTGGTCATAGACAACATGGGACGGAGAGGAAATGCGGCCACGTTGGGAGCCTGCCACCCAGTCCCAGCCTGGCCCCACTTACGGAACTGAATGAATTATCAACACTCTCGGTGCTGGAGGAGAGCTCCTGGGAAAGGGCCAAAGGGCAAGGGAAGAAGGGGTGAGGTTGGGGGGAGGGAAAGAGACAAAGGCAAAGAATTTAGCTCCAACTTGGATCATAACTGCTTCTTTTGTGCAGCTATATCTTCCTGCTTCAGTGAAAGACAGTCAGCCTGGAAACACTACTTGCCTAGAGTCTAGATATTTGTGGGATGTTGAAAGGTTAGCTCAGACCTTGAGATCAAGAGCTGAAGGCCCAAATACCTTATTTTCTATTTTATCTTCCATTCTTTCCTGAACACACCTTCCTTTTAGATCAGAACCCTAGAGCTGGATCCCTAGTGCAATGACTGCCTGGCCAAGGCTTATTTCTTTCATATAACTCACTCACATGCTTTCAACCAACCCCTTCTCCACCAGGACAGCCACCAACTGCATGACCCTGTACTAGAAAGTTGATGTTCCTCTACCTTCTTGGCTTACCTCTCAGTACATATCTCCTCTTAGTCAGCCTCATGATCACCTTAGGAAGCCTAATCCCAACCTTGAACCTATGACAAAGGGCGCCCCAGATCCATGGACCGGAAACCTGTGGCTGGATGATCATATATGTGTCAGCCTCATACCCGCCCAGCTTCCTGTCAGGTATTGCACATGACACTGAGTACTTTACAGTTTTGAACTGATGTTGGACAATGAGGTCCTAGCTAAAACCACCCGAGAAAGCTAATTAGCAGGGCAGTAGTCATCTGAATCCCAGTCCAAAGTCTAGACCTTAATAATCTAAACATCACCCCAGCTGAATGGAGTGGCATACACCTGTAATTTCAGTACTTGGGAGGCCGAGGCAGAAGGATCAAGAGTTCAAGGTTAGCCCAGGCTACATACTGAGAGTCTTTCTTAGGAAACAAACAAAAAATTGAAAAAATAAACACCTTCCCCCTCCTTTGTTCAGCTGGAATCTGGGAACAAAGTGAGGAGCAGCTCACTCAGTAGTTGTGAAGCAGTACTCATGCCCTGGGCCATCCCGGGTTCTGCCCACTGCTGTCTAGCAGGACAGGCAGCAGGCACAGAATGCATGCATAAAGGCAGGAGGGGAGGGGACTGGACTAAGAGGCAGAGTCTTTAGAGTTCCCAGAGCAAGAAGGCAGTAGGCAGAGTACTTCTCTACGGTCAACATTTCAAGCATCTGCTTAATTCAATTTTATGGCTGAAGTTCTCGATTTAGATACTAGGTTTTGGTTTTCCTTTATGAAACTGGGCAGGAGAGCATTTACAGGGTGTAGCCACTCTTGGAAACACCCTGCTAAGGCTGCAATTCGTCTACTTTGGGAAGAAGTAGGAGGAAGGGTTGAGACAGTGGGGATGGCAGAATGTGTTAGACCATACCGGTTCAATTTCTACACCTAAGCTAGTTGGGAAATAGTAACAGGCAGGAGATTGGCTCTAGCTGATACTCTCCCAGACGGGACCCAGTGGACTCATTAATGTCCACAGCGGACAGGAGGATATCATGATCTGTTCTTCTCCCACTTCCGAGGCCTGAGTCACTTGTACTGAGTCAGCTTCAGGGAGTAAAGCTGAAGCCAAGAGCTGACATCACACCCTTATCAAGCTGGAAGGACTTCCAGTGTGACATGCCGCAGATTTCTCTGTACAAAGGTTACAGTCCTGAAAAGACAAAGCTATCTAATTGGAGTGTCCTTATGTAGGAAGGATGGAACTAGGGGATGGTATCTAACCACTCTGATCCTTGTGCAGCCCCCACCCCCAGCTCTATGCCAAAATATTTATCATTTGGCTACAAATAGAAAGGAAAATTGAGACTGATTAAGAACTGCTTTGAAGGTTGGGCTTGGGTGTGTGTGTAGCAGATAGATGTGAGAAACCAATGCTAGAACTCTCTGTGGGGAGCATGAAGGAATCCTCTGAAGATAACGGAAACTTCTGAGATCTGGCCAGTGAAGAAGAGCTCTGTAGGGAGCTCCAGGCTGAAAGTAGCCCTAGGCGTCTTCCCTGAGGCCCCACCTCACTTCTCTGGAGCTTCTCCACAGTGGGAGAAACATGGGATTAGCCAGTACCCAAAGGGAAACTAATACTGCTATCAGAGAGTGTCAGCCCCACGCAGAAAGACTCCTTCTTAGAAGATCTTGCTTGGCTCATTTTAATAAGATACAGATTGACCTACTGCTTCTGGAAACATTTCAAGACAGACACACACTGACTAGCTCCTCATACTGGGGCTTTGGTATTAGACTTTATGGGTTCTAGTCCAAGAGCAGAATTTTATCCTCCATCCTCTGCTGCCTTTGGGACAGAACTTTGCACACTGTACAAGCAACTAGTTGTTTAGTGGATCAGTGTTTCATGACAAGGAAGGGAGAAATGGAAGACCGCTTCCCTTGGTACCTCAAGCACAAAAGCTTTGATAAACATATCCTCAAAATGTCAAAAGGACTGGCAAAAACCCCTGAGTTTGGCTCCATGCCTATAAACCTAGTGGCATTTATGTTTGTGTTCTGTTTCTCTTTCATGCTCTCAAGTTTCCCAAGGAGCCTCAGTGGATTCAAGTGTCTCACTCTGCCAGCATCAGATAGATAACCCAGGAGGACCCAGGGAAGTGCTACCTTCTTCCATCCCTGGATCCAGTAACCCATGAAGAGCCAGGTGGGGAAGAATGGCAACTGGAAAACCCACCCTAGAGATTTAAACACTCATAGAGTACCTGCCTCTCAGAGCCATCCATAATCCTGCAGCATAGATGTTAGATGCATAGAAGAGGGACCCCAGACCAGCACAGGGTAAGAAAAACCCTAAGGCCTCTGCTTTTCTGGTCCTAAGATGCAGACTAAAAAATAGATACAGGGAAAAGTCAAGCTAGACAAGAGGTACCAATGAATTCCCTCCCAGATGCGCACATTCACTCCGACCAGATCTGATCTTAGAGAAGGCAGTTCTCTCAGATAATCTCAAACCCTTCAGGATCTCAGTTCCACCAAAATCTGGAGGATTCTTCTTGCTCTGCAACAACCTCCCTTCCTAGACCCTCAACTGCTGCGAAACTCAAACAGAAATGAAGACCGTCCACTCTAGTTCCCATGGATGTGGAAGTGTGAACTGTCACATCCTGGGCTCTTCTTCCCCAGTGGCCTCTTACAGCTGGGATCTGGGGAAGTAGATGCTGAGGAATAACCATGGCAGCTCAGCTGAGTGACTATGAGCATGAACTATGGACTGGGTTCCTGGTCTAGCAGTAACTAGTTGAATGACCTTAGTGAAGCCATTTAACTTCTCTGAGCCCTGTTCCTCACTGGTAAAATTACACCAGTTTCAGTTGTGAGGATTCCACATACATTATCTGGCATACTGCCTAGCATATCAGTGATCAATAAACACTGGCACATTTGGCTTCAGTATTATTAAAATATCATAATGAAATACATTGCTAGGGAAAACAGGCTATGAATTTCCTTTGCCAACTGCTTTTCTTTCTCTAACTACCCTGACTTCCCTCTACTTGAAAGAAACTTTACTGTATCAAAACTGTGGGTGGTTTATACCCCACAGAGACAGATGCCAGGACCATAGGCATATGCATTCCAACAGTGTGTATTCTTCATTTTTTTTTCTTTTTTAAAATTCCTTCTTTTCTAGGCTTATCTGGCAGCCAAGATGGGAGCCTGCCAACAGAGATGAAGCCTGGAGCACCAATAGTCTAGCTGGGACACCTGGCCACTGAACTTGGCTATCCACTGGGCATCTTTCCCCACTATCTGTCCAGATATATAGTAGATGGTGGTGCTAAGCTGCCAACCGCTTACCTCCTGTGCTCTGTCAACATTAGATAGCCTGCTGTTGCCAAGCTTCCTTTTCTCAACCTCAGCTCCTCAACCAGCATTACACTTACTTTGCCAAGGTTATGTCTCTCTTCCCTTTTTGTTTATCTCAAATGAAGGCAGGACATTCTGTTGAGGCCCCACTGGTAGAGAATAAACTTTACCCTATGTTAACAAAAAGTAGGGTCTTTGGGGAGCGAGGAAAAGGAATTATGAGGAATGGAGAAGCTGATGGGCTAGTTAGCATCCTTTCCTTTTCCTTCCTTGTGTGGCTGCTGTGATCTCAGGTAGGCCAGGTTCCAACAGGGTGCATCAGGCCTGCATCACAGTTCCTAGTATTTGGTTAATGGAGCGACATCTCAGTTTAGTGGAAGCCAACTCTGGACAACGTCAAGAGTATCAGCCTTGCCATTAGCTAGACGATCTGAGGCAAGTCATTTTATCTCTCTAGTCTCCCAATTGTTCCTCTGTAAAATGAGGCCATTGGAATACATGAATTCCAAGGTCTTTTTCCATTCTAACATTCCATGCTTCTACCAGTGAGATGAAACAGGAGGGAGGACAGAAACAGAGTAACCCCATGTGGACATCCTGTCTCCATGCAACCTTCAAACACTCTGCCCATCAGTCCCTCCCCCAATTTACCTCATCCTCATTTTCCACTTTAGGGTTGCTGGCTGTTCGCTTCAGGTTACTGCTGAGACTTATGCTGGCTGTAGCATCTGACTTAGAGCGCTGGTGAGTCCTTTTAGAGGGAGACAGCCCTGTGTCGGGGGCTGGGCTCAAAGATGGCAGCTCCCTTTTTCGGTGAGCTGGCTTCAGCTCATCTGAGAGGATCAGCTTCCGTAACTTGGTCCCTCGGGAGTGTCGCTGAGTGGAAATGTGCATGTCTGAAGAGTAGGCCCCAAGCAACAGGGCACACTGCAGGGAAAAGTTGATGCTCTGCCGACATCGGTGGACTATGTAGGGTTTAATGGCATCGCCCACATCCTCATCCATGTGAATATACATGTTAAGCAACTGGGGCAAATAGAAGTCCACATCCTCATTGCGAAAGCAGAAGAGGCGGTTGCCAATGTAGGCTTGTACTCCAGGCTCCTTGGAGTTATACAAGTATGAAATGGCCATAGAGATGTCAAATAGTTTTGACTCAAACAGTCTCAGGAGCCAAGACTGTTTGGCTGAGTTGTTCTGTCGTCGTCTTCTTGCTCCTTTGGCTGTGCCAGAGGCCACAGTGGCCCCCATCTCATCATCTTCTTCCCTGATCTGGGCAGGTGGATCATCTAGGCAACGGATCTCATTGTCCACACCATCCCCATTAACCAATTCCAGCGGGGTCCCTTTGCTAGAGACAGCTACACCTCCATGCAAAAGCTTGACTTTTTCCAGCACCTCCTGGCAGGCCTTCTGGGCCACCTCAGGGTCAATCACTGACAGTTCCCCGACCCCCTCTGTGATGACGCTTAGCAATGAGCCCCCGTTATTCCCTGATGGGCTAGGAGTAGACTCAGAAGTTGGCTTCAGGGTAGCAGGCTCCACTACCAGGTCTCCCATGGCTACAGCCAGACTTGGAGCTTCCAAGCTAGAGAAGGAAGGGAGACAAGAACAGAAAGAGACATACACATGCTTGTTAGTAGTGTCTCAGTCAGGGCTTCCCTTTGCCATGAAGCCTGCCCAAGTTCCTCCTCTGTCTTCCTGCACCCTTCAACATCAGAGAAGTCATCTCGACAGAAATCTGTCCTCACCACCTCTACTTCTGACCACTCACACCCTTCATTCCTTCTGTACTTACCTTGGTTCTTTGCTTGGATGTGCGAAATGCTCTTTACATGTCGTGTGGTCTTACAAATTGTTCAGTATGCTGGGGAGCAACTCAGGTCTTATTCTCTTTTCTTTAAGTCCTGTTCTTCCTGTGTCACCTTCAAATGCCTACGGTGACACTTTTCCTTCCTAAACTATTATCTCCTTGTTCATAACATATTTCACACACAAGTTCTCTGCCTCTCTCTTTATTTAGTATCAAAGCCGTTACTGTCTTCTGAGACTATTATACTATAACCCAGACTGGCCTAAAACCTACAGCAATTCTCCTGCCTCAGTCTTCTAAGCACTGGACTTATAGGTACTAGCTACCACTCTTGACTTTGTTTGCAGAAACTTTTCCTTCCCAACACATTAGTGCCAGGGAATAAGAGTCAGCAACTACTACTCTAAGCTTCACATAGTGGAGAGCGTCTCTCAAACAGCCACTGTCAACCTTGCAAAAGCTGTACCATTTTTCTGTGTGTGTGGCTTCCTGATACCATACCCTTGCTCTGTGTTTATAAGCCATAAAAACCTAAACACACCATGTATCTTCTGTTTCAGTTTCTTCAACTGCAAATTGAGAAAAAAAAATTACTTCACATTGATGCTATATAGAAGAAAGACATAAACTTATGTGGATGAAATGATTTAACATAGTTCCTGGCATGAGGTAGTATTCAATAATGCTAGCTAAATTCTAACCCTGTAAAGGGTTAATAAACTATTATTTTTATAAGGGGTATGAACTGCCTTAGTCATTTATGATCTTTAAAAATTTATGGCCACATTTCCCTACCCCTTACTACCTTCCCCACTCTTATGCACTAACTCTAGGAACTGGAAGGGTTGTAAGAAAGCAAAAAGAAATCAGGACTCATGGCTCTATAACTTCTAAAAACCAGGGATCCACGAGAGCTGAAACTCAGACCTCTCTGGATGGGCTTGTAGAAGTGGTCAGAGAACACTGCTGGTGAAAGCCACGGCTTCCAAGAGCAGCCTTCAGAGCATCATCAAACCAGATCAGGAAAGTCAGCAAAAAGCAAGAAGGGGATTTCAGAGTGGTCCAGATCAGAAGAATAAGTCTAGACTATTTTATCAGATGATTATAACTTCAGAATCTGGAATATTGGCCTCTTCCCAAATAAAGAGAGCATCTAATGTACACTTTAGAAAAAGGGAGAGGCTTCTGCAGAGCTAGACAGTAAGTAATTTCTAGCTGGGTATGGTGGCATACACCTTTGATCCCAGCA
Organism: Chionomys nivalis; assembly: GCF_950005125.1. Classification (NCBI taxonomy): domain Eukaryota; kingdom Metazoa; phylum Chordata; class Mammalia; order Rodentia; family Cricetidae; genus Chionomys; species Chionomys nivalis. The sequence continues at coordinate 9,075,765 of NC_080103.1, read as the reverse complement.
CTCGGGAGGCAGAAGCAGGAGGATCTTTCTGAGTTCAAGGCCAGCCTGGTCTACAGAGGGAGTCCAAATAGCCAGGGCTACAGAGAAACCCCGTCTCCAAGACAACCAAACCAAACTAAAACAAAAAATAATAAATAAATAAAATAAAATAAAGTAAGTGATTTCTAAGTGTTTAGAACATTATTCTTTTTTCTAAGGAGGCTGGGGGTTCTGACACCTTGGATGAATAGAGAAGAGGTGCTCGGTGTATGGTTTTCTGATCACTCTGAAGAACTTTTATTTATTTTTCCCCAGACAGGAGTCTCATGAATTTCAGGCTGGCCTTGAACTCACTATATAGCTAAGGATGATCTTAAACTTCTGATATTTTTGCCTTCATTTCTCAGGTGCTAGCATTAGAGACATGGACCACTATGCCTGGCATGTTAGGCATGCACTCTACCAACTAAGGTACATCTCCAGCTGCAGAAGCCCTACTTTCTAACACCTTCCTTCCATTGATGCTTCTTTTACCTCTCAAGTGTTAAGTGGCAAGGTTACTTTCATTTGCCCAATATCACACAGTCCAGTTCTCTGCCTCCCAGCAGTTAGTACCAAAGCTTTCCAGAAAGACTGATGGGGGTGCTGGAGAGATGGTTCAGTGGTTAAGAGAACCGGCTGCTCTTCCAGAGGTTCTTCAATTCCCAGCAACCATATGGTGGCTCACAACCATCTGTAATGAGATCTGGCGCCCTCTTCTGGCGTGTGGGCATACATGCAGGCAGTTTTTTTTTTTTTTTTTTTTTTTCCCCCGAGACAGGGTTTCTCTGTAGCTTTTGGTTCCTGTCCTGGAACTAGCTCTTGTAGACCAGGCTGGCCTCGAACTCACAGAGATCCGCCTGTCTCTGCCTCCCAAGTGCTGGGATTAAAGGCGTGCGCCACCACCGCCCGGCAGGCAGAATGTTGTATACATAAATAAATAAATCTTTTTTTTTTTTTTTTAAAAAAGGAAAGACTGAAGACTGATGGGAAACTCTTCAACTCTCAGATACCAACAAAAAAGCATACTTTAGTTCATCTTTCTTCCAACTCTGTCAAGCAAGAAAAGTATCCCTGTCAAGGAACATACCTAAACATAATAAAGGCAATATACAGCAAGCCGATAGCCAGCATCAAACTAAATGGAGAGAAACTCATAGCAATCCCACTGAAATCAGGAACGAGACAAGGTTGTCTACTCTCTCCTTATCTATTTAATGCAGTTCTTGAGGTCCTAGCTAGAGAAATAAGCAAAGGGAGATCAAGGGAATACAAATAGGAAAATAAGTCAAACTCTCACTATTTGCTGCTGATATGATAGTTTACATAAGTGACCCCAAAAGTTCTACCAAAGAACTTCTACAACTCATAAACACTTTCTGTAATGTAGCAGGATACAAGATTAACTCAAAAAAAAAATCAGTAGCCCTCCTGTACACAGATGATAAGTAGGCTGAGAAAGAAATCAGAGAAAAATCACCCTTCACAAATAGCATAAAATATCTTAGAGTAACTCTAACCAAACAAGAGAAAGATTTGTATGACAAGAACTTTAAATCTTTGAAGAAAAAAATTGAAGAAGACACCAGAAAGTGGAAAGATCTCCCATGCTCTTGGGTAGGTAGAATTAACATAGTAAAAATGGCAATCTTACCAAAAGCAACCTACAGATTCAATGCAATGTCCATCAAATCCCAGAAATATTCTTCACAGACCTCGAAAGAACAGTACTAAACTTCATATGGAAAAGCAAAAGACCCAGGATGGCCAAAACAATCCTGGGCAATAAAAGAACTTCTGGAGGCATCACAATCCCTGACTTCAAACTCTACTACAGAGCTACAGTACTGAAAACAGCCTGGTATTGGCACAAAAACAGACAGGAGGACCAATGGAACGGAATCGAAGATGCTGGTATTAATCAACACACCTGATTTTTGGCAAAGAAGCAAAAAATATAAAATGGAAAAAAGAAAGCATATTTAACAAATGGTGCTGGCATAACTAGATATCAACATGCAGAAGAATGAAAATAGAGCCATATCTATCACCATGCACAAAACTCAATTCCAAATGGATCAAAGACCTCAACATAAAGCCAGCCACGCTGAACCTCATAGAAGAGAAAGTGGGAAATACACTTGAACTCATTGGCACAGGAGACCACTTCCTAAATATAACCCCAGCAGCACAGACACTGAGAGAAATAATTAATAAATGGGACCTCCTGAAACTGAGAAACTTCTGTAAAGCAAAGGACATGGTCAAACAAAACGCCAGCCTACATAGAATGGGAAAAGATCTTCACCAACCCCTCATCAGAAAGAGGTCTGATCTCCAAAATATTCAAAGAACTCAAGAAATTGGTCATCAAAAGAACAAATAATCTAATAAAAAAATGGAGTACAGACCTAAACAGAGAACTCTCAACAGAGGAATCTAAAATGGCTGAAAGATACTTAAGGAAATGCTCAATGTCCTTAGTCATCAGAGAAATGCAAATTAAAACAACTCTGAGATTCCATCTTACCCCTGTAAGAATGGCCAAGATCAAAAACACTGATGACAACTTATGCCGGGAGAGGTTGGGGGCGGGGGGACACAGACAACACAACACTTCTGCATTGCTGGTGGGAGTGAAAGCTGGTACAACCCCTTTGGATGTCAGTGTGGCGATTTCTCAGAAAATTTGGAAACAACCTTCCTCAAGACCCAGCAATACCACTTTTGGGTACATATCCAAAGGATGCTCAATCGTGCCACAAGGCCATGTGCTCAACTATGTTCATAGCAGCATTGTCTGTCATAGCCAGAACCTAGAAATAACCTAAATATCCCTCGATTGAAGAATGGATAAGGAAAATGTGGTACATTTACACAATGGAGTACTACACAGCAGAAAAAAAATAACAATATCTTGAAATTTACAGGCAAATGGATAGTTAGAAAACATTGTTTTGAGTGAGGTAACCCAGACACAGAAAGACAATTATCACATGTACTCACTCATAAGTCATTTTTAAACATAAAGCAAAGAAAACCAGCCTACAAATCACAATCCCAGAGAACCTAGACAACAATGAGTACTCTAAGAGACATACATGTATCTAATCTACATGGGAAGTAGAAAAAGACAAGATCTACCGGGCGGTGGTGGCGCACGCTGTTAATCCCAGCACTCGGGAGGCAGAGGCAGGCGGATCTCTGTGAGTTCGAAGCCAGCCTGGTCTACAAGAGCTAGTTCCAGGACAGGCACCAAAAGCTACAGAGAAACCCTGTCTCGAAAAACCAAAAAAAAGACAAGATCTGAGTAAATTGGGAGCATGGGGACCTTGGGAGTGGGTTGATGGGGAGGGGAGAGGCAGGGAGGGGAACAGAGAAAAATGTAGAGCTCAATAAAAATCAATTAAAAAAAAGTATTACTGTACTTCCTGATGAAGTCTGGACTTGGTATGAAGCAGAGTTAGGCAGTGCCTCTGAGCAGTAGAACCAGCACGGCTGCCTATGTGGATCTGCCTCTAGTTCAACTGTGGGTTGCACAGGAATAATAAGGCAGCTTGCACCACTCCCTGCCACACCTTTGTAGGACACTCATGATTGGGACCTTCACCTTCTAGGTCTTCTACCTTGATCAGCCCTGTTCAACTAACCCTACCATAGTATCTGTATCCTTGGCTCATCCTTTTGTATTCCAGAGACTTCTAAATCACAAAGCTCCTAAAAGTCTGTTTCTCAAAACCTTAAAGGGGATCTGGTATGGGGTGCAGAACTGTTAATTCCTGAGAGAAGCAGGATGATCAAGAATACAAGGTCATCCTCAATTATACAGCAAGTTCAAGGCCCAGATTACATGGGATAATCTAAAAACAAAGCAATACATTTTAAAGGCGTATTGGGAGTAAAATTTAGAAGCAGAGTGCTTGCCTAACAACATGTACAAAGCCCTGTGTTTGATCCCCAGCACCATAAAAACAAAAGCAAGCACCAGGCTATGGTGGCTCACACCCTTAATCCCAGCACTCCAGAGGTAGGCAGATCTGTGAGCTCAAGGCCATCCTGGTCTACAAAGCAAGTTTCAGGACAGTCAGAGCTGTTACACAGAAAATCCTGTCTCAAAAAACAAAGTAACACAAAACAAAAACAACAAAACAAAAACAATCACCCCCAAACTTCCAAGGGAAATGAAGTTCAGTCATCCTCACACACAAGAGTGTCTTAGCCTTCATAGGAAATTAATTTTCCTGTCCCAATTAATTAGAATTTTGCTTACTACTGGCACCAGGAAGGCAGGGAAAGATACCATTATCCTTTTATCCTGTAGGCAAAAGAAGACAATCTCCCAGGGTTCAGTCCAGGATCCACAGTGAACAGACTTCCCAACCTGCCCAAGAACCGGATGATATCAACAGGTGCAGAAAAGCCGGGCACAGGGCAAGTGACATAGGCTGAGTAATGCAAGCACTTGTAATGCAAGCTTGGTGGCCCAGCTTCCATCCCTTGGTCCCAAGGCAGAAGGAAACAATCAAATTATGAAAGGTTTCTTCTCACCTTCACAAGCATGGTGTGGCATGTGTGTACCTGTGTATGCACACGCAAGCACACACACACGAGATACATAATTTTTTTAAAAAGTAGGGCATGATGGTATATGCCTGTAATCTTAGCATTTGAATAGTAGAGGCAAGAGGATTAAGAGTTCAAGGTCATCTTCAGCTACTTAGTGAGTAGAGCCTAGCATGGGTTACAAGAGACTACTGTCAAAACAAAACTAAAACTAAAATCAAAACATATAAAAACAACAACAACAACAAAAAAAAAAAAACCCAAAACCAAACCAAACCAAAAGAGTAGGGCATATAAGCCCAACTTCTCTTTTATATAAGCATCTCTAACTGGCTATACAAGCATTCCACCAGGCTCTTGGGGACTCAGGGACCACAAGTCAGAGAGAAGGATTATGGGAGAGAATAGGGTTAGATCACATTGGCAATTAAGATAATAGAAACAGGGACTGAAAAGATTATTCAGATAGGAAAATGCTCGCTATGCAAGCACAAGGACCGGAGTTTAATCTTCAGAACCCATGTCAAAAAAGCCTAGCATGGCAGCACACACTGTGATCCCTGGTGCTGGGGAAACAGAGACAAGCAGATCTCTAGGACTTACCAGTCTATTGTACTTAGCCAGTGGCAAGCTAAGGAACTCCTGTCTTTTAGAAAAAGTTGACGGTCAGCATCTGATGAACAACCTGGAGTTGGGTTCTGCCCTCCACATGTATGAACGCAAACACTAATTAACATATATAGGCAGACACACATATACATAAATAACAGAAATAAGAAATTCTCCAAAATCTAATTCAAATATGGTCTTCAACAGTAATTTCTTCATCTTTAAATGCGATGAGAAATAACCCTTGGAAGCACAAATTATTCTAAAGAAAATAAAAGGATTAAAATGCAGTGACTAGAAGAGGAGGAAACAAGCCTTGCATTTGTCACTCTTCCTCCTACAAACCGTGGCGTCCACACAGCTGAGAATCGACACCACGCTGGGAGTCTAAACTCTCCTTAAGACAGACTGGAGGGAAAAAGAAGAGGCCTCCTTGTTTGAGCCTGGCATCTTGACTACCAGGAAAGGAGGATGGGGTTGGGAAAAGATCAGAGACTAAAGTGTTGATAATTGTGCCCCATGAAACCAGGCAAGGCAGGCATGATCTTAAATCAACTTTATAGAATTTAGAGTCACCATGGAAACAAACCTCTGTATGCATGTCTGTGAGGGATTGTCTAGACTAGGTTAACTGAGGTGGGAAAACCCAAAATACTGGAGGCTCCAATCCATGGGGTGGGGGCCCAGACTGAATCAAAAGGAGACAGTAAGGTATGACCATTCATGGCTCTCTCGGTCCTTACTGCAGAAGCAAAGTAACCAGCTGCCTCACTCCTGACACCACGCTCTGCCCACTGCAATGGACTGTAAGCTGAAACACTCTCCTTAAGTTGCTCTTGTCTGGTGTTTTGTAGCAGCAATGAGAAAAACACCTAATATAGCAGAGAAAGTCTGCAAATCAGGGGTGATCCAGGTTATGGTAGTACAGAGCAGTTTCTGCAGAGCAGAGAAGGTGGCCACATGTGTTTCGTGGGCCTAAGCAGTTATGGCTACAGAGGACTCTGGAGGGAATGCTATCTCTTTAACCAGGCTCTCTTCAACTGAGCACCTCAAAAATTCTGTGCAAGTAAAGTTACCTGCACAGAATTTTATGAAAACAGTCTTTATGAAAAGACTTACTAGACTGGACTGGACTTTCAGGAAAGACAGTAGCATCCCAAATCAATGTCATTACCCAATCACCATTATTACTTCTCCAAATCTTTTACCATGTGTGATAAATATGAACTGTTTCACACCAATCCTGATGCTTTAACATGCTCCTGCATTTTCATAGAACGAATTGTTTTATTTTGTTTTGTTTGAGACAGTGTTTCTTCTCTGTGTAACAGCTTTGGCTGTCCTGGAACTTGCTCTTGTAGACCAGGCTGGTCACAGAGATCCACCTGCCTCTGCCTCCTAAGTGCTGGGATTAAAGGTATGTGCCACCAAGCCTGGCACACATATTGATGTCTTAGGAATCATCTGACCTAGGGCTCTTCCAAGCAGGCGGGCCAGCTCACTTTCCTTTCTTTGAAGGATCCTGTGAGATGAGTCACAAGAAGTGGAAACAAAGATAAAGGAGCCAGCATCTCACAGTATAAGGTGCAGCTAGTTTATGGAAAAGGCAGTCAAGGGTGTTGTGCATCAAGGGTCCAGTGCAGTGGTAGAGGATTTACCTAACATGAGCAAGGCTCTGACTTTCAATCCCCAGCAAAACCCAATCCATGTTAATGGAAAAGAAAGGCTCAGATGGAAACAAGAATAGTGTCATAATTACCTAAACAAGTATGAATCCTCTATACGCAAACCCTCTTTTGCAACAAAGGGTCAAGAAACAAGCATTTAAGAGAAGTTACGATAATAAGCTTTGAATAGAACTTTATACTGAGATAATTAAAGAGGCTAGCTCTGATTTGAGGGAGTATAGGTACAGATGAAGGGAAAGGGGCTGTTAGTTTTGATCATGAATTCCTACAATACTATTGAATATTACCAAAGTCTGGAAAGATGGCTCAGTGGTTAAGAGTACTGCCTGCTCTTCCAAAGGTCCTGAGTTCCCAGCAACCACATGGTGGCTCACAACCATCTGTAATGAGATCTGGTGCCCTCTTGAGAAAGAGACCTGGTCTGTTGCCCTCATCAACTCAGACCATGAAACCCAATATGGACAAGTTCAACAGAACCGCCATATACGGGCTGCGCACGCATGCTTCAGCATTGCCAGGGCACACATTTCATTCATTTCAATTTCAAGTACATGTATTTTAACAACAATTTTTAAAAATAAGCTGCTCTTCATAAGGGACTCTCTATCATCCTAGACTGCTTGTTTTGCTGTTTAAGTTCCTTGCTGGGGCTGGAGAGAGGGCTCAGCAGTCATGAGCACTACCTGCTCTTCCACAGGAGCTGGGTTCAATTCCCAGCACCCACCTGGTGGCTCACAAACATCTTTAACCCCAGTTCCAAGGAAACAAACATCCTCTTCTGGTCTTTGCAGGCATAGGCACATCTGGACATACAGGCAGGCAAAATATCCATACACATAAAATAAAACTTTTACTTAAAAAAGAAGTTCCTTTTCATGTCTTAAGGTCTATTACAAATCTTTAAGAACTCAACTCATCTTTCCCCTTTGACCTTAATGGTAAAGGAAGAATGATTTCTACATTTTCCCTGTAGAGACTCTGGACTGAGCAGTCTAGCAAGCTCAAGCTCTACCAGGAACCAAGTGGGCTTGCCCAAGGTCTCAAAGATGGTGGCATCAGGGAAGAGGGCATTCTCAGCTACAGCCTTGGAGGAAGGGCAGTGGTCTCACAGTAGTTAGGTCAATATTGATCAAGCTGAGAACTCTGTGCAAAGCCATGTAGCAGGTATAAGCAGATTCCAGCCAGACAGCCCAAGCCTGCTGCAGGAGCCTGACAAGACTGGCAGATGGCAAAGACAGCAACCTGCACTGCTCCCCTTTCTCTGAACTAGTCCTCCTTGTTCAAGTCTAGCTGTGCTTAGACTAGGCTCCCTTTGTCCCACGCTGATTACTGAAGGGATCCTCCCAAACCTCTTCCCCACACCAAGCATCTCAGTTTGCTATCTTAGTGTAAAGCAGGCGTTCTTACGCAGTGTGGCCCCATATGAGAAGCAAGGACAACTAGGGGTAAGGGTGCATCTAAGGAGGGAAGGTCTCTCATAAACGGATTACTAGATTGTACTCTGAGTAACTTCGGGCCAAATTGGTATAACTATTTTCTTTCTCTCTTTCTTTTTGGTGGTGGGGGACAATTTGAGACAGGGGTTCTCTGTGTAACAGTTCTGGCTGTCCGAGAACTCCATCCATTTGTAGAACAGGCTGACCTTGAACTCAGAGATCCGAATTCTGCCTCCCCAGTGCTGGGATTAAAGATGTTCACCACTACCGCCCCACTTGTGTAACTGAACGCCACTTGTGCGCCTTCCTCACTGTCTCAGGCCGAGAGAGGTGTGGAAGACAAAGCAGCATCTAGTTAGCTGCTGAGTCCAGCATGCTCCCGCTTCCCCAAGAGCTCTTCCGGAAACACATTTTCTGACCGTAGAATCTGGAGTTACGGATCAGGTGGTGGAAGAGAAAAAGGCAGGCCAGGAGTCTCTGTGTCAAACTGACTTTATGCTCACGGTTAGAAACCAGAGAAACCAAAATATCAAGATAGAGGGAAATTCCCAAGATGATAAAATCACTAGCAATAAATTCCTTTTGCCTGAGAACCTGCAGTGTTTTATAAATTAAAAAAGTATAATTCTTCCCCCAGCAGACATCCTGCTACTAGCTTATTACAGCAACACTGCTTACAGAATTAGCCATTTTTCTCACAGGAGCATTCTTAGGTTCAGGGGAGGAAGTTGCACGCTGAACCAAGGGTCCTGATTCTGAATATACCAGCTCTTCACATCATCTCATGTGCCTTTTACCCATCACACAACTTCACCCCTTAGGCCCAAGCGCTTGTGAAACTAGCCAACATTATTCCACCGTGCTTCTGTCTGGCCGGGAGTAGGAGACCCTATCCTGTGACCTAACGAAGTCCCAAATAACCTGAAGCACAATTTTCTCATGACCGCATTCAGTTTCCATGCAGGCCTGCTCATCCCTCCTAGCGGTTGCCTCCGAACAGTCAACGAAATGTAATGCGATGGACCAGGACTTCTTTAAAAGTTGCTCCATCCTTCAGAAACACACATCTGTCCAGAAAAGCCCGAGACAGCCGAGGCTCCCCTCCTCCCAACACATTTTCTTCTCCGTTCAAGGTTTAACAGATCTGAAATAGTGATGTGTGGGAGATAAAGTGTGACAGAGAACACTTAAAGTTACCACAGGGAAGACAACCGAGGGACACAAAGATCGGCAAAATCCTGGAAACAGGGGCTGTGTGTATGTGTGTGTGAAAAGTTGGAAATCACTAATCCGAAGGGGTGTTCACAGCAGACCTTTCTCCTTCAGGGACAGTCAAGGTATCGTCAGGCACCCCAGACAAGGGTTAAGCACTAAGGTCAAAGTAGATGGGATCTTGGGCATGATAACAACGGTCTGAGATCCTTTAAGAAGGAAACAGGCACTTCTTGGAAGCCAGGAGCTGGAGGAGTGGGTTACGGTGAGGTAATGGAATCAGAGAAGAGGAGAGGGATACGATCTTTAGCCGAGGGAAATGGGAACTCTGTGCTGAGGTTGCACAGACTTACGGAGGAGTTGGGCGAAACAGAAAAAGGGATAAAGGCGGAGTCCATGGGAAAGGTTAGGGAGCAGAAACACAAACGGCGAAGAAGGGCAAACAAGGATGGACATTGTAGAAGGGGTCTAATGTGGAAAAGGTTCACGGCTTAGAGGGACAGAGGCAACAGGGGTAGTAAGTGTGTGGTGGGGGAGTGGAATCCACGGGGCAGAGGGAGGGGCTAAACAGAAGAGGAAACCAGAAAGCAGAGAAAACGACCCCGGGCCCGAGGGAAAAGGGTGAAGGACCTCAGGGTGCAGCTCCCACCGGGAAGGCAGTTTTGTAGTCGAACCCAGGTCGCGGCAGGCAGTGCGGGACAGGGTGGCAGACGGATCCCCCCCCCCCCAGGCAAAGGCGACTCATGCGGGAGGAGCCGCTTACCTCCGGGGGACCCTCGCGGAGGGGGTGCAGGCGGTCGGGGTCGGACTGCCGACACCGCCGCCTCAGCAGCAGCGGCCGCTCCCGGGTTCCATTGGCCGCCCGTGCTTCCCTGACAGCGGCCGCCGCGGCTGCACCAGGCCCCGGCTGCGGGGCTGCCCGCGGCGCCGCCTGAAGGGGCCTTCACGCTGCCTCAAGTTGGCCCGGACCTCACACGCAGGACACGAAATAACAATTCCTCTGCGGGCTTCGATGTCAGAGTCTCCTGGGCCAGAACCCTTCTTCCCGGGATTTGCCTTCCTGCTTCCCGGGCTGTCAGGACACTACCGATCCCATAGTAATCGGAGAGCGGTGAGCTGCCCGAGTCACGCCTGTTCAGAAATAAAAAGGGGGCGGGGAAGAGCTATTTGGAAGCTGGGGAAGGGGCGGGGGAGCAGGGAGGAGCTTACGGTGGAAGGCGGGCCCTGTGCTTGAGGGCGGACCTAAGAGGCAGGCTTTACTAAGGAAGCCGAGAGGGAAATACTGAAGGCTGGATTCACGGCGGGATGGGGATGTACTGAAGTTTTACGTACTTCCACAAGTACACCAACATGCAAATTATATGCAAATAATTCCTTTGCATAAGCCACTGAGTTACTGTAATTGCCGTCAGTGGTTTTTTTCCTCCTCCTTATCCTACAGGATTCCCTTCGTAAATCAGCCGGTGGGTCCCATGCTGGATGAGAAAGAGAAGGGACCAGAGAGGAGGACAGTTACCCTCACTTTCCTTTTCCTACTCATCTTTAAGGACGATGCCAAGAGTATGCCCCCGTAGCTTCAGGAATGGCGCAGTCCAACCGCCTCAATCTTTCACCGTTAGCAGCACTACTCTGGGCCAAGGTTCTGCTTCCGAGGTCACCCCCAGCTTGGGTAGCCTTTGGTCTCCAGCGTCCAGCTGCCTAGACCTCAAACAGAGGCTGGACAAGCCCGGTTAGGAGAGGTGAGTGAAACGACAGAAGCTTAGAGAACATGCTACTTTTTCCAAACCAAACAAAACCATTTGAGACTAAGCAGACATAAGCAGGCCCTGGAGACAGGCTTCTGGTGTTGGGTTTGTGATATTTGTGGTTACATTATTGAAAGTCCTCCCCTTCCTCCGAAAAACTGCCCCAGTGCCTTTCTAGGACTTTTCTTAGTATCTAAGGCCCCTTGTAGGGGAAGGATCTTAATATCCTGCTGGAAGCTGGTTGAACTAGATCTTGGATGCCATCTTCATTGTACTTACGAGCTGATTTGAGATCATTCAGTTTTCTTTTTCTTTCTTTCCCTTTCCCCTTTTCTTTCTTTACCCCCCCCAACACCTTTTCCCTTTTTAGAGACAGTCTATTTTTCCCAGGCTGCTATTATATCCACATGTCCCCATTCTAGACTAAACTTCAGCTTCTGTGTAATAATGACAATATTTTTATAACAATATAGTAACAACAATACATGATGTAATAACATTTTCCAAGGTTGGGAGATTGGAGAATATGAAGAAAGTACTACATGTTTGTTACTAGAACATTAATACAAGTGATGAATGCCCCAGCTTCAGTATTTAATTGGGAGGCAGAGCAAGAGCTATAGCTTGAGCGGGCTGAAAAGATGGCTCATGGTTTAGACGGCTTGTTACTCTTCAGAGGACCAACCCGGGCTCAATTCTCAACACCCACAGGGTGGCTCACAACCATCCGTAACCCCACTTCTGATCCCTGTGGGCACCAGATACATACATACATACATGGAGGCAAAGCATTCATACAGATAAAATTAGGGCTGTAGCTTGAAATGCCTGCTCAACCTGCAGCAGGTACAAAATTGGAACAAATGAAGTTGTTACTTGCTGTAGACCAAGGGAAGAACCTTGTTAAACTGGCACAAAGGCCTGGCCGCATAGGGCATGGCAGAACTTAGGAGAGATATTAGATAGTATCCAGTGGGATTAAAAAGGAAAGAATATTCTGAGCGTAAAAAATTATGTGCTGAACAATAGAGATGGGAATTTTTTCAGGTCACGAGAACAGGACAAACAGGTAAAGGAGGCTAAAGGGGGAGCAGGTGCCAGAGACACTTTACCGTTGTCACCGCGGTGGGTCAGGACCCACAGTGCTCAGCGAGCTTCCAATCATCAGCTCAAGAGGTTGGTGAGCCTGTGGTAGCCTAGAGTTTAAACTGTTACACATTCCTTAAAGACTAGGATTCCATGGGGCCGCAAAACTAGTCTTTATTTTATTTAGTTTTTGGAGGCATAGCCCTGGCTATCCTGGAACTATGTAGATCAGGCTGGCCCCAGTCCTTGGCTGCCTACCTGCTTGGATTAAAGGATGTGCCATCATGCTGGGCTAAAACTAGTCTTTAAATATTGTACAAAGAGACGTGACAGGCCGGACATATTAAAATAAACAATACAAAATAAGGATGAAACTAGTCTTTAAATATTGTACAAAGAAACATGACAAGCTGGACATATTAAAACAAACAATACAAAATGGGGATGAAAGCCCCTTTTGGTTTTTGTTGTTTTTCAAGACAGAATTTCTGTGTATCTCTAGCTGTCCTGGAACTCGATTTGTAGACCAGGCTGGCCGCAAACTCATAGATATCCACCTGCCTCTGCCTCCTGTATGCTGGGATTAAAGGTGTGCACCATCACTGCCTGGCTGAAAGCCCTTTTAATAGTAGGGTTTGTGTTCATTTGTGTTTGCTTTCTGAAATGGGGTCTCACTATAGCCCAGGTTAGTCTTTAACTATGTAACCCAGGTTGACTCTAAACTTGCACCAACTCAGCCTTCCAAATAAATGCTAGTATTATAGGCCTGAGCCAGTACTTTTGGCAGGAAACAATGACTACCAACAATTTTGCTACCAACAATGACTGAGGGTGATCCCCGACCTATATAGTGGAAGGGACAGCACCGACTCCTGCAAACTGTTCTCGGACCTCCGTACGCACTCCGTAGCAGATGTGCATGCGTGCACGCGCGTGCGCACACACACACGCATAAATGTAAAAAGAGGTAGCACTTTTTATAGCTATAGTCAGTGGTAAATTAACCAAATGAGGCCATTCCTTAATGTACTTAATCACATAGAATTAAGTCATGAGTAGAAAGTATACTTACTTCACGTTTTCTGTTTAGCTCTAAGGCTCAGAGGTGTGAATGCTTTTGCATGTATAGCTTTGTCTTTCTGCTTTTATCTGGAGAGTTTGGGGTTTTTATTTTGTTTACTCTGGGCTACACCACATTCCAGCCTTGTTTCTACCTATATTTTTACATTTTAATTTATTTATATGGTACTGGAGATTGAATCTAAAACCTCTTGCATGCTAAGCAAGTGCTCTGCCACTGGGCTGTCTCCCTTTTTGAGCTAGGTTTTCAATAAGTTGCCCAGGCAGGCACTGAACCTGCAACCGCATTTCAGCCACCCAAGCAGCTAGGATTTCAGTCTTAGTCCTGTCAGGTCTGCGCCCATGGCCGTGACCCTCCACGCCCTTTAACACAGCTCCTCATGCGGTGGTGACCCCGGCTATCAAGTTATTTTTGTTGCTACTTCATCACTGTAATTTTGCTACTGTTATGAATCGAGTGTACTTATTTTTGGAGACAGAAGTTTGCCTAAGAGGTCATGACCCACAGGCTGAGAAGTGCTGTCCTAAAGGAAGGGAAGGATTTATCTTTGCATTCTAAGAATCCATAGGAAAAAGTTGTATTTGTTGCTACAGCATCAAGTTGAATGTAGAAGCAGATATGAGATTTAGTGGGGCATAAAGAAGATTTGTAAAATTGTAAGACAATGTGACTTATTTCACTGACGTTTTATTTGGGAATATCTATTTTTCAAAAGTGAATAAATTTAAAATATTTTAAATCCATAGGTTTGACTAAATTAAATTTTTATATTTCCTTTTTCCTTTATTTTTTAAGCCTTAGTCATATTTTGTTTTGTTTGGGGAAATAAACAAACAAAACAGGATTTAAGTTGGGTATGATGACTTCCCAGCAGAGGCTTTGTGAGTTCAAAACTAGCCTGGTCTACATAGTGAGTTCTAGGATAGGCAGAGTTACATAAAGAGACCCTGTCTCAACAAAACAGGATCTCCCTGTATAACCTAGCCTGGCCTTCTACCCCCATCTCCTGAATGCTGGGATCACAGGCAGCTTTCTTAGTTTCCCATCAGTCTCTGTGTAATCATAAAACCATGAAAAGCATAGCACATTACATTCAAATCTCATTTTAAAATAGCAAAACCATGAGAAGTGTATCCAACATTGAAGTATAATATTTGCACTATTCTCTAAATTCCTCACCAATGAACCTCTTTTTATGTGTATGTGCATGTGTTTGCTGGTGTGCAAGTATGTGTGCACACACACAGAGCTTGTGGAGGCTAGAGGAGAACTTCTGGTGCCGTTCCCTCAGATGCCATACACTTTGGGCTTGTTATTTTTTTGAGAGATTTCAGGGACCCTCTGATCTTTGCCTCCCCAGTGCTGGGTTATAAGCAACACTACTGCACCTGGATTTTTATCCTTTCTTTTTATAAGATTTATTTATTTATTTATTTATTTATTTATTTATCATGCACACAGTGTTCTGCCTGCATGTCTGCCTGCACACCAGAAGAGGACACCAGATCTCATTACAGATGCTTGTGCGTCATCATGTGGGTGCTGGGAATTGAACTCTTAACCTCTGAGCCATCTCTCACCTAGCTTTTTAAATGGAGATTCTGGAGCTGGAGAGATGGCTCAGTGGCTAAGAGCACTCATTGTTCTTAGAAAGGACCCAAGTTCAATTCCCATTATCCACATAGTGGCACAGAACCATTCTAGCGCCAGAGAATCTGATGCCGTTTTCTGGGACCAGCACAGACATGGTACATATAAGTATGTTGTGGGAGGTCCTTCCGCTCCTCCAGCCAGTAGCCGCTGAGATACCAGCCCATTGGGGCGTGGTCTCTTTCCCTTTAAAAAAGCGGCTACTTCCCTCCTCACGCTCTCTTTACTTCCTGCTCCGGTTTGGCGACTAGACTTCTTCCTGATTGCGCAGAGGGCTGTTGTCTGGGATGGTGATCTGTAAGTTTTTTTCCCTTTAAATAAATACCACCCTATTAATCATAATTCCAAACTGGTGTGGGATTGTTTATGACTTACGCCTTCATCTGGCACCCAACGTTTGGTTTTAGGACACTGCCCCCCTCCGCTCGGCTGCCTGCCGCCAGTTCGGCCGTGGCCTGTGCCTTGTGCATGTAGCCAGCAGTTTAACATAAATCATCATGCAGTGGCTTTTCTTGCTGCAGTTCTTTATATTTTCCCTTTAGACACCTCAGATTGACTTCAAGTCCCCATGCAGCCTATTGTTTGTCTCCCTACGTGGAGTTAAACTCCACAGGCCCGCGTAGTCTCTGCCCACGTGGTTTGCTCTTTTCTGAGTGGCTTTCAAATCTCCCTTGCAAGTGCAGCTCTTAAGTGGCGCGAACCAGAGCACGCGCAGTTGCCGGTTGCTGAAAGCTGCAAGCCCTCAGGGTGACTCTGTCACGTGGAGGCATAAGTGGCTTCCAGGTTGCTCTTCTCTACCCCTGGATTCTGGGTTTCTGGTTCCGTTTATGGAATTGATTTAATTACATTTACTTTGTTGAGAAACTCGCATTTTCCAGTTTTTAACATCTACTAAGGCAGACACTGAAACAGGACCCCATTTTCATCACGACTCGGCAACAGCGCCACCTGCTGGATAATAGGTAATATGGCAGTTTTCATTTCTAACACAAATTTTACTGCTTTGTTTTTACTAATACAATGGATTAGTAAATTTGTATTTACTAATACAATGGATTATGTCATACAAGGTTTATATGATTATGGGGATACCTTAATTTGCTTGTTACTAGGTTTCAGTTTTCTTTTCCATATTCTATCATTAAGGAAGAATATGGCACTCCTAAGAACGATAGAATCTTTACGAACTAATAATGAACAACTAATTGACCAGGATTAAAATTATTGAAAATCAGAGGTTATCTGAACAAGTGGATACTATGACAGACAAAATTGACTCCATATCCAAGGGTACTAGAAAGTTACCTGAAAGGGTTCAGGCTGTTGAATTTGATGTTCAGACTTTATCACAAAGTTTTGATAAGGTAACAGACAGAATGTACCTCCAAGATGGGAATCTACGTGATATACAAGAAAAGTTTAAGGAGGACATGTTATCTTTGAAGGAAAAAATTAAAGCTTTGGAATCACAGGTGCAGAATGGGGACCAAAAAATTGATACCTCAGTGAAATCACTGGAAACATATACAAGTCAGGAGATTCAGGATTTAAGAGAGACAATGATAAAAAGATTTGAAAAGATTGGAGAAATTATTGGAGCTGGTGAACAGAGTAAGGAGGCACAAGGACAGGATACAATGCCTCTACCAGCTATTAGAACTGGCTTACCCAGGGTTTTAGCGACAGACCCTATACTTAATTCTGACAAAGTGTCAACTTCTAAAGGCTCAAAGGGAGTCAGAGAAGCTAGATGGACGCCAATAGCAATGAATGATCTAAAAGAAATTAAGCAAGCTATTGTTAATTTTGGCTTGCACTCTGCATATGTAAAGGAAATGATAAGGACTTGGGCTTCTAATGCTAAAGCTACCGCCCATGATTTCCATCAGTTAGTGTCTGCAGTTTTAGATAATGGACCTTCCTTGATGTTTGGAATTTATTTCAGAGAAGAATCCAAACTTATGGAACAGCAAGGAAGAGCAAAAGGCGTGGAGGTTTCCCAAGATCAAATTCTTGGTGCAGGAGAATATGCTGATTCACAGGTCCAAGCTCTTTATGACAATGAAGTACTGTGTCTATGTCACCAAGCAGCTTTAAATGTTTGGAATAGGATACAAGATCCAGCAAAAAGGGTTGAATCATACACCAGAATTAGGCAGGTACAGAGAGAACCCTTTATTGACTTTTTGCAAAGATTAACTAAGGCTCTGGACATAGGGGTAACAGACCCAGAAGCTAGAAGAATACTTCTTGAAACTCTAGCTTTTGAGAATGCAAACATAGAATGCAAAAAGATAATTGGGCCTTTAAAGTCTAGATCAGCACCTATGGATGAATGGATTCAGCATACGATGAATGTTGAGACGTTTAGCTATAATGATGAATCTTGGGTAGGAGAAGCGATTTCTAAAGCAATGAGGAGACATCAAACTGCCAGGTGTTTTAATTGTGGTAAATTAGGACATCTGAAAAGGGATTGCAGGCACAGAATTTCTAGGAATAATATCTCTTCTGGGAATGACAAAAATAGGAGACCTCGGCCTTCAGGTATATGTAGGAGATGTGGTAAAGGCTGGCATTGGTCCAACGAATGCAGGTCAACAACAGACAGACAGGGCAACCCGATATCATCAGGAAACTCCTTGAGGGGCCTCTCACAGGCCCCCAAGCCAACAGTGGCCCATTCATTCCCAGTCACAGTGGAGAACATGCCTCACCAAGAAAATTAAAAGCTCCAATTTCTGCTGTAAAAAGTAATACTGGTCTAAATGATGAATTAAGCGTGGATGATGAGTCAAAAAACCCAGTAGGACAGAGTAAACATATATTTTGGCAGACTTCTATTAATGATCAAAGACCAAAGCTAAGAGTCTGTATAAATGGCACTTTTATTGAAGGCTTATTAGACACAGGTGCGGATGTAAGTATCATTACTCCAGAATCTTGGCATCCGAATTGGCCTCTTCAAGAGGTAGATGTTCAGTTCCTGGGAATTGGAACCCTATCTCGTGTAAAACAAAGTACAAGATGGGTTGAATGCATAGGGCCTGAAGGGTAAATAGGAAGACTAAGGCCATATATTGCCAATATTGCAATAAATTTATGGGGCCGTGACCTGCTACAGCAATGGAATACCCAGATTAACATTCCTGTAGTTCCAGGAACTCATAATTCTGGGAAGGATATGATGAGGTATTATGGGAAAAGGTCACCAGCCATTCAGGCTGTACAAAAACATACAGCAAATACCAAACCTTTAGAGGTACCAACAGCCCTACCTTTAAAATGGATAACTGAGAAGCCAATATGGATCAAACAGTGGCCTCTAGCTGAAGATAAATTACAGGCATTGGAACAGCTGGTGCAAGAGCAACTAGATGCTCATCATATTGAAGAATCAACCATCCCTTGAAATTCTCCTGTGTTTGTTGTAAAAAAGAAATCCGGTAAATGGAGAATGGTGACAGATTTAAGAGCTGTCAACAAGGTAATTCAGCCTATGGGCCCACTACAATCTGGAATTCCTTTGCCTTCTCTATTACCAAAAGGATGGCCTCTTATAGTTATTGATTTGAAAGATTGTTTTTTCACTATACCATTACAAGAAAAGGATAGAGAAAAATTTGCCTTCACAGTGCCTACTTATAATAATTCTCAGCCTAATAGGAGATAGCAATGGACTGTCCTCCCACAGGGTATGCTCAATAGTCCTACATTGTGCCAATATTTTGTAAGTAAGCCAATGGAAATAATTCGTAAACAATTCCCCAAGTCCATAATTTATCATTACATGGATGACATCTTGTTATCTGATTCAAATAAAGATACTTTAGAAAGGATGTTTGAAGAAGTAAAGAAAGTCTTGCCTAGGTGGGGATTACAAATTGCCCCTGAAAAGATTCAAAGAGGAAATTCTATTAATTACTTAGGTTACAGAATAGGGTTAGAGAAAATTAAAACGCAAAAGGCACAAATTAGGAGAGACCAATTAAAGACTCTTAATGACTTCCAAAGATTGTTAGGAGACATTTCCAGTCTACGACCAGCTGGTGGGATAACACCAGATCTAATAGTTCATTCAAACAAAACCTTAGATGGTGATAAAGATTTGAATAATCCAAGAAAACTGACAGCTGAAGCAGAAAAGGAACTGACAATGGTTGAGGAAAAATTACAGGAGGCACATGTGGATAGGGTGAACCCAAATCTTAGCTGCATCCTAGTCATATTGCCTTCCAGAATTTCTCCTACAGGGATTCTAATGCAGAGGGAAGATATTATTTTAGAGTGGATATTTATACCTAATAAACCAAGTAAAAAATTAAAAACTTATGTGGAAAAAGTCTCTGAATTAATTATAAAAGGTAAGCTGAGACTTCATCAACTAGCAGGTATAGACCCAGCAGAAATTATAGTGCCTTTTACTACTGAAGAAATAAAAAAAGTTATGGGAAGACAATGAACCGTGGCAAAGAGCTTGTGCTAATTTTTTGGGAGAAATTAATAGCAACTATCCCAAAAGTGGTAGACTTAACCTCATAAAGAGAACTTCTTGGATTCTTCCTAGAATTGTACGTGATGCTCCAATAACTGGAGCCCGTATGTTCTATACTGATGCAAATAAATCAGGGAAAGCAGGTTACAAGTCAGATGAATTGAGTAAGGTGGAACAAAGCCCTTATAATTCTGTCCAGAAGGCAGAATTATATGCCATTCTTTTTTTTTAATATTTATTTATTATGTATACAATAGTCTGTCTGTGTGTATGTCTGCAGGCCAGAAGAGGGCACCAGACCCCATTACAGATGGTTGTGAGCCACCATATGGTTGCTGGGAATTGAACTCAGGACCTTTGGAAGAGCAGGCAATGCTTTTAACCTCTGAGTCATCTCTCCAGCCCTTATATGCCATTCTTATGGTGCTAAGGGATTTTAAAGAACCTCTTAATATAGTTACAGATTCACAATATGCAGAAAGAGTTATCTTGCATATTGAAACCGCTGAATTTATACCAGATGACACAGAGTTGACTTCATTGTTTATCCAGGTACAAGACATAATCAGGAACAGGCTTTGTCCGATGTACATAACACACATCCGGTCCCATACATGTCTGCCTGGTCCTCTAGCACAAGGTAATGCTGAGATTGATCAATTATTAATTGGAAGCGTGTTGCAGGCCTCAGAATTTCATAAAAAGCATCATGTCAATAGTAAAGGCCTAAAGAAAGAATTTTCCATTACATGGCAACAAGCTAAGGACATTATAAAGAGATGTCCTACTTGTTCTTTCTATAATCAAACACTGTTGCCTGCAGGGAGTTACCCAAAGGGTACTAAGAGAAATGAAATCTGGCAGATGGATGTGTTCCACTTTATGGAATTTGGTAAATTAAAATATGTACACCACACCACAGACACATATTCAGGTTTTCAATGGGCTACTGCCCTGAGCTCAGAAAAGGCTGATTCAGTAATCACACATTTATTGGAAGTTATGGCCATCATGGGTATACCTGCACAAATAAAGACAGATAATTGTCCAGCATATGTATCTAAGAAAATGAAATGCTTTTTTGATTATAATATAAAACACATTACAGGTATACCACATAATCCCACAGGTCAGGCAGTTATAGAAAGATCAAATCGTATTATAAAGGATATGCTGAACAAACAGAAAGGGGCCGAAAATACCCCCAGAAATAGATTACATAATGCTTTATTGACCTTGAATTTTCTTAACGCTAATGAGAAAGGAACGACAGCAGCAGAAAGACATTGGATAATGGAAAAGACTGCTGAACTAAATCAACCAATTTATTTCAAAGATGTGCTGACCTCTCAATGGAAGCCAGGAGATGTGCTACGTTGGGGAAGGGGTTTTGCTCTTGTTTCCACAGGAGAAGAAAAATTGTGGATACCATCAAAATTAATAAAGGTTCGATTTGAAGAGGAGAAACCTCTTGGAAAGGAGAAATGACAACTCATCCACAATGATGATATTCATACAGGTGGTAAGAAAAACATATAGAATGGGAGCAGGGTTCTGTTCTTATCTCCACAGGAAAACACTCATCTTTGAAAAATTCAAGGGACCCTGGATGTTTGGATACTGACAGATGGAAAAATACTTGCCCAATAGGAACTATCAAGAAAACTGAATAGGTTGTGTAAGTAAAATATACTAAACCATATTTCTAAATTTATAGAGCTGGTTTTGAAGTTGGACTCTGGCTCAGTCCCTCTCCAATTCCAAGCCTGTTGGTAAGAGAATCCAGAGTTTCTGGAGTTTCTGTCTCATGTCAAGAGCCATGATATGGGACAGAAAGAAATATGAGTTTAGAAAACATCTTTGCTTTTCTTCATATCTATCATACTTTTCATTGAATATATCTGTCATGCCTTTCATTGAATATATATATATATATATGTCTATATATGTCTATATGATTAATGTTTAAGTTTTTCACAATGAACAATGAGTTTTTCCTGAAGTGACATTTGAAGTTTCCAGGAAGAAGATGGGGCCCCATAACAACTCCACCTGGTTGATATGATGTCATGATACTGATAGTGCTACTACAAGACCTGTTTTGGGTACCAGCTGCACAAGACAGTTCCAACTTGGTTAGCTGAAACGGTGCACATCTTATACAACATTCTGGCCAGACCTGCACAAAATACTCAGAGACTATTTGCAATTTTAAAAGACATTGATCTTGAAATTTAACCATCATTTTACTTTTACAGGATCCCCCAGAAAGAACATCACCCCCATGACAGCTGGAAGTAACTCTAGAGGACGACGTCCCCTCTCCCAGTAAAGTTTGCCCTTGGGTTTAGGGACATCATTTAGGGGTTGATTATAATTGGTATACGGTTGAGGGTTGGGGAAGGAATTTTATAAGCTCAGGGATCATTTGAGAAAAAAAAATGGGATGATGGGATAATAGATTGGTACTTGTTGGTACTTGTGAGTTACTGTTTTGAGACAAATATATTGGTATCGATTCTTATATATTGATACAAAGTGAAATTATATTGACTATTATATGCATGCATGTTTCTACCTCTGTTTAAAAACATTTTTTATGTATTGACATATATTGTATTGATATATATTGTATATATTTACCATATTACAGTGTACATTTCTACCTCTGATTAAGATAGTTACATATTGTTTGTGTATTGATATATATTTACCATATGCAATGTATATTTGTACATTGTTTATATTTGGAGGTCATTGTCCTCATTTGTTTCACAGTCGTTTATTGTCTTAGTCTTTAAGTTAGACAGGTATTGAGAATTATATAGATCAATAGTATTCTAAGTTTGTCATTTATGATTAGACTAATCGGGTTCTTTAGATACATAGAGATTATACTCAGTATAGATAGATAATCTTCAACCTCTTCAAAGAGCTGTAGAAAATGGTCTTTAATCTAACTCAGAGTTTTGGGTAGTGAGACACAATTGCTCCTGGCAACACCGCTCTATTCCCGAGAGAATGTTGAGCACCAAAGACACTCCACCTGGAGCCTTTCTTCTTGGCTGAACTGGCCTTTGGGCAAAGAAATGCCCATACCTCAACCACTGACAGAAATACAGAGTATCTGTGAATGGAAAAAACAGGACTGTCATATCCTGCCAAGACAGGGTAAGATAGTTTTGACAAGTTTCTTGCCTTTGAAAATGGTATGTCAGTTATGTTAGGCCTTAGCCAAAGTTGGTTGCTTCAACGCTGCAAACGTGATCTTGGGTGATTGTCCAAGTAGCTAGTTGTCTCTGTGATTTGTTGCATGTTTTGGAAGTTGTTTGATTGCACTTCCTAATTACTCAGGTAACATTATTTCCCTTCTCAGATCTTCGATGGGGTTGAAGACTATATAAATGTAGTTACTTTCCACTCATGACTTGGCCAAGCTATTTATTATACAAGACCTAAGCTAGTTAGAATAGGATATTTATACTTATTGTATATAATTTCATAGTAGGTTTAGAACTCTCTTACTTAAACAAAAGGGGGAGGTGTTGCGGAGGTCCTTCCGCTCCTCCAGCCAATAGCCACTGAGATACCAGCCCATTGGGGCGTGGTCTCTCTCCCTTTAAAAAAGCGGCTACTTCCCTCCTTGCGCTCTCTTTACTTCTTGCTCCGTTTTCAGCGACTAGACTTCTTCCTGATTGCGCAAAGGGCTGTTGTCTGGGACGGTGATCTGTAAGTTTTTTCCCCTTTAAATAAATACCACCCTATTAATCATAATTCCAAACTGGTGTGGGATTGTTTATGACTTACGCCTTCATAAGTACATGCAGGCAAAACACACATACACATTTAAAAATAATCTCATTTAAGACGCCAATGCATTTTATACTGTGATCACTGAAAAATAAATGAGCATATGTAATATGAACTAAGAGTTTCATGAACTAGGATCTGTGTGCAGCACTCTCACACTTTGGGGCTTATTTTATTTCCCTTTTAGAAGCAATGTTTGGCATTCTTCTGAATAGATTTCATAGTTCACTAATGGGTTGCAATATAGAATTTCAAAAACTAGACAATAAATGTTCAGAATCATGTGGTGGAGCTAGACAGATGGCCCAGCAGTTGAGAGCACAGGCTATTCTTTCAAAGAACCTCAGCTCAGCTCCCAGCATTGGCAGCTCACGAGTTTCCATAACCCCAGCTCCAGGGGATTCGATGCCTTCTGACCTCTACAGGCAGCAGTATGCACACTGTGCACAGACTTACAGAGGCACAACATCCATAGACACAAAACAATATAAACAAAACAAAAACCACCGTATAGTGAGGATCTGGGGACAGCTCAGTGGTTGAGAGTGTTTGCTGTTCTTATGAAGGACCAGAGTTCAGTTCTTAGCACTGACTTCAGGTGTCAGGTGGCTTAAAACCACATGTAACTTCAGCTCCAGAGGGAATCTGACACCCTCTTCTTGCGTCCACAGGCACCCGCACACACACACAAATACACACACACATACACACACATGGTAAGTGGTAAGCCTAAGGTTGGCATTCATGATCTTTCCAGTAAACAAATATCTTTACTAAGCAAATCTACATATGTACATGTGTGTGTGCGTATGTGTTTGAGACAGGTCTAACTAGGCTGGTCAAACTTACTTTGTAGACCAGGCTGGTCTTAAACGCAGAGATCCACCTGTCTTTGCCTCCAAAGTGCTAGAATTAAAAGTTCATCAACATATGTGATTGACACATGCATACATATAAAGAGAGAGAGAGAAAGAGAGCACATCTATGTAAGTCCTAGAACTCACTTAGTAGTATTCTGGTACTTTTGTAGGAACTTCTCTATACTGATTTACATAGTGGGTAGCTTTCCTCTTTTCCTTTTGTGAAGGATTAGGGTCTGAACCCGAGGCTTTGTGTGTGCCATGCAAGTGCTCTACCCCTAACTGTACCCCAGCCCTGTCCTCCATCCTTAAGAGATATTGTTGGCCCGGCCCTAACTGGATTTCTTTTCCCTCAGAGCTCGGGGCTCTATGCAAAAGTGGTAAGTGACTTTCAGGAACCTGTTTCCATAGCAGACACACAGACTCAGAGGCTGTGACGGCACACACGAGACCTGCTCAAGCCAGAGATCTCTCCCAACGTGGAGGTGGGGGTGTGGGCAAGAAGCCATTCTCAAGTGACAGTGGCTGGTAGAGGGAGAACTCCTTCCTTCAGTGGAGTGACACTGGTTCTACCAGCCATACTCTGGGCAGGCCCCATTCTCAGCAGTAATCAGTCAAACAAACTGGACTCCATGTGCTTTTTGCTTAAGAGAGAGAGAACATGAAATTGGGTGGTTATCAAGGCAGGAGAGGAGTTGACGGCAAAGAATACAATATATTGTACGAAATTCTCAAAGAATAAATAAAACCATTATTGTTTTAAAAAAGATAAAGCTGGTCAGTGGTGGTGCATATCTTTAATCCCAGCACTCGGGAGGCAGAGGCAGGCGGATTTCTGTGAGTTTGAGGTCAGCCTGGTCTACAATGCAAGTTCCAGGACAGTCAGAGCAGTTACATAGAGAAACCCTGTCTCAAAAAGCCAAAAAATAAAAATAAATTAATATAAATAAATAAATAAATAAATAAATGACAAAAGAGGGGGAGAGGAGAGGCAGTGCAAGTCTTTAATCCAAGCACTTGGGAGGCAGGCAAGTCTTTGAGTTCAAGGCCAACCTAGTCTACAAAGTGAGTTCAAGGACAACTGGGGTTCCACAGAGAAGCCCTGTCTCAAAAACAACAAAAAACAAAAACAAACCAAAGACAAAAGACTACCACGCTACAAGATGGTTCAGAGGGCAGAGGCATTTGTCACTGATTACTGAGTTTGGCTCTTAGGACCCACATGGCCAAAGGAGAGAACTGATTCCCCAAGTTGTCCCAGACTGTACTCACGCACTATGGTATGCATGCACTGACACGTAAGAAAAACACAATTAAAAAATAAGCCGGCAGTGGTGGCGCACGCCTTTACTCCCAGCACTTCCCCTCACTTCGACCCTGAGCCTCCCATGTGGTGGGCATTCTGTACCACCAAGCTACAGCCCACTAACTCTGGGTTCTAGAAAGTGCCAGCTTGTGCCTAGGTTGGTGCATGCCCTGGTTCCTGGGAGAAGCCAATGGAGAATTATCTCTAGTTTAGGTCCTTAGGATTCTTGGAGACTGACAAAATATGCATCCTAAACCCCAAAGTACAAAATATACGAGTAAATGAGCTATCTCGGACAAGGAGGCATCACAGATGCCAGGGTGGGTCAGAAAACATAAAAATCCCAACAAATTTAAAAGAATTGGTACCAAAGACACTTTCTGTGTGAAGGTTTGTGAAGAAGAGGCTGTGTTTTAAAAAAATATGTATCAGGGGACTGGAGAGTTGGCTCGGTGGTCAAGAGAACCCAAATTCAATTCCCAGCACCCACATGGCAGCTCACAATTGTCTGTAACCCCAGTTTCAGGGGATCTGACACCTTTATACCAATGCACATAAAACAAAGTTAAGTAAATTATTTAAAAAATATGTATCAGATTATTCTACCTATTAAAAAGTCTTAAAAGTTATTTTAATTGTGTGTGCATGTGTGCAGGTACCTAAAGAGCCTGGAGATGTAGGATCCTCTGGAGCTGGAATTTAGGCAGTTGTGAGCCACAAAAGTGGGCGGCAAGAACTAACATACTCCTGAACCATCTCTCTGTCCCCTCCCCCTACACCCTGCCCAATTCTTGCTTTGTGTGTATTTGAGACAGGGTCTCACATAGCTCTGGCTAGCCTAAAATTCACTATGTAACTAAGGCTGGCCTTAAACTTCTGATCTTCCTGTTTCTACATCCTAAGCGTGGGGATTGCAGGCATGGACCCATACCTTGCTTTGTTTGGTTAATTTCTGAAATCGTCTCACACTTACAGCCCAAGTTAGAACTTACAATATAGCCCAGGCTGTCTTCAACCTTGTAATCCTTGCCTCAGCCTCCCAAGCACTGGAATTACAGGCATGAAGGCACCATATTCTCCTTCAGAGACATTATTTGAACATTAATGATAAAGTTGAAAATAAGTATCAAAAAGATTTTAAAATGTAAATTTTGGGTATTTGGAAATTTATAAAATTGTTGAAGTAACTCATAAAGCACTAGGACCATAGCCAGTGGTAGAGCACCCATGAAGTCCTAGGTGCGTGCACCCCACCACATACACCAAAAAACAAGTCATGAAGGGGGCTCTGGAGATGGTAGCAGTGGGTAAAGTGCTTGCTTGTGTGTGAGAACTGGAGCAATCTCTGGCTGTTCTTCCAGAGGTCCTGAGTTCAATTCCCACAACCACATGGTTGCTTACAACCATCTGTAGTGAGATCTGGTGCCCTCTTCTGGTCTGCGCAGAACACTGTATGCATACTAGGTAAAATTAAAACATAAAAAGAGATAGAGAGAACGAACTGGAGCAATCAAAGCTTGGCGGGCAAGAAAGCCTGCCTGTAATCCCAGCATGGAGGAGGCAGAATCAGGGATTCCCAGACTAGCTCAAAATGGGGAATGCTGGGCTCAACAGATATTCTCCCTTGATATGTAGGGTGAGAGCCACTGAGGAAGACACCTAATTTCAAGCTCAGCCTTTTACATGTGTGCAATATATGTATGTAATATACATACATACACAAAGTCATGAAGGTAATTTAAATATTTGAAAAATTAAATAATAATGAAGGTATACAGCACAGAAAGCCTCATGAGTTGTGGGAAGTGGAATTTTAAGATAGCTGGGTATGTGACACATACCCACAATCCCAGCCCTGTGGAAGCTGAGGCAGGAGGATCACAAGTTAGGGGCTGGTCTAGGTTACACAGACTTCCAACATCATCCTGAGATTATATACCATGCCCAGAACCTGTCTCAAAACAAAACAAAGCCTGAGTATGTACCTCAGTGCTCTGAGTGCTTGTATACCACGTGACTCTCAGGCTTAGCTAAGCGTGGAGGTTCATAACACAGGAGAGCCTGAAACCAGCATGACAGGTGACAGTTGTAATTTCAGCACTCAAGACTGTCATGAGTTCTCTCCAAAAACCCAAGTCAAACCAAAACAAAAAGCTATCCTGTAACCATAACAAGCTGTCTACGTTAAGATATTATAAAAAGGGGGGGCAGGGTATATATGTAGCTCAGGGGGGCCAGGGTATATATGTAGCTCAGGGGGGGCAGGGTATATATGTAGCTCAGGGGGCAGGGTATATATGTAGCTCAGGGGACAGGGGACATATGTAGCTCAGGGGGCAGGGTATATATGTAGCTCAGGGGACAGGGGAAATATGTAGCTCAGGGGGCAGGGTATATATGTAGCTCAGTTGGTAGAGTTTGCCTAGCATGCATGGAGCCCTGGTTCCAGCCCAGCATTGCATAAGTGGGCATAGTGGCACATGTCTGTAATCCTGGCACCTGTAAAGTAGTGGCAGATGGATGAAAAGGTTAAGGTAATCTTCAGCTACATATTTAGAGGTAGCCTGGTGTAGGAGGTCCTTCTGTTTGTGTGTTGCTTTCATTGGTTAATGAATAAAGAAACTGCCTTGGCCTAGTTGATAGGGCGGAACTTAGGTAGGCGGGGAAAACAGAACTGAATGCTGGGAGGAAGAAGAGCAGAGTCAGGGGGAAGCCATGGATCCTCTGCCTGAGCTGGTTACAATCTCGGGTAAGCCACTGCCACGTGGCGATACGCAGATTAATGGAGATGGATGAAACTAGTATGTAAGATTTAAGGCAATAAGAAGTTAGCGCTAATGGCCAAGCAGTGTTTTAATTAATACAGTTTATTTGTGGTTATTTCGGGTGTAAGCTAGCTGGGTGGCCAGGAAACAAACAAGCAGCCTCTCCATGCAACAGTAGCCTGGGCTACAAAAACAAAAATCCAAATGTATCTTTAAAAAGAAGAAAAAAATATATGGAAACATAAAATCAAACTTTAAAAAATAGGAAACACTATGGATAATTAGCAAAATGGAAAATAAATGATAGGATCAACAAAGCCCATAGTAGCACCTGAAAATTTACAAGAAAACTGGTACAACTGATCGTGGGTAGGGTGGGGCAATGACACAATCAAACAGCAGAGGTGGAAAGGAAACTAAAATATATTAACTTCATGTTTGAGAACAACAATGAGCTGTGCATGGTGGGGCACTCTGGAGAAAGAGGCGCAGGATCTCTGAATTTGAGGCCAACCTTATCTACACAGTGAGTTCCAGGCCAGCCAAGGCTATATAGTGAGATTCTGTTTCAAAGAAAAAGAAAAAGAAAAAAATATATAAAATGTGCACTAAACTGGAAAAATGACTCAGGAGGCAAAGTAGTTTATAGTTTTTAACTAATTGGAACCAGTAGTTAAAATTATGTCTACAAAGAGCTGGGCACAGTGGTGCACACCTTTAACTTCAACACTTTAGAGACAGAGGCAGATGGAGCCACACAGTGAGGACTGCAGGGATACACAGTGGACCCTGGCATGAAACAAAACAAAACAAAATAAAAAATTATTCCCACAAAAAAACGTAAGGCTCAGATGGCTTTATAAGTGAGTTTTATCAAACATTCAAGAACAGTTCATTTCAATATGATGTAAACTCTTCCATAAAGTAAGACAAGAGGCGACGGTCCCCAGCACAGGGCGCACAGACCAAAAGGACCTTCTAGGACCATCTTAGAAACCTCTTTAGAAATCTTACTAAAAACAAAGGCACTCATATACAAGAATGTTCATAGCAGCATCGTGTATAATAACAAGAACCTGGAAACAGCCCAAATGTTATTCAATAGGTGAATGGCTAAGTTGCGTTCTATGTCCTTGCTGTGGTGTTATACAGATGAAAATGAATGAATCATAGCGATTACAATGTAGATGAATCTTAGAAACAATTTTAAGTGCAAAAGAGCAAACTTCAAGGGACTAACAGAGTACAACTTTTTGTAAAGCTAAAATACAAGCAAAACAAAATAATACATTCTTAAAGAATATATACACACATTGCCAATATACATAAACAAGTGATTAATGAGAATAAAATTAAAGACAGTGGTTATCTCTAAGAATAGGCAGGGAAGAGGGGCATAAACCTAATAGTATGTTTAATGTTTCAATGTATAAATTGAATGACGGGTCACAGGTACTCATTTCATTTCATAATTTATAGTACATATTTCTTTATAGATATCAAATATTATTATAATTTTAAAAAATCTGCTCTTGTGGAAATAAATGGACAGATGAGTGATATCTCCCTGAAAGAAAATCTGTATTTCTTGGGGAAAAGAACCAAGATTCCCTGGCAAGAAGCTATCCTGTGGAGAAGACAGAGTAGGTCCTCAATTAACATGAGCTGGCTTCCTGCTGTCCCCAAGGATGCATCTGCAGTGTCTGGGTCCTTCCCGTTGGTGCTCCCTGATTTGCAGAATCGGTACCACCTCCTCTGTTAACCTA
The DNA here is from genome assembly GCF_950005125.1 of Chionomys nivalis. Lineage (NCBI taxonomy): Eukaryota > Metazoa > Chordata > Mammalia > Rodentia > Cricetidae > Chionomys > Chionomys nivalis. The sequence goes on along the minus strand of NC_080103.1, from coordinate 9,045,675 downwards.
GCATAGCCCCACACAGTCCTGGCTAGGACCTGACACGTGGACGACAAGAGACTGACACCTGGTGGATGCAGACATGTACTCAAGAACGTAACACCAGACTGGTGGGGAGGAGGTGGGACTGAGAAAGTAAAATGCAGACCATTACAGGAGCTCTGCCTGTGAGATAGAGGTGGAAACGCTGTCATGTGAGAAGGAAGAGACTCTGGAGAGAATGGCTTCCTCTCTGTCCTTCCCAGACTACAATGAGATAGGAGTTACGGTGAGAGAAATGCAAGACTCGCAAAAGCAGCAGTCCAGCTCACCTCAGCCTAGCACACCCCACCCCGTCTCCACCTGGGGAGTCTGTGGTGTGAGAAGGCCTATTCCACCCTTTTCTCCAAAGCTGCTCCATGATGTATAATAAACACATTAGCATAAACATCTTCCTGGCCACACTAGTTGGTCAAGGATAGACCTGACCCAGGTTTGTTTAATCATGGTAAATCTTTGGGTTTTTGCTGGGATTCCTGACACAATAATACCCTTTTTTTTTCCTGCTTAGATATAATGGTCAAACACAATCCTAGGAATGCTGGCAGCAGTTAAGTGGTCTGAACTAAGAATGATTTTACATTAGGTGAAGCAGTGAGAAACATACTGAGCAACCAGATCAAGCCTCACCTGGAGCCAGTACCGCCTCTTGACTTTCCAATTTCATAAGTCAATAAATAGCTTTTATCTTGAGTTCTAAGTTTTCTATGATTAGAAGCCAGAGCATCTCTACCCTACACTCACATTCACCCTCTCTCTATTGCCCCCAGGAGAGCACAGGGATCTAGGTGGGAAGGTCATTACAGATTTACTGCTTGTGCTAAAGTCAAGGATTGAGCTGGAAAGGTCTGAAGCAGCCACCAGGCACTACACAAGCCAGGCCAATGGGCTCATTTAGGGAAAGACTAGTAGCTGAATGAGAAGCAGGTGCTGAAAAGGGTCTCTACCAGGCAGGCATGAACATAGCCATTCTTCCCCACACACCTGTCATGGGGGTGTTGCTTTGGGGTCTTTATGCTCATGGGTTAGGGAACTTTGAAGTACAGGACCCTTTAATCCTTTGTTACCCTGTGCTGCAGGGTCAGCCTCTCCCTTTATCAACGGGAGAGCGTCCTTTTGAATTCTGCCCCTGATAACACTCACTTTTGAGGTGATGAGAGGAACCTTATCTTCTGCGTCTTTGGCTGGCTGGGCACTCAGGCTCCTTTCTCCTTTGGACACAGTGCCATCTTCCTGACCTTGAGGAAACACTGCTTCCTTCTCAACTCCACCCACTGGCCCTGGTCTTTCTTGTCTCTCAACTAAGTTGTTTTCCCTCTTTGAGCCCCATGTCTCCCAGAGTGACCTTGGCGTTCGGGGAGAGTTCACAGCAGCTGCAGGTGTAGGCTTCTCCGGAGCAGCGTGTCTCGCCCCATTCCCAGCTGGCTTTTTCCGTGGGCGTCCCCGCTTCCTTTTCGCTTCACTTACTGTGTCCTCTGTCTCTTGCTTCATTTCTTTAACTGGCGGGTCCTGTCCACTGGCTTCGCTCAGAGGCACTTCAGCTGTCCTTTTGACACCCTTGTCATGGGGTCGTGGGTCACCACTTATGCCTCCCTCCCTGTTCTCTGTGCCTCGAGGCAGAATGAGTGCCCTAGGTGGAACTCGCCCAGCCCCAGCCCCAGGTCCAGGCGCAGGCGCAGGCACAGGCGCAGGCCCAGCTCCGAGCCCAGGCCCAGCTCCGAGCCCAGCCGCAGCTCCGAGCCCAGGCCCTGGCCCAGCCCCGGGTCCGGGTCCGGGTCTAGGCCCAGGCCCAGGCCCAAGTCCAGCCCCAGTGCCTGATAAAGCAGGAACAGGTGGTAAGATCATGTTAATGATGGGCACACCTGCCTGGGGTCCCCCAACTCCAGTGGGCAGAGGCAATGTAGCTACTTTGAGAGTGCCTGAAGGAAGCTTAGAAGCCAGGAAGGGTGTGATAGGTGATTGTGGTGCTCGGGGAAGGAGCACAGGCAGTCGGGCCACCAGAGCATTAACTTGAGGCTTACTGGCTGCTGGAGCTGAGCTGTCAATTACACTCTTCTTCCGTTCTCCACGTCCTGGGGCTTCAGTCCCAGCTCGGGCCTCTAGCTCCTTAGGAGGCTAAAATGCAAACAGAACCGCAAGAAGTTATAAGGACTGTGGCGAATACAGGGGCTGGAGAGATGGCTCAGGGGCGAAGAGGATTTGTTGTTCCTGCAGGAGATCCAGATTCAAGTCCCTCCCCACAGAGTGGCCCACAACAGTAACTCTAGTTCCAGGGGCCCTGACACCCTCTTCTCCCCTTAGGCACCAGGGCTCATGTGGTACACATACATGCATGCAAGCAAAACATTCACGCACATAAAATAAATCTAAAATTCACTAATAAAACAAAGGCTGAATACAGGAGAAAAAGAAGGAGCTTGGTGTACTAGCTGTGAAAGGAGGTTCACGTTGGGAAGGGTACACTAAAACCCTAGGCCACAAAGTCAGAGGCATCAGCCGCTTACCTGGGCTGGTCTCTCTGGCTTCTTAGGACCTCCACCTTCCTGGTTCTCTACACCGTTCTTGGATTTGCATGACGACCGTTCTCGAGGGGCTCTTTCATCCTCTTCTGCAGAGGCAGCAGATGGAAATAAAGCAAGCGTGAGGAAGTGAACCTGACTGCAGGGACAGGCGGGGAAAGCGGCTTAAAGGATGTCTTAAGAAGCAGGTCCAGTATGGGCTGGGCTGATAGTTCAACTGGTTACACACTGGTGACGGAAGCATGACTAGAGCGCCACCTGGCCTGTACACCTATCCACCCACATAAAAGGGATCCCCTGGAAGAGAAGGCAATCCATGCTGTGTCTACCAATGTATTCAGGAAGGCCTTCAGAGCTGAAAATGATATCACTGTACAATGGGGTGTGCCTGTTCAGAGGTTGAGGCAGGACTGCTAGAGCCCGGGAGTTCTAGTCCATCTTTGGCAACACAGTGAGACTCTGCCCCACCCACCTCCAGAAAATAAAAAAAAAAAACAAAAAAACAAAAAAACCTCAAAGTGGCTGAAGACTTCGCTGACAAAAGGGGCCCACCCACCAGCAAGCCCGCCGGCCTTAAGCACATGAGCATGTGCAGATCGGGCAGAGATGAGATGCTGCTGCAGCAGGTAACGGGCGACCTGAACGATGGAACTGAAGGATCGTTTCAGGATCCGCTCTGCCCAGTCACAAGTCAGGGCACAAGCTGCCTCGACCAGTTCATCCCGAGGTGCTGGGGTTACTTCTGGGCCCATTTCTGGCTGGGGTGGAGAAAGACATGCTCAGTTAGATCACCAAGCAAATGACTTGTCCCGGCCACTGACGAGAGCAGAACAACTGAGGACACAAGTAGCTCCCACCCATTCAGACCTAGAAACCCAAGCTCTCTTCCTCCCATGCTTCCGCCACAGGGAAGGCACACAGTCCCCCAGAAGCAATGCACAAATGACTGTGGTTTTCCCAGCCACCAAAACACGTCCTAAAGCCCACGGTCTTTTACCCGGGAGGGAGAAGTCATTACTTACACCTTCAGAGCCCTTTAAGTCAAGTCCAGGCAATGGGGGCATAGATACCAAGGTCTTCCTTCGGATGCCACTGTAGCAATATCTGATGCAAGTTAAGGAGCAAACAAAACTGGGGCTCTTCAAGCCTCTTAGGCAAGTTAGGCTGCTTCTGTATCGCACCTTTTCCTCCCCAGGTCCTCCAGTCTTAAATCTCTCAGTCAAGGATACTTGGATTGGCCCCGACCACCGAGTCTTCGGGCCTTGATGTCTGGGAAGATCTCTCTGATGATTTTACCAAAGTTGGCTGTGCTGAGTGGGCGGCAACAGGCAAGACTCTCACAGTACTTTCTGAGTGAGGAGGGTAGAGTGAGAAGATATTCAGAGAAGGCTACTGGTGGGCTCCAGAGGGTTCCTAGCGACCAAGTGTGGGGAACCCTTTAAGAGCTCACACTCTAGTAAGGCAGGGGAGCTTCAGGGGTAAGGGTCTAGTGCTGTGCCCAACAAGCCGGGCACCACCTTCTTTACGCACCGATAGGCATCATAGACGCTCTGCTTTGGCAGACAGGTGTCCATGTGCTCTTCCAGGTGGTTGCGGATCCACCTATAGGCATACATATATTCCTCATTGCTAAGTATACTTGGTTCTGAACTGTAAGACAAGAGAAAGAGACATGCATACTTCAGTGGTGCTGGACCAAATCAGCTAGTCCCAAATCCACCTCTCTCTGCTAAACCAGTCCAGGGCAGGACACCAGCTATGCATGGCCTACTTTTTAATTTTTTTAAAGATCATTGTTATGTATATGAGTGTTTTTTTCCTTTTTGAATGTTTGTTTTGTTTTTGTTTTGTTTTGGCCTGCATGTATGAATGTGTGCCACATATGTGCCTGATGCCCATGGAGGTTAGAAAGTGGTATCAAGATTCCCAGAAACTGCAGTTATGGACAGTTGTGGGTGCTGGGAATTGAACCTAGGTCTTATGTGAGGGCAGTCAGCGCTCTTAACCCCTGAGCCATCTCTCCAACCCCACTATTTTTTGACTCATCACAGTGAGACTCAAATCAGACCCTGTGACATTTAAGACGTTAACACCAGGTTACCTTTTGTCCCCAGCGCTGGGTCCTGCAGGCAGCTGAAGGTAGAGGTACAGCTTGTCGTTGTCAGAGAACTTCTGCACTTCTTGCTGAGGCAGAAGGAACAGAGGTGGGAGAGGTGAAGGACCCAGTGAGTAATCTTCTGACATCGACCATAAAGTCCAGCGACTCTTAAGGTCAGGTTGTCAGAATGAGAAGGGACCCAAGAAATGCCTTGAGGTTGAGGGTTCACTGTACTGAGGAACGTTGGGCTTCCATGGAGGGAAAGGGAGACGAGGGGAGGGGGCGGGGTTTGATCTGATCTGCCTACAGAGGTTGCAGAAGGAGGAGGTCTGAAGCGCCCCTCATCATTGCCACCATCCCCACCACCACCCTCAGCAATTCCACCTCCATCGCCCTTTCCCAACTTGCTTACCAGAATTCCCTCTACTTTGTTCTGCACGGCCTTGCTGTGGGGAAGAAGAAAAGCTGGAGGTCACAAGCTTTTCCCATCCCTTTGATTGCTAGAGACAGAAAAAGGACCCAACTGCCACCAAGACCACAGACCTTGCCTGCGGGAGGAGTGAAGGCTAACAAGGACCTACAGCTGGGTCTGAACAGGGTTTGGAGGCAGAGCCCATTACTTACGAAATGGTACCTCGGAGCCTCTGAAGAAGGGTGGTCGGTTCCCCAGTTTCAGCACCACCTTGGGGCCTTGCCCCGGCCTTGGGGCTCTTAGCATCAGGTTTATCTTCTGCCATCCCAGCATGAGGACTAAAGCTGGGAGAAGACAAGAACTTAACTCCACCAAGCTTCCATTCCCCTGAACCCCAGGGCAATCCTGCTTCTACCCAGAAACGCAAACAGAAGCAAAGCTTCCCCCAGTGGTTTTCCTCACCACTTGCCCTCTCTAAAATTAGAATTATTCCGTTACTTTGTCAGGCCCTTCTAGACCCAAAGAGATCTCTGACATCTCCTTATGCCCCACCTTTTGAAGTCTCTCAAATCTGGCAAACTGCTATGGGAAGAGATAGGAGTGGGGGAAATCCACGTTAGAAAGAAATCTTATAATTTCTCTCAGTGCTGCAACTGCCCCCCCCACACCCCCGAGGGGGTTAACAATAACGACAAACCAAAGTTCTCCGAGATTAGACTCTTCGCCATTGATTTTGCCTGGAAGGTCAGAAGGGATACGAACATACTCGGCCCTTCCAGGTTTGAAAAAAATTGGGCCCAAGTTCTCATTACTGAGTCTCGCCACGGCTTCCCCCACTGCCCCCCTCGCCGCGGCGCGGACCCTACGTCATCCCACGACATCCCACCCCGTGGCGTCCCCACTCCCCCTCGAGCCCCTCCACCCCATCCCCTGGTGCTGGTCCGGGCGAGGGAGGGGGTCTTGGTCTCCGAACTCTCGAGACGCGGCGCAGGAAACCCTGCGGGGAACCGGGTCCCAGATTCGGGCACGTGCGCACGGGTGAGGAGCTGCGGAAAGCTGGCCCTGCTGGCACCCAAGTCCTGTCGCCCCTCCTACCTCGGAACTGTCACCTTCCAGCACGGACATTAGATAGGTGAGAGAGAAAGAGAAACTAGCCCCTTGGCTACCTCCGCTCCAGCCCAGCCCCACGGTGCCCGGCCGGCGGGCTCGTGCGTTGCTTTTATTTTCCTTTTTCTGAATGGTTGTGCCAGCCGCGATCTGCCTGGATACTCGCGCGGCCTACTCTGTGATTGGTCGTTGCTGCCACCAAGACGAAGGCAGTGAAAGTCTGCCTGGTAACAGAATCTGATTGGTCGAGAGGGGAGGGAAAATCCAAAGTTAGTCTTATTTGAGTCAAGAGGGGGAAGTCCAGGTTAGGTTTCGGTTAAAACTGGGGTCGGTTAGGCCTGCGGGTCCGGAGAGGGTTCTTTTCTTAAAGGGGCCGCAGGATGAAAGCCGAGTGCCCTCTGCCTCTGGAGCGTCTGCTCTTTTGCCCTCTGATCCTGCGCTGTAAGGTCATCGAGAAGACGGATAAGGGAACGAGCGAGGGCTTTACTCGGGAAAAGACCTGCGTAGAGGGTCCCAGAACCTGGGTAGGAAAGTGGTTGGCTAGGGGTAGTTGGGGAAAAGGTGAGTTTAAAATGTTCAGGAGGTTGGTAAAGATCCTCATTACTGGGGGGGGGGGGGTCATTAGGACACGGAGGGTAAGACTCTAGAAAAACAAGTTACTTTGGTTGTGGGAACCGAATTTCTCTGGTTTCAGGAATTGACATTGTTTTGCTAAAATTGGGGAGCTTTCCAAAATGGAGTGGCCATAGCTACCATGTTTTGGCCGTAGCTACCATGTTTAATTTTTGCTTTTGGTGGTTAGAGCTGCCCAAAGAATCACTGGGTGATTTTTGTTTGTTTTTTTGTTTAAAGCATTGCTAGAAAATGATGACTAGTGATGGCAATTCATCATAAAATCCTGTAACTCCTTTTGGGTATAAAGCCAGTTGAACCATTCTGTTTGCCCCTCTATTTTTCATCCCCTGTGGCATACAACCTCAAACAGCAGGCTTCCTCCCTTCCACAGGGAATCTTCAAACCTTTAGCAGCTGGACCACATTAAGTGAAAACATTTTCTCTGTTGTTAGTCATGCTCATGCCGGTTTATAAAGCACCTCCGTGTTAGTTAAGCAATGACAACTCCCAGACTTAAAGTAACTTACAGCCAATTCATTTCCCAGATTCTTGCCTTGTCCTCCCTTTTGCCCCAGTAGCCCACAAGAGATGTTTACTGGTGGCCTGACTCACCCACTACACACCCTCCCAACCTTGTAACAGCTGACCATTGGCCACAAAAGGAAATTGTGTAGGCTCTTCCTCCTTTCCCTCCTCTGCCCTATAACCAGCCGGTTCAGGCCCTTACACCAATGACACCTCACCCCACCCCTTTGCAGGTTTTTTCCAGAATAAAGCCTGTCTGTTGAGCCTCTCTTTAGTCCTCCTCTCTGTCTACTCTCCATGCTCATCTCCTTCCTAGGAGTCGTATCCCTGTAGTTCCCTAGTTGGTGAGCACTGGAACTTTGATTACGCCCCGCATGAAGAAATTCAGTACTGTGGCACCTTTCCCTACAGAGAAGCCTGTGTGTGATAGCTTATGTGTCTTCACCCTCTGAAGGTCTGTCGGGATCCTGATGAAAGAGGCACATGCCGAGGTTTGCACCTATCTTACGTGGTCATGCACTCCATCCACATCAACAGTCTCTTAACTGAATGCATTTTGTTCTGCAGCAGAGATGGGACATCCCAAGTCATATGGCCAGTCCTGACCACAGTGTTTTGTAAAGAAGGTGGTTATTGTGGTCTCATTCCCTGCAGCCTGGGGCCCATTTCCTCACTGTAGAAAATGGGGATGAAATATTTTTTGGTTTTTCAAGACAGGGTTTGTCTGTGTAGCTTTGGAGCCTGTCCTGAAACTCGCTTCGTACGTAGATCAGGCTGGCCTCTATCTCACAGAGACCCACCTGCCTTTCTATGGAAGAGTTCATGAGAATGAGTAAATTCTATCTTTAAAAGAATTGGTAAAGATGTCATCGGATAGAACCCCTCCCATCAGTATTTTCGTAGGACTGAAGTGGTGTGTTCAAAGCTGCTGTCTTTAAGGTCAGTTCGGATGCTGTGCTCGGGAGTTGCACTTTGCTACTTAACTGTGCTTCCAGCCGCTGAGTCCATGAGGTGGCCTTCCGAGCACTCAGAATGGGCACAGCCTCTTTAGGAATAAACGCCTAGCAGTGCTCTCCGTGTGCGGTGTGCTCACTTAAACACGACTATGCCCCCTTTTGCAGGAGTAAAACCTCTCGCCTTGCTCAGACACTTTGAAGTGTACAGGTTCCTAGTTAGACTTAGCTGTCAGTTTGACACCACCTAGAGGTATTTGAGAGAGTTTCAGCTGAGATTGGTCTGTGGGGCATTTTCTTGATTGCTAGTTGATGCCGAGCTCAGCCCTCGGTAGACCGAGCTGTCCCTAGGTTGGGGGGCCTGGGCCTTCTGAAAAAGGCAGCGAAAGTTAGGTAGAGGAGTAAGCCAGTGCACCCCTGCCCTGCATGGCTCCAGCTCTGCTCCTGCCTCAAGCTCCTGGCCTGGCTTTCATCAGAGAGACTGTTACCTAAAGTGTGAAATGAAATAAGCCCTTTTCCTCTCCAAGGTGCTTTTGGTCAGAGTGTCCTGCACAGCAGCAGAAAGCAAACTGAACATGCAGCCATTTTCTTGAGCCCCCAGATCCATTTTAAACTCTACTGCTAGACTCTGTGAGTCCTGGGGAAAGAAGTGCTGTGGGATTTGCTGGCAGATTCTATTTGGTTTTCACAGTGTGATTTACACCACTCTTAGCTTTAAGGGTGGTAGAGGCTGGACTTAGATCTGTGAATACATTTTGAGAAGTTTATTAGTCAGGAGATTGTTAGGTCAGACAGAAAGTGAAGATAATTGACCTAAGGACCTACTATAGCTCAAGATAATTTTGGTGACACATTTTTTACAACTGTGATTTTTGTTTGTCTTTTCCTTTCTTTTTAAATACATGGTTTCACTCTAGCAAAGTCTGACCTTGAACCCTTCATGAACCCTATGTTCACCCGGAACTCATTGCAATCCTCCTGCTTTAGTCTTCTGGGTGTTTGGTTTATAGGCATGAGTCTCCATGCTCCAGAGCTGTGATGGTCTAGTCAGCTGGGGCCACGCAGTCCACAGGATGAATGTGGCTTCATCAGAGAACTGGATCTCGCACATCTTAATGGTGGTCTTTCTTTAATCAATTACTTTGTTATTTAATGGTTTTTATGTGTATGTGTGTGTTGCCTGCATGTATGTCTGTGTGATGGTGTCTGGTCCCACAACTGAAGTTACAAACATCTGTGAGCTGCTACATGGGTGCTGGCAATTGAACCTGGGTCCTCAGGAAGAGCAACCAGTGTTCTTAACTGCTGAGCCATCTCTCCAGCCCAGTGTATTTATTTTATTATATTTATAATATTTTATTATATATGTTATTATATTATATTTCTATTTGTAGTATAATCTCCAACCTTGTTTTTATTATCTTTTCTAATCTTATGAACTTTATTATTTAAAAAACTTGCAAATAAAGAAAAACACTATGTACTAAAATTAACCAGACCTCAAGTCTGTAGAACTCAGTGAACTTGAATTGGCACTCAGAATGGAAGCTCTTTTACACTTTACACTTTCAATATAAAATATGACAGAATTAGAACTAGAAAAACAGTTAACTTTATGTCCTCTTATAACTTGTGATCATTATCTGTAGGTGGAGACTGCTTGTTCGTTCCCCAGCTGCCCAGACCCCAAATTAATCACACAGAAACTATATTAATTAAAACACTGTTTGGCCTATTAGCTTAGTTATTAATAATTATTAACTAACTCTTACATCTTGAATTAACCCATTCCTATTATTTTATATTTTACCATGAGACTCATGGTTTACCTGTAAGGTTCCTGGGCATCTGTCTCCTTCAGTGGCTACATGGCATCTCTCTGACTCCGCCTACTCTTTCTCTGTATTTCTCTTCCAGCCTGGCTATATCTGCTCTGCTATCAGCCACCAATGGATGTAAAACATTCACAGCATACATTACTGCCCCTTTTCTGTCTAAATAAAAGGAAGGTTTTAACTTTAACATAGCAAGCTTACATAAAACAGTTATCAAGCAAGAATTATAGTTACAATATTTATATCTACTTTGTCTTTTATTGTAACTAAGGAAAGCTATGATTATAACTATCTATTCTTCAACTCCATCAAAAACTCCAAAAGGATATAATATTACCTAAGTAAACAGGAAGTACATTTTAAGCAACTTCCAAAACTCTAGAATTGACAGAGATATCTCACTGCCTGGACAGTCACCCAAAGTTCTGTACCATTGGAGCATCCATCTTTAGTCTACAGGCCCATAGTATCAGGCAGACTTTTCCATGAAGCAGGAAATCTGAAGATCTCTTATGCCTTATAATGGGAAAGTCCATCAGTTGCTTTCTTCTGTGTTCTGGAAAATGTCGCAGTTCTCTTATGAAGCAGGAACCCTGAAGAACTGCCTCACCTTATTTAGGTAACTTCAGCAGTCATTTCTCTGTGGGTCCTGCATGTCCAGTTCATACAGCATACCATCAAGCAGTAAAGACAAGAGCAATTTCCTGCCCAATTGGCTAACCAATGCCATAAGGAACCTCTTCGATGCCCACCATCCTCTTGAAGTATACTGGTGCTGCCAGAAGTAGATGTGTCTCATTGTCGAGAAAAGTCCTAATTTCTTAAAACATTTTAAATGCCATATTCTATTAGTCTTTGAAAGGTTTGAAGAATACATATCCATCTGAAATATATTTCTATACATCTAGAAAACCTAACTAACATGACTACAAGCTTGACTATTATAGATGACTATCTATTAACCTATATTTCTTAATTATACATTACATTTTTAAATGATCTGCATAAGCACAATACCTTAATCAAGAGTAGAAATATACATATAACAAAACTGACCTTAAATTTGTATCAATATATCAAAGCGCATACCAATGCAAAGTATTAATCTTTATAAAATATCTCTTCCCCTTTAAATGTAACCAAACATTTATAAACAGTATTTGGGAATTTGGGTGTAGTTCTCTACAAACTGCTTCCTGCTTTTTGTTGGGTGAAGTATTTTGGGGTGTTCATGGCTGTCTTTCGGGGGGGTCTTGTTCCATCAAAACCACATTAGTCTGGAAGGAATCCACAGGTTCTCATCCTCTGTGGAAACAAAAACAGAGCCTCTTTTCCAAAGCAACATATCCTTAGACCCAAATTTTGAAGTCAAGATACCTTTAGCTTAGCAGCCAGATCAATGAAATGTCTCTCTGTACTTAGCTCATTCATAGTCAAAAAATTCAAAGATAACACAATAATATATATAATCCAGACTCTGTATGTTTTCCATTTTTACGTGACTTATTTGTCTTTACTCCTTTAATCTGTGACTGTCTATACTCTTTTAAATTACTTTTACTATCTCTTTAAAGACTACTACTTTTTATAACTGTCTATACTCTTCTTCTCTCTCCCAAGCCTAGGTACATTTTTAAAACACATTGTGTCTCATTTAGAGGTCTTTTATGTCTGAATCTGTTCCATTGTGTATCTGCAATCCTTTTCTGTCTAGGAGCACTTCTTAAAATGCTAAGCAGTGTGGCTAAGACTAAGGCTGCTTTGCCTTTTGACTCTGCCCATCCAACATGGTAGAGGTCTGTTCACTGCCTCTGAGATTACTGGGTGGGAGCTGTTCTCACCACCTCAAATCTGGGTAGCATGGTGCAGCATATAAACCCTTTCTATCTGAGTAAAAGCTAAATCTGCCATACAGCACACTGCGTGGCCTGGAAATATCTCTGTGTATGGCGGCAGGAAGTCGCCATGCTCTCCTGACTAGGTACTCCTAACAGACCTGATCCCACTGCCTGCCCAAGTGGGGAGTGCTAAGCTGTGGGCATGGTCTCAGCTACTTTCCTCCTGACCCCGAGTGGGCACACAAGCACCCAGACCTGAAGTGGATGGGGCATCAGTCCCAAAAGTTTGGGTTCCAATCTGTAGGCAGAGGCTGCTCAACTGTAGTAATTGTAACACTGTTTGTCCAATAGTTTAAGTGTATTTCTAGATAGGTTTTACATCTTAGATTAACCCATTTCTATTATTTTATATTTTACCATGAGGCACGTAGTTTACTGGTAAGGTTCCTGGGTATCTGTCTCCTTTGACGGCTATATGGCCTCTCTCTGACTCCACCTTCTCTCTGTCTATCTCTATCTATCTATCTATCTATCTATCTATCTATCTATCTATCTATCTATCTATCTATCTCTATATCTCTATATCTCTATATCTCTATATATTCCAGCCTGGCTATTCTGCCCTGCTATAGGCCACCAATGGTGGTAAAACATATAGCATACAGAGGGGAATCCCACATCAATTACCTACCCTCAGACCCTCTCATTCCCTGATGGTTAGACTTTTTTGTTCTTTTTTACGTTATACTGAACCTACATATACATTTATTTACATTTATACATATATCATTGCTAGATTCTTTGTATGAGAACATGTAGATTGTTTCTTTCTGAGATTGTGATCTTGGTTAGAATCATACAGCTTGGGTCCATTTTCCTGGAATGTTTTAACTTCATTTTTCTTTAGAACAGAGTAGTATTCATACCACATTTTCATTATCCATTCATCTCTTGACAACTAGGTTGATTCAGATTCCTTGCTATACTGATAAAGCAACAATAAACATGAATGTACAATATCTCTATGGTAAGGTACAGACTTCTCTGGCTATATGACCAGGAGTGAAATAGCTGGGTCATATGATAGTTCTATTTTTCATTTTTTGAGGAATCTACAGACTGACTTCCACAATGGCTGTATTAATTTGCAGCCCCACCAACAGTAAATAAGGGTTCCTCTCTGTCCACAGCCTCTCTAGCATTTGTTGTCAGATTTCTTGATGACAGCCATCCTCTCTGGGGTGAGCTGGTATCTCAGAGTAGTTTAATTTGTGTTTCCCTGATAGCTAGGGATATTGAACACTTTTAAAAATAGTTATTTGGTTCCAGACATGGTGGCACACACCTTTAATCCCTGCAGTTGTGAAATCCCAGCAATGGGGAGGCTGAAGCAGGTGAATCTCTGAGTTCATGACCAGCTTGGTCTACATAGTAAGTTCTAGCCAAAGCTACAGAGTGAGCGCTTGATGGAGGTGGGTCTTGTATTAATCTGTTGCTTTCATTGGTTAATTAATAAAGAAACTGCCTAGGCCCATTTGATAGGCCAACCCTTAGGTGGGTGGAGTAAACAGAACAGAATGCTGGGAGAAAGAAGCCGAGCCAGAGTCGCCATGATTCTCCCACTCCAGACAGATGCAGGTTAAGATCTTTCCTGGTAAGCCAGCTCGTGGTACTACACAGAATATTAGAAATGGGTTAGATCAATATGTAAGAGCTAGCCAATAAGAGGCTAGAGCTAATGGGCCAGGCAGTGTTTAAAAGAATACAGTTTCCGTGTAATTATTTTGGGTAAAGCCATGCGGGCAGCCAGGTGCCGGGGACGCAGCCCCGCCGCAGATATTACTACAAGCTCTTGTCTCTAAGGTACTGGTCATTCGTGCTGGCATTTCCCTTTTGGAAACTGTCTATTAGCTCTTTAGTGATTGGCAGTTTTATTTTCTTGTTAATTAATTTCTGCAATTCTTTGTAAATTCTGGCCTAAACTGTGGCTGGTAAGGATTTTCTTCCATTCTGAAGGTTCTCTGTTAATCCTGATATTGTTTCCTCTGCTCTACATAACCTTCATTTTCCTGTAGTTCTGTTTGTTGGTACTTGGGGTTAGTTCCTGTGCTGCTGGTGTCATTTTAAGAGTTCTGAGCTGGGCAGTGATGGCGCACAGCTTTAATCCCAGGACTTGGGAGGCAGAGGCAGGCGGATCTCTGTTTGAGGCCAGCCTGGTCTACAGGGTGAGTTCCAGGACAGGCTCCAAAAAGCTACACAGAGAAAACCTGTCTCGAAAAACAAATGATAAAATAAATAAAAAATTTTAAAGCTCTGGTTGTACAGCCCTGACTGTCCTGAAACTTGATATGTAGACCAGGCTGGCCTCAAACTCACAAGATATCTGCCTGCTTATATATCTGTGATTAGAAGCGTGGCCAGCTTTGCCAGCTCCATTTGTTGACTAGGCTACCTTTTTTCCAAATTATGTTTTTGTCTTCTTAGTCAAACGTTAAGTGAGCATAGTTTTGCCATTTTAGTTGTAGGTGCTCTATCCCATTTCATCTGTCTGTCTGTCTGCTTCATCCCAGGACAGGCTGTCTCTGTCGCTCTAGCTCGATGGCATAATTTGAAGTCAGGTATTGTTATACCTCCAGCAGGTATGTTGTTTCTCCCTAGCAGTACTTTAACTATTTGTGGTCTTCCATGTCCCATGTGCCTCTTATATTGTTTTTTCTAGCCCATGAAGTATGACATGGGAATTTTGATAGGTATTGCATTCATCCTATATATTAATTTTTCAGTATATATCATTAAAATATTGATTATGCCTATTCAGAAATATGGAATGTTTCCCCTTTATTTAATATCTTCTGTGATTTTCTTTCTCGGTATCTTGAAATTTTAGGGTAGAGTTCTTTCGTTCTTTTTTAAAAACTCATTTATTGCCGGGCGGTGGTGGCGCACGCCTTTAATCCCAGCACTTGGGAGGCAGAGGCAGGTGGATCTCTGTGAGTTCGAGATCAGCCTGGTCTCAAGAGCTAGTTCCAGGACAGGCTCCAAAACCACAGAGAAACCCTGTCTCGAAAAACCAAAAAAAAAAAACTCATTTATTTGTGTATTTATATATATGAGTACTCTGTCATGCACACCAGAAGAAGGAATCTGATCCCATTGTGAATGGTTGTGAGTCACCATGTAGTTGCTGGGAACTGAACTCAGGACCTGTGGCAGAGCAATTAAGAGCTCTTGGTTACTGAGCCATCATCTCCAGCCCCGAGGTCTTTCACTCTTCAGCTAAATATTCCTAAATACTTAATTTGGGCAGAGATACTTGGAATGGGAATTATTCCCTAGTTTTTGTCTCCGAGGGTAGATAGACTGTTAGTACAAATGGGTGCTACTCTAGAGACAAATGAAAACAAAAGCACCTTTTACCAGAAGCTCTGGGATGCGGCCATTGCAGTTTTATAGCAATAAATCCTCAAATTAAAAATCTGAGAGATAGGCGCTGGAGAGATGGCTCAGTGGTTACGAGCACTGACTGCTCTTCAGAGGAACTGGGTTCAATTCCCAGCACCCACATGGCAGCTCCTTGCTGTCTAGAACTCCAGTTCCAGGAGACCTGACACCCTCACACAGACACACATGCAGGCAGAACACCAATGCACATAAAATAATAAAAATAAATATAAAAATTCTGAGAGAAAGCTGATGCACGCTTTTAATGCCAGCGAATCCCCGCACTTGGGAGTCTGAAGCAGGTGGTTCTCTGTGGGTTTGAGGCCAGCCTAGTCTACAGAACTAGTTCCAGGACAGCCAGAGCTACAAGGAGAAACCCTGTCTAGAAAAACAAAACAAACAAGAAACCCCCACAAGAGACATGAAGTAATGTAATGATGAACCCTCAAGGCTTTCAGAAAGCAAGCAACTAGCGCTAAACATAGAAGACAGCAAGAAATAATGCAGACTAGGGAAGAAAGAAATGAAATTGAGATTAAAAGGACAGTACACAAATCAAAGAGTAGGTTCTTTGAAAAACTTAGTAAGATAGACAACTTTTAGCTAATCTGACAAGAAGAGAAGACAGAAGTTAATAAAATTGGAGGTCAAAGGATGTCGCTACAGTGACCTCCAATGATTCCGAACATCCTTAGAAATTACTGTGAAAGACTGGACTCTGAAAAGCTGGATAACTCAGGAAATTTTCTCAACTCATATCATCTACCTAGATTAAGCCCTAAAGATACAAAAAAAAAAAAACCCCAAAAACCCAAAACTCAAAACGGACCCTACAAGCGTGAGATTAAGCTGTTTATAAAAACCTTTGCTCGCAGAAAAGCCCAGGATCAGACAGATTCACTGCTGACTTTTATCAGACTTCCAAGGAGGACCTCCCACCAAGTCCTCTTAACTTGTTCCATAAGACAGAAAGTGAAAGCCGGGCATGGTGACACACGCCTGTAGTCCTAGTACGTGGAAGGCAGAAGCAAGCAGAACTCTGTGAGATTGAGGTGCAGCCTGTTCTACATAGTGAGTTCCAGGACAGCCACAGCTGCATAGAGAGGCCTTTCCTCAAAACAAACAAGACTGCAAAGTGGAAGAATTACTAAATTCCTTCTGTGGAGCCCGTGTGGTCTTGTTACAGAACCAGATAAAGACACTGCAGAATATAGAATGCAAAGTATTTTAAAACTTGTTCTTCCTGTGTCTTCCCTGAGCTAGTTGAAATCTAGAGGTGCTGTAAGCTGGTCGTACTTTTTCTAGCAAGGATACTTTAGGTAGCTTTGTGTGCTTTCTATTGCATCTTTATTGGGACACATATAAGCTCTGGTTATTCTCCTTTTTGTAATTTCAAAACATTTTTCTTCTATTTTGAGATAGTTTCTTTTTAAAAGGTTTATTATATATACTGTGTTCTATCTGCAGGCCAGAAGAGGGCGCCAGATCTCATTACAGATGATTGTGAGCCACCTTGTGGCTGCTGGGAATTGAACTCACAGAACCTCAGGAACCTGTGAGCCATCTCTCCAACCCCGAGATAGAGTCTTATGCAGCCCAGGTTAACCTAGAACTCTGCATTCTCCTGATCTCCTGCCTACATCACCCAAGTGCTGGGACTCCAGTCGTTTGCCACAGGAGAGACATAGTTATCACCCTTTCTCTCTTAAACAGTGTGAGCACAAGCACCAAGTCACAGCACTATGTGAAGGTCAGAGGAGACTCATGGAGTCGGCTCTTCTTTCACCATATGGGCTCTGGAATCTAACTCAGTCATTATGCTTGGTGGCCTTACCCACTGAGCCCTCCCTCTCCCTTGATGCTCAAAAGTGCTCCAGAGGATGCAGAGGATGCCCTTCCGAGCTGTCACCTGCATTAGTCTTTATTTGGAGAGAATCGTAGGTTCATATACAGCTGCAAAACGATTTCGTGTGCCCTTCACCCCACTTTACTCAATGGCACAACTTACATAGCATGATGCAATATAATTGTTACACCAAAAGTCAGGATCCCCAAAATATCCCCCACGAGACCGTATTTGATGCAAAAGCATAGTCTTTATTTTGAGTTAACTTTGGCCTCCGAGTCCATCTGGAGCAGCACCGGAGGCGGAGGCAGCAGCAGCAGAGCAAGAGAGACCCCAGCAGTGCTAGGATGGGGTTTTTATAGAGGGAAGGGAAGGCTTGGGGAGGAATCCATGGTGTCAGCTCAGGGAGAGGTCAGACCTCTAGACTAGTGGTTACTATTTCCCTACTCAGGGCTCAGTTGGCTTTTCCTGCTCAGGGATTGGTTGGTTTCTGTCAGGAGCTGATTTCAGGCCAAACTGTGTCTACCTCTCTGATCCTTTTTATCTTTTAGGCTCTAATTTTAGGACCAGGGAGAATTTCTTTAACAGGCTCTGGTTCTAGGGAGAAAGTGTGTTCCTTTGGCTCTGATTTCAGAGTCATGGTGTTTTTCTCTGTCTGTCTCTGGGTTCAGGGATGAAGTGTTTCTTTTGCTGGCTCAGTTCCCAGATCCAGGATATGTTTCTTTCACTGACTCTGGGTTCAGTCCCAGGGTGTTCAAGGATTGTGCTATGTCTACAGATCTGCTAGGGCCTGAGGCTCGCAATAACAACCAGGAAATTGGCATTGATTCAGGCATCCAAGCTTACCTAGATTTTACCAGTTTTATACATGCTCATTTGTATATAGGTGTAGTGGCATTTCATTTGTATTTTAATAAATAAAGCTTGCCTGAAGACCAGAGAGTAAAACAGCCACCCTGAACAGCCTTACAATTCAGGCAGGGGTAACACACACCTTTAATCCCAGTAGTCACACTAGTAGCCATAGAAACCAGGCGGTGCACAGTTTTAATCCCAGCCCTAGAAAGGATTATAAAATGGGAGGAGACAGCTCTCAGACACAGTCTCATTCTGAGAATTCCTGGAGGCAGTATCACCATTTTGGACTGAGGTAGAGGTAAGAGCCAGTGGCTGGCTCCCTTACTTTTCTAACCTTCAGGTTGAACCCCAGTTTCTCTCTCTAGTTTTTATTAATTGTGCTTCATATAGGTATTTAGATCTCTGTGATTTTATCACATTTTAGATTTGTGTAACCTCCCCTAGGTTATGAGACTGAAGAGTAATCACCACAGGCTACCCAATGTTACATTTAACCCCTGGCAACCATTAACCTGTTATATGATTTTGTCCTTTGAGAATGTTTTATAATCAGAATCATTTTGTACACATACACACACATATGTAAAAATATTTTTGTGTTTGTGTTTTTATTGAAAGTAATTTCCTTGGGCTGGTGAGATGAATTAGTGAGTAAAAAAACTGCTGCTAAGTCTGATGACCTGAGTTAAACCCCCAGGACCCATATGGTAGATGGAGGAGGTACCTGATCCGTGGCTTATGCACGCGCACACACACACTGTTCTGGTTAGTTTTGTCTGTTTGACTCAAGCAAGAGTTACCAGGGAAGTGGGGCTAAGTTGAGGAATTACCTCTATCAGATTGTTCTGTGGGGTGTTTTCTTGATTTAATGATTTGTGTGGGAGTACCTAGCTCTCTGTGTAGGTGCCATCCCGGACAGGTGGTCTTGGGTTTTATAAGAAGCAAGCTGATTGCTTCAGTTGCGGGACATCTGTGTTGTTTCCAGGTGCTGGCTGTTACAGATAGTACTGCTGTGAACACAGCTGAGCAGATGTCCTTGTGGTATGAGTGTGCATCCTTTGGGTATATGCTCAAGAGTGGTATTGCTGGGTCTTGAGGTAGGCTGATTCCCAATTTTCTGAGAAACCGCCATACTGATTTCCAAAGTGGTTGTACAAGTTTGTATTCCCACCAGCAATGGAGGAGTGTTCCCCTTACTCCACATCCTTTTCAGCATAAGCTGTCATCAGTGTTTTTAATCTTAGCCATTCTGACAGGTGTAAGATGGTATCTCAGACTCATTTTGATTTGCATTTCCCTGATGGCTAAGGAAACAATCTAGATGCCCTTCAACCAAAGAATGAATAAAGAAAACTTGGTACATTTACACAATGAAGTATTATTAAGTGGAAAAAACCAATGATATCTTGAAATCTGTAGGCAAATGAATGGAAGTAGAAAAAGAAACCATCCTGAGTGAGGTAACAAAGACCCATAAAGACAAATATGGTATGTACTCACTCATAAGTAGATATTAGACATAATAAAACAGAGAATCACCAGTCTATAGTCCATGACCCCAGAGAAGCTAGGTAACAAAGAGAACCCTAAGAGGGACGGGCAGGGGAAATAGATAAGATCTGAGGAGTGGGTGGGGAGTTGGGTGGCCGAAGGTGGTAGTAGAAGCAGCAGGAGAGGGGATAAAGAATGTTTTTAAAATAAAAAAACAAGTTGAGCAAGCCATGGACAGCAACCCAGTAAGCAGTTCTCAATGGTTCCTGCCTCGAATCCTATTTGAGTTTCTGCCTTGACTTCCCTCAGTGAGCCCCTGTAAGCCAGAGAAAACCCCCACCCCTGTACAGACACAAACACACACACGAGCCGGGCGGTGGTGGCGCACGCCTTTAATCCCAGCACTCGGGAGGCAGAGGCAGGCGGATCTCTGTGAGTTCGAGGCTAGCCTGGTCTACAAAGGGAGTTCCAGGACAGGCTCCAAAGCTACAGAGAAACCCTGTCTCAAAAAAAAAAAAAAAAGCTGGGCGGTGGTGGCGCACGCCTTTAATCCCAGCACTCGGGAGGCAGAGGCAGGCGGATCTCTGTGAGTTCGAGACCAGCCTGGTCTATAAGAGCTAGTTCCAGGACAGGCTCCAAAACCACAGAGAAACCCTGTCTCGAAAAACCAAAAAAAAAAAAAAAAACAAAAACACACACACACGATGCCTTTGGTGATGGTGTCTTTCTTAGGGTTTCTATTGCTGTGAAGAGACATCATAACCATGGCAACACTTATAAAGAAAAACATTTAATTGTGGTGGCTTGTTACTATTCAGAGGTTCAGTCCATTATTGTCATGGAGGGACATGGTGGCAGGCAGGCAGACATGGTGCTGGAGAGGTAGCTAAGACTTCTACATCTTGTAGGCGACAGGAAGTGGCCTGTCTCGTTGGGTGGTATCTTGAGTATACATGAGACTTCAAAGACCACCTCCACAGTGCCACACTTCCTCCAGCAAGGCCACACTTCTTAATAGTGTCATTCCCTTTGGGGGTCATTTTCTTTTAAACCACCACAGTGTCTGCTACAGTAATAGAAATCAAGCTGGGATGCACACACGTGCACACTCTCACACACATAAGTTGCTTTAGTGTAGGGTTATTGCCAGAAAAGCTGCTGTGAACAGTCGTGTCTAGTTTTTGTTGTTTTTTTTTTTTTTTTGGATTTTTCGAGACAGGGTTTCTCCATAGCTTTTGGTTCCTGTCCTGGCACTAGCTCTTGTAGACCAGGCTGGCCTCGAACTCACAGAGATCCGCCTGCCTCTGCCTCCCGAGTGCTGGGATTAAAGGCGTGCGCCACCACCGCCCAGTGTGTCTAGTTTTTATATGAGCATACATTTTCATAGCTCTCCAAGAATAAATGCACACAGGACAGTTGCTCTACAGAGCCACGTTTCATTTTTAAGAAGATCTGTCAAACTTATTTTAAATGTGCATTGGTGTTTTGCCTGTATGTCTGTATGAAGGTGTAGGATCCCTGGAACTGGAGGTACAGACGGTTATAAGCTGCCATGTGGGTGCTGGGGATCGATTCTGGGTCCTTTAGAAGAGCAGCCAGTGCTTTTAACCGCTGAGCCATCTCTCCACCCACTTCCAAATTATTTTTTAAGAGTGTTTGTTCCATGCCTTCCTGCCTATGATAGACCAAACATTCGTACTATGAGGCAGAATAAACCCTTCTCTTTATTAAAAAATAAAGTGAACGGTTGCTCCTGCACCTAGGGAGATTGCCCAGTGGTTAAAGTCCTTGTTGTACAAGCATGAGGACCTGAGTTCAGATCCCAGCACCCCTTTAAATGCCAAGTGGGCATGGCAACCCACCTGTAATTCCAGCCTTGGAAGGCTGAGATGGGATTCCCAGAGTAAGTTCTCTAGCAAGACTAGCTGTACCAGTAGGCTCTGTGTTTGTGTTTGATTGGGGGATCCTGCCACAGTGAACAACGGGAGAATGATGGGCAGTTTCTGACATCAACCTTGGACATGCATAAACACACCTCCACCTATGCCACATGTAGACCTGCACCTCTCTCTCTCTCTCTTTCTCTCTCTCTCTCTCTCTCTCTCTCTCTCTAACACACACACACACACACACACACACACATTTGCCTGAGGGAAATTTTGTTTGTTTTTTTTATTAGCTATATTCTTTTCTTTTTTTTATTATTTAATTAAAAATTTCCACCACTCCCATCCTCCCATTTCCCTCCAGCTCCCCCCAACCCCCTTCCCCTCCCTCTCCAGTCCAAAGGGCAGTTGGGGTTCCCTGCCCTGTGAGAAGTCCAAGGTCCTCCCCCCTCCATCCAGGACTAGGAAGGTGAGCATCCAAACAGACTAGGCTCCCACAAAGTCATTACATGCAGTAGGATCAAAACCCAGTGCCATTGTCCTTGGCTTCTCAGTCAGTCCTCCTTGTCAGCCACGTTCAGGGAGTCTGATTTGATCACATGCTCCATCATCCAGCTGGCCTTGTTGAGCTCCCATTAGATCAGCCCCACTGTCTCAGTGGGTGGGTGCACCCCTCGAGGTCCTGACTTCCTTGCTCATGTTCTCCTTCCTGCTCCTCATTTGGACCTTAGGAGCTCAGTCCAGTGTTCCAATGTGGGTCTCTGTCTCTAGCTTCATCCATTGCCAGATGAAGTTTCTATGGTGAGATGCAAGATATTCATCAGTATGGCTATAGGATAGGGCCATTTCAGACTCCCTCTCCTCAGCTGCCCAAGGATCTAGCTGGGGACATCTCCATGGACACCTGGGAACACCTCTAGAGTCAAGCCTCTCGCTGACCCTAAAATGGCTCCCTTAATTAAGATATATACTTCCTGGAACTGATCTATTGGGAGCCTACCAAGGCCAGCTGGACTGGGACTGAATAAGCATGGGTTGAAACTGGACTCTTTGAACATGGTGGACAATGAAGGCTGATGAGAAGCCAAGGACAATGGCACTAGGTTTTGATCCTAATACATGAACTGGCTTTGTGGGAGCTTAGCCTGTTTGGATGCTCACCTTCCTGGACCTAGATAGAAGTGGGAGGTCCTTGGTCTTCCCGCAGGGCAGGGAATTTGGACTGCTCTTCGGTATCGAGAGGGAGGGGGAATGGAGTGGGGGGAGGAGAAGAGGGGTGGGGATAGGGGGAGGGGAGTGGGGGGAGGGGGCATATGTGGGAGGAGGGGGAGGGAGGGAAATGGGAAACGGGGAGCAGGTGGAAATTTTAATTAAAAAAGAATAAAAAATAAATAAATAATAAAAAAAGATATATACTTCCCTACTCCCATATCCACCCTGCCTCCTCCGTCCCATTCCCCCAAGCTCTCCCCATCCTCCCCTTCTCACTTTTTCTCCCCATTTCCCCTTACCCCCACCCCACCCCCAAGTTTCCAATTTTTGCCTGACAATCTTGTCTCCTTCGAATATCAGGAGGATACCTATATGTTTTTCTTTGGGTTCACCTTCTTATTTAGCTTCTCTAGGATCTCATATTATAGGCTCAATGGCCTTTATTTATGGCTAGAATCCACTTATGAGTGAGTACATACCATATTCATCTTTTTGGGTCTGGGTTACCTCACTCAGGATAATGTTTTCTATTTCCATCCATTTGTATGCAAAATTCAAGATGTCATTGTTTTTTACTGCTGAGTAGTACTCTAATGCGTACATATTCCACACTTTCTTTATCCATTCTTCCGTTGAAGGGCATCTAGGCTGTTTCCAGGTTCTGGCTATTACAAATAATGCTGCTATGAACATAGTTGAACAAATGCTTTTGTAGTATGATAGAGCATCTCTTGGGTATATTCCCAAGAGTAGTATTGCTGGATCCTGGGGTAGGTTGATCCCGAATTTCCTGAGAAACTGCCACACTGATTTCCAAAGTGGTTGCACAAGTTTGCATTCCCACCAGCAATGGATGAGTGTTCCCCTTCCTCCACAACCTCTCCAGCAAAGGCTATCATTGGTGTTTTTGATTCTAGCCATTCTGGAGAAATTCTCAACAGAAGAAGTTCAAATGGCCAAAAGACACTTAAGGTCATGCTCAACCTCCTTAGCGATCAGGGAAATGCAAATCAAAACAACTTGTTTTTTGTTTCTTAACACAGGGTTTCTCTATGAAGTCCTGACTGTCCTGGAACGAGATACGTACACCAGGCTGGTCTCGAACTCACTGAGATCTGTCTGATCTGTGTCCCAGTGGTTGGCACTAAAGGTGTAAAGGCTTTCATCATTGTACTTGGATGAGAAAAACATATACTGGGTTTTTAATCTGGAACCTTCACGTACATGTGGCAAACATTCTACCACAAACTGCATGAATAGCTCAGAAATGGGGGAAAGAATGTTCCCTCTTAGATTCCAGCCAGCAATGAATGGTCAGTTTCTCTATAGTCTCACCAGTTTATTTCCTTCTCCTCCTCTTTATCATCATCATTTTAGTGCTGGGAATAGAAGCCAGGGTCTTACATGCATTCTACCACTGAGATATTATGGAATTTGAGACCACTGTGAAAAGGCTCCCCAGACTCAATTTAGATTATAGTTAGCTAGATTTATTAAAACTGCTGAACAGGGTCACAGTCTCTAATCCAATTCAGAGATGTGCTGCCCAGAAGTGAGTGAAGGTTTAAAGGAGAAAACCACAATGACTTAATTTCTGTAGAGTTTCCAGCTCCACAGGAATGGCCTCACTCCCCTGCACACAGTGAAAGTGGATTCACAGAAGGCAGAGCAGGCAGGCAATCATTTCAACACTTGCCCAATTCAGAGATTTAGAATGGGGGCCTAGCACAAAGAGGAGTTTTCCTTAGCCATCACAATGTACCTATTGCTTCGTTTCTTTCCTTTTTAGCCGAACCATTTTCGCAGGTCTATAGTGATAGCACATTGTGAGGTATATTTATTAATTTATTATCATTATTGGTTTGGTTTTTTTGTTTTTGTTTTTGGCATGCAGTCTAGGCTAGCCTGGAGCTCACCATCCTCCTGCCTCAGCTTCCCAAGCCCTGGGAATACAGGTGTGTGTCAGGCCCTGGCTTGCAGTGCTTGGTTGTCTGGCACTGAGCTGTGACTTTTCCAGTTCTCCGTGCACTTTATCCGCAGGTCTTTCCTCGGGTGTCTAAGTCTCCGTCCTCTCTGCTGCGACAGGTCCCCAAGTCTGTCCTACTGAGCAGGACGTGCACAGAGTGACACTTGCTTTGACTGCCGCTTAGCTAGATAAGAAACCCCTGGGGCATCAGAGCTGCAGTCCTTTGGCTGTGTCTGCATGGGAGCTTCCAGAGAGAACTGAGGGGTGCAGCCTCAGCTCAGCCATGGGGGTAGGGGCCTGGACCAAATGAAAAGGGAAAAAGAAGCCAACTGAGCGCCACCATTGCCCTTTCTCTGCTTTCCGTTCTGTTGAGACAGGAGCCAACGGCCTTCTGGACCCACGCCTTCCCCACCAAGGTGGGCTGCATGCCCTGAGCCACAGGCATTGCTTCTTTTGAGGTATTTCACTATAGCGTCAAGAGAGTAGCTAACACAGAAAACTAGTACTGGGAATGGGGTCTCTACTGTGGCTTCCTGACATCGTGGCATTGCTAATCCCACTGGTCGAGATAAGACCACTACCACAGTTTAAAGCTAAATTTGAAGCAAGCTTTAATAAAACACTGGCCAGGTGGATGGGCTCTGGTCAGGTCCATACCCAGGTTCCCAGAAAATGACCCAAGTCACATTTTGCAGGGGTTAAGAAGGCAAAAACATAATTCACCGCATTTCTCATGAGGTTCAATCAGAGGCAAGGACACATCACGACTTATTTCCCCCTCCCCACATCCCGCCCTCATGTAATCAAGCACATCCGGTGCAGACGGGTCAAACAGACTTTTTTAGGGGAGTGAAAAATGTGTGACTTGTTATTTCCCATAAACGACAGCCTCCAGCATTTCAGGAATTTTCTGTCTTTGGGCAAGGAGCTGCAGAGCAGAGGCATTTTTGCTTCATGGATTTCTTAGGCATAGTCATTAAAACTTAAAATGTAACTTTGGCTCTCACAGTAGGTAGGTATGCATACTCTATTGAGAACTGTTTCGTGGAGGACTGTACAAGAGTTTGGAGCTGTGAGCTCGAGAAGCCCCGGAGTTCTGTAAGCGGGGGTTAATGGGCCCTTCTAGTGGGGTTCATTCTCTAGAGAGAATGCCAGTCGAAATGCAGGCAGTAGAGGCTGTGCTCCTGAGACTTTGGAGGGAACAAAGCCTCTGTAGGAAGTAGGTTAGAGGCCATTCCTAATTTTCTCTACCATAGGATCTGGCTGTGTTCCAGCCCGCGTCCTAAAAATCTGAGGCTGGATTCAAAAGTAATGGACCGAAATGTTGGATGAAGGAAATTTCAAAATGGCGTACTGTTTGGCACAGTTACTACTCGGTGTTCTTAGCCATGCTTATGCGTGGGGTGGGGAGAGCAGAGCAGGAAGACGAGAGAAACGCTCACTTGTGGCTTGGTGAGGAGAGATGTGGGTCAGTTCCAAGAGCGGACAAAGGTTGTGGACAGGCAGGCATTTGATAAAGAGATTAGCGTGATGACAGAGAGCTTGCCTTCTGCCCTGGGATAATAGCCCCCATGTATTTGAATTCTTGTTCATTAGGGAGTGGGGCTACTTGAAATTAGGAAATATGTCCTTGTTGGAATAGGTATGGTCTTGTTGACTCTGGTTAAGAGCAAGACTGCTCTTCCAGAGGACCCAGGTTCAATTCCCAGCACCCACATCAGGCAGCTCACAACCACCGGGGATCTCACATTTCTGGCCTCTCTGGCATCTTCATGCCACATGCTCACACATACATAATTAAAAATAAAAATGTTTAAAACCCAAAACAGCTGAGTTTGCTGATTACTGACATTCCTTCATAGAACAAGGGGGTGAGGAAGGTCATTGGACCCTCACCTGAGTGTTCAACCAGTTGTGTGCAATTCTTCCCTAATTGCATGTGGTCTCAATGTCTTAGGGAGAAGCTTAAATATATAGGCTGGGGAAGAGTAGAGAGGGAGCGTCACCTTTTTAGCTGTGGTCAGGCTGTTGTACATAGCAGGCGAAGAGTTGCCAGTACAGCTGCTGTTTGGCCATACACACTCCTGTCTGTAACCCTCCACCTAAACTGTCATCAATGCAGTAAACTCACTGCTTCCCCAGGGTGAACTCTGGTGAAATCAAGCATTGGTTTGTACTTGGGACCTTATGAGGAGGAGAGAGATAATACCCACCCTCGCCCCAAGGAGAAAATTCTCACAACAAGCGGCAAATGTATTTGATAATGTTCCTGTGTCTTGTGCTATTAAAAAGGAAAAAAAAAAACCACCAAGTGGGAGAAAATGTTAAAAGTATGCAAAAATGAAAATATTCTAGTAAAAAGGAATTTTTATATAAAGATTGAGATGGGTAGATGTTTTTAACAGAATGTTACATTGTAACAGAGGATTTCTTTCCTACCTGCCAGTTCCCAAATAACCACTCTGAGGCTTAATATTAGTTAGAAACTGTTAGGCCTGTTGCTCAGGCTCATTATTAACTAGCTCTTACAACTTAAATTAAACCATTTAAATTATCCTATATTTTACCACAAGGCTCCCATCTTGCTTCCCCAGTAGCTGCTGGCGTCTTCCTGACTCTGCCTTCTTTTTCACTTTATCTTTGCTTGGATTTCCTATCCAGCTGTATTCTGCCTGGTTATTGACCAAATCAGCTTCTTTTTAAACCAATGGTAATAAAATATATTCATAGACTACAGAAGGACATCCCATATCATCCCTCCTTTTCTATCAAATTAAAAAGGAAGGTTTTAACTTTAACATAGTAAAATTACATATAACAAAATGACTATCAAGTAAGAATTAGTGTTGTTGGTGGGCAGGGCCCCTTGTTTGTCCCGGCTGCTCCGCTAGCTTACACCCGAAATAATCACACAGAAACTGTATTTATTTAAACACTGCCTGGCCCATTAGTTCTAGCCTCTTATTGGCTAACTCTCACATCTTGATTTAACCCATTTTTAATAATCTGTGTAGCACCACGAGGTCATGGCTTACCGGAAAGATTCTAACCAGTGTCAGTCTCAGGCAGGAGCTTCATGGTGTCTGCCACACTGCCCTTCTTCCCAGCATTCCATTCTGTCTACTCCGCCTACCTAAGTGCTGACCTATCAAAAGGCCAAGGCAGTTTCTTTATTCAACCAATGAAAGCAACACAAACACAGAAGAACCTCCTATACTAAATTAGTTTCAATATTTAGTTTATTTGTATTTGACAAAATTAAAATGCTCTATCATCTATCCTATCTTTGTAAGTCTAAAGTTTCATATATAATTTATTTTTTATCATAAGTAAGAAAAACTGTAATTATAACTATCTAGTCTTCAACTTCATCAAAGACCCAAGAAGGATATGATATCACTTAAGTAAACAGGAAGTGCATTGTAAGCAACTTCCAGAACTCCAGAATTGACAGAGACATCTGGCTGCCTGCACAGCCACCCAAAGTTCTTCTGTAACGTTGGGGCATCCATATTCAGTCTACAGGCCCATACTAACTGACAGACTTTTCAATGAAGCAGGAAATTTGAAAGACTGTTCTGCCTAATTTGTCAGTCATTTTTCTCTGTATCCTGCAGAATGTCTGCAGCTTCTTCTGTGAAGTAGGAACCCTGAAGGACCATGGTAATTGTATGGGGATTCTGAGAAAATTTAGAACTATGGTTAAATCTTGTAGTCTGTGAGTCTGCATCATCTCAGCCTTGAAGCTGTTCTGGATGTTGGATCACCTAGGCCATCACTCCACTCCCATTGGAGCACTTAGGGGGTCTTGCTTGCTCAAACTATACATATTAGTGTTGAAGGAATCCACAGCTTTTCAAAAAGGAACCTCTTTTCCAAGCAACATATTCCTGGACCCAAATTTTGAAGTCAAGATACCTTTATGTTGGTCTAACTTAGCAGCCCCCACAATTAAATGTCTCTCTGTAGTTAGCTCATTAAGAGTCAAAAAATTCAAAGAAAACACAATAGTATACATAATCTAAATTCTCTGTGTATTTTCCATCTTTATGTGGCTTTTCTATGTTACTTTTATTGTCCCTTTAAAGACTTATTATTATTACCATTATTTTGGCTTTTTGAGACAGGGTTTTTCTGTGTAGCCCCGGCTATCTTGGAACTCACTCTGTAGACCAGGTTGGCCTTCTACTCACAGAGATCTGCCTGCTTCTGCCTCCCTAGTGCTGGGATTAGAGGCATACACCACCACGTGGCCATCAAGGCTTATTTTTTAAAACTATTTATTTATTTACTTCGATAATTGCCTACACACATTTTCTTTCATTCTTTAACCTACGTACATTTTTAAAACACACTGTGATCCATTTAGAGATTTGGGTTTTTTTTTTTCAGTTTTGCTTTTCTTTTTTGTCTGAATCTGTCTTTATTGCCTATCTGTAGTCATTTTCTGACCAGGACAGTTTTTAAAGTGCTAAGTGGTAGTGGCTAGGACCAAAGCCATTAATTACTTTGACTGTTGACTCCACACCATGTTGAGTTTTCAACATGGCAGAGGTCACTGCCAGCTCTGGGGGCCATGCTCACCTCCCCAACTCTAGGGCTGCAGTTGGTCAGCCGCCATCAAGCAGCTTGTGACAGGCTCCTCACAAACCCCATTCAAGTGCTCCATAGCAGGACCTCTCAAAAGCCATCCCTGCCCTCATCACACACCTGGAAGTTGTCTCTTAAAGGAGCCACACATCTGTTCACTGCCAGCAAACAGAGCCTGTTTGAAAAAATGTGGCTAACAAGAAGTTGAGCTTTACTCCTGTTTTTGTGGGTCTAGAAGCCCTCTTTTTTTTTTTAAAGAAACACATTGAAATTTTAATAAATTCTACTTCACTATTTACCTTTAGCTATAATCTTTTTTTATTAATTAATTTATTTATTAAAGATTTCTGTCTCTTCCCCGCCACCGCCTCCCATATCCCTCCCCGTCCCCCAATCAACTCCCCCTCTCTCATCAGCCCTAAGAGCAGTCAGGGTTCCCTGCCCTGTAGGGAGTCCAAGGACCTCCCACTTCCTTCCAGGTCTATTAAGGTGAACATCCAAACAGCCTAGGCTCCCACAAAGCCAGTATGTGCAGTAGGATCAAAACCCAGTGCCATTGTTCTTGACTTCTCAGCAGTCCTCATTGTCTGCTATGTTCAGTGAGTCCGGTATTATCCCATGCTTTTTCAGACCCAGTCCAGTTGGCCTTGGTGAGTTCCCGAAAGAACATCCCCACTGTCATAGAAGCCCTCTTTAAAAAAAAAAAAAAAAAAAAAGCTTTTTGGGTGTTATATGGATTCATGCCAGAGGAGGGCACAACTTGCAACTAGAGGTTTCTCCTGACTTCTGGTTCCCAAATAACCACTCTGAGGCTATTAAGCTATTAATTAACAACTGAGGCATAATACTAATTAAAAACTGTTTGGCCTATTGCTCAGGCTTATTATTAACTAGCTCTTACAACAGAAATTAATCCACTTCTGTTATTCTATATTTTACCACAAGGCACGTGGCTTGTTGCTTTGCATCTTGCTTCCCAAGATGCTGGCATCTCCCTGACTCTGCCTTCTTTTTCCCTTTATCTTTGCTTGACTTTCCCACCTGGCTGTATTCTGCCTGGCTATTGGACAAATTAGCTTCTTTATTATCCAATAGTAATAAACCATACAGCATACAGAAGGGCATCCCAAATCAGTATAAAGTGTGTAAAAGATAAGGCTTTATGTATATGATATTAAAATTTCTAAGATCAAAGATAAAAACACTGAAAGAAAACTGTGTTAAATCAGTAGAGCTGATTTCTGTTGTTGTTTTGTTTTTGAGACAGGGTTTCTCTGTGTAACCCTGACTGTCCTGGAACTCACTGTAGACCAAGCTGGCCTCAAACTCACAGAGATCCACCTGCCTCTGCCTCCTGGGTTCAAAGGCATGTGCTGTTATACCCTGCTCTGGAGTTGGTCTTCATGGCTGAGAGCTGGGGATGCTCCTTGATGTTTCTCTGTATGATTGTGTTCCATTCTGCTCTGATATAAATAGTGCTGGTTTTTGAAAGAAAAAGAAATCAACAGAGTTCCTGGCTGCTCTCTATTCAAGGACTAGCTTAAAGAACAAAATTGTATATCTAATCAAGTTTTATTTAAAAGTAAATTTGGCTTTTACTCAAGCTTTATGTAAATAATAAACAGTAATTAAAAATACCAGACTGGGGGAAAAGACCTTCTGTGTCTTCAGTAACCATAGTTGGAGGCCTCTATGGATATGACCAGAGGTATTCTTTTAATGTCCACTAAGTTCCAGGGGACTGTGGGGGCATCTCCTGAATTGTCCTAGAACTGTGAGGAGGCACCTGTTCTCTTGTTCTGAGAGGCCATGGAGACCTCACCAGTGAACTATAACCTGTGCACGGTCTACAAAGAGGAGCATCAAGACAGGGAAATTTTCCTCAGTGCTTCCAAGCACCACGGGCTTCTCCTTACATAGATGGAAAAACTGGGGAAAGGAAGGTTAGCGCAGCAGAGGGTCCTCTCAAGTCCAAGTGACCCCCGAGGACAGATTCTCAGAGGACTTGACAGTGTGTATTAGTTACTGTTCTGTTGCTGTGATAAGACACCATAACCAAGGCAACGTACAGAAAGGAGAATTTACTCGGGGCTTACGGTTCCAGAGGGAGAGGAGCCGTCACCATCATGGTGGGAAAGCATGGCAGTAGGCAGGCCTTGGCCGTGTGTCTCTTGACAGCAATAGAACAATAGCCAGGACACTCTCGGTTCATAATGAACACTCAATTAACTTGTCTATCAAGACATACTTTATGGTGATATTCAACTGTGCTGGGAATTAAAGGTTCAATTCAAAACAACTCCTGAGTATTCCTCCTTTAGGACCCCCCACCTCAGGAGGATTCACTTTTCTGTAAGAAATCTGTCCAAGCAAGAGCAGAATGACGGGTTGGTGATGAGGTCAGTTCAGGCATCGGGGGACAGTAAGGGTCTCTCACTGGAGGAGGTGCTGCAGAGGAAGTGCTGGGTTTCAGAGGCGAAGGGGAGTCAGAGCTGCGCTGGGGTGGGTTGTTCAAGGGAAATGTCTAAAGACTTTATAGGGAAAGAAGGCATGATGCATAAGATTGTTAGCTTCATGGGAAAAATCATATGTTAGGTGATACAGCACAGCATAGACCGAGGACCATACAAAACAGAACATAGCCCTGGGGAGATGCTTGGAGGGTAAGGTGTTTGCCGGTGTGTGAGGACCTGTGTTCTGGTGTGTGTGGGGGTGGCAGGCTCTGCCTGTGAGGCCAACACATGGGAAATGGAAACGGAATCCCTGGAGTGAGCTGGCTTGTCATCCTCGCTGCAAGAGCAAGCTCCAGCTCCTGCTAGAGAGCCTGTCTCCATATATAATATAGGGTGAAGAGTGAACAGGGAAGAGACTCAGGGTCAGTCTGGGCCTTACATGTATGTACACACACATGTGCTTGAACACACACATATACACACCACACTCATGTGCTTGAACATGCACACTACACACATATATATACACACACACCACACATATGCTTGATATGCACACATACACACACCACATGTGCACACGTGCCCAAAAAAGTCTAAAACATTGACTGACATGCCCATCCCTCGGGTTCCCTGTGGCAATCCTTAGGTTTCGATGGCCGTAAAGGGGGAGATGTTCGACATCTCGGGCATCATGTTGGGATCACTGGCACAGACTGGTCACTACGACGTCCTGGAGTCTACTTCAGGCCTTCTGCATGCAGAAACTGGCAGTGGCTGAGGACTCGACCCCTCCTCCATGACAGGGCTGTGAGGAGGACTCGACCCCTCCTCCTCCACGACAGTGCTCTGAGGAGGACTCGACCCTTCCTCCTCCATGACAGTGCTCTGAGGAGGACTCGACCCCTCCTCCTCCACGACAGTGCTCTGAGGAGGACTCGACCCCTCCTCCTCCACGACAGTGCTCTGAGGACAGGCTCAGCATTTTATTTCTTGGGGCTTCAAGAGCTCATTTAGGAACAGCACAGTGACAACAAGCAACAGTCGTGAGATGCTACTCAGTAGATCTCACTAGTCTCGATGTGGCCTTGGAGAGCAGGGGCCAAGCGAGCAGAGTGAGGCCAGGCTCCTCAAGGGGGACTCAGAACAAAGAGGAGGAGCTTTGGGGCGAGCCTTCAGATCCAGATGTCAGAACTGCAGTCACCCCCTGGGTACCGAAGCTCATGAGCCAGTGCTGGACCAAGGGGCTCCTTCCCGAAGTCCACCAGAAAGTTGGGGTTCAACTTGAGCCCTCCATTTACAGTGTCTACATCAATCTGCAGCATCACGGAGCCTTCCCTGGAAGACGAAGAACGGGTGAGAGGTGGTAAGTGACCAGCACCCCCACCCCAAGATTTGGTGAGGATAAATGGGTTCCTGGGATGGGCAGGGCCCACATGGGCCGTCTATCTGTAGGGCACAGGTGGAGTTCCTGAGTTGTCTTCAGAGCCCACGCGATCCTTCTGGAGGCCTGGTGGAGAGGTGATCCTGGACACTGCTGCTCACCTGATAAGGTCAGGGTAAAACTGCTTGTCCCAGGCGCTGTACAGCGACGAGGTGACGTAAAGACGCTTCCCATCCAAGCTGAGCTGGATCATCTGAGGGCCTCCAGGAATGCGTTTTCCCTTGGGGAAACAAGAGGGCAGACTCCAAGTGACACACAGACTGACTAAGGGGTTGGCACACGGCCTGGATCCCAGAGCTTCCCCAAGGATCTGAGGGGCCAGTGAGGCCAGGGCGATGTTCTCACCTTGACCACTAGGGGCTCCGGCTGACACTTTAACTCTTGGTCCTCCAGCACCTCCACAGGGCCTCCTTTAACAATGCTGCCCCCAAGGAAGATCTGGGTTCAGGGGTGCAGGGGACAAAGGGGGACAACAGCGAGAGATACAGTGACGATTGATGTCCATTATCACCTCTCTGGGTGTGGGAGTCAGCGAGGACACACACGCCCTGGAGTGTGTGTCTGCGGGGCATTTCAGAGTTTTAATCAGGAGGGAAGATGCACCCTGAGCAGCAGAGGGTCAGATTCCAGAGCAAATGGAAAGGGGAAGACAAGCTGAGTCCCAGCATCCAACTCTGCCTCCTGTGACCGCACATGTAATGTGACCAGCTGCCTCCTGCTCTGCCGCCACACCTCCCGCCTACCATGGACTCTGCCCCTGCTCAAAGCCTGAGCTGGGATAAACCTTTCCTCCTTTGTTTCTGTGGGGTATTTTGTCACAAGGTGTGGACATTACAGAAGAGCTATTCTCCTTGATTAGAATTTGTGTGTGTGTGTGTGTGTGTGTGTGTGTGTGATAGCATCTCACCATGGAACTCTGGCTGGCCTGAAACTCACTATGTAGACCAGGCTGGCCTCAAACTCAAATCCACTTCCCTCTGTCTCAAAGGTGTGCTTCTCCACACCTGGCTAGCACCCCTTTAGTTTCAGACTCTTTCCCTGTGCTCAGCCAGGACTCCACAGTCCTGAGCCAGTACCTTGGCTCACATTTTTGCTTTTCCTGCTCCTCCCTTTTCAGCCCTGAAAACCTTCCCCTCCTCTCCACCTTGCCCAGACTCTTCCTCCACCAGTGCCCCTACCTGCCCAGCAAGGCGGGGCTTCTGTGGGTTGGAGATGTCATACTGTCGAATGTCCCCGTGCAGCCAGTTGCTGAAGTAGAGGAAGCGGTCATCCAGGGACAGCAGGATGTCGGTGATCAAACCTAAGGCGTGGGTTGAGGGCTTTAAGGAGTCTCCCCAGGCCAGGACCCCACCTGCTGACCCCACCCTCTCCCGGAACTCACCTGGCATTTCGGGCAGCAGCCAGCCCTTCACTTTCTTGGAGGGCACCTGGATCACCTTCTCCACGGACCAGGTGCCTCCCTATATTGGGGAAGGGAGGCAGGAAGTGGGCTGAGAACTGGGGACAGGGAGAGAGCAGACACTGGGCCTGTGGCTAGGGTCTCCTTCCCTGCAAGCCGCTAAGGCAAGGAGCATGACTGCTTTACCATGGCCCCGCCATTGCTCGTCAGAGCGGCTCACAGAGATGCTCACTATGTGCATTTTTTTTTGTTTTGCTTTTTGAGACAGTTTCATGTTGTTCACACTGGCCTCAAACTCCTGTTCCCTCGCCCTCCACTTTCTAAGTGCTGGGGTCATGTGTGTGCCACAGGGATGGGCACACAGGTTTTGAATGAATGTATCCCTATGTCCACTTACGCTTCAAGCGCCCCCACCAAAAGTCATGCTGAAATGCAGTTACCATTGTGAGGAATATGAGGTGGGACCTTGACTGGTTTTGAGGCAGAGGTCTCACTGTGTAGAAGAGGCTGGCCTTGAACCTGCAATCTTGGGACCTTGACTGGGTTTTGAGGCAGAGGTCTCACTGTGTAGAAGAGGCTGGCCTTGAACCTGCAATCTTGGGACCTTGACTGGGTTTTGAGGCAGAGGTCTCACTGTGTAGAAGAGGCTGGCCTTGAACCTGCAATCTTGGGACCTTGACTGGGTTTTGAGGCAGAGGTCTCACTGTGTAGAAGAGGCTGGCCTTGAACCTGCAATCTTGGGACCTTGACTGGGTTTTGAGGCAGAGGTCTCACTGTGTAGAAGAGGCTGGCCTTGAACCTGCAATCTTGGGACCTTGACTGGGTTTTGAGGCAGAGGTCTCACTGTGTAGAAGAGGCTGGCCTTGAACCTGCAATCTTGGGACCTTGACTGGGTTTGAGGCAGAGGTCTCACTGTGTAGAAGAGGCTGGCCTTGAACCTGCAATCTTGGGACCTTGACTGGGTTTGAGGCAGAGGTCTCACTGTGTAGAAGAGGCTGGCCTTGAACCTGCAATCTTGGGACCTTGACTGGGTTTTGAGGCAGAGGTCTCACTGTGTAGAAGAGGCTGGCCTTGAACCTGCAATCTTGGGACCTTGACTGGGTTTGAGGCAGAGGTCTCACTGTGTAGAAGAGGCTGGCCTTAAACCTGCAATCTTGGGACCTTGACTGGGTTTTGAGGCAGAGGTCTCACTGTGTAGAAGAGGCTGGCCTTGAACCTGCAATCTTGGGACCTTGACTGGTTTTGAGGCAGAGGTCTCACTGTGTAGAAGAGGCTGGCCTTGAACCTGCAATCTTGGGACCTTGACTGGGTTTGAGGCAGAGGTCTCACTGTGTAGAAGAGGCTGGCCTTGAACCTGCAATCTTGGGACCTTGACTGGTTTGAGGCAGAGGTCTCACTGTGTAGAAGAGGCTGGCCTTGAACCTGCAATCTTGGGACCTTGACTGGTTTGAGGCAGAGGTCTCACTGTGTAGAAGAGGCTGGCCTTGAACCTGCAATCTTGGGATCTTGACTGGTTTTGAGGCAGAGGTCTCACTGTGTAGAAGAGGCTGGCCTTGAACCTGCAATCTTGGGACCTTGACTGGGTTTGAGGCAGAGGTCTCACTGTGTAGAAGAGGCTGGCCTTGAACCTGCAATCTTGGGACCTTGACTGGGTTTGAGGCAGAGGTCTCACTGTGTAGAAGAGGCTGGCCTTGAACCTGCAATCTTGGGACCTTGACTGGGTTTGAGGCAGAGGTCTCACTGTGTAGAAGAGGCTGGCCTTGAACCTGCAATCTTCCTGCCACCACATCCCAAGTGCTGGGGCTACAGGTGTGAGCCATTCTGAATGGCCGGGTGGGACCTTTTAGTATTGTTTATTGCTTTTATTTAGCTTTTATTTTGTCCTGAGGAGACGTGTGTGTGTGTGTGTGTGTGTGTGTGTGTGTGTGTGTATGGCGGGGTGTCTGGGGAGAGGTCCAGATGAGACTCTTTTGTGTGTGTGTGTGTGTGTGTGTGTGTGTGTGTGTGGTGGAGTATTTGGGAGGAGGTCCTGAGGAGACACTTGTGGGGGGCGCAGAGTCTCAGTCTTACCTCATTCTTGTAGAAGCGCTGGATGTTGGAGCTGAGAGTGCAGCCTACAAAGCCCTGGGCGGCATCCGGGTCATGCAGGAAGCGGACCTCCAGGGGGATGAGCCCATCCTTCATTTTTAGGGTCTGGACAACCTCACGACGCTGCCAGTCCCACACATGTAAGTGGCTCCCATACAACCCTGAGATGGGAGGGGACAGGGACCAGAGGCTGGGCTCAGTCAGGATACAAGGGCACAGATGCAGGCAGGGCACCGACTAGGATGGAGAGCTGGAAATGGGCACCGAGGATGCTTGAGCCGGGTGAGCACTCCGCACCTGGCAGGACTTAGCCTGTTAGGAGTTGGTCCTGGTGCAGGGTAGAGACCTGAAATCTGGTGGGGGGTGGGTGAGCCAATGCTCCTGCCAGATGAAAGGTTATTCTCACCGGCCTCCACGTGAGCAGGGTTAAAACCATCTTTGAAGACGTTGGGAGCTGCCCACTCAGAGCTGATCATGACGTTGTGTCGTGGTTGGTACCAGAAGTCATAACCCATAGGAGCAGCCCCTCCAGGCTTCTCCCACGTGCCTTTCACCTCGAAGGTCTCCCCATCAAGCAGCACAAAACCCCCTGAGCAGAGAAAAAAGGGGGAAGGGGACTTAGGTGGAGACGGTGAGCCACTGCTGTCTTTCCACCCAGCTGGCCAGGTCCTTGAGTTCAGATTGCCCGTGTGTCTGTTTCAGAGATGGCGGGTGTGAGGTAGGGCCCCTTACTCTGTGCTCTCCCTCTTAGCAACGTTTCCTTCTCTTAGAACTCTGGGGAAATGTCCTCCCCCTGAACAGAGAGCTCTGGGACTTGGCCTCTTAAGCATCATTTGCCCAGGCTGCCACAGCTCCCGTGGTATTCTCCCCACAGGCTAAGCTTCCTTGTGCGGGTAAGAATCCCAGGCAGCCACAGGTGGAGCTCCAGTCATGGAAGCCAGCTGTCCTTATGGGCTCAATACTTTTTCTCCCTCCCTTCCTCCTCTCCTATTCTCTCTTCTCTCTTTTGTGACACAGGGTTTCTCTGTGGAGCCATGGTTGTCCTAGAACTCACTCTATAGACCAGGCTGACCTTAAACTCATAGAGATCCTCCTGCCTCTGCATTCCAAGTTCTGGGTTCAAAAGTGTACATCACTGTGTTCAGAAAAATGTTTCTAAAAGTTCACACACACACACACACACACACTCATCAAGCCAAGGGCTGTGAAGTTTGCTCACGAATTCACAAAGGCAGACATTACACGATGTACTTTCTAGGTCTGTGTGTGTGTTCATATCTTCATGGCCGACTCCTGACTATGCCTTCTAGCAAACTCGGCAGTCACAGCTCATCTTGTGTGAGTGTCTGTGTGTTGTGAGTGTAAGTGTGTGCATGTGTTATTGTACTGGGGGTTGAACCTGAGACTTCAATGGTAGGCAAATGCTCTATCACTGGGGTGTGTCTCCAGCTTTTTATTTGTATTTTGAGACAGGTCTTGCTAAGAATCCCAGGCATGCCTTGAACTTGTGATCTTTCTGTCACAGCCTAAAGTATCTGGAATTATCTCCTGCACCAGCAGACCCAGCTGAGCCTCTTCCCTGTAGGAATAGTCGAGACAACTGAAGTCACTTGCTGACGTTTCAGACACTGGGTGGGACTCAGCCAGCCAGTTCTCCCTGGCCCCTCACTCCATTGCTCCCCGGGCTTTGGACCTGCTCCTACACAGCCGGATGTTCCCCACGCCTCTTATCTGCTGAGTTCTTGCCAAGTCCACAGTGCCAGCAGGTACCTTTAGCATTACCCTGGGGGTCCCCCAAGGTGCTGATCATCACCT
Source organism: Chionomys nivalis (assembly GCF_950005125.1). Lineage (NCBI taxonomy): Eukaryota > Metazoa > Chordata > Mammalia > Rodentia > Cricetidae > Chionomys > Chionomys nivalis. The sequence continues at coordinate 9,007,254 of NC_080103.1, read as the reverse complement.
CTCCACTGGCCAGGCAGTGGCTGGTGTGCAGATTGCCCACGTTGCACTTGGAGTGGATTTCACTGGGTTCAATGACCTGGAGAAGGTGGGGAGTGGGGTCTGACTTTACAGAGCCAGGAGTCTCCACCCCCTCCTCCCATTCTCCCTGCTTTGTCTGTGAACCCTGTCTTCTTTTCCTCTCCCTGAGGGAGGACAGCAGGGATTCAATCTGGTAACTCAGAGAGCAGCAACAGAAAGGCAGGGAAGCCATCACTAAATCCTCAGTCAGAGCTTCAACCTTCCCCATCTCTCTTGAAGGCACTCCCAGCACCCGGGGCCTCTCCCATGCCAGTGTTGGCTCTGCATCCTCAGCAGCCAGCTGTGAGCATCTGGTGCAGATGGCTTGTCCAATGCAGTGTTGAGAGGAAGGCCTGGAGCTCCTGCCTGAGGAAGCCATGAGCTCTGGGCTGGGTGGGGGAAGACGGGTCTCTCCTCTCGCTCAAAAAGAAGCCTTGTCTTCTGGTACCCAGCCCACACTGCTGGACGGTGCCAGCCCAGCAGGCTCAGGTAACTTCTGAGGTTTCCCCTCCCTGCTGCTGACCAGACCCTGTATAAGAGCTGGAGGCAGCTGGTCCAGAGACTGGTGGGCCAGCAGGTGCAAGGGTCTCCAGCACAAGGACGGAGGACTTGCCTTGTGCAACTTCGGGGCACGAGGGTCAGAGCCCACGTCCACCACGTAGACGCGGGAGGAGATGAGACTGGGCAGCATGAGCTTGGTGCGTGCCTTGGTGCTGTCCCCAAAGCAGCTACTGCAAGTGTTCCATCCCGAGTGGTGCAGCTCATCCTTCAGGTAGGGCATGGGCAGCCTGTGGATGACCTGGGTGCAGAGGGGCAGGAAGTGCTGCTTACCCAGGCTGGGCCTCTCTAGACTCCCTTGGGCTTGGAGCCCAGCACAGGCCGGGTTCTAGCTCAGCGCCCTGGGCAGTGAAGAGCTTCCAATGCCATTCATTCCAAGGGGCCAAAGAAGGGTGGAGTTAGGGAACCAGAGCTGTGCTGGGAGTCTTAGGGGAGCCAGCCGGCCATACCTCACCTCACCTGACTATAATGGGGAGACTTTGGGTCAACATCCACAGTGGCCAAATAATCTGGGGCCTCGATGCCTGTGTTTCGGTAAATACAGGGCACATAGACAATCTCCTCCCGGGGTCCTGGGGAGTAGAGAACTGGTTATGGTAATGAGCTGGGCGGAGGCAGTCCAGGTGAACTATAGGGCTAAGGCTAGGCCTGAAGTCCTCAACTCTACCATGGGGTCAGCAGAGGATGCTGGCTCGCAGATGTACAGTTACCTTTCATGGCCTCGAGAGGGGTAGCGTAGCCTGGGCCGCACTTTCCGCATTTTGTGGCTGTGGAAACAATGGGAGTGTGTTAGCTGGAGCTGCTCTGGAGCGTTGCAGTCTCCCTCTCTCCAGCTGTGACACACACCTGGCAGCCTCACCACGTCGGCCTTTCCAGTCCCACCCCCAGCTCTGATGGGTGTGAAGCTGTGGTGGGTGAGTGGAGTCACATGACTGGAACAGACACTCCCGCAGGGGTGGCAAGCCTTTGGACAGAGGCTGTGTTCCTAAGAGTTATGACATGGACTTCCATTCCGTCTCAGCCCACCTGGCTGGTCATAGGAACGTGGACAAATTATCTAACTCAGAAGCCGGGCGGTGGTGGCGCAGGCCTTTAATCCCAGCACTCGGGAGGCAGAGGCAGGCGGATCTCTGGGAGTTCGAGGCCAGCCTGGACTACAAGAGCTAGTTCCAGGACAGGAACCAAAAAGCTACAGAGAAACCCTGTCTCGAAAATCAAAAAAAAAAAAAAAAAATTATCTCACTCAGTTTCAATTCATCTGTGAAAAGCAGGTAATGAGAGGCACAGTTGGCTGGGCGTTGTGACCACATCTATAGGGGCAAAAGCAGGAGGGAGAGGAGTTCAAGACTAGCCTTGATATGCAGCAGAAATCTGAGTAGGGGTGCATGCCCTTAACCCCAGCACTGGGGAGGCAGAGGCAGGCAGATGTCTTTGAGTTCGAGGCCAGCCTGGTCTACCTAGTTTTGGGACAGCAGGGACACACAGAGACCCTTTCTCAAAACAACACACGAGAAGAACTGACTAGGGCAGCTCTAGAAGCAGTGGCTCAACGGTTCAGTCCCCACCAGGCCACCCACAACCCCCAGAAGTTCAGCTCAGGGAGGCCAGATGCCTCTACCCTGTGGGCGACTTTACTCAACAGCAGCCCACAACAGAGAACCAGCTGTGTGTCCTTTGGTACTGGCCTAGCCACCACAGCTGAAGGGAGAGGCCCTCCTGACCCTCTAGTCACCACATTCAGGATTCTAGGCTGAGAGCCTGGGTCAGACCTTGGAGGTCAGGAACAGGGAAGGGGCTGATGCAGATGGAAAGAAATCCTGGCATGGAGTTCACAAGAACTGGGCTCTCCCTCCTGCCCTGACATAGGGCCTCAAGCAGAGGCAGGCGAGGGTTGGAGAGATGGCTCAGTGGTTAAGGCAATGGCTGCTCCTAGAGAACCCAGATTTGAGTACAGCACCCACGTGGTGCCTAAGGACTGTAACTGCAGCTCCAGGGCGTCTGCACCCTCTCTGGCCTCCTGGGCATACGGCATACATCGATGCCAGCCACACATCCAGACACACAACATCAACACTAAGAAAACAGTCAGAAAGCAGTCAAGTCCAGAGCAAAGCCTGCTGCTGCCTGGGAGCCCCACATCTGGAGAGCACAGGAGGTGGGGAGGCAGCGACAGCACCGTAGAATCCAGAAACCGGGCTTCATCTGGAAATTCTTGCCACGTAGCTCAGGTCAGCCTCCAACTCACCAAGATCCTTCGGCCTCAGCCCCCTGAGTACTGGGAGACGGGCATGAGCCACCACCCATCTTTGGGGCAGGTGAAGAGAATCAATAAAAAGCATATTTGAAGCCCAGCACTCCTGAGGCAGAGGCAGGAAGATTTCTCTGAGATCAAGGTCAGCCTGATCTACATAACGAATCCCACAGTCAAAAAACCACAACACAAACAAAACCCCAACAAAACAACAACAATAATAGGGGAACTCGTTTGGGGACTGGACAGGTGGCTCAGGGGTTATGAGCATTTGCTGTTCTTGCAGAGGACGAGGATATGGTTCTTAGCACCCACAGGGCACTCACAACTGTCTGCCACCTGGCCTCCATGGTCACGAGACACGCCTGTGCTGCACATATATACACATAGGCAAAAGCTCATAAAATAACATCTTTAAAAGAGGAAAGACGTAGAGGAGGTTTGCCCCGCTATCCCAGGGTTTGGCTCCAGGCTGCTAGGTTGTCTTTCTTTGTAGGGCATCCTCCAGTCCTAAGCATCTCCAGCAAGGTCTCTGGCATTTTGAGTTTGGGGAACTCAGGGAAAGTTCAAGTGGGTTTTCTCTGCCAGACTGGCCATTGGACTTTCTACTAACCCAGGGAGGGGGCAGCTGCAGGGGATCGCAGCGTTTCCTCCCAAACCCGAGCCTCAGCCTGACTGCAGGAGCTCACAGGCTAAAGGACAGAGCTATGGGACTTGGGAGGGGCTGAAGCAGGTCCTCGGTGGACTCCTGAGGCCACCCTGACCTCCCCACGCACTGGTGAAATGGAGCAGCTTGAGAGGTCTGGGCTGTGAGGCTGTTCTGTGCCTCCCCAGCAAGAGACAGACCCAGTGTCTGTTTACTAGGGTGACAGATATTGTCACAGAGATGTTGGGGCTCTTCCCAAGAATCCCCACTCCCAGTGGAGTTTCTCAGAAAGACGCTCCCCTGCCCCTGTCCCTTACTCTCTACCCCTGCTCCTGTCCACTGCCTCTGTCTCCTGCCCCTGCCACCTACCCCTGTCTGCTGCCCCCTCCCTGCCCTGCCCTCTACCCCCGTCTCTGCAGAGGCTGGGCAGGACTCCCAGACGACCACTTCTGCAGTTCCTCCCTGCTCCTTCCTCAGAACTTGAACTGGACTGAGAAGCATGAACGCCTGAGTTTGAGCTGCTTATGCGCGTGCCTGCAGGGTAGAGATGAGAGTCCAGTTCTTTCTTCACTGCCCTCTCCAGTTTTGAGTCATTTCCTGGAGGAAGAAGGACCCTCTAGTCTTGGGGTGAACTATCCATGGCTTTGAGAAGCCCCTTTTCTTACCCATGCTGTTGGCTGACACTCTGATCCTGCAGGATTCGCCAGGAATGGGCAGAGCTTGCCAGAGACCAGTGCTGGTGTTGGAGGCAGACTGCACAGGGAAGGGGCAAAGGGAGGGAATTTATGCAACCAATTGGGGGAGAGGTGGGGCAAGGGGAGGGACCTGGCTGCCGTCCACGGTAAACTATACAGGGCTGCTGGCCAGGATGCTATCAAGTGACCTAGCCGTTCAAGTTACAGTGTGTGTGTGGTGTATGAGTGTTGAGTGTGTCTCTGTGTGTGTGTGTGTGTGTACACTTAAATACATCCGTGCCATTAGTGGGTACTTATGTATGTATTAAGTTTGTGTGCCTGTGTAACATTCTCCTGTGGGTTCCCATGCATGTACCTTTATGTTGGTGTCTGTGTGGGTGTGAGTTGGTGTGTGCCTGTCTCTGGATGTGTACATGCTTGTGTATGTGTCCACGTGAGCAGATACCATGTGAGGGATGTGTTTATATGTCTGTGGTCACATGTTCCTGTGCTTTCAAATGCTCATCTATGTGTTTGGCCCTGTCTGTGGACATTTTGGGGTACCCAGGGCTGTGGACCTGTTTCTCTCTACTTCTACATCCAAGGCCAGCTTTCTCTTAAGATTTCCCTCTTTGTCCAGACATCCATGCTCCAAAAGGCACATTCTTGCTCACCCAGACCCCTTGCCCGTGTCTTTCCACAGCAGCTGCCCAACAGAGCCCAGGTGGGAGGGAGAGCCTAAGTTCCACTTTTCCCAGAACTGCTCCTGAGCCTTGAGCTTAGCTGCGGGAGAAAGCCTGGTGGCTGTTATAACCGCCAATTACCGTGGTAACCTCAGGAGGTGAAAGTGGGCTTCCTCCCACCAGTCTGAGGATGGGTCCTCTGGGGCTGGGTGCAGGGTCAGAAAGAGGTCACCAGATGCTGCTGTCCCCAACTGGCCTGTGACCGAAAACACTCTGGGACACTGCCTGTCGTGGGGTGGGTCTTCTTAGCTTGAAGTGTAAGCATCTGCTCAGGTAGTTAAGCCTGCGGCTGTGACATGCAAGAGACAGGAACCCACCACTGCTTGCTGAGAAATTTTTTTAAATATTTATTTATTTATTATGTATACAATATTCTGTCTGTGTGTATGTCTGCAGGCCAGAAGAGAGCACCAGACCTCATTACAGATGGTTGTGAGCCATGTGGTTGCCGGGAATTGAACTCAGGACCTTTGGAAGAGCAGGCAATGCTCTTAACCACTGAGCCATCTCTCCAGCCCTGCTGAGAAATTCTTAATGGCTCCTCAAATTAGCCTTGAGGCCTGACCCTGTTACCCCTTCTGGGACTGCCCTCCATCCTGGCAGGCTGCTGTCTGAAGGACTACAGCAGAGAGGTCCAAGTGGTGTCCACCATGGAACCAGGGGCTCAGTCTCTCTCTCCTCAGCATGAGCTCTCCACTCAGGGAAACCCCTGTCCACACACTTCAGGGAATCTGGTATCTGCAGAGGCCACTTTCATCTTAGAGGAAAGCCATGGGGTAAGGTGACATTTGGACTCGAGGTCACCAGCAGAGATAGCTGTAGGGACAGTTAGAAGGGAAGACAGCCTCTGTGGGGAGGGCTAGAGTGGAGGTGACAGAGGCCTTGTAAGCCATCTTTCACTTCTGAAGGAAGAAGCTAGAGCCCAACTGAATGGCCTGAGGGGAATTTCTCTGGACTAATTCACCTTCTATAGGTATGGAATATAAATCCATGGCATAGAAGGAAAGAGGCAGAGGAAGGAAGCGGGTTGGGTGGGGCAAATAGGTTCGGTGCACCCGTGCGCTGCTGTCTGTCCTTCGGGTTCCTAGCAGAAAGTTTATGTCCCCACCAAGAATGTCTCTCTGACATTCTAGCTGTGGCATTGTACAACTGTAATCCCAACAAGAAGTCAGAGTCCAGCCTGGTCTACATAATAAGTACCAGGCTAGACCTTCTGTGTCTTCAAGGCATAAGCTTACAAACCTGAACTTTCTAAAAGTTAATTTAAAAAGATTTAAGTAGGAGCTGGGGATATATAATTAAGTATTTGAGATCACTTGCTGCTGTTGCAGAGGAGGTTCGGTTCCCAGCACCTCACAATGGATGACTCACACCTCCTCTAACTCAAATATCAGTGATCCCAGTGCTCTCTTCTGGGCTCCACAGGAACATGGTGCACACATGTACACAAAATAAATACGGAAATATTTTTCAAAATGACTTAAGAGGGTGAAGAATATCAACAGAAACGTCACTCAACCCCTCTTGGCTCTCTGTCCTGTCATCTTCACCATTCACAACCAGACAGACAGACGGCAAAGCTGGCCTAGTGTGTGCACCTGCCCGGGGCTGCTTCCACACTTTTGCCAACTCTCTGCCCTCCACACTCCTCTGCGAGGCCTGCCTCTTCCTGAGGATTCTCTCACTTCCTCTTTACTCTCCAGGCTGGAGAGTAAACAGTTTTCCTGCTGCCAGCAGCAGGGGCTGTAGATCCCAGTAACTGCTTCTCAGGAGCCGAAGGGCTCTGTTCCCAATCTCTAGCCCAACCAGTCTGCTGGAGCAAGCAGTAGTCACGGCGAGTGGCAGTGTCTAGAGGTAGCCCAGATCTTCAAGACAGGGGATCTCCACCCTGGTCCTCTCAAGTCGATAATTCCAAGAGAGGCGCTGGGGTTTGTTTGTCCTTGAGTCTGTTTCGACAACAGTTCTTTTAGAGCCCTGCACTCTGACCTGGCTGCTCTTGGCAGTGTCTCCATGGCACCACTAACTTCTGCCTTCTGTTTCTCTTTGACCTCTTACTTGAGAGCTGAGGAGCTGTTTTAGGAGAAGCTGTTCCAGTCCAGGCAAGGGAGAGGCAGTCAAGGGAGAGAAGCCAGCTGCTAACAGAACTACCCCGGGCCTTGGGCTTCCGGACTTGGAATGGAACGACCTTTCCCAGGGCTGCAGGGCCTACTAATTTTGCTTCTCAGGAACTGAAAAGCTCCCTCCCCTGTCTGGTTGCCCTTCTGTAACCAGAACCAGACTGATTGAGTCTTCACAGCGAATGGTGGTGGCTAGGGGGTGCCCAAAGCTGATCTGTGTGCGGCCACCACGCCAGTGCCCGGTCCCACAGTGTTGTGCACGGAAGGCCAGGGGATGGGCCAGCATTTGTGTCTGTTGATTCTAACCCCAGGCCATGGCAGCTTTGGAGGATGCAGAGGGTATGCTTTGGCCCTGGGCTGGGAGAACAGGAAGTGAAGGCCCTGAGTTGGGGGCACTCTGCGGGAGGTCAGGCTGCTCTTGGTGCACCCCTTCTCACCCATCTTCAGCCAGATTCTTTGGGCCCATTAAACAGGTTTCAAGGCCTCTGAGGGCTGAGATGGGAAAATGTTGAAAAACAAAACCAAGTAAAACCCAGTGAAACAAAGGGAGAGGATGCTGCTCTCCCCTGGGTGCGGACCTGCAGGCTCGCACACAGGAGGCTGAGCGCTGAGGATCATGAGTTCAGGCTCTGAGAGGATGGTGGCTGTTCTCGCTTGTCAACTTGATTACTTCTGCAGTTAACTAAAGCCCAAAAGTGGATTGGCACACCTGTGAGGGACTTTTGCTAAATTTGAAGCAGGCAGATTCACGTCTAATCCAGATGTTTGCGATGGGAAGACCCGCCTTTAATCTAGAGGTGGGAAGACCCCCCACTAATCTGGGCCAAGCTCTTTGCTGAAAGCCCATATAAGGATAGGGAAGCCGGAGCTTTGGTTCTTTGCTTATTCGCTCTCTGTTGGGGCCTAGACTGTATGAAAATGGAGCAAGCTAGAAGCCAGACCTTCATTGCTGGCTTCTTCCTGAACACAGGTGCAACGTGACAAATTATCTCAAATGTCTGTCACCTTGACTTATTTCTGTCACCTGCCATATTTCTTTATCCTTTTTAAAGATTTATGTGTATGAATATTTATCTGCATATATTATATGTGGTAGTTTGAAAGAAAATGATCCCCCAAAGGGAGTGGCATTGTTAGGAGGTGTGGCTTCGTTGGAGTGGGTATGGCCTTAGAGGAAGTGTGTCTCTGTGGAGGTGGGCTTTGAGGTCTCTTTTGCTCAAACTACACCCAGTGAGACAATCCACTTCCTGTTGCTTATGGATCAAAATGTATTTCTGGTTGTCCTGGAACTTGCTTTGTAGACCATGCTAGCCTTGAATTCAGAGATCCACCTGTCTCTGCCTCCTAACTGCAGGAATTAAAGACATGCACCGTTACACCTAGACCTCTCTTTCCCTTTAAAAAAATTAACTAGTTAATTAATTAATTTCTGAGGCAGGGTTTCTCAGAAATCTCAGAACTCACCATGTAGACCAGGTTGGCTTTGAACTCAGAGATCTGCTTGCCTCTGCCTGCCAAGTACTGGGGTTAAAGGCAAGTGCCACCACCATCCAGCTTGACTGTTTTATTTCTATTTCATGTGCATTGGCGTTTTGCCTGCATGTATGTCTGTGTGAAAGTCTTAATCCCCTGGCACTGGAATTAGACAGTTGTGGGCTTCCATGTGGGCACTGGGAATTCAATCCTGTCCTCTTCACTCTCCACCACGACCAGATAATTGCCAGCCTTCTTATAAAAGCATAAAAGAGTTGGGTCTAGTGGCACAGACCTGTAATAATCTTAGTTATTTGAGAGGCTGAGGCCAAGGTGATGGAGGAAGGTCATTGGTTAATTAATAAAGAAACTGCTTGGCCCTGATAGGTAAGAACATAGGTGAGTGGAGTAAACAGAACAGAATGCTGGGAGGAAGAGGAAGTGAGGTAAGACGCCTCAGACGGGCTGCTGCTCTCCAGGGCAGACGTGATGAAGCAAGCCGCCAGGTCAGACATGCTGAATCTTTCCCAGTAAGACTGGTGCTACACAGATTATTAGAAATGGGCTAAATTAATACGTGAGAATTAGCCTAGAAGAGGCTAGATATAATGGGCCAGGCATTGTTTAAAAGAATACAGTTTGTGTGTTGTTATTTCGGGGCATAAGCTAGCCAGGCGGCCGGGAGCTGGGTGGCAGGAACACAGCCCCACAGCTCCTTCAACACCAAGGGTTCTAAATTCAAGACAAGCCTGGGCTACAGGATGAGTTCAAGGCTATCCTGGACAACTTAGTAAAACCATGTCTTGAAATAAAAGTGAAAATGAGGACCAGAGACACGTCTCAGTGGAATACAAGGCTCTAGCCTCTCCAGTACCACCAAGAGAAAAGGAAAAAAGGAGGAGTAGAAGAAGGAAAGAAGGAGGAGGAGGAGAAAGAGAGGAGAAGAAAAGTTGGCAAGATGGCTCCTCAAGCAAAGGCACTTGCCATCCAAGACTTGAGTTCATCTCAGAAAAGATGGAAGGGAAGCTGGGCGGTGGTGGCACACACCTTTAATCCCAGCACTTGGGAGGCAGAGGCAGGCGGATCTCTGTGAGTTCGAGACCATCCTGGTCTACAAGAGCTAGTTCCAGTACAAGCTCCAAAACCACAGAGAAACCCTGTCTCGAAAAACCAAAAAAAAAAAAAAAAAAAAAAAGATGGAAGGAGACCAAGGCCACAAAGTCCCCTCCGATTTTCACATCTGCACCCACACACATATTATGTACACACACAATACTGAATAGAGACATAAGGTTAACAATCAGAATTCTAACTGACCATCTATTCTCAGTCTTGGCGGTCAGTATAGTACCAGGAAGGAAAAGTCAAGTTTAGTGTTTGCTTTTAATTTTTTTATTTGAGCATATTATTTCTTGTGTAAATATTTTGGATTATGTCTCTTCAAGATAAAACTCTTACCTGGGGGTGTAGCTCAGTTAGACTAGTGTCTGTGTACAGTTCCCAGTAATTCCCCTGGTGTAGTGGGTGCTTACCTGAATTCTGTGAGTGTTCAAGGAGAAGGGTCAGGAGTTCAAGTTCATCCTCTGCTTCCTAGTGAGTTTGAGCTAGCCTCAGCTACAGGAGAACCTGGAGAGGAGGAGAATTCTTTTTTTGTTGGGCGTGGTGTCTCATGCCTGTAATCTCAATGCTCAGCAGGCTGAAGCTGTCTCAAAAATACAACAACAAAAATATCCATTCTTTCAAAATCACAATACTGGGATTCTCAGCTTTCCGAGTCCCCTGCTGCTCTGCAAAGTGCCCTTTTCTCTGGGTGCTTGTTGCATGTGTGTTTCCCCAAGTCCAATAAATGCCTTTCTTTAACTGTTAAAAAAATAATAAATAAAATAAAATCATTCTCATGTAAACAAATACGTTTTCCCTACTGTGAGGTATTCACTCTATCACTTGGTAAGTCTCCTAAGACCCTGCTTACTGTTTAAGAGGGCAGGACTAACCCAGAAGTCAGTTCTGTGGCCCTACTTATAGTGGGAGAGAAAGAGGGCGCGCAGAGGTGCAGGCCAGGAGAGGAAGAGGTGCTTCAGACCGCAGGGACGCAAGCCTCAGGTAACCCAGGGTACTCTCCTTCTGACTCTCCTCCGGTGCCAAGACTGGCTCCAGAAGAGTTGAGACAAAGCCATAAAACAGCATTTATGCAACAGTCTCTGGCTTCAGAGGCGCACTTGGCTAGCGCCCTTGCAGTCAAGAGCACTTGGAGTGAAGAAATCTGTCTCCGGTAATGGTTAAATTAAGCCATCAAACTCCCCAATAAAGCTTCCATCTTGAACATGTTTCCAAGCTTAAAATATCCAAAGGAAAATAAAAGCTCTTCTCTTTGGGGCTGGGAAAACCTGTACTCCTGGAGTCACGTGTATGCTGAGTCACTGTTTTTCTGCTAAGCCTCCGGATGGGCAGGAACAAATCCCCTGCCCTCTGAGGATCCCTGAAAACCCTTGCTCACCTTGGCACCTAGGCACTGCCTGAGAAGAGGGCAGGGATCCCTCTCCCAGTGTTCCAGGAAGACAGGACTCTACAGACTGTTGGAATCAGACAGAACACGAGACTCAAGCCTGGTCACCTGGCCTGGGTTTGTTTGTCCTATCTATCTGGCTACATTCCCATCTGCATGCTACAGCAATGCTGAAGGCATTCTCTGAAGTTGACAGTGTGAGACATGGGAGTGAGGGAGAATTGTCTGTATTCTGTCAATCATGTTTTAAATAAACGCTGATTGGCCAGGCAGGAAGTATAGGCGGGAAAACCAGACAGGAAGTAGAAATGATGCAAAGAGAACAGGAGAATTCTGGGAAGGAGGAAATTGATTCCCCCCACTCCTGCCCAGACCACTGAAGCAGCAGGATGTGATCTACCCCACTGAAAAAGGTACTGAGCCACATGGCTAACATAGAGCAGGAAAATGGGTTAATCAAGATGTGAGAGTTAGCCAGTGAGAGCCTAGAGCTAATGGGCCAATTAGCTTATAATTTATGGAGACCTATGTGTGATTTTCTTTGGGGCTAAACAATTGTGGGGTACCAGGTGAGACAGAAACTCCAACAACAAGCAGGCCCCCGTTCATGCTACATGGAGCCCCAGACTTCCTGCCCAACTGATCAAGGCTGCCCAGAAACCAAACTTGTGTGGCTTTTTAATATGATTTTTATCCTTTGAGAATTTTATACATGAATACAAAACAATATGATTGTAATCACACCCACATTTCCCTTCAACCACTCCCGTGCCATCCAGTGTCTACCTTTCAACCCGAAGTCATCGCTTGCTTTTCTTCCTCTTCTCCCTTCTCTGCCTCTAGATAACCCAGAGAGTCCAGTTCCTGCATGTGAGCAGGGCGTGGGCACCCACTGGGGCATGGAAATCCTACCAGTGGCCACATCCTCAAACAATACTTTAATCCGGGTTTCAAAAGACTTAAAATGGCTGTTCTGAATAGAGTCGCCAACAAACCTGCTGGGAAAATGACAAACTCCTGAGGCGGGGGTTGGAGTGATTTAACACTGAGCCAAGGAGGGCCAGAAAAGAGCTGCCAAGGCTCTTCCCCAGAAACATCAGAGGGAGCATGACCTGCAGACATCTTGATGGGAGTACCTTCTTGTTTTCACAGCTGGACGAGAAGAACACATTTCTGTTGGAAAGAAGGAAGGAGGAGGAAGGGAAGGACAAGAAAATGAAAGCCCAATGATTGAGAAACACAAATCATGAAACTGATCGCATCAGTGATTAGAGAAAGCCTTGTTAAGGTGCCACAGAGCATGCACCACAATAAAAAAGCTATCTGGGTAGGCGGTAACCCCTGTGACCCCAGTACTTAGGCTGAAACAAGAATTCAAGGCCAGCCTGAGCTACAGAGGGAGACCTGTCTTAATGATTTATTAATAATAGTAACAACGATAATAAAAAGCTGAGGAGCCAGGCTGGAGAGATGGCTCAGAGGTGAAGAGCATTGCCTGCTCTTCCAAAGGTCCTGAGTTCAATTCCCAGCAACCACATGGTGGCTCACAACCATCTGTAATGAGATCTGGTGCCCTCTTCTGGCCTGCGGTCATATACACAGACAGAATATTGTATACATAATAAATAAATATTTAAAAAAAAGAAGCTGAGGAGCCAGTGGGCAAAAGCACTTACTGCCAAGGCTGGTGTGACCTGCGTTCCATCCCTGGGTCCCAAAGGTGGAAGGAGAGGACACCCTCCTAGTTGCCCTCTAATCGCTGCACAGGTGCTATGACACCACATCCAGCCTACAATAAATAAATAAACAGTAGATCATTTAAAAGTTAATATTCAAGGTTAGGGGTAGGTGGGGATAGGCATTTCCATTTTACTATGGAGAGCATAAAATGGGGTGGTTTAGAATTGCACACATCTAGCAAATGGGAGTCTGTTTCTGGAAATCTGTAGGAGAACAGGCAAGCTGGGACAGTGGGATCCCTGCAGCAGGGCAGCCGGCGCAGAGCCTACAGCCATATTGCCCCATTGTTACAGCGCCTCCGTAACCGTGCGGTGTGAAGCCACCACGAAGCAGTTTGTGTGCGAATGCTAACACGGAGGGAGCGAGGTAATGCAGCAAGGGTGCTCACTTCAGCAGCGCCTGGAATAGGCGCCGTCCTGGGGATCCCGGGGAAGGGGGACACAATCTGTGAAGTGTTCTGCATTAGGAAAAGAAATGCAGCTCGGGTGGAGAAGGAAAGAACTAGAGTTCAATTAAAACTATATACAGCTGAGCAGTGGTGGTGCAGACTTTAATCCCAGCACACGGGAGGCAGAAGCTAGATCCCTGTAAGTTCGAGGCCAGCCTGGTGTACAAAACGAGTTCCATTTTGGACAGTGAGGACTATTAGACAGAGAAACCCAGTCTCGAAAAACAACAGCAAAAACCTAAAACAAACAACCCAAAAGCAACTATATATAAAGTATCTAATAAGATAAACTAATTAATTAAGTAGCATGTGCATTTATGTACTTATAGGAAATAACTTATAAAAATAAACCTTTTTCATAAATGTATAACTAACAGTAGTCACTTTTTTTGAGTGTCTGTGTTGAGATATTTCATGTAGCCCAGGCTTGCCTCAAGCTTACTATATACTGAAGATAACCTCGAACCTCTAACCTGCTACTTCCCCTGCTGGGCGCAGGAAGTGCCTGGTCTGTGTGTGCAGGGGATTGAACCCAGGACCTAGTGCATACCAAGCCAGCTCTCTACTAACTGAGCAACCCTCCACTCACACTTTTGTGTCTGTTTTTGAGACAGATTCTCATAGGTACCCCTGGATGGTCTGGAACTTGAGGCAATCCCCCTGCCTACATCTCTCTAGTGCTGGTATCACAGCCCTCTGCACCATGTCTGGTTACCAGAGGTTAATTTTGAAAACTTGGAATTTTAGAGATTCTTACTTTTCATATTGTTTATCAATTTAACACTTTTTTTTGATGTGGAGAATTGATGATTATATGCTTCTAAGTTATATATTGAGCTTAAAATTTGTGCATAATTTAAGACCTGAAATAGTAGCCGGGCAGTGGTGGCTCATGCCTTTAATCCCAGCACTCGGGAAGCAGAGGCAGGTTGATCTCTGAGTTTGAGGTCAGCCTGGTCTACAGAGCGAGTTCCAGGACAGGATCCAAAGCTACACAGAGAAATTCAGTCTCAAAAAAAGAAAAAGAGAAAAGGGAAAAACAAAAAAGGAACTGAAATAGTGAAAAAATATGATGATGTTGCCCATTAGATGAGCAAAAATTTTGAAAATCAAAACCCAATAGAGCTGGAGGAATGGCTTGGCAGTTATGAGTGCTAATTGCTCTTAGATTCGGTTGCAAGTTTGGTTCCCAGGCAGTTTACAACTGCCTGTGATGCCAGCTCCAGGGGATCAGATGCCTCCGGCTTCTGTGGGCATCTACACACACCCACAAAGGGACACACACAAGCACACATAATTAAAAAAGAAATAAATCTTCAAAACAAACTTCAGCATTGGTGAGACTACGTGGGAAGGGCACTCTCTTCAGGACGGGTGAACGGGTTAATGGGAGCCCTATGGAGATGCTTTCACCAATGCCCTTCAAAAGGAAAAGTGCCGTGCTGAGCAACGTGGGAATTCCAGCCTCACAGACCTACCTGGACAAGCAGACAAAACTTAGGAAGTAATAACAGTTATCATTTGTTAAGTAAGCCCTCAGGGACAGAAGGATGAACCACACCTACTCACCGACAGGCTTACTGACTCTAACTTTTCTAAGCTCTTTATGTGGTCCATCTTAATCGCCAACAACTCCATAAAGTCGGTATTCCCATTAGGTCCAATTTACAAATAAGAAAGTGACCTCTGAAAAGGGGCACATAGCAGAGCCCAGGGTTTGATTCCTGGTTTGGCTTCAGACTCTTGTACCTGTCCTCTACACCACTGGCGCTAAGTCACCGAGTCCCGCTGTAGCCTTTGACTCTGGGGTCTGCGGAGTCAAATCGTTTGGAGGGCAGGCCCGTGCATTCGGTCCTTTTTGTTAATAGTGTTTGGAGAGAAGCGGAGGTCAGCGTCTCCAGTGTCCTTGCAGCCAGGAACAAGTGCACGCGACTGCTCTGGGTGGAGAAGCCGCTCACACAGTGGGCTTTGGCTGAGCAGGGGAAGGCAGATAGGAGGGGGGGGGGGACAGACATTGCCCTGCAGAAGCCCCCGAGGTCCAAAGCTGCCAGGGTTCCACCAAGAACTTGAGGGGCAGAGGCAGTGACGTCTGAGTGGCACGGGAAAGGCTCTCTGGCTGCTTCCAGAAGTTCAGGCCCATTTGCTGCCTGGGCCGTGACTCAGCAGATCCAGTGTTTAGCAAACCCGGCCCAGGCAGCAAGTCCAGGGCAGTTGCTCTGGCAACCTGGAGGGTCCAGAGTCCTAGCCCTGTTCTGCAAGTATTAGCTCTTCCCTTGAGAAATAGCCAACCATTTGGGGGCTTCTGGTATCAACAAACCCCAATGATTCATCCCTCCTCCCAAACCAGGGATTAACCGATTTACCCAGAGTACACGGAGGGCCAAGGGAGGCTGCAGATCCCTGGTTTGCCCCAGCTTGGCAATAACTTCTTCCGCCCACCGCAAGGGATTGAGGAGTACTCATGCGTGACAGGTACAGAGAATGACATTCCAACCTTGGGGAGCGGGGAGGGGTTGGGTTCCTCACCGCACAGTACCCATTTTTTAGAGACAAATCACAAAGCTTTTAGAACTACACTACCTGTGCTTGTGGTCAGGCCTCTCCAGTTACTGGATAGGAACTGGAGCACATGGTTCAACCTGCTTCATCTCTGCAAGACCAACAGAATAACTTGTTTGGAAAATTCAGTGAGAAAACATGCAAAAAAGCACCCAGAATCCCCTGTGTGCTAAATATGACCGCAGCTGTTGCAGTAGGAAAGTCCTCCCCACCCTGTTCCTCCCCCCTCCCCACTCGATCCCTCCCCCATCGACACCCCACCATCCATACACACTTTTATTTCTGCGATGGGGTCTCATTGTGCAGCTCTGGCTAGCCTGGACCCGATGTAGACCAGGCTGGCCTTGAACTCACAGAGATCCTCATCCACCTGAGTGCTGGGGTTAAAAACCTGCACCTCTGAGATTGCTTACTGGAGACCTGTGTGTGGTACAGCCCTGAGTCTCTGCTTAGCTTCACTGAGCTTGAGATGCCAATGATGGGGCCAGCGAGATGGCTCAGCAGTTAAGGCACTGGCTGCTTTTCCAGAGGACCCAGGTTCAGTTCTTCCCAGCACCACCTGTAACTCCAGTCCCAGAGGTCCAAGTGACACTGCATGCACATGGTCCACACACACACACACACACACGCAAGACACACACACATAACCAAAAGCCCAGAAGGCTGGTGATACTCATTTAGCTCTTTAACCATAACAAAAATGTTGTAAAACATACAATTTTAAACAGATTTAATTTTTTTAAATTTACATTTCTAACTTATTTTTGTGTGCATTTGGGGGCCATGTGTGTCTTGTGGTGTGCATGAGGAAGTCACAGGACAACTTTTGGGAGGAGTTCTCTCCTTCTACTATGTGGGTTCTGGGGACTGAGCTTGGTGTTGCCTTTACTTGCAAAATCATTCTGCCAGCCACGTACAAAAAATTTATAATTCAGATATTCACTTTCAAGAATTAGTACCCTTGGCCTACACACATACACATACATGTGCACGCGTGATTTGCACAAGGTCTCACATATACACATACAGGAACACAATAAACAGAATGTAATTTAAGGTAATTTAAAAGGTATTTTCACACCTAGAAAATCAGTGGTCTTTTCATTAAATTGCAAATAATGAGTAAGTGCCCCTTTACTAAAAAAATAAATAAATAGGGGACGAGAGGGATGGCTCCGGGTTAGGAGTACTTGCTGTTCTTTCTCGTAGAGGACCTGGGTTCAGCTCCCAGAATCCTTACTGAATGGTTTATAGCTCACCTGTGATCGCGCTCTAGAGAATCTGATGTCCTCCTCTGGCGCATGCACACACACAGAGACACATAGACAAAAATAAAATAGATACATTCTCTGAGGGATGGTCTGGGAAGTTAGTGGAGAAGGAAAACCCTCAGGGGGCAAACAGAAGTCTGAGCGTCTTCACCGGGGCTGTGGGCCCTGTGGGTGCCACAGGCAGAGCAAAGGCTTCGGCCAGGTCCAAAGACTGGGTAGGCAAGATCAGAGGGGCGGGGAAGAGGGTCTGGGAAGGGCCTCTAAACGGACTCCCGGGAAATCACAGGCTAGGGAGCCTATTCCCATCAGCCCTTCTCCCAGAAGTGACTGCTGATGAGCAGGCCAGACACAGCCTCTCAAGGATGCCTTTCGTTTCCTTCCCAGACTTCCACGCCGCAGATACCCCCTTTACGGCATGGACCACCCTGTACCAAGTCAGACCCGGCCGGGGCTGAAGGTCCGCTTGGCACACAGAAACCACCAAACCAGCTTGCCACCTCTGAAGGGCTGCTTACACTGGCCCTCTTCCAGCAGGGAGGGTGCAGAAATGTGTTCTCTCTACAAGGAATTCAAGGGTTTGGTTTCTTTGCTTGCTCCATGCACCTGCCACCGCTACCACCTGCGGGCACCTGGGGTGTTTCACACGCAACTATGGTGCCCACACTCGAGAGGGGTTCTCGTTCAGATGCTGGCTTAGTTTGATTTCTATTGCTGTGGTAAAACCGTATTACCGAAAGCAGCCTGGGGAGGAAAGGGTTTATTTGGCTTGCAGGTTCCAGTCCATCTTCAGGGCAAGTGAAGACAGGAAGTGAAGCAGAGGCCATGGAGGAGTGCTGACTGCTGGCTGCTCAGTCTGCTTTCTTACACCACCCAGGACCACTGGGGGCTGAAGGCGGTGACACCGCCCACAGTGGGTCCCCCACATCAATCATCCATCAAGAAAGTGCTGCTCTGATCGCCTGTAGAAGCTTTTTCTCACTTGGGGTTCCTCTTCCCAGACAGCTCTAGCTGGTCTCAAGTTGACAAGCAAACCAGTCAGGACAGACGTCCAGCGCACAGAGCACTCTGCAAGTGTGGCTCTTCTGTGCTCACAGCGACAGTCAGAGCTATACGCTGCATTTCAGAGACAGACTTGAGTCACAGACAGGCTTTCCTAAGTTGTCCAAAGGCAATGGCAGGTAAGTGAATAGTGATAACCATTTTTCAAACCCAGCCGTTTAGGCTCTGGGATACATTGTAACTAGTCTATGAAGATCCATAGGGTGGATTCAAGACTCAGAAGAGGCTGGCCTTGTAGAAACCGGCTACAGCAAACCTTCCGAGGCTGGAGTGCCTGCCACAGAACACAGGGCCTGAACCATGATCCTTCTATCTCTCTGATGAGGCCAGGCCCTCAGATGGAGGAGGGGAGCCTGGAGTGGAGCCTCCTGTTATTACATTGATGACAGCCTGGTTTGTGCGCCATGACTCAGGAGCCTACTGGTTGGTAACTGCCATGGGGAGTTTTCTTGGTCAAGTCATCTGGGAAGAGGGAGCCTCAGCTGAGAAAATGCCTTCATCATATGGGCCTGTGGGCATTTTCTTGATAATGATTGACGTGGAAAGGCCCAGATCACTGTGGGCAGCTCCACCCTTGGGCAAGCGATCCTGGGAGGAATAAGTTAGTCGAATGTGAGTCTGGAGAGCAGGTCAGGGAGCAGCATCCCCCATGGTCTCTGCTTGAGTTCCTCTCTCCATGCTCCGGCCCTGCTTGAGCTCCGGCCTTGGCTTCCCTCAGTGCTGGACTGTGATTTGACTGGATCCTTCCCAAGTTGTTTCTGGCCATGGTGTTGATCACAGCAATAGAAAGCAGACGAGAATAGCCCTCCAAAAAGACTGGCTTCGTATCAGTGTCTCAGTGGGACAGCTGCCTGGCTTTGTGAGCTCTTTAAGCCATTTGATTGCCAGGTAGAAAGGGAACAGATGCTAAATGAAGGGACTTAAGACTCTGAGGAAATGGTGTTGCCATTACGTAATGGGTCAGGGAGGAGAGCGGATACTGTGCAGGGCAACGCTCAGGGCACCTTGGACCACTGTGTCCAGTAGTTAAAGTTAACAGAAGCCACAGCAGCAGAGACAAACATCTACAAGTGTAGATCCTCCAGGATCCTCCATAGCAAAGAGCCTGGGCCGACTGTAGTCTGGCTGTGGAACAGACGGTGAGGTGGTAACCCCGGCTCAAAGCCGACCACTCATGTGCGCTGACTGTGTGCCTCTCTCATCGTGATTCCCACATCTGCGCTGTGGGGAAGACAGTAACGCATACCTGACATAGTAATTGTGAGAATTAAATGAGGCCTGTAAAGTCCTTAGAACAGGGCCCGGCATGTAACAGACACCATAAATGTGGGCGCCTAACAAAGTAAAGGAGTAAGACACAAAAAGGCAGCCATAAATACCATTTTAGCCTCGGGACCACGTGTAAAACTGAGACCAGCGCACATAAAATTCTGTGCAGAGATGCTTATGAGTTTTATCTGGAATAGGAAAAAACTGGAAAGGAAACAAACATAGATGCCCTTGAAGCTAATGGATGGTTATACAAGCTGTAGCAATCCACAGCACCGCGTGTTTACTACTCAGCTGTAAACAGAACTCTTGATGCGCACGACAACCTCAGGGAATCTTCAGAAAACCACGCCCAGTGACAAAAGACAGTTGTAAAAGGTTACACAGGGCCTGACCACGTACAGAACATTCCTGAACTGACAGCCTCATAGGGATAAGCTAACTGGTTGATGCCAAGAGTTAAGAGGATGTGGTGGAGGGGAGAACGTGAGCCTGGCACCTGGGGACCTTGGTGGTGACGGAAATGTTCGGTATGTTTACATGGTGGCACATGACTGTCATCCAGCACTTGGGAGGATGATGGTGAGTTTGAAGCCAGCATAGGGCGGGGGATGACGAAAAGAAAAATCTTCTTCTTCATATTGGCGGTATCGATGTCTCCTCCCTGGCTGCAGTATTGTGCTAGAACTCTGCGGGTGTTGCTATTGAGGACGTGTGAGAAGGGGACCTGCTGCTGTCTTGTTTCTCACAACTATGGTTACAACAATGAACAAAGTTTAATTAAAATATGGTACCCAGGTGTGGTGGCACACGCCTGCAATCCTGGCGCCTGGCAGGCAGAGGCAAGCAGATCTCTGGGAGTTTGAGGCTGGCCTGCTCTACATAGTGAGTTCCAGGCCAGCCAGGGCTGCATAGTGAGACCCCGTATCAGGGTGCGGGGGATGGCAGGAGTTTAGCTGGGTGGTAAAGTCAATTATGTATGAGTACTTGATTCAATACTCAGTACTCTGACCCCTTCAGAATGGTGGGGTACAAGGTGAGGGTGTTGCTCGGGTGACAGACTCCTTGGCTGGCAGGTCCAGAGTCCTGGCTTTGACCCTCAGCACTACTCAAACAGTGTGGCGGTGCATGCTTGTGACCTCAGAGCTCTGGAGGCAGAGGCAGGGGGATCTGTAGTGTGTCACGCTTTGGTTGTATGACATAGAGAAACCAAGTTGGAACTGGCCTGGAAATTTCTTTCCTAGTGGTTAACTTTTGTAGCCAAAAGGTACCGCGCAGTCCCCCCGGGGGAGAAGACTCAAGGGTGGACTCGTCCAGTGGTGAATGTCATAGCCGCAGTACCAAGCTGCCTGGCCAGATGCGCCCACAGGCATAATAGTGGTGCGGCTGGTCTGGGTTAACCAGCCGCTCTTTGATTGGATGTGAGGCCTGCGCCACAGGAGTGAATTCATGCCTGCATGGCTCACAACCACCTGTAATGAGATCTGGGGCCCTCATGAGGAAGAGACCTGGTCAGTCATCCTCATCAACTTAGACCATGAAACCCAGCATGGAAGAGTTCAACACAACCAGCATTATACGGGCTGCCCATGTATGCTTCAGCATTGCAGAGACCTGGTCAGTCATCCTCATCAACTTAGACCATGAAACCCAGCATGGAAGAGTTCAACACAACCGCCATTATACGGGCTGTCCATATATGCTTCAGCATTGCAGGGCACACATTTCATTTCATTCACTTTAAACCTGGTTAAAAACCCATGCCTGGAGAGGTCATGGGGTGGTCATGGAGCTGGAGAGTGTGTGTGTGGGGGGACTGTTGTTTTGCTAAATGGACATGCTAAATGTCTTCTAAATATTGCTGTTTATGTTCATAGATTAATGCTGTTTTCAGCATTGGTCAGAAAAAAAAATGTTTTGCAGTGGGCAGCAGTCAATACAGAGACTTATAACTTCCAAAGATCTCAGAGTAAGTGGCTGCTGCATGCTCAGCTCAAAACAGAGCTTCTGTGTCAGCCTGTAAGGAAGTAGGGAAGATCACGGAGGAGGTGGATGGATGAGCCAGAAGACTGGAGCGTGCTGGGAAATGCCGCAGACCTGTTCTGGCTGTCGCGCCCACTCTTCAGAGTGCTAAAGTGGCTCTGTGAGTGGCAGCAAAGCCCTGTGGAGAATGGAATGTTTTAACCATGCCTGTTTCCTGAAGGCCATTGCTCCTATTGAGAGAGCTTGGGGCAGGACTGGAGAGATGGCTCAGTGTTTAAGAGCTCTGGCTGCTCTTCCAGAAGACGAGGGTTTGCTTCTTAGCACACATGTGACAACTAACCACTGTCTGTATCTACAACCCAGGGAATGCAACACTCTCTTCTGTGCATGGGCACACACATGGTGACAGACATGCTGTAGGCAACAGACACATAGAATTTAAAAAGAAAGAAAGCTTGGGGTCGGGGAGTGGGCTGCAGAGATGGCCCAGAGGTTAAGAGCACTCCCTGCTCTTCCAGAGAACCAGAGTTTGGTTGTCTGCACCCCCATCAGGCAGCTCACAGTTGCCTGTAACTGCAGCTCTAGGGGATCACACACCCTCTTCTGGCCTCTCTGGGCATCCACACACATGGCATATGCACACACACACACACACACACGGCATATGCACACACAGATACACATTGTCTTAGTTGGGGTTTCTATTTCTGTGAAGAGACTCCATGACTATGGCAACTCTTATAAAGGAAAATATTTGATTGGGGTGGCTTACAGTTCAGAGTTTCAGTCCATGACCATCATGGTGGAACACGACTGTTTGCAGTCAGACATGTAATGAAGAAGGAGCCAAGTGTCCTACATTTTGACACACAGGCAACAGGAAGTGAACTGAAGTACTTGGTGTGGCTCGGGCATATATGCGACCTCAAAGCCCACCTGGGGTGACAGACTTCCTTCAACAAGGCCACACCTACTCCAGCAAAGCCACACCTCATAATAGTAGCATACCCTATGAGCCATCCATAAGAACATTCACTAAATGCCCAAGTGTCTGCGGGCAGAGCTGAGCAGGATATGACCGTGGGGAGGGTCTAGGTTGTTAGTCTCACAGTATCCGGAACTTACTGACCCAAGCTGAGACGTCCAGGCTCATGAACTGAATAACTGCTGGGTTCTTGGACCTCCTATTGGTAGACAGCCATTGTCTGATTAGATGTACCACAGCCTGAAAAATAATCTAATAAATCCCATATATACATACATACATATATATATGTGTGCATATTCATATACATATATGTATGTGTATCTCTTTGTGTGTACTCATTTTATAAGTTCTGTTTCTCTACAGAACCCTGACTCACTAATACAAATTTTGGCACCAGAAGTGATTCTAGACAACAGAAATATAAGAATGAATCTTTTAAATATCTGGAATAGGATGCCCAATTTGTACCTATAGTTTCTGAAGCCCTCCAGTTACTGAAGCTTCTCCTAGAAGCTCAGAGAGTCCTGAGGCCTATGGTGTGAACTGAATGCCTGTGGTGTAGACACTGAGTGCCTATGGTATAAACACTGAATGCCTGTGGTGTGGACACTGAATGCCTATGGTGTGAACACTGAATGCCTATGGTGTGGACACTGAATGCCTATGGTGTGAACATCCAATGCCTATGGTGTGGACACTGAACACCTGTGGTGTGAACATCCAATGCCTGTGGTATGAACTCCAAATGCCTGTGGTGTGAACACCGAATGCCTGTGGTGTGAACATCCAATGCCTGTGGTGTGAACATCCAATGCCTGTGGTGTGAACACCAAATGCCTTTGGTGGGAACATCCAATGCCTGTGGTGTGAACTATTTTACAAAGCAAAGAAGACAAATGCTTTTGATTATCCTGATTCACCAACTGTGAGAGGTAGTGAATTTGATAGAAATAAGGAAAGTGATGCTGCTGGTTGGTTGTTCCTAGCCTCTGAATAAATTGTAAAAGGAAGAGCCAGGCAGTGGTGGTGTGTGCTTTTAATCCTGGCAGTTGGGAGGCAGAGACTGGAGAATCTCTGAGTTCGAGACCAGCCTGTTCTACAGAGTAAGTTCCAGGACAGCCAGGGCTATTGCTCCCCTCCCGCAAAAGTCCAAAGTTTCTTCCAAGGCTCATGACAATCTCTTAATTGTAACCCCTATAAATTCGAAAGAAAATGATTACATATTTCCAATATTCAAGACATGGTATATACATTACTGTTCCAAAAGGGAGGATAGTAAGGAAATACTGGACCAAAACAAGACTGAAAACCAGCTGGGCAAACTCCAGTCTCTGTATCTCCATGATATCAAAGGCCTCTTCAGATCTCCAACTCCTTTCAGATTTGTTGACTGTCAGGGTCCAGCCTCGACAGGGTTAGCATGTCCCAGGGTAGGACATGTAGATTAGAAATCCTAGGCAGATAGAACAGACATACAAAAGAAAATGACAGATACAGAATTAGAACCAGGAGGGAAATCCAGTAGTACTGAATTCACCCACATTTATTTTCCATGCTTATATACCCCAATCCAAAAAGGGGGGAGGAGAAGGCAAAAAACTGCTTTAACATGATATAAAGAATAACATGATAAAGATAAAGAGCAATTACCTCTTTAATATCTAAAGTATACCCTGAGTTAAGTATTCTGTTTGTTTAGGCAGGACATATATCCTGTAGGCAAGCATCCTGTAGGCAGCCACTCCCTAGGTCAAACCTCCTGTCTTATCCTTGTAGGAGCAGGAATAGCCTGAACTCTCTGACCTTTGATCAAGGTGGAACAGACCCACATCTGTGGGCTCCCACAGTTGACTGCAACACACTTCTCTTTCTCTGGGGCTGGTTCCACTCCCTGTTAGCTTTTCTTGGCAGGTATCCCATGACTCTGGCATCTCCAACATCTTAGGACCTCTGAGGTAATCTAGGCTACGTCTTCACAGCTTCACACAATGGCCTCTTGACTGCACGTAGGAATCTCCTTGGCACATGCGTGGCTTCAGCAGCTTTCCTTAGTCATGGAGCAAAATTCTGTAGCCCCTTTCTTGTATTCTAAAGCCAGAACCACATGGCCAAAGCTTCCAGGTTCTGTGGTTTGCTGGGGCTGAACATGGCCCCTCCTTCAATCACGTCTTCACCAGCTTTCTCTTTTCAGTGGTTTCCTTCACTGTCTAAGCTTGGCTGTCCTGGAACACTCTTTGTAGACCAGGCTGCCTTGAACTCAGAGACCCATCAAATTCTGCTTTCTGAGTGCTGGGAGTAAAGGTGTGCACCACTACACCTGGCTCCAAGCTTTTCTTTAATTCTTTTTCGGAAGTTGGAAGCGTAGCTGGGAGGGGTCTTGATCTGAGGCCACCACTCCTTTCATTCCATGAGGCATCAGGCTTGGTTTTGATCTCTTTATACTTCCTGGTTCCACTTTCTTCCTCAAACAGTTCATTTTGTAATTCTTTTGCTCAGTTTGCTCCATTTCGTTATAAATCTGCATAAGTATCACCACTGATAGCCAAGCAACACAGTCAATACTAGGCTGTCTTGAAATCTCCTCTGCTAAAGCTGTTAATTTAAAACACCTCAATTTAGCCTCAGGCAGATTTTTTGGAAAAGAGCAGAAAAGAGCTACATTCTTCATCAAGATATCACAAAAGAGTCTCTAGGCTGCATATTAATATTCTTCTACTAGGAAAGCTCTTGAGCCAGGCCCCACAGTTCTTTAAATTATACTCAGCACTGCTGTCTTCCATGCTCCTACTGGTATGGCCCATTAAATTGTACTTAAAACATTTCACTGCCTTCCTAATCCAAAGTCCCAAAGTCCACATTCCTCCAAACAAAAACATTGCAGCAATACCCCAATACCCCAATCCCTGGTACCAACTCTGTCTGTTTGTATTGCTATGAAGCAACACCAAGACCATGGAAACTCTTATAAAGGAAAGCATTTAATTGGGGCTGGCTTATAGTACAGAGGTTTATTCCATTATTATCATGGTGGGAAACATGGCAGTATGCAGGCAGACATGGTGCTGGAGAAGTACCTGGGAGTTCTACATCTGGATCAACAAAGAGATAGATCAGGAGGCAGAGGCAGGCGGATCTCTGTGAGTTTGAGACCAGCCTGATCTACAACAGCTAGTTCCAGGACAGGCTCCAAAACCACAGAGAAACCCTGCCTCGAAAAACAAAAACAAAAACAAAACAAAACAAAAAAAACCACAAAGAGATAGAGTTACTAGGCCTGTCTCAAGCATCTGAAACCTCAGACACCCCCCCACCACCACCCCATGACACACTTCCAACAGGGCTACACCTCCAATAGTGCCACTCCCTATGAGTCAATGGGGGCCATTTTTATTCAAACCACCACAGAAGGTCTCTAAGTGTACCCTGGAAGAGCATCTCCTCTCCAGGAGCCACAGAGCTCAAACTGCAGAAAATCAAACTCAAGTCTTCATTATAAGGTTGGCTGAATCACAGCAAAAATTCAAGTCCCTGCCTTGGAGGTTGTTGGTAGTTGAAGCACAGGCATTCATTGGTAAAGAATGTCATCGTGTAAGTTGGGGTGGAGATGTACGGGAGGACCCCACTGGAGCTGAGAACTTTGAGCCCTCAGATTCTTAAGGGTTTATCTCACCTGGTGAGGAAGTCTCTCCATCCTCAGCAGAAGATGTACTCACACTCCCACCCCATGAAATATTGCCCCATTCCCCTTTTACTGATGAAATCAGTGCTTCATGGCCTGCTCACCAAGCAGTGATTTCTGTGAAGGAAATGCCAGACAGGACAGCACAGATGCCCCTCGGGAGCCACCAAGAGTTGGCTCTAGACAAATAGTTAGACTTAAGGCTAAGCAAGCTCCTGGAGGGAGAGAGAAAGAGCAGTTCATGAGGAGATGAGCTACACTAATAAGGAGCTTAAGGAGTTTGCTGATTCATTCAAGCAGAAGTCTGGGGACTCTGTGAGGAAATGGATTTTAAGAGTGGGGGGGATAATGGCGGAAGGAACATTAAACTGAAAAGACCGAATTTATTGATATGGGCCCCCTGAATGGAGATTTGGGGTTTAACATGGAAGCTTGCACAGTTAAAATGTATCAAAAGTTTTTATAAAGCATTTGTCAAAAGACGGTCTACTGAAAAGGGGCTGGAGATGCTGATGTCCCTTCATTTGGTGCTGATGAAGGAGTCTTAAGGTCCAGGGAAATTGCAAGGCTGGACTGGGTACGTTGTGTCATACCGAATCCTCCACAGTGGGAAGGCCCAGATTTATCCTTTATTAATCCTGTAAGACGCAAAATTGTGAGGGGGCACATTTGTATTTCTCCTAGAACCCATGACTGAGAGAGCTCTTGGCTCCTTTAACAGTGCTGGGTATGGGTTCAACCATATGAATCTGGGCTTAAAGACCATGATTGGTTATTCCCATAAGATTTATTCCGCTATTGCACCAGTGGGCATATCTTGTCAGGCCAGTTACAATGTGCAAGGTTCACATCTGGGTGAGATTAAGGATTACTGTTCTCTGGCAACATGTGTAGCACCTTCCAATGACATAAAAGCTTCCCCAGTGAAGCTTCCAGGTCAGTTACAGCTTGATTTCTCCATGTTCTGTGAGCCAAGTACGTACTGTGTTTATTAAACACAGAGATTCCCCCACACACACCCACACACACATAAATTGGTCAGTGGCAGAGATTAAAAGACTGTAGTGACCGGCCCTAAATGAGACAAACATATCACACCCAACCCCACAAGGCTCAGGGATCCTAGAGGAAGAGGAGGATAAAAGATTGTAAGAGCCAGAGGTGATCAATAGCGTCATAGAATCAGCATTTTTCAGATACCACGTTGTACGTATGAACTCACAGAGAGTGTGACAGCATTCATAAGACCCACAGACGCTCCAGACAGACAAAATCCAGC
Organism: Chionomys nivalis; assembly: GCF_950005125.1. NCBI lineage: Eukaryota > Metazoa > Chordata > Mammalia > Rodentia > Cricetidae > Chionomys > Chionomys nivalis. The sequence continues at coordinate 8,979,954 of NC_080103.1, read as the reverse complement.
ATAGAGGGGAAAGGTGGTCATGAAATCTCCCCTCAGCTGAGGAGCTATTGGCTTTTGATGCCACTGTCAGAGGGAGCGTCAGTCTTCTTAGTGCTGTGGACCCCTGGTTAGTTGACTTTGTACCAGAGCTGGCACCCTTGCAAGGACTGGGTGAACGACACAAACTGGATTTGATGGGGAAAGAAGAAGAAAAGAAGAACTCTGAAACTTGGGTAGGAAGGGGTAGGAAGGGGCAGGAGGGTTATTGAGAGAGTTTGAGGTGTGGTGAATAGGTTCAGGGTACACTGTATGAAGTTCTCAGGGAATCAGTAAAATATCATTTTTCAAAGCATTATAAATAAATTTAAGTAGTTTTTCTAGTGTAAAAGAGAGAGGGAGAGAGAGAGAGAGAGAGAGAGAGAGCTGGGTATGATGGCAAACATCATTAACCCCAGCACTCAGGAGGCAGAGGCAGGCAGGTCTCTGAGAATTTGAGGAGAGCCTGGTCTACAAAGAGAGTTACAGAATAGCTAGGGCAACACAGAGAAGCTCTGTCTCAAAAAAAACCAAAAAGGGAAAAAAGAAAAAAAAAAGAGAAAGAAAAGAAATTACATGTGGGGACTGGTAAGATGTCCCATGGTTAAAAGCACTTCAACGTCCCCACAGCCCATCCACTGAGTGCAGTCCCCAAAACTCCTGAGTCCTGTCGCGTTTCCATTGCTATGAAGAAACACCATGACCAAAAGCAAGCTGGAGAGGAAAGGGTTTGTTTGCCTTTCACTTCTCCATCATAATCACTGAAGGGAGTCGGGACAGGAACTCAAACAGGGTAGGAAACTGGAGGCAGGAGCTGATGCAGAGGCCATGGAGGAGTGCTGCCTACCGCCTTGCTCCTCTTGGTTTGCTCAGCCTGCTTTCTTTTTTTTTCTTTTTTCTTTTTTTTTTTTTTTTTTTTTTTTTTTTTTTTTTTTTTTTTGGTTTTTCGAGACAGGGTTTCTCTGTAGTTTTGGAGCCTGTCCTGGAACTAGCTCTGTAGACCAGGCTGGTCTCGAACTCACAGAGATCCACCTGCCTCTGCCTCCCGAGTGCTGGGATTAAAGGCGTGCACCACCATTGCCCGGCTCAGCCTGCTTTCTTATAGACTGCAGGACCATCAGCCCAGGGATGGCACCATCCACAGTGGGCTCAGCCTTCCCTCATCATTCACTAATTAAGAAAATGCCCCAAGGCTTCCCTACAGCCCAATTCTATTTAGGCAAGAGGTATCTCTGATGTCTCTAGCTTGTGTCAAGTTGACATAAAACCAGCTGGCTAGCACACCACATAAAGATGGGAGGAGAGAACCAACTCTACAAAGTTGATCTCTGACCTCCATGGCATGTGTGCATTCATACATGCACACACACACACACACACACTAATTAAACTTTTTAAAAATAAGTTATGTATGTGGGCCGGGGTATTTAGTTCAGTAATAGGGTGCTTGCCTAGCATACCTTGGGCCTGCATCAATCCTCAGCACTGTAACAAATAAATAATCAAATAAACAAAAATGAGCTGGGCATGGTCACATACATCTTTAACCCCAGCCCTTGAGAGGCAGAAGCAGGCTGATCTACGTGAGTTCAAGACAAACCTGGTCTACACTGTGAGTTCCATGACAGCCAGAGCTACATAGTGAGACCCTGTCTCAAAACCAAAATTGATTGAATGAATCAATAAATCAAACAAGCAACAAAATAAAACAAAACAGAAGTAACTTATATTCCTGGATAGAAAATGTTTAAAGATTTACTCAATTTTATGCATATGGGCATTTTGTGTACCACCCCTGTGCTAGTGCCCTTGAAGGCCAGAAAAGGGTGTTGGAGCCCATGGAACTGGAGTTACAGACAGTTGCAAGATGCCATGTAGAAGCTAAGACTCAAACCCAGGTCCTCTGGAAGAGCAATCAGTGCTTTTAACCACCGAGCATCTCTGCAGCCCCGTGCACAGAAAATTGTAATACAAAAATGTCCCTTTCCCCTCAGCCTCCTCTCATCCCTGCTCCCCTGCCCTGACTCCCCTGCACCAGCTTCCCTGCCCTGGCAGGTGACCTTCCCTGAGTGGTTCCTTCCCAAGCATCTGACAAGCAGTTTCTTTGCCCATGGACCTCTCCTCGGATCTTACATGCAGCTCCCTGTATCTGCTTCCACATCAAGTCCTACTCCACCCCACACATCCCTGGCAGTGAGACCCTGTCTTTGTGGCCCTGCCTCCCAACAGTGGCCAGCAGCAGTCTGTCCCCTTTGGACCTTCTGCAAATGATGCTACCATCTTCCCTGATGGTAAGGGGCACACATTCTCTGTCTCCTTCAAAGCCTTTGTCCCTTCTCTGCAGATGGCAAATGGTGCCAAACTTAAGACTCAGCTTCAGATCAAAGACTATTTGCAGGATGGGGCTTGAAATTCTGAGGCAGTGCACCGGAAAAATCTCTCGGGCAAAATCAAAGGCTTCTAAAACTCTTAAACCTGCACCTATTAAAACTCTGTTCTGACATGGCTTTGGGGCTGTTAAACAAGCTTGTGGCTTTCCCAGAGTCCAGAATCCAAACCCCAGAACTCATGTTGGTCAGCTCACAGACACCTGTATGTAATCTTGGCTCTCTATTACCCTCTTCCATCCTGTGGTTATCTAAATGCACACGTGCAAACATGCAAACATGCATATACACAAATAAAAATAACACACGATTTTGAAGCTAGGTGTAGGTGTTTTACTTTTGTTAGCCCAGCACTGAGGCAGGAGGATCACTATGACTTCAAGGCCAGCTTGGGCTACACAATGAGACCTAAGGAGAATCTGCCTCAAAATCAGATCCCTCCCCAAACACCAGGGGCTTTGTAGGAGCCTGATGACATTCATGTTGAGGATGGACAGTATAAAAGCTGTTAAGGTTAAAATGGTAAACTCATAAACATTGGGGTGAAAACCAGGACTGCAGCTGCGTTTGCAATATCCAAGCTGGTCGTGTACGGCCGGCTAAGGGTTTCTGTGCGTCCTCGCCTTGAAGAACTTACAGCATGGTTGCCCTTCCCATGGACTTGCTTCTTGGGCTCTTATTTGGAGCAGTCTGGACCAAGGGTAAGGACAGCCTCTAACAGGCTCCTACCTGTCCCAGGCTAGGGTCCTCTCCAGACAGCTAGCCTTAGTTTTATTTCTGTTGCTGTTTGATAAAACACCTGGACCCAAAGCAACTTAGATGTGGAAGGGTTCATTTTAGTTCGTAGTTCCAGGATCCAGTCCATCATAGTAAGGACGTCAAGGCAGCCGAACCCTGAAACAGCTAGCCACATCACCCCATCCAAAGCAGAGGGAAAGGAATGGCGCATGCGTTTGGCTCATCCTCTCTACTCTTACACAGGCCAAGAACCAGGTTAAAGAAACCAGTGCCTGCCTTGACGTGAATGTTTTGGGGATTGACTTGGCTGGGGCAAAGGGAATCAAGAAATGGCAGGCGTGAGTGCAGAAAAGCTGGGGTTGGGTGGGCCCTGAGCACTGACGGAGACATGGCAGCCGCCAAGACCCTCAGTGCGCTTATTCTACACAGCTCTTGTCCGCGTGAGGGTTTTCTATTGCTGTGATGGAACACATGACCAAAAGCAAGCTGGGGAGGAGAGGGTTTATTTGGCTGACACTTCCACCCTGTAGTCCATCGTGAAGGAGTCAGGACAGAAAGTCAAGGAGGGCAGAGACCTGAGGTGGGAGCTGATGTAGAGGACTTGGGGTACTACCTTGATCCTCATGGCTTGCTCAACTTGCTTTCATATTGAATCCAGGACCACCAGCCCAGGGATGGCACCACCCACAATGGGCTGGGCCCTTCGACATCAATCACTAATTAAGAAAATGCCCTACAGCTGAATCTTATGGAAACATTTTCTCAACTGAGGTTCCCTCCTTGCAATTAATGATAGCTTGGGCCAAGTTGACAGAAAACTCGCCAGCACAGCTTTGTGGGGATCCCTGAGTAAATGAAGTCCTGAGCGAACATGTCTTGCTGACACAGGTGTGACCATGCCAAAGACTCCGATGCTTCGGCCCATGGGAGTGGCAAAGCCTTTCCCTGGTGAGACTCAGGTCGATGGCAATGCTTTCTGCGGTGGGGGGGGTGGTGTGTGTGTGTCCAAATTCCAGGTCTGAGCAGTGCGTGCAAACACTAAAACTGCAATGTGCTTTCTGGAAGGCCCAGCCTGGGACTGCCTAGCTGCAGAGCCTCCTACGGGAACTCACCACTGTCCCCTACTGTCGTTAACTGGGTGAAGTTCCAGATTGTTGCGGCTGAGAGTGTGCCTGCCCCACCCGACCTTAGCTTTTATATATGTGTGTCTGCCCTTCCTTATTTCTTCTCCACAGGTCCCAGGAGCCAAACTTGGGGCTTGATACAGTTGAATGAAGTGGGTCTGTCATATACAGCTTACTGAGATGTTATCAGGAGGAGGACCCTATGCTTGGTACTTCCTGCACTCAGTGATAACATTCACACTCAGAGCAAAGAAAGGCCTTGCCATTTCCCCGAGTTTGTCCTGTGTAAATGCAGCCTGGCCATTCCTGTGTGTTTGCAGGACTGGGCTCGTTGACACACGCTCATGTTTGTATCAACACCACACATCCAGCTCTCCATAGTGCCACCCACATTCTGAGTGGGGTCTTCCCACACACTCCAGAGAGACCCTCACTGAGACGCTTCCCAAGTATGGCAAGTTGACAGTATGGGGCTGGTAGACGGGAAGCTAGATACGGGGACTCGAGGAAAACTGCAGCTGCCTCCTAGTGGCTGAGACGGAGTTAGCTCTCGCCACGGTGAAACTGTAAGCTGGGCGTGTAAATGCGCAAAGGAAGAGAACACAGTCAATTAATAGCCCAGACCCTACCAAGGTCAAAGACTAGTGTGTCAGTCAGAGTTTCTATTGCTGTGATAAAACACCATGACCAAAAGCAGATTAGGGATGAAAGGGCTGACTTCACCTTACACTCCACATCACACTCCATTGCTAAGCCAAGTCCAAGCAGGAACTTAAACAGGGCAGGAACCTGGAGGCAGGAACTGATGCAGAGGCCATGGAGGAGTGCGGCTTACTGGCTTGCTCCCCAAACTTGATCAGCCTGTTTTCTTATAGCACCCAGGATCCCCAGCTCAGGGGCAGTACCACCCACAGTGAGCTGGGCCCACCCCCATCAATCCAGTCCAGAAAATACATCCGTAGCCTTGCCCACAGGCCATTCTGGGGTGGGGGACATTTTCTCAGTTGTGATTTCCTTGTCTCATTGACTCCACGTGTCTCAAGCTGATATAAAAAGTAGCTAGCCCAGGCAGCAGTTATCGCAGTCAGCTAACGGCCAGGAGGCTCTCAAGAGCTAACAAAGCACAAGTCAGAGATGGACAAGGTGAGGGCCTGCCACCACCACCCAGTCCTGTAGCTGAACAAGGAGTGTGGGAACAGCGCATTGATTGATCCCCTGGTGGGTCAGGGGACAGGTACAGAGCATGTGGTCTGATGCTTGAGAATTAACCCATCTCAATAGAAATGACCCCAGAAAAGCCAGGAAATTATCCAGTTCCTGCCGTAAGTCCCCCAGTATCCCCTACACGGAAGCTGCACGGTGCCCGCCTCTTGCGGCCTCCAGGGCATTGCTTTCTATGGTCCTGCTTCCCACCATCGACCCTTAAGCTTTCTCAATAATAACGACTCTTTACTAAACTCATTCTTCTTATCTATGAAATTTATTCTCGGGGTGGTGCAACGAGGTCCCAGGGCTGTGGGAGTTTAGTGTGGCCATGTGAGTCTGGGCAGCAACCTAGCTCCTAACTCCTGAGTTTCACACTTCTGAGGGGAAGAGTCCCTCTCGTTCGCTTTCTCTGTCTTTTTTTTTCCCACAGGGTCTCAAGAACTGGGTATCTCTGGGTGACTGGAACACTCTACACTGACCAGACATCTGCCTTCCTCTCTCTCTCCAAATGCTGGATTGAAGGTGAGTGTCTCTACACCTGTCCCTGTGTTTTGTGGTCTCCTCCTCCTCTCCCTTCTCCTTTTCCTCCTCCTCCCCTCCTCCTTCTTTTCTGTTTGTTTGGTTTTGAAGACAGGGTGACCTCAAGTTCACTAGTAACTGAAGCTGGCTTTGAATTTCTGATAGTCCTGCTTCTACCTCCTGGGTGCTGGAATCACTGGTGTGCGCCACCTGGTGGAGGAAGTAAGCATAGGAATAACTTGTCCACCTGGAGCTCCACATGGCTTGGGCCAAAATGCGGGAAACCTAGGAACCTTATCTGTATGTACTGGGCACACAACACCCTCTCCAAGCAATGCAGCAAACAGCCTGTCAGCAACCTGGGGCCCTCACCTACACTGAGCTGCATACATACTCGCCCCATCTCAACAAGGGAACAAGTTTTCCTCCCTAGAGTCTATTTAACCATACTGTGGTTGTGTGTGAGTATAAGGGTGGGAATTAGGCCCAGACTGGTTTAGGACACGTTTGTTACTTTTTGTTGCTGATAAAACACCATGCCCTAAAGCAACTTATGGGGAAAAATTTATTTTTTGCTTGTGGTTCTAGAGAGAGTCCATATGGCAGATGCGGCATAGCGACAGGCCCTGTGTCAAGAAGCTGAACGCTCACTTCTTTGGCAACCTGCGGAAAGCAGAGGAGAAGGAAGCTGCAGTGGAATGGGGCTAATGCTCTCAGTGCCTTCCCCGAATCATGCACTTCTCCCAGCAAGACTGCACCTCCCCAAACAGTGCCTGTGGGTGACATTTCTCATTGGGCCCACCACAGAGTACACATACAGGAAGGACACTGTCCTCGGGATGGACTTGCAGGGAAAACCTTCATTTACTCCCTTACCTCTCTGCATAATCGGGTGTGCGTGCTATTAAAACTCAGATGCATCACGCACAGTGAGCACGCCTGCCAATAAGCATCTGTGCCTACAGCTTGGAAGAGGACCCAGGTTCAGTTCCCAGCACCTACGTGGTGACTCGTGACTGCTGTTCCTTTGGAGACAAGGCCACACATGCGCAGAAAATACAGTCTCCAAGTGGACTACAAACCCCAAAATGCCCAGAGCCCTTTAAAAATGGGCGTTCCAACCCGCCCTCTCTCTCTTCTCTCGCGCTCCCCCCTCCTCTTCTCCTTTCGTCTCTTCACTCCCGTTCCTTGTATGTTACCCTCCCCCATTAAAGTTTACCCACGTGGGACCCCGCGTGTCTTGTCTCTCCTTCCCCAACCCCGCGCGTCTCGTGTCTCCCCCTCCCGAACAACACCCCCCACATTTAAAAAATAGTAACATTGGTGCCGTCTGCTCGGGGACCTTCGCGCCCCGGGGCCCTCACCTGAGGCCTCGGCTCTGGGTTTTGGCGCCTCCTGGAGCTCGGGGCCTCCCCCGGGACAAGGTCAGAACCGGACGACCTGCGACCACTCCACGTGTTCCAGCCATCTCGACACGGCCCTCCCTCTCCAACCATCAGCGGCTAATTCGTGAGTTTACCTGGGCTGGCTAACCATCCCCTCTCACCTGGAGGAGGCCGGCCGAGCTCCCGGCTTCCTCTGGCGTGTCCTGGGTGTGGTTGCTAACCCCCCCTCTTCCCCCGACCTTCCGCCCTAGGCTAGACCTGTTTTTATCCGCGCCCAAAAGCCCGGGGCTTTTGGTTCTCTGTCCTCTGTTTCATTCCTTTTCTTTCTTCTTCTTCATCGTGCCCGCCGCTACGGTGCGGCCCGACCTTGGCTGAATTCGACTCAGCCAAGGTCCTACCACCCCCCCTGTGAAATCGGACGCCTTTTCACAGGGCCTGGGTGTTCGTTTCGGCTGCAACGGGCAGCCTTCGGGCTTAACTGTCCCCTCCTAGCCGAGACCCCCGTCTCCCGTCGAAAACTAGGACTGGGTCAGCTAGCCCATAGCACGGTCCCCTGGGTACTCTGACGCCTGTGTCCAGAGCAACTGTGTTCGGAGCATCTTCGGGTGCCTTCTGCGGATATTTTCACGGTTCTAGCCATGGGCGCTAAGTCTTCAAAACCAATTCCCCCTTCCTCTCCTCTGGGACAGCTGTTGGAAGCCTTATTTTCCTCACCAAACTCCACCTCTCAATTGTATATTTAAAAATATCTTTCTCACCCACTCATTCCTAGTTTTACCAACCTGCCCGGTCCCACTCTTGGGAAGGGATCTCCTAACCAAGTTGGGGGCCTTCATTTCTTTCGCACCCCCCACCCGCTTTGTTCCAGATTCGTCGGTGACGCAGCTGCTTCTTCTCCTGGCCCCACGATCTCCTGATACTAACACGCCCTTTCCTCTTCCAGCTTCCCAGGTGGACCCCCTCGTGTGGGACACCCAGAATCCTGCCGTCGCTAAACACCACTCCCCCATCGTTATTCAGTTAAAAAATCCCACCAAGTATATTACTCAAGCTCAATACCCCCTTTCTTCCCAGAGCCTCAGAGGACTAAAACCCATAATTTCTGACCTTCTAAGGAAAAAGCTGCTCCGCCCCACCTCTTCTCCCTTTAATACTCCTATACTGGCTGTTAAGAAATCTAATGGAACTTATCGTTTGGTTCAGGACCTCCGACGTATTAATTCTGCTGTTGTCCCGCTACACCCAGTTGTCCCTAACCCCCTCACCCTTCTGTCTAACATTCCTTCAGGAACCTCCCACTTCTCAGTTTTAGACCTAAAAGATGCCTTTTTCTCTATCCCTCTCAGCCCTCAATCTCAAAATATCTTCGCCTTCACCTGGACAGATCCTGATACTAACTTCTCCACACAACTAACTTGGACCGTCCTCCCTCAGGGATTCCGGGACAGCCCACATCTCTTTGGCCAGGCCCTGGCCTCTGATCTGCTCTCACTGTCCCTCCTTAAATCAAAACTGCTACTCTATGTCGATGACATTCTGCTGTGTAGCCCATCTCTGGAGACTAGTAGGACTGATACCGCCGCCTTATTAAATTTCTTATCCAAAAAGGGCTACAGAGTTTCCCCCTCTAAGGCTCAATTGTCCACCACTCAGGTAACGTATTTGGGATTAACCATAACCCCAACCCAAAAGGCCATCACTCTGGACAGAAAAAAACTAATTCAATCTCTTACAGTTCCTTCCACCAAAGAAGAGGTTTTATCATTCCTAGGAGTGGCTGGTTTCCTGCGTTCCTGGATTCCCTCCTTCTCCCTCCTTGCCCGCCCTCTATACGAAGCAGCTCTGGGCTCTCTGCATGAGCCCCTTCTCCACCCCATCACCAAGCCCTTCCGGAGACTCCAGCAGGCCCTTATCCAGGCCCCAGCACTCCATCTTCCAGATTTAACCCGCCCCTTTTCTCTCTACGTAGCAGAAAAGGAAGGTTACGCTCTGGGAGTCCTAGGTCATCAACTGGGACCCTCCTTCGCACCTGTAGCCTACCTGTCAAAGAAAATGGACCTCACCACTCAGGGCTGGGCATCCTGCATACGTGCCTTGGCGGCCGCTGAACTTCTTATTCGTGAGTCAAAAAAACTAACCTTCGGAGCACCCACTACAGTCTTCTCTCATCATAACTTGTCCAACCTCTTAACTTATAAAGGTCTACAGACCCTACCCCCTTCTCGAGTTCTTTCCCTTCAGGTGGCACTGGTGGAAGATGCCAGTCTCACATTTCAATGCTGCCCACCCCTTAATATTTCAAATCTTCTACCTCAACCTAATGTAAATGATTCCCCATCTCACTCCTGCGTCGAGGTCCTGGAAGACCTACTGCCTCACCCCTCACATGTTCAGGAGGGCAGTCTGTCCCAGGCTACTCATACCTGGTACACGGATGGCAGCTCCTTTCTATGTGATGGGACTCGCAGAGCAGGTTATGCCATAGTATCAGACACGGAGATAGTTGAGGCAAAGGCACTCCCTGCTCATACTACTAACCAGCAGGCTGAGCTGATAGCTCTCACCCGTGCCTTTCAGTTGGCCGAGGGGCAATCTTTAAATGTTTACACAGATTCTAAATATGCGTTTCATATCCTGCTGTCTCATGCGGCCATCTGGAAGGAGCGCGGGCTTCTCACAACAAAGGGAGGCTCTATTACCAACTCAGAGTATATCATGAACTTACTAAAAGCTTCCCATCTCCCTAAAGCTATAGGAATTATTCACTGCCGGTCTCATCAGTCTGACAGCTCTATTGTCTCCAAGGGAAACAATCGAGCTGACAGAGCCGCTAAGACAGCAGCACTCCAGAGCCCAGGTCTGCCTCAGCTACCTCAGGGAGTACTAACAGCACAGCCCATGGCCTCGCAGACACCTCCTGACACCAAACAGATCCTGTCCTACCTGCACCAGCTATTTCATCCCAATGAAAGAGCTTTACTTAATTTCATAAAAATATATATTAAACCAACACCTGAGGACATCAGGTTCCTAAAGGCTACCACTGCCTCCTGTGAGATCTGCCAAAAGTCAGATCCCAGGACCAAATATCGTAGCTTTCCTTTCCCTACTCACCAAGCCAGGGGCTCCCTTCCGGGAACTGACTGGCAGCTGGATTTTACTCATATGCCCACAGTTAAAAAAATTAAATATCTCCTGGTGTTGGTGGATACAATGTCTGGGTGGGTTGAAGCCTTCCCCACCTCTAACAAGAGAGCCCAGACAGTTTCTGATATCCTCCTCCGAGAAATTGTTCCGCGGTTCGGGCTCCCAACTTCTCTTCAGTCAGATAACGGCCCAGAGTTTACTTCCCAGATTTCTCAAAATCTGTCTAGGGCACTTGGAATCCCCTGGAATTTTCATATACCATACCACCCCCAGTCTTCAGGTAAGGTAGAACGGACTAACCGCTCTTTAAAGGATGCCCTCGTTAAGATGTCACAAGAACTACACCTCGACTGGGTAAGACTTTTGCCTCTGGCCCTTCTCAGGCTCCGGGCTCTCCCAAAGGGCCCTCTTTTCATTTCACCCTTTGAACTCATGTATGGGCGGCCAGTTTTAACCCCTGGCCTCCCATCGGGAACCTCTCCCCTTCCTGATCACCTGCTCACTCCCCTCCTTTTCCACCTACGTTCACTGCTGTGGGACTTCACGGATCACTCACTACCTCAACCATGTGCCAACGCATGCCCACCGCCGGTTAAAATAGGAGATAAGGTTTTATTCTCACCTCCAGGTCAACGTCCCTTACCCCTTTCCCCTAAATGGCAGGGTCCTCTCAGGGTAATTCTTCTAACTCCCACAGCTGCCAAGCTCGAGGGAATTCCTCACTGGATTCACCTGTCACATCTGAAACCGTTCATCCCTACAGCTCAGAACAATCCTCCTTACACGGTAACTCAGACGGGACCATGTTCCCTCAAGTTCCAAAGGACAACAGGTCCAACCCCCTCTACTCCAGCCTAAGGAAAACAACGGTCTCATTTTTCATTTTTTCCTCCTGTGCTAATACACCCTCCCTTTTCTAAATTCCTAAATAACCATCCAGTCGTCTCTACAGGAATCATCATCAAACACAGAGCCAAGAGGTTCAGGTGATAAGCAAATGCTTAACCAAGTTCCTGACATAACAGGTTTGTCACTGACTGCAGCAGTGACCCCTAAAATGTTAAGGAATATATGATTAAAATCTATTTCTTTTAAGACATTTTCTTTAAGCTCCAAGACACCAGCCGGACCCACCTGGACAAAGCAGACACAAGCAGAACGGAATAAGTATCATTCAATCAACGGAATAAGTATCATTTACCTTTTTTATTCTTATTCTTAACCCCTGGCCTCCTGAAGCCCACCCCCTCCACCCCACACCCCCTCCACCCCAAATCTCCCCTCTAACTTTTTTTCTTTCTACTAATGCAACTTTTGCTTTCCAGCATCCTAACGGTGACCCAGCTACTCAAGAGCCAGACAGATACAATCTCCAGACAGATGCGATTTCTTCAATCAGCCACTTGATGCCAGAGGACAAAACATCGATATGACATCATCAGGACAATAGGACGCTCCCCGGACCCCTCGACGCCCAAAGTCAGCAGGAAGCAGTCATGAGAGACCGGGCTACGCCCCTATTCCCTACCCGTTAAGACCCTAAACCCCCCCCCTCAATTTTTTTTTAATAAAACCAAAAGGGTGGAATGCTGTTCCTTTGGAGACAAGGCCACACATGCGCAGAAAATACAGTCTCCAAGTGGACTACAAACCCCAAAATGCCCAGAGCCCTTTAAAAATGGGCGTTCCAACCCGCCCTCTCTCTCTTCTCTCGCGCTCCCCCCTCCTCTTCTCCTTTCGTCTCTTCACTCCCGTTCCTTGTATGTTACCCTCCCCCATTAAAGTTTACCCACGTGGGACCCCGCGTGTCTTGTCTCTCCTTCCCCAACCCCGCGCGTCTCGTGTCTCCCCCTCCCGAACAACACCCCCGCATTTAAAAAATAGTAACAGTGACCACCTATGTAACCCCAGTCCCAGGGGATCTGACCTCCAAGGGCACCAGGCACACGTGGGCGCACAGACATACATGCAGGTAAAATACCCACAAATGAATCTAAGAAGGTGAATAACAAATTCCCTGCCTGTGCTGTGCCCCGAGCAACTTAAGTCGTCCTTCTCTTTGTCTGTGACATCGGCTTGTTGGCTTCCAGACAGGACTGAGAACATGGGGTGTTTGTCTTTGTGCGTTCACTTAACATAGTTCTCTCTCTCTCTAGGCTCATCCATGCTGCAGCATGGACTTTATTTTAAAGTGATTAAGTAATGGTTCACAATATAATAATAACAACCTGATATTTGTCATTTGTTAATTTTTGCATCAATAGGCAGCTAGATGAATTTCATATCTTCTTATTTAGCTATTTAAAAACACCTTTATTTTCTGACACTTTCTCATTAAGCCCAGGTTGGCCTAAAGCTATGTGGCTAAGGTTAGCCTCAAACAGCTGGTACTCCTGCCTCTGGGAGTACAAATGCTGGGATTACAGGGGGGCACTGTCACGCTTGGCCATAGATAACAATGTCCACTTTGGCTGCCCTTGCTTCTTCTCCTTGCCTAACTGCTCTGTCTAGGTGAAATAACATTTAAGCTATTCACTTAAAATTACTCGACACATATTAAATCTATGGAATATGATATAATTAATAAAAACAAATGATATGGAGAAATTACTTAAAATGAGTCTACTGAGAAACATGTATGAAGTGCTATCTTTGTGGAAAGAGTGACTTTCCCATGGATAGCTCTGCGTGGGAGGGTAGACGGTCGCACACCAAGTTGCTGCCAGCGATACTAGCTACTATCATCCTACAGCACGCAGTAGTCCCGGCCAGTGGGTCTGGTGGTGCGCGGCACACCCGTAGTCCCGGCCAGTGGGTCTGGTGGTGTGCGGCACACCCGTAGTCCCGGCCAGTGGGTCTGGTGGTGTGCAGCACATCACATCGTAGTCCCGGCCAGTGGGTCTGGTGGTGTGCGGCACACCCGTAGTTCCGGCCAGTGGGTCTGGTGGTGTATGACACATCACATCGTAGTCCCGGCCAGTGAAGGAGGCTATGCAAGGTTAACGTCAGTTCAGGCTTCATGTGCATTCCACACTTAGTCAGGGATTCAAAGTGAGGACGTGTCAAAAACAAACAGAAAACAATAGCAAACAAACAAAAACACAAAACAAGTTGTCGCTGGATATTGGGCTAGAGGTTGTGTTTTGCTTTTAAACATTTTAATTAATTTGGTGGCCAGAGAGATGGCTCATCAGGTAAAGGTGTCTGCTACTGAGCCTGGCCCCCGAGTTTGGCTCCTGGGACCCACATGGTAAAAGGAAAGAATGGACTCTTGAAGTTTGTCTGCTGCCTCCACAGGGGGTCATGTGTGCAACCCTTGCGCCAGAACACCTTGCAAAATAAACCAAATAATAAAAAGTTTAAAAATTAAATTAATTTTGTTCACGTGAAATTTACCCACAGTAATGTTCACAAATGGGTGCATTTATTTTCTTTGGTATATGTAATTATGTATTTGTAAATTGTAAAGATAAATCACAGGTTTCCGGGACAGTGATGGCTGCCTGAGTTATTTTTTATATTGTGTGTGTGTGTGTGTGTGTGTGTGTGTATGCGTGCACACCGGTGGCCACATCAGAGGAGGCACAGGTAGCAATCAAAGTCCAGGTGTGAGCCCAGCAGGAGGAAAGTCCCTGATGAATGAATCTCGGATAGGCAAGGCCCCGAGACCACGACTCCAGAGTGTCTTTTGCTTCTCCTGGGACTTTACATGGTTGTGGCTGCCATCTTTCTCTGGTATCTGGCATGGTGTGAATGGGTGTGGGGAGAGTCCCACTGCCTGTAGTGGAGTGTGTTTATCTCATGGAAATATCCTGATCTACTGTGGATTATGATGAAGATGATTTCCTCCTAAGCTGTACTGTCTAATTGATAGTAATAATAATGTTAGTTTACATAGAATTTTTATGATAAAAATGAAACAAGGAAGAGTCACAGCTAGAACACGTGAGCCTCTATTGAGGAGCCGTATAGACTGTGGCTTAGGTTAATGATTAAGAAAAGCAACTGAGTCCCAGGAGCCCCGCTAGCATAAATTCTTTTACCCTTAATATGTGTGTTCACAGGGTTGGAGTGCATCATAACTGAACTAAAGCTTGGAAAATAACTTAGGGTTAAACTAAGATGTTTTGTCAAATAGCTTTGAGGTGAAAATCCCAACAAGACATCTGAAGTTTTAGAAAGGCACAAGGTTGAGTGAGGAACTCTCTAAGGTCAGGGAACAAGAACAGAGCAGCCCAGTTACCATTGGCTGACGTGCCTTTCTTGATAGAACTGGTTGGGGACCAAAGCTATAGGGGAAAGAATAAAGATGAGTTAATATGAGTTAGAAGGAAAGCATCAAGAATGCGAGGAAATCACCAGAAAAATAGAGGATACAAAAGAAGAATAAAAGAAAGGCCTGAAGGAAACCATTGAGAGCGTGTGTGAGTGTCTTTCCTAAGCCCTCAGATAAAAAAGTCATAGACTTGCTGAGTCAGTGGATTCCCTTTGGGCCCTGCGCTGCTGGAGGCTGGTCCCCCAGACAGCACTCTGTGTGTGTGTGTGTGTGTGAAAACCTGAGGACAGCTCTTAGGAGTCTTTTGCCACCTTGTGGGGCCCTGGAAGCAAGCTCAGGTCATCAGTACTTTAATCTGCCGAGGCTCCCTGCCTGCCTGACAGAGAGTCTGAGGGATTTACTTTATTTTCCTCTATGTGTCTCTGTGTGTGTGTGTGTGTGTGTGTGTGTGTGCTCCTGTGTGTATGTACATGAGTGCAGGTGCCTTTGGGGCCAGAGAAGACTGTGAACTTCTCTGGAGGGGGAGTTACAGGCAGCAGCGAGCTGCCATATGGGAGCTGGGAACTGAATTTGGGTCCTCTGCAAGGGCAGAGCACACTCTTACTCATTAAGCCGTCTCTCCAGCTCCCGACACATGTGTTTAAACACCGAATCAAACTTCATCATAAAATCAGAGCTAGAGTAGCAGAATCAAATCTCATAACAGTATTTTTCTTTAAAAAAAAAAAAAAGATTGATTTAGAGGACCAAAGTTTTTATCCCAGCAGCTCATAGACCACCTCTGTGGAGACACATACACACATATACACACATTAAAAATAAACTACAAAACTAAAGAGACAAGGTATCATCATGTCTAGGTCCTATGGACTCTTTTTTTTATTAACCCCAGGCTAGCCTAGAATTTACTATGTACCCACTGCGGCCCCAACTCACAGCAATCCTGCTGCCTCAGCCTCCCAAGATCTGAGCTTATAGGCATGAGCCATCATAGCTGGTTAATCCCAAGAACTGTCGTTCGTTGTCTTCTTTGATCCTCCTGTCGTCCCCTCTCATCCCATCGTAGGCACACTGGAATCACGGACACACCACTGCCTCTGGCTTTTTACCAGATTGGGGTAATCCATCCCAGATTGGCCCCTTTACTCACTGAGCCATCTCTCCAGCCCTCTGATCCCAAGAACTCAGGCTGACTCATGTTCCTGTCTAAGGCAGAGCCCCAGAGCAGTAAGAAAACTAAAACCCAGAACACCACCATCAGAGACAAGCGAAGAGGTCTGGGTAAGAGGGAACCGGACAGGGATGAACTGGGAAGGGCTGGGGAACTGTTACGTAAGACAGCAGCAGGAGTCGCTGAGACCCTAGGAACTGATCTTGAGCCATCGCCTTCTGAAAGCTTGAGAAAGCAGCTTCCTTTCAAAAGAAAGAAGCAACGGAAAGCTGTCTAGTTCTTTCCCATGGGGCCCCCAGCCAGCACATATTGACACAGAGATTTATTATTAATTATGAAAGCTTGGCCTCCAGCTTAGGCTTGTTTTCAACAAGCTCTTATAACTTCTAATTAAACTTATAACTTATAATTCTAATTAACCCATAGTTTTTCATCTATGCCTGGCCACAGGGCTTGTTACCTCATCTCCCTACTGCACACCCTGCTCTCCCTTCCTCTTGCCGGCATGTCCTGTCTGCCTAGATTCTACTTCCTCTTCCTCTCTGTCCCCAGAAATCCGGCCTCTCCTTCCCAGCCCGGCTATTGTCCAGTCAGAGCCATCCATCTCCGCACAGTGTACAAGTATCCCACAATGGAAGACTATGAAGAGAAACTCCTACACAAGGCTATCGAGGGCTGGAGAAGTAACTCAGTGGACAGTGTGCTGGCCTGGAGTTTGCGAAGTCTGGGCTGTAAACCCAGCGCCGCACACCCTCCTCAGATGTGGAGGTACCCAGCAGCAAGCACAGCGCTTGGGAGGTGAAGCAGCCGGCCTGCTAGGACTGTGTCAGAGAAAGCAAATGACTGGACTGTGGCTCCATGGTTAAGAGCACTGGCCTTCCAGAATAACCAGAATGGAACACCAGCACACACATGGTGGCTCATAACCATCTGTAGCACCAGTTTCCTGGAGCTCCGACACTCTCTTCTGGCCTCCTTGGGCAGTACACAGATGTGTACAGACATGCATTCAGACAAACACCAAAATATGTAACATGAAAATAAATGAAGTATATATATATATATATATAATATTAAGACAAAAAAGCTGATATGGTCATGCACACCTTAAATTCCAGCAGTTGGGAGGCAGAGGCAGGCAGATCTCTGTGAGGTTGAGGCCAGACTTGTCTACCTAGTGAGTTCCAGGACAGCCAGGGCTACACAGTGAAATCCTATCTCAAAAAAAGAAAAATTCCTGACGAATCACGTTGAAGACTGTTAGCTTCTGTTCACACATACACACACACACACACACATACACGATCAATTGCCTTAAAATGATCCATTCATTCAGCCAATGATTTGTTTGGTGCAATTTTTTGCATGTTTCTATTTCAAAACTTGTTTTTTGGTTTTGGTTTTGGAATTTTTAATCCAAAGTCCTGAATGTCTGACTCCAGATGTGGCAGCTGCTAGCAGCTTTTCAAGCCTGAACCTAAGAATTTCCTTTTTTTTTTTTTTTTTTTTTTTTGATAAGATCTTACTTTATAACCTAAGCTGGCCCTCAAACTCTCGGCAACCCACCAGCCTCCCCAGTGCTGTGATAACAGGAACGAACTGCTATGCCCAGCCGGGAGAGAGCTTGTGGATGTGGCTGAATATATTTTACATGAGGATATTGTTCTGATTATTTGGGTGGCTTTAGCTGCAATCAGAAGTTTCCTTATGAGGAGAAAGGCATGGGGGGGCCTGGTCACGGGGAAGACGGAGGAGAAAGTGGGGCGTGGTAGTCACAAGCTGAGCGAGATAGCACCAGCAGCCACGAGCTGTAGCAAGGCTTTCTCTACCCTGCCAGCTCCCAAATAACCACACAGAGACTTATTAATTATGAAAGCTCGGCTCACAGCTTAGCCTTGTTCTTAACTAGCTCTTATAACTTAAATCCACCCGTATTTTTGTTAATCTACATTCTACCACGTGACTTTTACCTCTGGCCCATTTTGTGCAACTGACTCATTCAGTCTGTCTGGCATCTCTACCCTTCTTCCCAGCATTGTCTCTGCCGAGAAAATCCTACCTAGCTATTGGACTTTAACTTTATTTAAATCAATCACAGTGAGATATCTTCACACAGTGTAAAGGAATATTCCACAACAATTAGAAGCTTCAATAAGCAAGGTATAGCCTGTGTCCCGTGCATATAATCTGTAGAGGCTTGAGGATCAGAAGTTCAAGGTCATTCTTGGACTAGTCCAAGGCCAGGCTGATCTCCTGGAGACCTTGTCTAAAATATTCTTTTTAAAGGAATGAATTCTCCAGATCTGTAAAAGGGAACTGGCCTTGTCAGTGTAACTCCGAGAATAAATTGCACACCAGTCAGTCAGTCAGTCAGTCCTCATGTTCTTTTTAAAAAGCAGATGGATAAAGCACAAAAGTTACATTTTAAAGGACAGAGAGGGGCTCAGTAGGTAAAAGCACTTGTTGGACAAATCTGAGAATCAGTTTGGATTCCCAGAACACATGTAATTGCCAAGTGGTGTTTTTAAACTAAATCTCAATCCTGTGATGTTACCAATAAAGACTCAGGACGGGTACTGGGGTGGAAAACTGCTAGCTCAGAGAGGGAGAGGAACGACCGGGTGACATTCCTCCTTAGCCGACGTTGTCCTAGATGGGAGAGCTTCTCTTCTGCAGTCCCAAGCAAGAGAGGCCTGCCAGGCTCCAGTCCCTACCTGCTCCTTCCTGTGCATCTCTCTAGTTCTCTTCCCAATCCCCTCTTACTCTATATGGCTACTTCCTGTCAAGTAGTTGCTGGCTGCGCCTCTTGACCCAAAGTTGATTTTATTTAATTTATGAAATCTCAGGGTTCACAGTGTGATCAGATAACATGAAACAATGGGGGTGTGGCAACCTGTCTGTAATCCTAGCACACAGGAAGCTGAGACAGAGATCCCCAGAGCAAGGTGGCTAGCTAGATTAGTTGAGTTAGCCAATTCTGGGTTCAAGCGAGAGAGTCTGTCTCAATATGTAAGGTGGGGTTTGGTAAGATAGCCAACATCAGCCTATGGCCTCCACACTCATGCGCACACACATGCATATGTGAACATGCATACACACACACACACACACACACACACACACACCTCAAAACTAAAGGAACCAAAGGCTGTGGAAGAAATGAGGACTAAAATTCCAGAAGAGTTCATCTGTTCTGGAATGTGCTAAGAATAGGCTGCAGATCAGGCTTAACTGAGGCAGAATGTCTCTGTGGAGAAAGGAAGTCACTGGAGGTTTGCACGGTTATGTGAGGAGTAGACTAACAGGGTTACCTTTGCCCAGAGAACTTTGGTGAACCCTGGGGATGTTCAGGAGACCTCAGAGTGGCACTGAAAGCTCCAATGGGCATATAGAAGCTCCTCCAGGCTGGAGTTATTGACGAGGAAATGAAGACTCACTGGGGCAGGGTATCAGCTCATTGGATGGTTTGCCCTTAGTGTGTTTGCCAGATCTCGAGTTTGTGTGGAGGAGTTGGGATCTGAAGAACTAGCCCCATTTGCTTCAGTACAGTGCGGGGGGGTAGGGGGGGCTGTTCACTTTTCAATCAAAAGTTGTGAGAAGCTGGATGGTAATGGCGCACGCCTTTATCCCAGCACTCGGGAGGCAGAGGTAGGTGGATCTCTGTGAGGTCGAGGTCAGCCTGGTCTATGAGAGTTAGTTCCAGAACAGGCTCCAAAGCTACAGAGAAACCGTGTCTCTAAAAACAAAAAAACAAGCAAACAAACAAACAAAAAAGAAAAAAATAAACAAAAGTTGTGAGAAATATGCCCGAAGACTAGGAACGAACAAGACTGAAACAGTCGCTCAGTGCGGTCCTCACAGCTCTAATTCCTGCCTCTGGTAAAGAACATAACCTGCCCTTCCACACCATTCACACTATATGGCAAACAATAGCAAGCCACAAGCCTTGCACAGCGAAAGAGAAACATGATCAAAATGAAAAATTAAAACAAGCAAGAGAAGCCGAGCCATGGCTGATACAGACCCGGATGCTTCTTGGTTTATAATGGGCACATCTCAAAACACCCAGCATTTAATACACACAACCTACTGAGCACCACAGTTCGGGGGTTTGATTTGTTGTTGTTTTAACTGCAGGCTATAGGTGAAGATATTGACTAGGCGTGTGACCACCCCACTGTGCAGCATCACAAGAGTATCTTATCCTGGGATAATATTTAAAGTTCAAAGTTAAGTTTTGCACCATTCTGAAGCTGAAATATTGCAGGACAGATTATTTTAGCTGTGTCCCATTTGTACTGGAGGTGACACTTAAGAACACAGAGCCAGGGAGACAGCTCAGGACTTGCCGCCCAAGCTTGACAAGCCGAGTTCAGTTCCAGAGCACTTATGGTAGAGAGAACGGGTATGACATCACTGTCCTCTGACTTCACGTTTGCCATCCCACAAGTACCCTCACACCCTGATGATGCACACACGGCGCAAGTGCACATTAAACAAACACCAAAATCTTAGAATGTATAAAATTGGTAAGGAGAAGCAGAACAAAGGTGGAAGGGGAAATTCTGGGATGGAAAATTTTAAGGGGTGCAGGGAGATGGGGAGATTAGGGGAGGGTCAGTCTAAACTAAAGATTATGAAAAGTCATAAGGAGAGCCAAGGCACTGAAAATCAAATACAAAGGAGCTCGAGGGGCTGGGACTTAGCTCCGTCGGTAGAGTGCTTGCCTAGCATTCACGAAGCCCCGGGATGGATCCCCAGCACCCACGTGGTGGCTCACGACCATCTGTAACTCCAGCTAGTGCCCGTCTACTTTTGTGCCTTTGTATGTAGCATAATGAATTTAATTAGGGTTCTTACAGGAGCCTGGAGGCTCCTTGGAGGTTCATGGGTACATTACTATGGTCACTGTACTGGGGGGAAAATCTTTTCCTCCCCTAGTGTCTGAGTTACTTTTTTTTTCTTGTTTTTTGTTTCTTTTCTTTTCTTTTTATTTATTTATTTTTCTGTTTCTTTGTTTTTCTTCTTTTTTTGTTTTTTTTCAAAACAGTGTTTCTCTGTGTAACAGCCCAGGCTGTCCTGGAACTCGCTTTGCAGACCAGGTTGGCCTTGAACTCACAGAGATCCACTTGCTGAGTTAATATTCTATCCCTGTGAAGAGACACATGGTCAAGGCAACTTATAACAGAATTTTTTTTTTTTTTTTTTTTTTTTTTTTTTTTTTTTTTGGTGCTCACGGTTCCAGATTTTTGTTGTTGCTGTTTCTTTGTTTTTTGAGACAGGGTTTCTCTGTGTAACCACTCTGGCTGTCCTGTAACTTGGTCTGTAGACCTGACTGGCTTTGAACTCACAGATATCCACCTGCCTCTGCCTCCTGAGTGCTGGGATTAAACGCATGTGACACAATCGCCTGGCAGAGTCTATGATCATCGGGTTGGGGAACATGGCAGCAGGCACTGGGGCAGTAGCTGAGAGTTTACATTTATTTGATCCTAACACCTCCCGACTAAAAATCTTT
Source organism: Chionomys nivalis (assembly GCF_950005125.1). NCBI lineage: Eukaryota > Metazoa > Chordata > Mammalia > Rodentia > Cricetidae > Chionomys > Chionomys nivalis. Next base: position 8,958,468 of record NC_080103.1, on the reverse strand, counting down.
AAAGAAAAAAAATGAGGTGAGGTAATGTAGTTTTACACTCCCTGACCCTTTTAATATAGGGTCTCTCAGTTGCTCAAGTTAGCCTGCATTCAGAATGTGGTCCAGAAAGGTCTCGTACTGGAGGCAATCCTTCTGGCCCACCCCTCTGAGTGCTAGGATCATGTGATGAGCTGGTTTGCTCACGCAATCTCTTTCTCACTCTGTCCCTCCCCACTTCACCCACCTCCCCCGCTTAATTATGCCCCACAAAAGTGCCTGGTGCCCTGGAGGCCGGGAGCAAGTATCAGATCAGTAGGAACTGGAGACGGTTTTGCGCCCACGTGGTGGCTGAGATTGGAATCCAAGAGCCGTATTTCCAGTTTAGTTTGTATCCTTTCTACCTTTACCAACTGTAACGGCATAAATCACTGTATCTCAAGCATCTGTATCTTATCTATAAAAGGAGTTGAATAATGCCTGTTACACGGGCCTGCTCTGAGAAGTAAAACTGTAAGAGCTTGGGTTCAGTGATTCTTCAAGTCAGGTTCTGGATACTGATTCAAACAGGACACGACAACCCGTCCTGGTGCTTCTCCCACACAGCCTGCTCCTCCTAAATTGTCAGAAAGCTCAGTTCTAGGCACCCCTTCTGCAGACACACGGATGCGACGTCGTGCATTCCTGTCAGTCTCAGCAGTCACTCTGACTCAGGACTCCTCCAACAACCTCATCAACACGGAACCTGGCAGTCACGTTACCCGGACGTGGCTGGCAGGAAAAAAAGAGGTGTAACAACAAAGGGGCCACTTCCGCTTCCGGTGAGGCGAGCGCTTTCACTTCTTTAGCTGCGGTGACTAAGATGGAAGCGTTCTGCGAGTCACGGGCTGGCCACTGGGCCGGGGGTCCGGCCCCGGGGCAGTTTTACCGCGTGCCGTCCACTCCCTGCGCCCTCATGGACCCGGCGTCCGCGCTGTGCGAGGGCCCAATCACCCGGACCCAGTGAGTTGCGCTATAACCGCGCCAGGAATGGACGGCGGGCTGGGACTTGGACCTGCGGCGCCTGGGTGGCGGCTCCCGGGGACCCCGGACGCCGCGCTCAGGGACCCTTTCCATTCTTCAGGAACCCCATGGTGACTGGGACGTCGGTACTCGGGGTGAAGTTCGACGGCGGAGTGGTTATTGCTGCAGACATGCTGGGCTCCTACGGCTCCCTGGCTCGTTTCCGCAATATCTCCCGTATTATGCGAGTCAACGACAGCACTATGCTGGGTGCTTCGGGAGACTACGCTGATTTCCAGTATTTAAAGCAGGTTATCGGCCAGATGGTGTAAGTCGCCTCCGAGTAGAGCGAAGCTCTCGTTTTTTATTCCCTTAGATGGGATGGGGGACTTGAGGCTTTGGGGAATTGTTGGGTCGAGCATGTGAATGTTTTGAATACTTTTTGGCATTGGATGTGTGGGTGGGGAACCTGACTTCCGTTATCATTACCTTATCAACCATTTATTTTTAAGGATTGATGAAGAGCTGTTGGGAGATGGACATAGCTATAGCCCTAGAGCTATTCATTCCTGGTTGACAAGGGCTATGTACAGCCGCCGCTCCAAGATGAATCCTCTGTGGAACACCATGGTCATTGGAGGCTATGCTGATGGAGAAAGGTATTTGATGACTTCCCCGACCACCCAGCCTAGCACCTACTGAGTGTCTTTAGTTTTTTTTTTTTTGTTTTTCAAGACAGGTGTCTCCATGTAACAGCTCTGGCTGTCCTGGAACTCACTCTGTAGATCAGGCTGGCCTTGAACTCAAAGAGATTTGCCAGCCTCTACCCTCTGAGTACTGGAGTTAAAGGCGTGTGCCACCACTGTCCAGCCTTCTTCAGTCTTTGAAAAGAATGGTTTTTTACACTTGTATTGGTGCTTGTGTACTACTCTGTGTGTGTGTGTGTGTATGTGTGTGTACCATGTGGGTTCTAGGGCTCAAATTTGGGTCATCAGGTGTGGTGGCAGGTGCTTTTACCCACTGATCCATCCTGAGTCTCCCACCCCAGACTATTTAACCCCAGAGAATTCCCATCTTTTAATTCAGACCTCATGGTCCCATTCTTTGGCCAAGAAATATAAGATTAAATGAGTTCTTTGATCTGTTTGTCCCTGCAGCTTCCTTGGTTATGTGGACATGCTTGGTGTGGCTTATGAAGCCCCTTCTCTAGCCACAGGTTATGGTGCATACTTGGCTCAGGTAAGTCGTGGGACTAGCAATGGGGAAAAGAGGAGGAGAGATGTTCCCTGTGGAGTTCTGATAGGAGACAGGCTGGGATCCAAATGTTGGGATCCAGAGACAAGATGTGGTGAACAGGGACAATGACCTTTCTGCAGGCTGGAAGCTCTAGGACTTCCCTTTTAAGAGGATCTTAACTAGGTGGTGGTGCACATCTGTACTCCTAGTGCACAGGAGCTGAGGCCAGGAGGGCTGTGCATTCCAGACCAGCTTGGGCTACACAGAAAGACTCCATCTCAGAAACAAAACAAAAATGAAATGACTCATGGGTAAAGGCACTGCTGCCAAGGCTGACAGCCAGCCCAGGACCCCCAGGGTGGGCAGAAACAAGTCCTGCAAAGCAATTTTCTGACTTCCACATGCGTATGCAGACATATATATAAGATAAGTAAATGTCAAATGAAACAAAAAAGCCAGCACTTTCCTGATGAGACAATGGGTAGAAGTATGTCGTTCACTTTGGCGATTGTTTACATGGGTTGGAATAGGTGCTAAGTTAGTGTCTAATTTCTCCCATGTTTTGCCCACCTTTTAGCCTCTGCTTCGAGAAGTTCTAGAGAAACAACCTGTGCTGAGTCAGACTGAGGCCCGAGAGCTTGTAGAGCGCTGCATGCGAGTGTTGTACTACCGAGACGCCCGTTCGTACAACCGGGTGAGACACGGCAGAAAAGTACAGACTCTGGGGCCAGCACACTAGCGCAGGCCTTGAGTCCCAGCACTCGGGAGGCAGAGGCAGGTGGATCTCTGTGAGTCTGAGGCCAGCCTGGTCTACAGAGCTAGTTCCAGGACAGCCAGGGCTGTTACATGGAGAAATTCTGTCTCGAAAAATCTTTTAAAAACCACTAAACTACAAATTGTTACTTCTATTTTGGAATGAGAGAGCGACCCTCTGGATTAACCTTTGTCCAGACTGGGTATTTACATTACATGTTTTGTTTTCTTTTAGTTTCAAATCGCCACCGTAACTGAAAAAGGTGTTGAGATAGAAGGACCGCTATCAGCAGAGACTAACTGGGAAATCGCCCACATGATCAGGTGATTTAAAATGTGGGAGACTTGGAAGCCTTTGGCTTGCACAACAGCCTCTGGAGGGCTGGCTTCCCAAACAGTGGTTCTGGGTGCAAGGGGCCTTGGCACTTCATCACTTTCTTCCTAAAACATTCTTTCTTTTTAGTGGCTTTGAATGAACTACAGATGAACGTCGAGTTGAAGCTGTACCCTTCTGTATTTGGATTAGCTGGCTCAAGGTAGACTTTTGTAAAATAAACCAGTCCTTTGAAGTGTTTGCTGAGTTGTTTTGTTTTGAAACGAGATCTCACCATGTAACCCAGGCTAGCCTAAAACTCAGAATCTTCCTGCCTCTGCCTCCCAAATACTGGAGTTAAAAACTTGTGCCACCATATCTGGTCACGCCAAGAGCTCAGCTGCTGCTGTCTGAACCATTGATGTGCTGTTTCCTTTCCTGGACAGAGAGCCAATTTAGCTCCTGCGAGCATGCCCAGAGGTTGATGTCAGAAGTCTTCTTAGTCATCCTCCTCCTTAACTTGGCGTAATTCTTAGGAACCTGAGCTTCTCTATTCAGCTAGGCTGCCAGCCAACAGGCCCCAGGGGTCCTGTTTCCACCCCCTCCTATAGCTGGGATGCCCAGGGCTGAACTTGGGTCCTCATGCCTGTGCGGCAGGCACTTGACTGAGCCACTCTCTAGCCCTTCACTGTATTTGAAGTTGACCTCAACTCAGGGCAGTCCCTGCTGCCTCAGCCTCCCAACTGAGGGACTGGGTCCTTAGGCTCTTTCAGCAAGTGTAGGATCCTCTGAACAAAAGACCCCACATGGTATTCATTTGCGGTTTGTTCTAGAGCTAGCTTCTTGTAGGGTCACATTGATCTTTGGTAACACAGTTGGTTTACATATATACGATATTCTCATTCTAAAAGAATCTTTTTGTTGGGAGAAGGTGGTTAATGACGGCTCCAAACCTGATGACAGGTGTGTGCTGGAGCTGCTGGGTAAGCTAGTCCCCAGCCCTAAGCCCCACATGTAGCCACACTCCGGAGAGCTAAGCACATTTAACTAATGTGTATTGTCTGTAAATCTAGCACCTGGTACTTTGTGTTCATTAAAAAATCCTAAATGGAGGGCTGGAGAGGTGACTCAGCCTAAGAGTGGAAGACGGGACCTGAGTTTGGTTTCCAGCACCCATGGATGTGGCTCACAACTGCCTCTAACTCCAGCTCCAAGCGATATCTGATAACTGCCCCCCATACCCACATAACTAAAATGATTAAACATAATTAAAATCATTTAAGAAATTTCCTAAGTGGGACTGGGTAGGTGGCTCACGGTTGCTTAAAGCACTGGCTGTGCTAGTGTGAAGATCTCAATTCAAGTCCCCAGAACCCATGAAGAGCTAGATAAAGTAGATCTCTGTAATCCCAGGTCCTACAGGAGATGGGGGTGGAGGAGGCAGAGCAAGAGGAACCTGTAGGCTTGAGAGCTAGGCAGTCTGGCACAGGAAGCAGAAAAACATCTCAAGCAGGGTGGAGTGAGGACGCCTCACGTCACACAAGTGCACACAGTCCTAGGACACAGACCCCAAGGTCTGAGTTTACTCCCAGTCCCACAAGATGGCAGGAGACTCACGAGTTGTCCTGACCTCTGTGCATGTTGTAATAGCACGTGTAGCATGTGGTGTCCACATTCAACACACGAAGAACAAGTATAGCTGTTAAGGTTGGGAATTAGCTATGTTCTACCCCTGGGGTGGTTTCAAACCTTTATTTTTAAAAATGAAAATAGGTCTTCTGCATGATGCACTCCAGACAGACCCTTTGAGAGTGGTATAGACAGCAGCAGGCAGGCTCACACAAAGAAAATCCTGAGCTTCAATCGGGAACTTTCACATACTTGATCTCAACACAGAAAGTTGTCAATAAATACATGTTTATTGATTGAACTGAATTATAAAAAAAAAAACTTCCTCCTACTACTAAGCCATGCAGGCAGAGTCCACAAAGACAACTTGCTTGCCAAAACCCAGCAGATCCACTGTTACCATGACCTTAAAAAAAAAAAAACTACCCATCCAAAGTCAATGTGCAGAAGGCCAGGAACCCAGCTCCACTAAGGCTGTGGCTGCTGCAGACAACAGAAGAGGACTAGGGTGTGGGCTGAATGACCACTTACAGTTCAGCTCTCTCAAAGGCAGCTGGCGTTGTAGTACAGTCCATCAATAAAATGGCATTGAGCAAAAAGCTGGGGAAGAGAAGCAAAGGTGAATCCTCCGTTCAGATCTCCAACGCCAAGGGTTCAGAGCTGGCCAAACTTCTGGGATCAGTCCTGTTCACTATGTTATAAAAACTGCGGGGAGAAGGTGGTAAGGAATACCACACTTGTACCACCAGGCGCCACATCCTGACTATCTCCCAGTCTATGAAATTCTATTAAACAGGGGCACATAAAAAAAAGTTTATAAATCCATTTCCTCTCATTTTATTAAATGCTCCACTTATGTACACTGTAAAGGTGAACCACTTACAAGCTTGTGCAGGTTGCCTCCTTGGCTCACAGGAGGTTGGCTCACAGGAGGAAACATTGCCGGAAGCCTCAGGGTGGACAAGAATGGTGTGGCTGTGGGAAAGGTAGACTTGGTTTTTGTTCTTTTTTTTTCCTCTATGGTACAGTACATTTTGGTTTATCACCATAAGTACATCTCTTTTAAAAAAAAAAAATCCATCATGCAAACTGTAGAAAAATTTTTCTTGAAGTTGGCAGTGAAAAATAAAGATTCGTGTCTTTCTCTGTGCACACCTCTATGCTTTTTTCTCACACCAGTTTCTTCTCTAAGCACTGAGAGAAACGGGAAAGCCAGGGGTCAGCAGGAGTTCACGCAGTCTGTCCTTTTCAACACTTAACACATGCCAGTCGGTACCGGTGATGTCTTCGGCAGGTGTGCAGTCAGGACAAAGGTAAAGCAGCAGGGGCTTGTTGATGGAAGACAGACTAGGGATGGCTTCCACCTCAATACTGTTTGGTCACCTCACCCAGTACCTCTTGCTTGCTAGGGACACAAATGTTCTCCTTTGCCCAGAGTAAAGGACAGCGTGAAAATCAGGAAAGGGGTCAAAGGTCACAAATGCAAAAAATATTGTTTCTGTTGTGTTTTGGTGGAGGAGTCAAGGTGGCCTCACGCACTGCAAAGCCACAATCTTATACCCAGAGTTGCTGTAGGAACCAACAGCTCTGCAGAGGAGGGGAAGCGAGAAGGAAAGAGGTCAATGGGATTCTTTTTTCATTTTCATTTTTATATAAAAGTGTTAAAGACCACAATGAAAAAAGTTTATCCACATATGTAATAAACCAGTTTGTGAGCTACATATTTTTTCTTTCCCATTTGCAGAAAAGTTCTCACATTAACAATGATTAGATAAGTATCATGCCCAAAGACATTGGCCACACAGTAAAACAAACAAAACCCAGAAATACTATGATACAATTGAGGTAAAAGGGGAAACAAAACAATTTAATATCTGTCCACAAAGGATTGTTTTCCTAGATTTTTGTCAGAAAAATAGCAAACACAGTGATTTAAATTAAAGAAGAGGAAGGAAAAAAAAAGTCACAAAAACCTGTTTTTAGAAGTAACCAATGGGCCAGCTCCTCGGCTCAGAAGTGATCACTACTGGCTTTCTAATAACCCACAAATTCACAGGAAGTATCAATGTCAGGGGAGTGGTGGCATAAAATTAGAAATATAAACCAAGTACTCCACTGGTACCCCCCTTTCTCTAAGTCCCTCTACCCTCCCTCAGCCTTCCTACCCAACTCCATATGCTCCTAAATCTCCATCAGATCTAGGTCAGCTTCCTCAAAGCCATAGAAGGACTCCGTCTCACTTTCCCCCTCAAAGAGCTGGTGAAGGCTTTCAGGATCAACTGTCTCTTCAGGAGACGATCTGGGTCGGGGGGTGGAAGCCGACGGCTCCTCAGACCGTTCTCCACTCAGCTTCAGCTGCTCCTCTAGGGAGACAATGAGCTCCTCCTGCATGTCAGCGTTGCGTGTAGGTGAGTTAACATTGCCATCAGGACCTGGCACAACACTAGCCACAAGGAAGGACCGCTGGACTAGCTCTGGGGAGTCCCCAATGACACCCAGCACCTCACTCAGCCAGTTCAGCACCAGCTGAAGCAGGACATCAGAATCACAGGCAGTATCTGCCATTTCCCGAGCCTGCTCCTTCCACTTTTTGTGCAGGAAGTTCTTAACAGTTCGTTTGATGCATACGTCCAATGGCTGGATCTTAGAGCTACAGCCTGCAGGAACCACAGCAGGCAGCGTGTTAGAGGCACTGAGCAGGGCCAGTACCTCTTCTGACAAGTGAGTGCGGTGACAGTCCATCACCAGCATGCCTTTGCCGTGCTGACAAGCTGTGTGCTTCTTCCACACACGGGATGACCAAAGCTCCATGATCTCATCATCACTGTAGCCGCTCTCTTTGGCCTCTAGCAATATAGAGTCTGGCACATTAGCAGGCCGATTCACTTGTCCTCGGAAGAAAACCAGGGTGGGGAGGACAGTGCCATCTGCCAGGATAGCCAGCACTACATCACACCAAGGCTCCCCTGTGCCCACTGTCTGCAGAGCATTCTCCTTTCGGTCATCACTGTTCAGTACTTCTGTGTCCAGAAACAAGGAGACCTCATCAATAGCCACAATCATAGACAAAGGTAGGTCCTGATTGTGAATCTGCCGCTGTACAAACTCAATAAAGAGTTCTGCATTTTCTGCTACATCCTTCGGTAATGTGTGGGCTACAGCTCGCCGGGCGTGGGGGGTGAGGTGGTGCCGTAGCATGAAACGCACAGCCCACTCGTAGGATATCTTAAACCCCCCCTCCAAAGAGCGTCCTATTTTGGTGGCCTTCTGAAACAAGGTTTCCTCATTTACAGGCAGCTGTTGCTCTCTCTGGATCAGCACCCACTCGGCCAGTTTCTCTTCTGCCTCAAAGCTGAGATATTTGCCCTCTAAATTCTCTCCCTGAGAGGCCTGGAAGCGTCGAAGCCAACGACGGATCCGACGCTGGGGGTTTCGGAAGTGCTCAGCTGCCAGTTCTGTGTTGCAGCACAGGGCGAACAGCACCACCCGCAGCTTCTTCACAGACAGCTGCTCTTTCTTGCTAACCCCACTGCCGCCTCCACCACCAGATGCCAGTTCAGGTTCCTGGGTTACGGGGTTTCCTTCATCCTGCTCCTCGACATTCAGACATTCAGCTCCCTCTGTGGCCAAGGGCGGTAGGGACAAGGGCTGTGGGTGAGTAGGGGTTGCTGGTGGGGTTGCAGTTGAGGCTGGTGATGGAAGTGCCTGGGCCAGAGGAGCTGTGAGCTCTTGCGGTTCTGCTGGGGTGGCCCCTACAGGTTTCACAGTGGCTGCTTTGTTAGGGGGGAAGGGAGGTGGAAGATACATGTTCTTCAGATTCCGATCATACGCTCGTTCAGGAGTCTGGCCAGGCCTAAATGAGTGAAGATGGGGAGCAGAGAGCGCAAACATCAGTTAAACTTAGGAACTTAAATAATAGTATTACTAAGAGCAAACATCATGCAAAGAACACATTAAATCATGAAATTAATGTTACCTTGAGTGAGGCATCCAAGTGAGCCCTGGGAAAATGAGATTTAAAAAAAAGTTAGATCACTGGGGAAAAAAAAAAAAAACAACATTCCATAGATTTCAACATGCTACCCAGTAGTAGACTCTTCTCAGTCTTATCTAACTGCAGGTTAGAAGGTTCACAGTCTAAGGTAGTGTGTGTCTAAACAGTGAATGGGTGAGACCAGAGAAAGATGCTCCTGGCTCATACAAAATGACATCCTTTCTCCCACTTACCCCGTGGTAAGATGCTGCTGGATCTGTGAGAGGGATTGAACACTAAATGCTTGGCCATGGCATCTCCCACAGAGGTAGCAAAGGTGCACGAAGTGCAAGCCAGCTTGATTCCACTGAGAGGGAGAAAAGAGAGAGAGGACCAAGAGTATATCAGATACATATGGCACTGACATTAAAACAGCTAAACTTTGAGGCTTAAATAAGGGAGCGATGCACATAATCACTCCACAAAATAAAGATATGATATTAACAACTTTAAAAATTACAGAGAAAGTATTTTATTACCTTACAGAATTTTTAAACAAAGCCAAATACTTGGGGCTCTTCCGTGGAACATGATTGCTGAAAAAGACAAACAGAGTTACAACCAATGACAATGTCCAACCAAAGAGATGCCTTCTCAAACTTCAATATAAACACAAAATAACCTGAGGATCAATTACAATTCAGGTCTAGGATAGGGCTAAGAATCAACATTTCTAACAAGCCCCATCCAATGCCTGAACTGTACTTTCAGTAGCGAGACCCTAGGAGATTATTTGGAGTACAGATTAACAAAGTCAAATGAATACGGGCTTGCTCTTTTATCTTCCAAGAAGAGATGGGCCAACAGCTTTAAGAGTTGAAAACAGCCGGGCGGTGGTGGCGCACACCTTTAATCCCAGCACTCGGGAGGCAGAGGCAGGCGGATCTCAGTGAGTTCAAGGCCAGCCTGGTCTAGAAGAGCTAGTTCCAGGACAGGAACCAAAAAGCTACAGAGAAACCCTGTCTCGAAAATCCAAAAAAAAAAAAAGAGTTGAAAAAAAGAGCTGGGCAGTGGTGGTGCACGCCTTTAATCCCAGCACTTGGAAGCCAGAGGCAAGTGGATCTCTGTGAGTTCGAAGCCAGCCTGGTCTACAGAAGTAGTTCCAAGACAGCTAGGGCTGTGACACAGAGAAACTCTGTCTCAAAAACCGAGTTGAAAAGCAACAAAATAGAAATGGGAGAGGCTGTGCTGAGTTTTGGACCCTAAACTACAAGTGCTGGTTTCTTCCCAACTCACTTGATCATGTGGTTGGCATAAGCTCGAGAGCAGCAGGTGCTGTAGCGGCAGAGAGAGCAGTGCACGTAGGTTGGGAAATGATTAGGGAAATCCGGGATCTCAAAGCTGCACTCCAGACATGTCTGCCGGCCCATGACGCTCCTGTCAAAAAAAAAAAAAAAAAGATCATTAGTTCTGACCACTGATCCTGATTTCCTTGGCTATCAGGAAATGCCCTGCACACACAGTTCCCACCCGCTTAGCATTTAGAAGAAGGCACTGACATTTTCCTCACAGCTCTCTTCTGGATGTTGCGCTGGACAGGGGGATAAAGGAAGACTGGCAAGGGGTCAGTGGAGGAGGTCAGTGGTGCGGCCTCCTGTAAGGTGCTAGAAGACGTATCATTTGACACAGGAACAGTTCGTGGCTGCCCCCGAGAAGCCCGGATTGTTACCTGAAAATCAAGGGAAGAACCATTAGATGGCTCCCACAGTAAACCTCAGAGTACTGTCTAACTCCACTCTTACCCTCTCCGGATCTGTGAAAGTAACTTCTGTCAAACCCTTTACCTTGGTGCCTGGTTTCAAGCCTTCCAGTTGCTTAGGTTTACGGAAGGTTTTATGGTGCTGAAGCTTGTGTTCAATTTTGTCCTTGGCAAAGAGAAACTGTAGCCGGCATTTGTTGCAGTGATAAACATTTCTCTTCTGAAGAGAAAAAACAAAACACAAGAATTCCTTAAAGGTTCACAGTGGATCAATGTCAGCACTATTCTTTCCTTCCTTCTGTGGGGAATTCACTGAGCAAGGAAACAACTATTCAAGACCAGGAAGCCTTTCACTAACAACACCATCTCATGCCCCAAAAAATGGGAGGCCAGGATTTCTTCTTGACTTGGAGCACACAGGCCAGCAACACACACTATCATCTTGAACGTTCTTTTAGAATTTTTAAAAACACAAAAATATACACGGTAAAACTGTCAAGCAAACAACAAAACCACCCGGACTTCTCACTCCGCTCCTTCACATTCCAGGGTTGCCTTTAACCAGACTCTTGATTCTCTGCCACAGACTGGTTCACGCACACTTTCTTACCAACAGCATATAAGCAACCACAGAGCAAAGTCTCCTTGTTTCTTTTCTGGTGGTGTAGGGATACAAGCAAGAAGTCGAAGCCTTCCTTATGCCAAGCAAGCACCCTACCACCAAGACACTCTCCAGCCACAAACAAAAGATAGGACTCCCCCCTACATATGGGGGGAATCTTAATACATCTATACAGAGATGTTTCAGAGACTGTTTTAGGACTTGGTCTGCCAAAACAGGACTCATATCTGTAACTTTCTTTACTTGGATAGCAAATAAATGTAACATCAGGCCTGTACTCTTTCTGAGTGACTGTGTATGTACATGTCAACACGGAGCACACAGCACCCACCTTGTTCTCCATTCTTATTTCTCTTACAAACCTTCATTCTCCTCTAGTAGGTTTTCTTGTAGCATTGTTTACTTTTTTTTTTTTTTTAAAAGACAGAGACTCACTGTGTATCCGAGGCTAGCCTGTAACTTACTCAGCAGTCTAGGCAGGCCTCAAATTAACGGCAATTCTACTACCTCAGCCTCCTGAGTGCTGGGATTACAGTGTGAGCCACCATACTAGCCTTTCTATAGCATTTTAAAACAAGGTTATGTCTATTCCATATTGTAAATAAAATATAGCAACACAACCTCCATCTTCCCCGCAGCCATGCCTCTGTCCTCCTGTGTAAACGCACGTCTTTGGGCTGTCTCCGTTTACTTTCTCAAGTCCTTTGTTTCTCCTGCTAGAACCCAACCAATCAAACAGTCTCTTAATGCTGCTTAATAAAGGGTCTGCCTCTGGTTTCTTTTTAGCTTAACATTCCTGTGGCCTGGGCATTTTGATCACACCCTTTTCTTCAGAACACTTTAGTTTCCTTGGCAACAAAACTCCTACTAGGAATTTGGTAGCGGTTTTATGGATAGAGACTTGAAGGACTCTCATCCCTATCCTTCACGCATTTGGAGTACTTAGGACACTTTACAAGGGTCAGGTCAGCTGGGGGCTAGCAGTGGGTCAAACTACGACCAGCTGCTCTCAAGAGGAAGCTTGTTCAATTCCAGCATTCACACAGTGCCTTACATCTGTAACTCTTGGCACTGGCATGCATATGGGGCATAGACACACACATAGGCAAAACAATACACATTAAAACAAAAATAAAATTAAAAATAAAATCAGCTAGGTGTGGTACCTTTAAGCAGCCAGGAGGCAGAGGCACGTGAATCTCTGTAAATTTGAGGTTTGAGGCCAGCTAAGGCTACATAGTAAGACCAAGTCTCAAAAAAGAAAAAGTTTAAAACCTCATGAATTTACATAACAATTCTCAAATTATTCTTGTAACAACCCAGACTTCAGATCTATTATCTACCAGATATATTGTAATGTCAACAGACAGTGCTAAGCCAAAATACCCAAATCTCAATATTCTCTCAAAAATTTGCTTTCTCCAGTATGTCTCAGTAAAGAGTCCTGCTTGTTCACCCAAATGTCAAATTTAAGACTTTTTGACACAAGATCTTGCTATGTAGCCTAGGCTACAGGGTCTCAAACTCTTGAGCCCTCTAGAACTCAGCCTGACAGCAGTATGGCTAAAACTGCGAAGACAAAGGCAGTACTCGGTTCAGGAGCTATTCTTATTCTCCCGCCATCTCCACTCAACCCACCTCTAGATCCCAAGTACCATGCTGTCTTAGAAGTCCCTCTTGACTGTCCCTTTTCCTCACTGCACAAACCAACATACTGTCATCTCTATCTAGTGATTAAAGTTAGTCTTGCCTCTGCTCTCAACTTCCACTCAGGTCACTTAGTGCTGCCAGGTTAAATCTTGAATAAAACAAGTAGGAGCTTATCCCCCAGGGGAGGAAAGCACCCATGGCCGTCCCCGCCTAGCTTCCAATGCTGCCTTGTATCCTACGATCCACACTGAACGCCTCTTGCTTCCTTACACCTCCACAGGCTTGCCTTGCGCTTCAGAGGAACTACTTCTGTTCCACCTCACTCTTCATCCTTACTCATCCTTCTGACCCTAAATACCAACCACTTCTTCCTGGATATCCGCTCAGCTCCCACAATAGGGAGATGCTTCTCTTGCTCTGTTAACACAGTCCTAAAAATGGCTCACGTATTGTTTCTTTTCTTTTTTTTTTTTCAGATTTATTTATTATGTGTACAGCATTCCTTACATGTGTGCCTGCAGGCCAGAAGGGGGCACCGGGTCTCATTAAAGATGGCTGTTAGCCACCATGTGGTTGCTGGGAATTGAACTCAGGACCTCTGGAAGAGCAGTCAGTGCTCTTAACCACTGAGCCATTTCTCCAGCCCCAAATATTGTTTCTTTTAGCACTAAATCTCTACCATCTAACCCGGTGTAGCACGTAACAGGACCTGAACCATGTTTGCTCACAATATATGTTCTCTACCCGTATCATTTATCTATCTCAACCCTGACCCTAGAACCCAAAACTTCAAATGAGAATACAGGATTGCTTGGTGCTGATACCTGGTGCCTCATGTAGTGCTGCTGGAACGCATTGCCATTTTTGAAGACTTTCAGGCAATACGGGCAGAGCAAATGCCGAGTATCTTCATGAATCATCCGAAAATGGCCATCTACCTCAGAGTAGAGGGAGGAGCGATACTGACACACCTGAGGTCACGCAAGAAGGAAAATAAGTTAAGAGTGAGTAACTGGAGCCATAAAAAGAAGTAACAAGGATATGCAGAGAAAGGATTCTTAAATGCATGGGTATTATTGTTCTGGTCCTGTAATGAAGATCTATGTGGGTGATACATTTAGCTGTGATAAAAACAGTAAAGGACAGACCAGTCTGAGAACAGCCTATATTTTCTACGGAATAAAATCATCCTATCCTGAGAGGGGAAGCCCGGAGACAGACTCTCCTCTACAAAGTCCTCACTGCATGGACTGTGTCAGTCTCTGCCCATGTCTTCAGAGCACTACACAGTATGTGGACAGCGGGGAGTTAGGGTATTCATTAGCAAATTTCTTTACAATCAGTTTTAAAACAAAATGCCTAAAAACCGCTCTGGAGAAAAAGGCAATACCTGACAAACATAAGGCATCTCTCCAGGCTTATGAGTGTCCTTCATATGCTGGAGAAACAGTGGCTCGCTCTCAAATGCCCACTCACAGATCTTGCACTTGGCTGTAAAAAGAAACACAATCTAGACATGTGCCTGGATGTAAGACCACAGCCCTAAGACCTCCGGCCTCATCTCGCAGTCACCAACACACGGACAAGCAGTTCTGCTCACATCTGTGCTGCCTACGGAAACTCACGTCCCTACGTCTCTAACTCGGTCTTTTAAAAACAAAGCTCTATTCTAGACTGTCAACTATTTTCATCTTAAATTGGATATTCTCCCTTTATTCTCTGTTTATCATTTCCCATCTCTTCTCTTCCTAACTCAATATCCACCCACTGTTGTCATCATTCAGTGACCTAGGAACTGACACCTTCACTGAAGCTAGGCAAGACCTCGGTGGAAACCCTCATGCCTCACTACTGTTCATGACGTTCATCCATACGGTGTGCATCCTTCACTGCTGAGTGAGTTTTTAAATACTACATGACTTTATGTCTGTGCCTAAGGACAAAGATACTCATTTATAAATGATTCGTCAACGCCTACTGATGTACATGAAGTACCAGAAAGAATTTGTTCGGAAAAGGCTGACAAACATTAAGAGATGTTTGTTTCTGTGACAGGGTCAATTACACAGTCCTATATGGCCTGTAGCTCACAGATCATTCTGCCTCTGCTTCCCAAGTCAGAGATTAACAGTGTGTGTCACCACACTTGGATAGACAGATGCTCTTAGCTTGTCATTAATGTCATTTCTCTTTACATATTAACAGATTCAAGATAATTATACTCTGAAATTAGTCAATTTGTCAAGCTTGATTATAAGAATATAATTATAAATGTTTTATAAAATTTTTAATTGTTTCATATTTACATTACAAATTATGGCTGGAAAGGGGGCATATTTGTATTTTTTTCTTTGTTCACTGGCCTTTCAAGTTTCTGCAAATATGGAAATTAGAGACTTTTAAGAGTTTTAAGTATTTTTATAAAGTTTTAAGTACTTATCAATGGTCTACCCCACTTGAATCTTCTAAGTCCTTCTAAAAGTTTAACAACTACTTTTTATGAAACCTGATCACAAGATTTTCTCCCTCACAGAATTATCTTACCCATCACTGCTATTGTATAGGGCATGTTTGTAGTATTATTTTTTTGTTTAGAGATAAGGGCTTATGTAATCCAGGCTTGCCTTGAACTCAGTAGTCTTCCTACCACTGCTTTCTAAGTACTGGTATTACAGTCATGAGCCTCTAAATCCAACCTATAATACTGTCTTAGTCTCACACACTATAATTATATAAGTTCCTATATTTAACATAATTTTTACATTTTCAACAAACTGGCAGTCCTCTAAAGGACATCAGAAATAGCCTGAACAGGGCGGGAGAGGTGGCTCAGTGCTTAAAGTGTACACTACTTTAGCAGAGAACTGGAGCTCGGGTACCAGCACCTACACTCCAGCTCACAATCATCTTTAACTCCAGCTCCAGGAAATCTGATGCCTTTGGCTTCTGTGGGTCCCTGCCTAGGATTTCACATGTGTATACACACAGACACACACGCACTCTTAAAATTAAAATCCCAAAGCAGGCACACACCTTAAATTTCAGCACTTGGGAGGCAGAGGCAGGTAGGTAGATCTCTGAGTTCAAAGCCAACCTGGTTTCCAGAGTGAATTCCAGGATAGCCAGGGCTATACAGAGAAACCCTGTCTTGAAAAATCAAAACCAAACAAAGAAATATAAAAACCTGAATGATAGGCTCACATCTCAAAATATCAACTCAATAGAGATATATGTGTGTTTGAGACAGGGCTTCTCTGTGTAGCCCTGGCTACCCTGGAACTCATTCTGTAAACCAGGTTAGTTTCCAACTCACAGAGATCCCCCTGATTCTGTCTCCCAAATACTGGGATTAAAGGTGTGTGTCACCACCTCTGGCAAGAAATGTATGTTTTAAGCAAATCACTTTATTACTGCAAGTTAGTGCTCGCTTGGTCCTCCTGTTTTGTAAGACATGTAACTGTAACAGTCTCGCTCACCGCCTGTTTCACTGAAAGCATTCATTTACTAGTGAAGCACTTCATAATCAGGCTTGAAAGAAAATGGGGAAAGTACTTCGTCTAGCACTATTACCTGCATATAAGGACCTCTTTGCTAGTGCCATCCAATAAGGGAAGAAAAGGTAACTCCCACCCCTCTGCTGGAGCTGGAGTTTCCAAACTTACTAGTAGACTCGTAGGGGCTATGGACATTTTCCAAGTGGCACTGGAGCTGGAAGGGGGTGGAGAACTGGCGGTAACAGTGTTGGCAGATAGTGTGACCATCCACCTCGCCGTTCTGCTGGTCGAGTTCCACGTGGTGCTTCATATGGTTCATGAATCTGTATGTGACAGAGCACAAAGAGAAAGTATAGAAATAAAGTCAGTAATAAAAGAGAAATAATGATAGAATTATATATAAGCAAACATTATTTGCTTCCCCTCCTCCAACTTCCTCTGCTTGGGATAGTCTTTTTCTGAGCCTGGAAAGACAGTTCTTTTTCAATTCTGTGGGTGCATGTGCGTCTATGCATGTGGACAAGTACTCACAGGTACAAGTGATTAAGGAGGCCAGAGGCATTGGATCCCATGGAACTGGATTAGAGACAATTGTGAGCCACCTGATGTGGGTGCTGGGACTTGAACTCAGGTCCTCTGCGAGAGCAGAACAAACTTTAAACTTCTAAGTCCTCTCTTTAGCTCCATATAACGTGTTTTCTGTTTTGTTCTAATAATTTATTTTTATTTT
Organism: Chionomys nivalis; assembly: GCF_950005125.1. NCBI lineage: Eukaryota > Metazoa > Chordata > Mammalia > Rodentia > Cricetidae > Chionomys > Chionomys nivalis. The sequence goes on along the minus strand of NC_080103.1, from coordinate 8,941,331 downwards.
ATGTGCACTGATGTTTTGCCTGCATATGTCTGTGTGAGGGTGTCAGATCTCAAGAGTTTCAGACAGTTGTGAGCTGCCATGTGGGTGATGTGAATTGAACCCAAGTCCTCTGGAAGAGCAGTCAGTGCTCCTAACAGCTGAGCCATCTCTCCAGCCCTCAGATAACAGATTCTTAAAACTAAAAATAAGTTCCGTGCAAAGAGACTGGGGTCTTTCTTACTCAAACTCAAAGGTATCCTTTATTAATTTTTTTTAAAGATTTTTATTTATTATGTATATAGGTTTCTTCCTTCATGTATCCTGCAGTACAGAAGAGAACACCAGATCTTATTACAGATGGTTGTGAGCCACCATGTGGTTGCTGGGAATTGAACTCAGGACCTCTGGAAGAGCAGCCAGTGCTCTATTCCTCTGAGCCATCTCTCCAGCCACCTATCCTTTATTATCATAATAAAATAATTCAACAGTATTACACACTGTAAATTCTAACAAGACAGCAGCATAGTTAAATGTTTCCAAAAAAGAAAACTTAGCAATGTAAGAAAACTTGTCCACTTTTATGTAGGGAAACCTCCAAGGCTGTTTCATGCTTACCGAATGTTGTTTTTTAGCCTTTTAGTACAATGAGGGCATCGGAAAGACGTAGCAACCTTAGGAAAGTTTGTTAGCTGGGCTACCTTGCCCCCATCCCGTCCATAATAAAAGTCATCCACCAGCATAATAAGCTTGGTCTGGACGCCATCTCCAGCATTCTCATTTGGCTCTGGTACTTTGGTGGATGGTGAGAGAGCAGGAATAGGTGTAGAGGAGGGTGTGGAAGTAACAGGTGCTGTCTTCTCAGGGGATGAGGACTTTGCTGCCAATGGAACATTGGGCTCTGCATCGAGGGACTTGCCTTTCTTCTGGTACTCAACCATTTCAGGGCAGCAGTACTGTAAAAGAGATGACATCATTCTGCTTACCTGAGACTAGAATGAGTTAAATCCATGTCACCATAGTCCCTGGGGATGGCTTGTTAATGTAGGCAATAAGGGACATGCTGTGGACACTGGGCTCTCTGCTCAGGATAGCCCACCGGGTCGCTGGGACTGTAGGCATTCCTTAGCACAGTTAGGCTGCATTAAGGCAGCTTTCCTCCTGCTGTCAGCTTGCTTTCTTCAATAGTCCCAGAGTTCACATTTCTCTCATGTATGTCCACACAGCCTCAAGCACAACACCTTACACTGCTCCCTCACCTGTCTGTTTAGAGCCTTGTCCTGGCATCATTTGACTCTGAACTCTCCAGAGAAAGGTCCAACCTCTTCATTTGAACTTAGAGCAGAAAGTTACAAGACTATAAATAAAGCAGGAACCAGGTAACAGGCTTTCATTCTCCAGTGACAGAGTTAAAACTGAGCTGAGGTTATGACCACTATCCTGTGAGATCAAATCTACCATTCTAAGACAGTGCGTGTTCCATCACCTATCGGCAGTCTTTAAATGCATTCTATCGTATTTTCAGTTTGCGCAGCCCTTTTCATGCCCCCGCTCTCAGAGGACCCCTATCACGGGTGGTGTCACTTACACACATGTGACCTCTCAAAGCTTCAGTGACACGGAACTGAGCATTGCATCGTGGACATATTTTCCGTCCACCGTCCTGGAGGTCAAACACTGGGATGGAAGAGGTCACTGCAAGAACGGAGAAGAATTGATAAGATTAATACAGGATACTAGGGCAAGACTACACATTCCTTGAGAAGCCCAGAGTAAAGAGCAAGCATGAGAGGCACATGTTTTAACTGCTCAAACTCTAGGTCAGTGCTGGCAAACTGAAGCCCAGGGACTATTCTGGCCAGCAGTTTCTGTTTTGACTCAAAAGCTAGGAATGCCTTTTTACCACCACCTCTAATTAGGCAAAGTTCTTTTTTTCTCTCCCATTTACGTTTTTGGTTTGTTTCCAGACAGTATTCTTGTGTAATTCAGGTTAACCTTGAACTCAGGATTAGCCTGCCTCTACCCCAAGTGCTGGAATAATAGGGTGTGCCAGATGCTGACAGACAATTCCCTTTTTAAAACTGTGATGGAGCTGAGCACGGTGATGCACACCTAGAATCCCAGTACTGGGGAGGTGGAGGCAAGAGGATCACAAGTCTCAGGCCAGCTTGGTCTATAGATCTAGTTCCCTTTGGCCTAGATAGGGAGATTATTTTAAAACAAAACAAAACTAATAAATTTTGATACTGTGATACACAGAAAGCAACACTCAGCATTGTTAAGCACATTCATGTTGCATAATTTCCAGAACTTTCTAAAAAAACAACTTATTTAATTTTATGTGCATTCGTATTTTGTCTGCACTCATGTCTGTGTGAGGGCATTGGGTCCCCTGCAACTGGAGTTACAGACAGTTGAGCTGCCACATTGCTGCTGAGAATTGAACGCAGGTCCTCTGGAAAAGCAGCCAGTGCTCTTAAATCATTGAGCCATCTCTCCAGTCCTTCAGAACCTTTCTTAACTTACAGAAACTATTTTGTGGAGAGTTTTGCCTGAAACAGTGCCTCGTGTAGCCCATACCAGTCTTAAAGGCGCTATATAGTGGAGGCCGCCTCTGAGCTCCTGATCCCCCCCCCACCCCAGGGTCTACAGCACATGTACACTACCACCATGTGCGCATGCTGGCACAGATGACAGCAGTCCACACAGCCTGACAACGCATGAAACATGTTGTTCATGTCAAAATGACTTCCTATACATACAAGTAGTGTTCTAGGAACTCAAAGGGTATATTTAGGAATATGTATGTATATGCAAATACATATAATGTATGCAATAAAAACTGATGAAAAAAAGGCCATAAATTTGCTGGAAAGTGGGCAAGGCAATATGGGAGGGTTTGGAAGGAGGAAAGGAAAAAATATAATTAAAATACCATCTTAAAAATAAACAAAAAGAACTTTTGGAAAGAAAAAAATGACTTCATTTTTAAACCTAAATATCATACCATTGTGTAAACAGGACACATTTTGTTCATACATTCACGATTTGATGGCGATTTAGGCTGTTCTCACCTTCCGCCTAATATAAATGCTGCTGCTACAAGCAGAGGCACACAACTTCCTGTGCTAGTCCCCGACTTCAATGCTTTTCAATACATGCTCAGCAGCGGAGCTCCTGAAGCTTATGTAATCTTGGGGAAACACAGTACTATTTTCACAGTATCTGTAGTGTCATATCCCCGCCAAAACTACATCTTTCTCTATATCCTCACCTAAATGTTCAATCTATTTTGTGTGTGAATGTGTGTATGGTCAGAGAACAAAAGAAGTCAGTTCTGCTCTTCAGTGTGGGTCCCAGAGATCGAATTCAGGATGCCAGGCTTGGCGGGAAGAATCTTTGCACGCTGAGCCACCATCTTATCTTGCCTGCACCATTTTGTTGCTTTCAAAAACAATTGACAGGGGCTCGAGAGATGGCTCAGCTATTAAGAGCACTGGCTGTTCTTCTGGGAAATCATGGTTTCTCCAGCACTCACACTGTGGTTCACACCCATCTGACGGCCTCTTCTGGTTTCTCTGGGCACCAGGCATACATGTGGTATACACACATACAAGAAGGCAACACACCCCCCATACTCCCAAAAGAGTAAAAGAGAAACAAAACAGCAACAGCAACAAGAAATAATTACGACTTCCTTTTATTATATTCTGACACTGACTTAGTCAACTTCAGTCCACATGCAGGAAGAAAAGTAAAATAACTTGGCTAGATCAAGGTGATAGTTTCTCATAATCTTAAACCCTCTCTGAAGAGATCTTTTGCAATTAGCATACAGAGTGAGTTCCTCATGGCATTTTCAGCCTTGGCTGAATCTCTGCCCCTATGTGCTCCTCTCATTACCTACCTGTCCCTGCTTGGACCCTTCCAACCCTAGTATTTCCTCTTCTACTTCCTAGCACATGTGCTCTATTAACTCTATTTACCTCCTTGGTCCCTACTCACCTCTCCCCGACCATTTGCCCCTTTTCTAGTTTTCTATCTCTATGTACTTACCCCTACATAAGCACACACACAGTAACATAAATGAGAGAACACAGTACTTGTCTTTCTGAGTTGGTTTAGTTGGGTCATTTATTGCTTTCTGAGTCACTATCCTAACCGGTACAGATGGCATTTCACCATGATTTTTATGTTTCCCTCAATTGGTACTGCCAGCTATCTTAAGACTGTTTGCGGAGATGTCTTTCCCCAACCGCTGCAGGGGGATGGAATCCAGGGCCTCTTTGCCTCATTTAAAAAATATATTATTATTATTATTATTATTATTATTATCATCATCATCATCATCATCATCATCATCATCATCATCATCAGTGTTTTGCTTTTCTGAGACAAGGCTTCTCTATGTAGCCCTGGCTGTTCTAGAACTTACTGTGTATGTAGACCAAGCTGGCTTCCAATTCAGAGAACTGCCTGCCTCTGTCTCTCAAGTACTGGGATGAAAAGCATGGGCCACACAATAGGCACCACAACAGAAACATAACATTTTTTGTTACATTTATTTTATATATCTGCACACATGCCACAGCAGGTGTGTAGAGGCCAAAGGACTACCTGATGGCTCACTCCTTCCTTTGGGTAGATTCCAGGGATAGAGCTCAGGTCATTGGGCTTAGTAGCAGGCACCCTTACCCTCTGAGCCATCAGACCGTCTGCTTTGCCCCCTCTTCAACTGCTTAGGTTTGTTACTGTGCAGATTGCAGGAATTATTTACGTATTAGTGATCTCTCAGCACAATGTATTTCCTTCCCCTCTACAGATTACTTTTTCACTGTGCTATCAATGTTCTCTGATGCATATAAGTTTAAAATTTCAAATTTAGCAATTTTTATTCTTGCCTGTGCTTTTGGCTTCCAAGAAACAGTTGTTAAATCTAATATTGCCAAGGTTTTCCTTCTATCCTTTTTTCCTACAGTTTTTAGTTTTGGTAGATGTTTTAGGGCAGAACCTCCCATGTGCTGTAACAACCTTCACGCATCAACCTCCTGCGTGCTAGATCACAGGCATGAGTCACAGACAGGATCTATGGGTACAAGGCAGTCCTCTTTGTGGTTTCTAAGTACCCGGATCTATTTATAGCCATGTAGAACTGTCCACTTTTTTTTTCATGGTTTATACACGTATGCATTATGCACATCCACATGTGCTCACTTGTAGAGGTCAGAGGTTGGCTTCCGGCCTCTCCTGCTATCACTCTCCAAATTTTTAAAGACAGGGTCTTCAACTAAACCAGGCAGTCGCGACACCATTTCAGCTACACCAACTGGTCATGGAGCACCATGATCCATCTGCGTCCACACCCCCCCCCACCCCCCCCCCCCCCCCGCTTCCCCGTTGCTGGAGTCATACGCATGTGCCACCATGCTGGATTTTACTTGGGTGCTGGAGATCCACAGGTCCTCAAACTTAGACAGCGAGCACTTTACTGAAATTCCAAATTCAGATCCCATAATAACTTGAGTTATTAATTTTAGTTCTTAATTAGTGACTGATGGGGAAGAGCCCAGTACATTGTGGGTGGGGCCATCCCTGGGCTGGTGGTCCTGGGTTCTAAAAGAAAGCAGGCTGAGGAAACCATGAGGAGCAAGTCAGTAAGCAGCACCCTCCATGGGCTCTGCATCAGCTCCTGCCTCCAGGCTCCTGCACTGTTGGACGAGTCCCAGTCCTAACTTGCTTTGATGTGAAGTTGTAAACTAAATAAACCCTTTTCTCACCAATTCTCTTTTCAGTATGGTGTTTTGGATGAGTATGGACTCATCCAGCTCTCTCATCCATTCATCTAGTACTGGCAGCTGCTTTGCACAACGGCACCAGCGTAAGTTAACACGGGACAGAGCACATGCTGTGCACAGAGCCTAGGAGATTCACAGAAAGGTACCAGTCTCTGCTCTGGACCACTGAGCATCCTCAGTCACAGTTTCTCTTTCTGAAAACCTCTCTACACCATCTCAACTTTAAAAATTCACCCCAGGGGTTGATAGATGGCTCAGTGGTTAAGAGGACCAGCTGTTCCTCCACAGACTCTCGGTTCAACTCCCAGCATACACACAGAAACTCCCAACTGTCTATAGCTGTAGTCCTGTGAGATCCAATGTCCTCTTCTAGAGTGCAGACGTACATGAAGACAAAATACCCACACATGTAAAATAAATAAATGAGGCTGGAGACATGCCTGCTCTTCCAAAAGACCTGAGTTCAATTCCCAGCAACCACACGGTGGCTCACAACCATCTGTAATGAGATCTGGTGCCCTCTTCTAGCCTGCAAACATACATGCAGGCAGAACACTGTATACATAATAAATAAATTTTAAAAATCTTTAAAATAAGTAAATAAATAAACCTTAAAAAAAAAAAATCACCCCAGAAAGTTCCCCTCTTCCACAAAGACATCGCTGATGAACCATCAAGAAGCTGCAGTGCGATCTCACATCTGGCACCTTCTTACTACATGAGCATCTCAGAAGCCTAGATCAGAGCACTACATCCCATTTCACACTCTATCACTGTTTTCTCAACGACTGACTGGAGGTCCAGTCTCTCACATTACCTTTCACTGAAGATTCGGGTCCACTGGTTCTTTGAGCAGAACTGTTGTTGGACACCAGCACTGGCCCAGGACTCTGGCCCAGGGAAGGGACAGTGTTTAGAGTATTCACCAATTTGGCCACTTCGTTGCTATTTTCACCTGTAACCCCAGGTCGTTTCACAGTGACAAAGCTGGCAATGCTCACTGCAGGTGGAGAGGGGAAGGAGGGAGCTACATTGACCAAGTGAAACCATCTGCTTCCCACCCACTCCCCATGCTGTTCTGCATCTCCTCAGCCCAAGTCTCACCTAGTTTGGGATTCGAGGTCTGGTTGGACTGGCCCAGAGGCTGCACAGCTAGCTGCCCCAGGGAGGTCGGCTGTGTGGCAGTGGGCGTAGTGGACGTGCTGGGAGTGGACTTGGTCTGCTGGGACTGGGACTGTGGGACAGTGCTTCGGATGGTGAGAGTAGCTGGGATGACGGTGGTGAAGGTGTTGGTGGTGGGCCTCACAGGCACTGTGGAGCCTGGCCTCACGGGGGTCATCTGAGAGAACACCTGTGGGACGCCAACTGTCGGCTTAACAAACTGTGTACCTGGGGCTTTTAAAAGAGAGACAAGAAAAGTCCCAAACCTTCATCAGCGAGCTCACCTATAACATATTTTCTTGCCTTTCCTAGAAATACAAGAACAGGAAAAAGTTATTTCCCTAAACTTTCTGAGTGGTCACCAGAGGTTACCAAGAACATCTAAGAAAGCAGTGGCTGTCCTAAGCAGCTAAGGCAGTAATTAGGAGACAGTGCCCATCACCTCCTCTGCAGACAGCTTCCGTACTACACTTTTCACCTCAAGAACACAAAGAGTGCTTGACCTCTGTATTAGGAGGAAGAGAAAGAATGGGTAGATATAGAACAAAGGTCAAATTTGGTCCTTACAATCTTTTTTCAGATTCTAAAAGTATTTTCCATTTTCTTCTATCCACTCAAATAGGACAGGCAACTTCTCTACCAGAATGTCCCAAAGGATAATGTTTTTCTAGAACAATTGTAGGAAATTCCACTGAGAAATACTTATGGAACACCAGAATGTCTATAGAGAAATCTAATCAGACTTATGGCCTAAAAATGTCCAGTGGGCTCTGAGATCAAAAAACAAAAAATTCTTTAGAACACCAGAATGTCTATAGAGAAATCTAATCAGACTTATGGCCTAAAAATGTCCGGTGGGCTCTGAGATCAAAAAACAAAAAATTCTTTAGAAAGTTAACTGCAGAGGCCTCCTTAGTATTTTTATCCTTACTTGTGAATGTACATCCACATGTACCACAGTGTACCAGTGTGTATATATAGGTCAGAGCACACCTTGTGGAAATGCTCTCTCCTTCCAGCTTGTGGCTACTAGGGAGTGAACAGGCTGTCAGGCTGGGAGGTCCTTTTAGCCCTGGGCCGCCTACTGGCCCTGTGGTTCCTATATATACGACTGAATAAAGTGATTCTCCATTTGACCTGAACTGTAGAAAACCTGATACATATGAAATATGACTTAGGGGAAAATTACAAGACTCTTTTTGGTACTAGAAATTGAACCAAAGCCTCAAGCAATGCTAAGAATACACTCTACCCCTGGCTACAACCCCAGCTCCAGGGTTCTTTAATATTCCATTATATGATTATTAGGAACCTTATCCTCAAAGGATATATCATTTACTTAATTTACATCTAAGGTCCTCCCACCCCCTGCCTTGGTTTGTTTGTTTCTTGAGATAAGACTGGCCTTAAATTCACAGTAATCCTCCTGCTTCAACCTCCTGAAAGCTGGATTCCAGGAGTGTGCCATCATGGCTGGCTGCATATCCAAACCTATGCTTTAAAATTAAAGTAAAATTCAATTTATAATCCTACCACAAAGATGAGTACATATATATGGAATACGAGTTGTGACTTGGCATTAACAATATTTTCAGGATATCAAACAATAGCTGATTTAATCAGCATATACTGACAATGACTACATAAGCCTTACTATAACTCACAAAGAGTAGTGAAAAGCTAAATATAAAAATAAAATTACCACCCTGGCCAAAGCTTAGAAACCTTTTTTCCCCTTTGGTTTTTTTAAAGACAGGGTTTCTGTGTTAACAGCCTTGGCTGTCCTAGAACTCACACTGCAGACCAAGAATGTTGTTTGTTGTTTAAAAAAAAAAAACAACTGGGCTTAAATTGCATTGTTTTGGTTTGATTTTTCGAAACAGGGTTTCTCTGTGTTAATAGTCCTGACTGTCCTGGAACTCATTTTGTAGACCAGGCTGGCCTCTAATTCACTAAGATCCACCTGCCTCTGCCTTCGGAGTGTTGCAGTTAAAGGTGTGCACCACCACCACCCGGCAGGCTTAAATTGTTAAAATCGTATTTAAAATTCTTCTTTAAATACATGCCTTCAAATGCTCTAAACTATTTTGAAACAGTTAAAATAAATACCTGGATGCTAGGTTACTCCAAGGATCTCCTTACCTGGGACCAGTGTAATTGGTCTGACTGTTTGTCCTTGCTGTACATTCAGTACAATCCCAACCTGATTCATTGCATTTTGTACGGGTCGAACATTCCTTACAGGAAATCCCTGTATTAAAAAGCAAAATGACCTTTAGCACAGAGAGAAACTAGCCCTGATACTGACTGCAGTACGAATGACAGCCCCATATTCTGACCTAAGGGTTCTTTCTCTAGAGGTACAGCTTTCAAATAACTGAAATGGAAAATTTTAGGAAATTCTCCCATGTTAGATTTTTGTAAAATGTTGTTTTGTTCTGTTTTTGCTTTTGGACTTGGTTCTTGCTATGTATCCTAGGTTGCCAACAAACTCCTAATTGTGTTTGCAAACAACTTTGTTTTATTTTGAGACAGGGTTTAAGTAGCCAAGGTTGGCCTCAAAATCAGGAATGTAGCTCAGACTAGCCTTGAATTAATGACAGTTCTGCTTCTGTCTTCTAGGAGCTGGTTTTAGAGGTATGCACCACCATACCCAGCCTGTTTTTAATAAACTATTATGTAACGAAAACAACAAAACTATGTATTCACAGACTGGTGCTTTGACAGGAAAGACCAAAATCATTACCAGTACTTAATCTAGTGTTCCAAAATATAAAAACAATCCTTGTTTTATATGCTGTTCCCAAAGTCCACTTTAAAGGTGACAAACCTCAGATAAATTAGTAAGAGAGTATAGAAATTAGGAAGCCTCAGGCAAAGGGAAGCACATGGCTTTACATTCCACTCAGATTTGGGCTTTCAACTCCTAATTACTACACTGTATGGTGAGCCTTCCTTCTTCAAAGGCCACTCATCTTACACATAGATCTTCAAAGTCAATAAACTTATCCTAGGAGATAAGGAGCCCAAGCAAAAAGGAACGCTTGCAAGGCAAATGTTGAGGATTGCAAGGCAAATGTGAGGACTTAAAAAAAATTAAGATTTATTTTACATCTATGAGTGTTTTATTTTGCCTGCATGTACGTATGTGTACCACAGGAGTGCCTGGTGTCTACAGATGTCAGAAGAAGGTATCAGCAAAATTCTGTAACAGTTATGAGTTGACATGTGGGTGTTTGGAATTAAACCTGGACCCTCTGCAAGAGCAACAAATGCTCTTGACCAGTAAGCCATCTCTCCAGTCCTGTGTGAAGGCTTTCTTTTGCCTTTTTTTGTTGTTGTTGTTGTAATAGGGTTTCTCTGTGTAACAGCTCTGGCTGTCCTAGAACTCACTTTTGTAGACCAGGCTGGCCTTGAGCTCACAATCTGCCTACCTCTGCCTCCAGGGTGATGGGATTAAAAGTATGCCACCACTGCCCAGAGGTGCCAAGGCTTTCTAATTCTAACTTTCCCCATGATTTCTGCCCAGATTTTAGTCAACTCAACAGACCTCTAAGGTGTATGGCAGAAAATATGCAGGCATGATGCTATACTGGGCATTTCACAAGGAAGAGAAGTAAAGAGAACCTCAATTCAACAGGCAAGACTCAGAAGCATTTCTAATAGTGAAGACACTGCCTAAGGTAGAGCTTTGGGAGGCCCACAGTCCTTGTTCCTCTACAAGTCCCAGAATTCAAAGTCCTACTCACCTGGGTAGTGATGAATATAGGCTGTGAGGCCACAGAGGAGTTAGTCACATGATTGGCATTCTGCATGACCTGGACAGGTCTCAATACTGGTTGAGTAACCATTGTTCCCAGTCCTGGTGCTGGATTCTGGGTCAGAATGAGTGGCTGACCACCTTGTTGAACCAAAGTATTACCAGCTAAAGGGTAACAGACAGGGAAAACAACAAGAAAGGGATGTTAGAGCATTGCTAAATGTGTATTCTGTAAGAAACACTATAGGTTAAGAAACGGTGTCTCAGATGCCAAAATTACTTAGCTCCCACTACTCACCTCAGGCTTAATGTCACCAAACTCACCAAAACTTAAGCTTCCACTCAGAAGGCAGAGGCAGGCAGATCTCTGTGAGTTCAAGGCCAACCTGATCTAAAAAGTGAGCTCCCTTAGAGGCTCCAAAAGCTATACAGAGAAACCCTGTCTCAAAAACAACAACAACAAAAACAAAAGCAAAAAAAGTAAACCCTAGCCCTAAGCTCCATGCAGCACCATCGCTAACAGAAAACAAAGGGTCAGGGCAGTGCACTGACCTCACCCACATCCTGATGAAGGCTGGAAGACACTAGCTCCTCTCTCCACACTAATGGTTTCTCCCCAGTCAGCATAGCAAAAACAAGAATTTCTTATTTTAAAAAAAAGAATCTATTTGTAAGAAGGTAATTTGTTATTAACTAATCCCCTTACATTTTTTACAATTGTTTATTGTAAATGTGTGCTTGAGTATGTGTTCTGTGTTCCCCATGTGGGAGGTCAGAGACAATGCGTGTGAGGTAGTTCTCAGGTCCTCAGGCTGAGTGGCAAGTGTCCTTTACTCATCAAGCCATCTTGCTGGCCCTAAATTTATTTTTGCTTGAGAAAGGGTTCAGGTAGTATGAATCAAATAACATCCGACATTCTTCCATAGGAAATACCCTGTGGCGGTCTGGGTAAAAATGGCCCCTATAAGCTCACATAATTGAATGCTTGGGTCATAGTTATGAAACAGTTGGAGAAGGATTGGGAGGTGTAGCCTTGTTGAAGGAGGTGTGTTCTGAGATAGCCTTCTTATAGCCCAGACTGGCCTCAAACCAGCCAATATTCCTGACTCAGCCCCCTAAGTGCTGGGATTACAGGTAATAAATGCATAAATCTTATCCAGCACTCATTGTAGCTCTCTGTAAGTGAAATATCAATGTACCTTTTATAATCTACTGTTAACACATTAATCAAATAATGGGAAGTATAATAACCAAAACTGCTGGATAGGAGCTGGGTAAGAAGGGAGGTGGTGGCACATGCCTTTAGTCCCAGTACTTGGGAAGCAGAGAGAGACAGATCTCTGAGTTCAAGACTAGCCTCCTGGTTTACATAGTGAGTTCCAGGACATCCAGGGCTACACAAAGAAACCCTATCTCAAAATAATAAAAACAAAAAACCAAACCAAAACAGAATGTTAGAAAGGGCTGGAGATGTAGCTCAGTTGGCAGAGTGCCTTCCAGCATAGATGAGGCCTTTGGTTCAAAGGCCAGCACTACACAAGCCAGGCTTGTGTTACATGCCTGTGATCCTGGCATCAGCAGGACGGAGCTCACAGTAATCTGTTGCCATAGCAAGTTTGAAGCCAACCTGGTAAACAAGTCTAGGCTCAAAAAAAAAAAAAAAAAAAAAAAAAAGTGTGTGTATACACCTGTAAATCTAGCACTTGAGAACGGAAGCACAAACATCAGGAATGCAAGGCCAGCCTCAGCTAAATAGAAATTTTAAGGCTAGCCTGGGCTATATGAAATCCTGCCTCAAAATCAAAATAGAGGGCTAGAAGAAAGCTGGCTCAACAGTTAAGAGCATTTGTTGCTCTTGGAGAGGATGTGGGTTTAATTCCCACTGCAACCATCTCCTGTTGGAGGGGATTCAATGCCTTCTTCTGACCTACAATGGCTCCAGGCAATACACATGGTGCACAGGCATAATACACATAAACTAAATAAACTAATTAATTTAAAAGACAAACAGTCAGGCATGAGGCACACATTTTTAAATCCCAGTACCTGGGAGGCAAAGGCAGAGTCAGAAGGATCTATGAATCCCAGATCAGTCGAGTCTACAAAGTGAGTTTTAGCCAGAGTTGTATGGTAAGACCCACCCCCCATAAGAAACAACAAAACAATTAAAGCTATTAGCATTAAGATAACAAGATAGTCACTACTGCGTACAAGAAAAAGTAGGGGAAATGTATGAGTCTATTTTTGTAAAAAGCCATCACTACACAGTATACAAAAGTGTATAAAAGTAACATCCGCATAAATGAAGAACTACAAATAATCACTTCCACATGACAGGACAGCTAATTCCCCCCCCCCCCCCCGACTTTGTTTCCTAGATTTTCCCTATTGTCTTCTCTCTCTTACTCCATTTTTCTTTGGAACAAGGTCTTGCTGTGTAGCAGGCAGACCTTGAACTCACAACCCCGAGTATCATGATCACAGACAGGTATGCACCAATGTTCCTTCACACCTTGCCTGCCTCTAAGATTTTGTTGTTGTTTTGTTTTCTGAGAGGGTTTCTCTGTAGCTTTGGAGGCTGACCAGGCTGGCCTCCCTGACAATCACTTATTTTTATTTTGTGTGTGCATGTGGAGGACAGTGACTAGTCTCAGGTGCTGTCTGTCTTGTTTTGGTTTTGAGACAAGTCTTTCACCGGCCTGAAACTGGATGAGAAGGCTAGGCTGGACAGTGAGCCCCAAGGATCCACCAAAACTTTGCATGGGTCATGGGATTCTAACTCAGGTCCTTGTGCTTGTGTGGCAAGACTTTAATGACTGAGCCATTTCCCAAGCCCCTGCTCTTCTTTACTGTTAGAGGGTCCTAACTCAGGGCTTTGTCATCCTATGCATGTATTCTAACTGAGCTTCATCTCCAGACTCACAGCCACAGATTATTCTTACAGCAATAAAATGGATCTCTAAAGGAAATAAAATGCCTACTTAGGGGGACAAAGCAGAAGAAACCAAGTTTAGGGCTAGCCTGGGTAGTTTAGGTAAACTCTACTCCAAAACAAATACTTAAAAGGGGGCTGGCTGGAAAATGGGAATATACCTTAGTATGAGTGAGGTCTTATATTCAATTCCCTGTATGTGGTAGGGGAACATGTTCCGTTCCTAATAACACACACACACAGGAAAGAAAAAAAAAATCAAAGAACATATGTAGCACATGTCTTTATTCCCAGCACTCAGGAGGCAAAAGCAAGTGGATCTCTATAGCTGAGACCAATCTGGTCTACATACCGAGTTCTAGGCTACCCAGAGCTACATGGACCCTGCCTTTAGAAATAAACAAGTACAGTTCTTTTAGCAGTACAATGAGCCCATGAAAGCATATATTGCCGTGAATCCTATATAGAGAGACTCTGCCAAAAAAACAAAACAAAAAACCACACACGCACACACACAGAGACAGACAGACAGACAGACCGGTTAAGTTTTTAGCAGTACAACACACACACACACACACACATACACACAGAGAGACAGACAGACGGACCGGTTAAGTTTTTAGCAGTACAAGGAGCTCATGAAAGCATACACCATTATGAATCCTCAAACGGAAACTGTCAGGAATCATCTCTGGTGTGTAAAAAGCTACCAATAATGAAATACAGCTTGGGTATTGGTGGTACAGGGCAGAGGCAGGAGAATCAGGAGTTCAAAGGTTAGGGCTGGAGAGATGGCTCAGGAGTTAAGAGCAAGCTTTGTTCTTATAGAGAGCTCAGGTTCAATTCCTAGAACCCACATGGCAGCTGACCACCATCTATAATTCTATCTCCAAGGGTCCCAACACACTAAGAAGGCATCAGACATGCAAGTGACACACAGACACACATGCAAGCAAAACACCCATATACATAATATATATATATTGAGTTATTGGCTAGCCTGGGCTAAATGAGACCCTGTTTCAAAAGAACCAAACCAAACTAACTAAACTTAGTTTCCCTAATCAATAAAAGACCCCGAAAATGGTGTTCCTTCACCATTTCATCCTAGCAGAAATCACCTCTTCTCTTTAATACAAGGTGAAAAGAATCACAGAAACCTCTCAGAGAAGACAGAACATGAAGATGCCCTGGGAATACTCTTAACCAAATGAACAGGATTCTTCTGATTTAAAGTGTGTGTGTGTGTGTGTGTGTGTGTGTGTAAACAAAACCAACTAACAGTCCCAGATCTCTAGAATAGTCAGCCAGCAATGCTCAATTCATCTTTTCTATTATAGAATTATCAAGCAAGAATCCGCTGACCTGACTCAAGACGCAGCATCAAGCCAGCACTGATGGAAGGAATACAGCAGCCAGTGTTTCTTCCATACCAAAGAACAGTTCCTAAAGACATCTCCAGCTAACACAGCCACCACAGGACTACCAGGACAGGCAGCTGCGAGGCCATTTTTATTCTCTCAGGCCTCTATCCCCAGAAGACTTCCCCAATAATCCCACTTACCATTGTTGTTGGCAATTAGTGTGACAAGAGTCTTCTTTGCACTGTCGCTGTTCTGCACCCCACTGCTACTAACAGTAGTGGATGTAGAGAGGTGCCCAGCAACAGAAGCATGGGCAGCAATGGGCACTGGAGCTGAGATTGGCTGCTGGCTCACAGAAACTGTGGGGAAGGGAAGGCATAGTCACTTGGAGACAGGGACAGGTGACACTAAAGGATTCCGCTTCTACTCTTCCCTCTTTACCTTGTTTCACTAGTCAAAAAGTTTCCAACTTCACTCCAAATTCCAACTACTGATGTGATTTTCCTGTCTCTCAGCCTATCATTTATACACAATCTCTTTGGTCTTCTAGTAGTCTAGGACTACTGCTACCGTAAAATACCCTGACAAAAGCAACGTAAGGGAGAATGGGCTTTTGTGGCTCACAATTTCAGATTACAATTCATCACTGTAGGGAACTTAAAGTGGCAAGAGCTGGAAGCTGCTCATCACATCACACTGAGTCTAGAGCAGACTAGAGAGTCTAGAGAGTGCGTGTGTGCTAGTGCTCAGCTCGCTCACTCCACTCAACAATTCAGAGTCCTCTTCCTAGGGAATGATGCCACCTCAATTAATGTAACAAAGATAATCATCAACAGATAGTCCACAGACCAACCCAGTCTGTCGATTCTAGACTGTGTCAATTTGACAAGTAAAACTTAATAATACAAGTAACCATAATACGTTCTTTGTCTTATATTTCCTGGCTATTTAAGTTAGAACACTGTAGGGCTGGAGAGATGGCTCAGCAATTAAGAGCACTGACTGCTCTCCCAGAGGACCCAAGTTCAATTCCCAGAATCCACATGGCAGCTACAACTATCTGTTAACTTCATTCTAGGAGATTCAACACCATGGGATTCTTCTGGCCTCTATGTACACCACACATACACATGGTACAGACATACATGCAGGCAAAACACTCATACATATTAAAAAAAAACAAATCTCAGCATAAGTTAGGTCACTGACCTCTGAAGCAGGACCTTCTATTAGCACTACTGTATCTTTAGGTCTCCTAGATGCACCATCACCGCTACTAGAATTTATAATCCTTCATGACAAGCCACCTGTAAAACCTGTACTGTGTTCTTTTTCAGCCTAAATCAATGCTATCTTCAAGTCTCAAGGAAAGGGAAGACAAAAAACAAAACAGAACTCCAAACTGGTATAATTTAGGAGAAAATGGCTACTTTGTGAATATAGGGTAATCTAGAATTTTATCCCTATATCAATGGTAAAATACAGACACAAAGGATCTTTTCTCGACTCACAAAGGAAACCAAATTCAAGCAAACAACAAGTGCACCATGACTGGGGACACATATCAGCTCTGATGTATACCACTTTACATCCCTGTTCATGAACGCTTGGTAAGAGGATATTGGATAAATATTAGTTAATCCATTCTCTCACTATTTGGAGTGAATTCAATAGATTTTCACAAATTTTATGAAGAAGCAGGCACTCATATGCTACAGCATGGAAAAGAAGGTAAAGCCAATGCCATAAAAAGGTAGCCTTAGATAATCCATATTCGTGCTTTGCTCTCTCTCATTCACGCTTGCGTGCGTGCGTGCGTGCACACACGCTCTCTCAGCAGGGTCTCACTCTACAGTTCCTGTTTGGCCTGGAACTTATTATGTACCTCCAGCTTGAGGTCTCAAGCCTCCTAAGAGCTAGAATTATAGGTGTGAGCTACCATGGCTTTCTTGGTTTCTCCCCCCACCCCCTCTTTTTTTAAAAAATAAAAAACAAGCCGGGCGGTGGTGGCGCATGCCTTTAATCCCAGCACTCGGGAGGCAGAGGCAGGCGGATCTCTGTGAGTTCGAGGCCAGCCTGGTCTACAAAGGGAGTTCCAGGACAGGCTCCAAAGCTACAGAGAAACCCTGTCTCGAAAAACCAAAAAAAATAAAAAAAATAAAAAAAAAAAAAATAAAAAACAAAAATAAAAAACAAGGTCCCATGTATCTCAGGCTGGTTTCAAACCTTTTGTATAGCTGAAAATGACCTTGTGTTTGTAATCCTCCTGCCTCCACCTCCACTGCTAAGATTATAGGTATGTACCACCACCCCTGGCTTATGTGTTGGTGGAAACAGAGTCTAGACAAACACTACATAACTAAGTGATATCCCTAGCCCTCTCTCTAGATTCTTAAATTCATCCTCTAAAATTCAATATAATTAATGCAAACAACAACATAAGAACATGAGTTTTAGTTACCTGGAGTAGTTTTATCCACTGAATTGTAGTCTTCTACTACAGAGTCCTCAATGACATCGCTGATTTTCTGCCATGGCTCCAGTTCCTCCTCCTCACATTCCATAAACAGGTCGGTGTCCGCCATGCTACCAGAAAGAAAAAAGTAAGACAATGATCTAGAATTGTAGAAACAGTTTTACACCAAGTGAAACATCTGTTTGAAAAAGGGCATACTGTAAATAGGCTAGCCTGGAGCTTACTATGTTGTCCACACTGGTCCTCAACTCAGGACAATCATCCTGTCCCAGCATGCCAATTGTTGGAATAGCGTGCGCCACTATCTATAGCTGCAATCATGCTCATGACTTCGTCAGGAACCTACCCTCTCTACACTACCAATGGATCAGACTGACAATTTTAATCCTTGACTATTAAAATCCTTTCTGCAGCAAAGTCTGCAATAATTTGACTTATAAAAGTTAAAGGGATGGCACATGCCTTAAACCCAGCACTCGGGAGGCAGAGGCAGGCGGATCTCTGTGAGTTTGAGGCCAGCCTGGTCTACAAGAGCTAGTTCCAGGACAGGCTCCAAAGCTACAGAGAAACAGTGTTGGGGGGGAGGGGAGAAAGATAAGAAAGATAAAGAAAGAAAGAGGAAGGAAGGAAGGAAGGAAGGAAGGAAGAAGGAAGGAAGGAAGGAAGGAAGGAAGGAAGGAAGGAAGGAAGGAAGGAAGGAAGGAAGGAGGGAATCGGGGTAAGAGAAGTACATACAATGGCATTACAAATACAGGTAATGCAGTGGCACTGCAAGGACAGGGGTGGAACTATTTAGTCCATTATAAACTATTTTCCATCAATACCGACTTTTTCTTATCACACTGTTTACTCAGTGTATACATGTACACATGTCACAGCATACATGTGGAGGTGAGACGACTTTTAGGAATTGATTCTCCCCCACCACATGGGCTCCAGGAATCAAACTCAGGTTATCAGGCATGGCAGCAGGTACCTGAGCCATCTGGCAAACCCAACTTTTTTTTTTAAAGATTTATCTATTAATTATGCATACAAGATCTGCCTGCATATATCCCTGCAAGCCAGAAGAGGGCACCAGATCTCATTACAGATGGTTTGTGAGCCACCATGTGGTTGCTGGGAAATGAACTCAGGACCTCTGGAAGAACAGTCAATGCTCTTAACCTCTGAGCCATCTCTCAGCCAGCCAACTCAACTTTTTTGAGACAGGATCTCACTATGTAGTACTAATTTGCCTGAAACTTGCTATGGTCTCGAACTCACAGAAAGCTACCTGCCTCAGCCTCCCAAGAGAGGACTTAGAGGCATATGCCCAAAATGGCATGCTATAAATGACAGAAAACTAAAAGGAGGCTATGGGGGGGGGGGGGTAGAAGGGGACAAGCAGGGAGGAGCTAGGAAGATGGGGAAGGACTTGAGTTCAGTCCCCAGAACCCACATGCAAAATAAAACAAAACACCAAGTGTGGTGGTGAGGTACTCTTAATCAAATCAATGGGGAAGAAAGGAGATGGCAGATCCTGAGGCCTCACTGGCCAGCCAGCCTAGACTAGCCAAAACAGAAGCTCCAGGTCAGAGAGGACCTTGTCTCAAAAATAAGGTGGTAATCAACTGAGGGAAATACCTATCTACACACACACACACACACACACACACACACATCTATCAATCATCTGCTGGCTCCTGCCCATGAATAAACACACCCGCGCGCACAAACACAAATTTTGTTAGAAAATGTCACAATGAAGCCCAAGCCTAATACTCTGATTTAAAAATATGTTTAATGATGTGTTATGTACAGTGCTTATAGCGTGTGCAAGGCTCTCCAACATACACACACAAATTAAAATTGTGTTAAGATACTATTTAGTGGGGCTGGAGAGATGGCTCAGTGGTTAAGAGCACTGACTGCTCTTCCATAGGTCCTGAGTTCAATTCCCAGCAACCACATGGTGGCTCACAACCATCTCTAATGAGACCTGGTGCCCCCTTCTGGCATGCGGGCACACATGGAAGGAATGCTGTACACATAATAAATAAATAAAACCTAAAAAAAAAAAAAAAAAAAAAAAAAGATACTATTTAGTGAATGTAATGTTTAGGGTCTTTGTTTTGTTTTGAAGATAGTGTCCCCCTATGTAGCCCTGGAAATCACTATGTAGACCAGGCTCCCCTTGAACTCAGAGAACTACAACTATTTCTGCCTCTTAAGTTCATGTCTGACTCAAGTTAGTTTTTTTTTTCCCCTTTGCTTTGGTTTTGCTAGACAGGGTCGTCTCTCTATTTAGCCCTGGATGTCCTAAAACTCACTATGTAGATCAGGCTGGCTTAAACTCAAGAAATTCACCTGCCTCTGCCTCCTGAGTACAAGGATTAAAGGCACTCCTCGCCATGCCCAACTTTGACTTGACAGTTTTGTTGTTAATACCATCTAGAATCATATGAGAACAAAGTCTCAGTGAGGGACTGCCTATATTGGGTTGGCCTGTGCGCATGTCCTGGAATACTTTTTTTATTTCAATTTACATATAAAATGGTTTTGCCTGCATATATGTCTGTGCACTGTTTGTGTGCCTTGTGCCCTTGGAGGCCAGAAGAAGGTGTCAGATCCCCTAGAACTAGAGTTACAGATGGTTGTGAGCCTCCATGTGGGTGCTGGTAACTGAACCCCAGAGCTCTGGAAGAATAGCCAATGCTCGCAACTAGTGAGCCGTCTCTCTATATCCCCTTTAAATTAACTGATGTGCCAAGACCCAGGTCACTGTGGATACCACCATTTCCTAGACAGGGAGTGCTGACCTGTATAACTAGAAAAAGTGAGCTAACAGTGGTTACGAGCACTGGCTGTTCTTCCAGAGGATCCAGATTCAATTCCCAGCACCCATATGGCAGCTCACAACTGTCTGTAACTCTAGTTCCAAGGGATGTGGCACCTTCAAATAGGCATATATGCAGGAAAAACACAAATGCACATAAAATAAATACATACTAAAAAAAAACAAAGAAAAACGGAGGAGAGTACACGCAAGCAGGTAAGGTGAGCATGTGTTTATCCACTTCTGTTCTTGACTGTGGACATGATGTGACTAGCTGTGTAAGTTCCTGCCCTGACTCCCCTACAATAATGATATGTTAGAACCTGGAATAAAAAAATAGTAGGCTGAAATAGACCCAAATTGCTTTATTTATTTGTTTGTTTACTGCTTTTTCGAGACAGGGTTTCTCTGTAGCTTTGGAGCCTGTCCTGGAACTAGCTCTTGTAGATCCGCCTGCCTCTGCCTCCTGAGTGCTGGGATTAAAGTCATGTGCCACCACTGCCCGGCCCAAATTGCTTTTTAAAAGATTTACTTTGGCCGATCAGTGGTGGCGCACGCCTTTAATCCTAGCACTCAGGAGGCCGAGGCAGGTGGATCTCTGTGAATCTGGGGCCAGCTTGGTCTACATAGCTAGGTCCAGGATAGCCAGGTAGGGCTACAGAGAAATCCTGAGTCAAAAAACAAACAAACAAAAAGATTTACTTTGTATGAGTGTTGTCTACATGAGCACCCATGTTTGTCTGGTGCCCACAGAGGTTAGAAGAGAAACACAGATTCCCTGGACCTGGAGTTATGGATAACTTGAACCACCACCTGAGTGCTGGGAACCAAACCCAAGTCTGCCGCAAGAGCAGCAAGTGCTGTAGCCACTGAACTCCTCTCGAGTCCCTGAAGGGCTTTCTGTCCAGGTATTCTCATCACAACAGCAGAAAGGAAGTTATGACTACGATTACTGATTCTTCATCTAACTTTTGCACTGCCGTACTCTAGTCTAGTACGAAGTACCAGGAATTCTGCAAACTGTTTACAGGACCCCAGAGCCTACTTTTAATCTGCAAACATTGCCTACATTATATGTCGCTTTCAGAACAAAGCTTTTCAACTCTGCACTACAAAGAGCTGCTGCTGTTGTGCCTCCAGTACGAGCTGAGGAGGAGTGAGTTTCTTTGTCTTGAGATGAAACTAACACTATCCTCAACACTCACACAAAGCCTTCATTGGAAAGGGTATCAGTGTCCTTAGCATCTTCGCACTTTTGTGCCAAATCCAGAAGCCTAAACCAGCAAAACAGAACACCCAAGGAAACTATTCTGTATCAGTGTGTAAATCTGACAGCTGTACTTTGGGCAATGCCCAATAGATGGCAGTGTCTCTTTGAAAATGTACCCACAATGTCTCAGTGAGTCAGGGTGAGCCAGGAGCCCAGTCTGGAAACCTGTTTTAAC
The DNA here is from genome assembly GCF_950005125.1 of Chionomys nivalis. Taxonomy (NCBI): domain Eukaryota; kingdom Metazoa; phylum Chordata; class Mammalia; order Rodentia; family Cricetidae; genus Chionomys; species Chionomys nivalis. The sequence continues at coordinate 8,919,604 of NC_080103.1, read as the reverse complement.
TACTAATGTTCTTAACTTGATCCTTGGAGGCATCTAATCATCTATTAAATTCTGCATGCATTCTCAAACCAAAACTACAAAGGTAAACAAAAGAGCAAAATATCTAAAGGATTACTTAAATTCTCTCATCCTGTTTAAGATATAGTAGACAATGCTAGCCAGAAACTGAATTTCAAAAATCAAAAAAGAAAACCACAGACCTGGCGAGACAGCTGGATGGGTAAAGACACACAACCTGGCCTGACTCCCCTTCATTCTCTGCACCCACACGGAGGGAAGAACAGACCCACAGGTTGTCCTCTCACTTTCACAAGTATGCTGCCACATGGGCACAGCTCCCCAGTACACTCTCTGAGTAAATAAAGGTAAAAAACAAGAAATATACACATGGGAGGAGGCGGAATTTTTTTTCAATAAAAAAAAAATAAAAAAGAAATATATACATTTGAGCCAAATATTACAAAACACATGACTTTTTATTTGCAAATATAGTCCCAGTTTTTTACGATGTAACTTTATATGGTACAACCTTCTTTCAGTCAAGAACCCAGAAAAGTGGCAAGTACAACCTGGACAGAAGCCTCTGCAGATGTTAAAAGGACACTATTTTCAAGCTGGGCAGTGGTGGTGCATGTCTTTAATCCCAGAACTCCAGTGGCAGAGGCAGGAGGATCTCACTCTGTGAGTTTGAGGCCAGACTGGGCTACAGAGCAACTTCTTTCACTTCAGCATGCATAACATTTAGGGGGAGAGAGAGAAACTGTAGGAGGTACCAACCTAAAGCAAATACTTGTTAAACTTTAAAATTAGCATCTTTCCTGGAGCATTCCAGTTTATCACCAGGACTGGGGTGGTAATTAAATTGAGGTCAGCAGTGGGGTGAGGAAACAAGAGGATTCCCTGGCGCTCTGTGGCCAGTGAACCTAGCCTTTGAGGTGTAATCCTAAAACAGTGAGAGGCTTTGTCTAAAAAACCAAGGAGGATGGAACTGATGGGGTGGTCAGGTTAAGACCACAAACGCTCCCACAGAGCACTCCAGTTCAGTTTTCAGTACCACGTCAGACAGCCCAACCAACTGTAACTGCAGGAGACCCCGTGTTTCTGCCTGCTGGGGGCACCTGTACTCATGGGCATACACCTGCACACAGACACGCACATACACGTAGTTACATCTGTGTGTGTATATGTGTGTGTGTGTGTGTGTATATATATATATATACCTTTGGAAAGCTAAGATTGTCCTTCACACACATGTATATATATAACCAAGCACATATATCCACACCAAAAAACTTCAGCAATATGATAAAATGTTCTATTTAAGCTAGGCAATGGTGGTGCATGCCTTTAGTCCCAGCACTTGAGAGGCAGAGGCAGGCAAATCTCTGCGAGTTCGAGGCCGTCTGATCTACAAAGCCAGTTCCAGAACAGCTAGGAGTATTACACAGAGAAAACCTGTCTTGAAATATTAAGAACAAATATATTTAATACAAAAAAAAACCTAAGCATTCCTTTCAACGATCCATGATATATACTTCCGCATTTTTTTTAAAGAGAGGGTCTCAATATGCAGTCCTGGCTGCTGTCCTTCAACTCACTATATTAGACAACCAAGCTAGCCTTCCTTAAACTCACAGAGCTCCACTCGACTCTACATCAGGAATGCTAGGATTAAAGGCATGTACCACTACACCTGGCACTATCTTTTACTTAAAAAGAAAGTGGGATCAAATATGCAGTATTAAAAATGTATAAATTCTGTCAGGCAGTGTTGGTGTACACCTTTAATCCCAGCACTCGGAAGACAGAAGCAGACAGATCTCTGTGAGTTAAAGGTCACCCTGGGTTACACAAGATTGATCAGTCTAGGGCTGGAGAGATGGCTCAGAGGTTAAGAGCCCTGACTGCTCTTCCAGAGGTCCTGAGTTCAATTCCCAGCAACCACATGGTGGCTCACAACCATCTGTAATGAGATCTGGTGCCCTCTTCCGGCGTGCAGGCAAACATGTGGACAGAATACTGTATACGTAATAAGCAAACAAAATCTTTAAAAAAAAAAATTGATCAGTCTAAAAAAAGAAACAGAGCCAGGTGGGGATGGCTCACTCCTCTAATCCCAGTTCTTGGAGTCATAAACCTTTAATCCCAGCATTAGGGAGGTGGAGGCAGGAAGGGATATAGCTGGGCAGAGAGGAATATAAGGCCGGAGGAAACAGAAGTTTAAGGCATTTGGTCTGAGGACGTGTTAGAGACAAGTCCCATTCGGTCTGAAGACTTCGTAAAGGTAAGAATAATGGTTAGTTGCTCTGCTTCTCTGACCTCTCAGCAATATCTGACTCCAGGTTTTTATTATTAAGACCAATTAGAATTCGTGCTACATCTGGTTTCCCACTTTTGGGGCACAAATTCATGAAAAAGTTACCCGCCTGTGACTTTGGAGCCAAAGGCGTAGGCCAGAGCTACACACAGCAGGAGTCACCACCCTGGGGCCAGGTTTTCCTTTCTTTTCTCCCAGTGGGTTGTGGGCTTTCCCTGGAACCCCTTCTAGGGCCACTGCCTTGAAACCCACTCAGGCTTCTACTGAGTGTGAGCAGCACTCAGCCTCACATCTTCCTCACCATCGTCAGCAGATTTGGTCAGACAATTGAGAATTCTTTTTTTCAATTTTTTTTAATTTTATTTATTTATTATGGATACAATATTCTGTCTATATGTATGCCTGCAGGCCAGAAGAGGGCACCAGACCTCATTTCAGATGGTTGTGAGCCACCATGTGGTTGCTGGGAATTGAACTCAGGACCTCTGGAAGAGCAGGCAATGCTCTTAACTGCTGAGCCATCTCTCCAGCCCCCACAATTGAGAATTCTTAAAGAAGGGAATTAGTTTAAAAAAAAAAAAAAAAAAAAAAAGGGAGAACGCTATTACAATTACAATGGAGAGTTAGGTCTCTGATTATGTAATACATGATTTAAAATTGAAACAATCAAATCAATTAAATGAAGGGATAATCAATTTAACCAGCATTGACATAATGTTATCATTTTGATAATCTTGATTGTTGGTTTCATAATTCTTGGTTTATCTTTAAAAAGCTCGTTAATATGAGTGCCAAGTTACAGGCCTTAGAAAAACTTATTAAAACAGATCATAAAGTTATTCAGATCCAGACAGAAGAATTTAAAGAACCAATTTCAGTGTTGCATTATAAGGTTAGAGAGGAACAGCCTAAAGTTTTCAAGAAACCAACCTTAATATATCCAGTCACCTCCTTATAGGAATTTCCAAATGACAGATATCCTCAAGGCTATTTAAGCCCTCACTGGAATCCTGTGGAAATGTTAGATTTAAGGAGATTCAAGGAAGTGATGGTCTCATATGGCATGCATTAATCTTTTGTGAAACAGATGTTAAACTGATGGTCAAAGCTGGGTGGCACATGCCTTTAATCCCAGCATGTAAGAAGCAGAGGCAGGAGGATCGCTTTGAGTTTGAGGCCAGCCTGGTAACAGAGCAAATTCCAGGACAGGCTCTAAAGCTGCACAGAGAAATCCTGTCTTGAGAAACAGACAAAAAACAAAACAAAAACTTGTCAATTTGTAATAGAATTATTCTTCAAGACTGGAGAGACTTGGTTACAGCCGTCTTGGAGCCTGGTCCTCAATTACAATGGAGGTCCTGGTAGAAGATGAGGCTAAGGCCATTAAACAGCAAAGACCAACTTCCTGGACAGGGAGGTGATGCAAATGTACAAAGGCAATCTTATGGTGACTACAAAGTGCCTTTATGCTGAGCAGCAGCTTTGAATGCTTGGAACAGAGTTGAAGTAGGAAAGAAAATTGAGTCATTTACTAAAGCTATGCAGAGTCCAAAGGAAGCGTTCATGGATTTCTTACAAAGACTGACTTCAGCAGTAAATAGAATGACACCAAATTCAGAAGCTAGACTAGTTTAATCTGTGGTCTTTGAAAATGCTAATTCACAATGCAAAAGGGTAATTAGGCCATTAAAGGCAAGATCAGCACCCTTGGAGGAATGGATCCGAGACACAATCGATACTGAATCTCATGACCATGATGGCAGCAGAGGTGATTTCCAGAGGTTTGAAAAAAAACTGTCATCAAGTGTTTCAATTGCAATAACCAAGTTCACCTAAAAAGGGATTGTGAACAGTGTTTGTAGAAACAATGTTTTTTCTAGGCATAATTCAAAGAGAGCACCCCCCCTTTCTGGATTATGCAGAAGGTGTGGCAAGGGCAGGCACTGGACTAATGAATGTAGGCCAACAAGGGGCAGTCAAGGTAATCTGCCATTGGGAAATGCCTTAAGGAGCATCTTGCAGGCCCCATGTCAAATTTGGATCAGTCATTTCCTATCATTATGGAGGAAACACCTTCCCAGTTTACGATCTTTGTGGCAAAATTTAATCACTGGGCAAGAAAGTGCCCTTACCCTGACTGCTGATAGTATGCTCTCCAAATTGGACAAGCAAGACCCAAAAGAGTGACTGCCAAACCTTGCCTGGACAAAGCAGGACAGTCCTTCAAAAACCCTGCTTCATAGAAAGGTATAACAAATATGCTAGGCCTGTAGGCTGAAGATGGATGCCCCAACACTGCAAAGGAACTTGGGTGACTGTCCAGGCAACTATTTCTGCCATAGCTCACATTTTTTTGAAAGCTGCTTGCTTGCACTTCCTCCTTACACAATTAATCTTATTTCCTTCTCAGGTCTCTGAGGGAGTTGAAGACTAGAGAGTTATTAGTTTTGCTTGTTTATCAGACACAGAAAAGAAACTCACTAAAGAGGTATAAAGTGTATAAGGTTGAGAAACATCAAAAGATTGGTTGGTAATGCAAGTTAGGATAGAAAGTGAATTAGGTACAACACTTTGGACTCACCAAGATAGAACAGATAATGGAATATTAAGGTCAGCTTGGTCTACAGAGCTAGTTCAGAACAGCTAGGGCTGTTACACTGAGAAATCCTGCCTTGAAATATAAATTAATAAAATAAAACAAAGGGGCTGGAGAGATGGCTCAGCGGTTAAGAGCATTGCCTGCTCTTCCAAAGGTCCTGAGTTCAATTCCCGGCAACCACATGGTGGCTCACAACCATCTGTAATGAGGTCTGGCGCCCTCTTCTGGCCTGCAGACATACACACAGACAGAACATTGTATACATAATAAATAAATAAATATTTAAAAAAATAAAATAAAACAAAAAAGACATTGATGGCTAGCTCTAAAAATGTAATTTAATCGTTTTTAGCAAGGCAGAGGAAACGAGGAAGAAGCACAAGGCTTGCCAGAGCCACGTGCTTTAACTACCATTATCTTTTTGACTAGTTAACAATTTAGGCTGAATTTCTTAAGTTTCCCTAATGTTACAAGCAATTATCATATGTATGTATATATACACACACACACACACACACACACACACATTTTTCAGACACTAAAAAATAATCAGAAAAAAAGAAATGGAGGGGTTGTTTAAGAAATGAATCCTAGGGGACTGGAGAGATGGCTCAGAGGTTAAGAGCACTGCCTGCTCTTCCAAAGATCCCAAGTTCAATTCCCAGCAACCACATGGTGGCTCACAACCATCTGTAATGGGGCCTGATGCCCTCTTCTGGCCTGCAGGCATACATGCACACAGGATATTGTATACATAATAAATAAATAAATACTTAAAAAAAGAAATGAATCCTAGGTAGATTCTATAGGTAGCCAGATACACTGTGAGACAAAGTTTTTAATTAATCCATTATTAACATCTTGGCAAACTAGCTGGTTTCTGTATTTTGCAGTAATTATACTGGTAACATGATCTTTATGCACTCAATAGGCTTTAACAACATAGCTCACACATTCCTATCAGTAACACCAGTCTTATCTTTGGCATTCATCCTACCATCCACAACAGAGCATTTGCCTAGCATGTGCTGGGTCCTCATTTCAATGTTCCACATGCTGTAACTTGTATTTTGATAGGTTCTTTTTATTTCTACATTAAAAAAATTTTTGATTGTACATCCGTGAGAGCAGATAGATACATGTGTTCTGTATGTGTGCAAAACCAGAACCAAGTGCCGGAGGTCCTCTCCGATCACTCTCCCCAGACTTGGAGCTTGCATCTTCTTGGCTAGGCTGGAAAGCCACCCAGCCCCACAGATCCTCTGTCTCCGTTGCCAGCGAAGCTGGAGCTACAAGTGCGTAGAGGTCGCCCAGCTTGTCACAATGAGCGCTGCGATTTCAACTGCTAAGCCATCTCTCCAACCCCCACCCTGTACTATTTCACACTGTACATTGATTATGTGGAAAGCACTAATTTACTGAGTTATGCCTACCTACCAAATGGCATTTTCATCATGCCATTTTAAAGATTTCACACACCATGTAATCTCCCAATCTCTTCCACACACACACCTCTTCTCTAGTTTTGAGGCTTTCTCCAGGACACCTTGAACTCAAGTTAATCTTTCTGTCTCAGCCTTTCATTGGGATTACCAGCATGGTGCCATCACACCCAACTACCTATTTTTATAAATTATTTTTATTTTCTGTGCATTGGTGTTTTGCCTGCATTTTTGTCTGTGTGAATGTGTCAGATCTTGGAGTTACAAACATTTGTGAGCTGCCATGTGGGTACTGGAGATTGAACCCAGGACTTCTGGAAGAGCAGTCAGTGCTCTTAACCACTGAGCCATTTTCCAATCCCTCAAACTACATTTTTAAACTCACAGTTATTAACTATGGTTATTATTTTTTTAAAGTTTGCCAAGTCCTGGGACAATGTTAAAAGTCAAACTGTTTAGTTTTTCAGAATTCTAATTTTCCTTTAATTTTATCAATGGAAACAAATGCCAATTGTTTTCCTAATACTGACAAAACTCACTCCGTTCATCCAGAATGAACACTGATGTGTCTAGTCTGTCAGTCATCCTTCCAGGGGAAAATGCAACTCGACGAAACAAGCGGCTTACAGCAACTCAATCCCACAGGAGCGTTTCCTCACGACAACAGTCCCTCCAAAGAGGTGGGCGAGACCTTCATCCAATAGTGCTGTGACTGCTGCCATATTCTGATTGAATCTGAGCCCCCTTATATGTAGTGCTTTAAGCCTCATCAAAAGCTTGTAGCTGAGAAGGTAGTAAGTCCTAGTGGGGAAGCTACAGTTGTCATTTTGCTACATGGCCATTACATACCCACCAAACGACCTTCTAAACATTTATGTTTATGCGCACAGTGCTGCTGTCGGCTCTGGCCAGAGAAGCATCTTTCTACAATGTTTCCTCATGGATTTCATTATGCAAAGACTCATCACTGGCCAAAGTGCTAATAAGAGGATGCTGAAGGCAGCTCAATTCTACACGGTCCATCTCTACAGCCCACTCCGAGATCAGGGAGCATCACAGAGAGGAAGCGGAAACAATGTTCAGAGGGCTGTGGCTCACTGACATGCACTCTTGAACTCACCGCAATTGTGATGACCTGCACAAACCTGCACAGGGCTATGACAACACGCCATCGTGAAAGGGAAAGGGGATCAGCACCCCACCCTCGTCTCTAGTCAGTTAATGCACTGGCGTAAAAAGAGGTTTTCATCATGGTAATTTGCTCATTTCCTGTAATCAAGACTAATTAAACTCACCAGGTCACCCACCCCCATGGCCAAAAAGATATGAAGGTAGGAGGGGGCTTGAGGGAGGGGATCAGGAGGAGTGGAAGGGGGAAGAGAGGGTAATGGGGTGTGAATACAATCAAAATACATTACACACATGCACGAAAATGTCATAATGAAATATACACTCATGTATAATTAATACATGCTAATGAAATACTTTAAAAATACTTCCACAGACAATATAAATGCTTCATACATGCTTTTCATTTTTATTAGATTCTTAAAAATTAAAGATATACTCCAAAGCTGAAACTGAATTAATATCAACGGTCTCATGATAAGCTGCCCAATCTCCATCAAGGGCATTCTCAAGTCAGCATGCCAGCCTACGGTGCCACTGCCTTGCTTTTACCTAAATTACTTTTGAATCACCAGTGCAAAAGTCATGGGAGAAAAACAAAAAAGCCTTAGTTATAATTCAGAAAAGTTATGGCCTCAAAACTCCCCTGACAAGGGCTATCTCCTGGGCTCAGTTAACCACAAAGTGAAAATTCCTAGATTATATCCCCCATTCAAGATGGAGTGGCAACTCTTATGCCCCTGTCTGCTCTCAAAGTCCATTCTGTTTTATTTCGGTTTGACATATCCCACAATATAGTAAGGGGACAGAATCTAATTATTTTAACATATTTTGATCATCTTTCTACAGAACCAATAATTGTTAACGTTTAGATTATCTCAGTTATGAGTGCCAATTGTAAAAACAGCATTGGCCCTCCACCCTGCCCAAAACCAAAAGTTATGGGGCGCCCATTGTAAAGATGGCGTTGGCCCTCCACCTTACTCAAAAGCAAAAAACAAAGAAAACTTTGAGGCACAAAGCCCTTAAACTGCACGTTTTTTTTTTTTTTGGTTTTTTTTTTTTTTTTTTTTTTGGTTTTTCGAGGCAGGGTTTCTCTGTGGTTTTGGAGCCTGTTCTGGAACTAGCTCTGTAGACCAAGTTGGTCTCGAACTCACAGAGATCCGCCTGCCTCTGCCTCCCAAGTGCTGGGATTAAAGGCGTGCGCCAACACCGCCCAGCAAACTGCACGTTTTACAATCTTCAAAACATTTCTATGCACTCTAAAGTTAAGAACGACTAGGATCAATAAGTCATCGTCCAAGTTCCTAGCTCCAGAACAAGGTCTGGGAAGCCACTGTTCAAGCTGCAGCACCCTCGTCTTCCCCTTCACCTGGGGAAATCCCTTTTAAACCATTTTTTTTTTTGGAGGCGTTTTGTGCCACAAAGGGAGGTGAACAGAAGTGTGGGGAAAAGGGGCTACCCTCTGCACTGTTCTGTAATATACTGCACTTCGATCTCCATTTCCTCCTCGAGAACGAAAAGGCCAAAGACTCTCAGCTTTTTCTGAACGCTTAAAATAAGTGAGAGGAGAAACGTGCAGTGTTAGTGACAGTTTGAAAGAATTCCGCAACCCGGGAGAGGAAACCAGGACCACGGGCAGAAACCAGAGAAAAGCAGGTGGCTCGATGACATTCTTTTTCAGTAGGTGTTGGGAATCTAAAGAAAATAGTCCTTGGGCTAAACATGGCGCCTACAGCGGCAGGACATAATCACCAGAAAACAGATTCTGCCCCATACCATTCTGTAAATCACGGCGCCATCCTTGCATAAATTTGGGGGCCGAGGGAGGAGACTTCGTCAACTAGCTGCAGAGGCTTGGGATGTCCTCGCAATCGGAGCGGGATTACATAACACAGGGGACCGGCAGCAGTCGCTCGCTTCCCTCCTCCCGCTCAAAACCAGCGCTCACGCCTCCACGCGTGGGGGCGGCAGGAACCCCGGGCTCCGCCGCTCCCTCCGCAGCTGCGGCCCCGCGTACCAGCCCCCCCCATCCCCAGCGACCGCCGCCCGCGCCCGCGCCGCCCACTCCTCCGAGACGCTCGCGCCCGGCGCGCTTGCGGACGTCGGCGGTGCGCGGCCCGTGGGGCGCGAGCGCGCGCGGCCCCGCCAGGGGGAAGGGGGCGGCGGGGCATCCTCGGGCCTCGGCCACCGTCGGCCGGGGCGCGCGGCTCCATGGCCGGGGCGCGCGCGCACACACACACACCCCCCCGCGCCGCGCCCCGCGCCCGCCGCTGCCGTGGGCCGCGCCGCCACTCGGGGGCCGCGGACGCGCGCCCGGCCCCTCCCCCCCGCGCGCGCCCCATCCCCCCTCTCATTGTCTCGCTTCGGAACGCCTCGCCCAGCGAAAAGATAACGGAACCCCCGGGAGAAGGGGGTGGGGAGCGCCGGGGCTCGCTCGCTCACTCACCTCCCGTGGTCGTCGCCGCCGGTAGTCTGACCCGAGGAAGGCGCCGTCGCCTTAAAGGGACCTTGCACCCGGCGCCGGGAGTAGGGGGGTGGGAGCAGGGGAGGGGACGGGGGCTCGGGGGGGAGACGCTGAAGAGGGAACCGTTGAAAGCTCCTCTCCCCGAGGGTGAAAGGAAGCCTCCCTCGGGTTCGAGTGATTGGGGTGGATTTTTTTCCCGAGGGGGGCGGGGGGCCCCGAGGGAGGGGGTGGGGGGGGCCAAGGAATGCGGCTCCGTGTACGGGAGCTGGCGCGGGGGAGAGAGACGCCGACTCCCCCCACCGACCCTCTCGCCCTGCGGAGGGATATCTCTCGTCACTTCCGCCCTCCGCTTCTCGTGCTCTTTCAATTGGCTGGAGAGTGTGCTACGTCATCGCTCATCCTAACCCCGGTCCGGGCTTCTTTTCTAGTCAAGTTTGTCTGGTCCTGCAAATAAATAAAGAAAAAGACTTCATGGAGAAAAGAATAATTAGCTTCGCAAGCAGTGTACAAATTTTGCTGAGAAAAATGGGACTCCCAAAGAAATTATTTCCCAATTTACTTTCTTAGACTTTCCAGAGGAATTTGGACTCTCTCTTACTTTCCACTCAAGGTTTATTCCCAATCCAAGGGAACGTCATGCCGTAGCAAGATGGTGAGGTCCAATGGCACCAACCACTGTTGTTGCAACAAAGAACAAGATAACACTCTTCTTTAAGACACACTTGTCCCATAGCCTTCTGTGACAGAGGCCTTGTCTAAATGTGGTACTTTTTTTTTTTTTGGTTTTGTGTGTGTGTGTGTGTGTGTGTGTGCGCGTTTTGAGACAGGGCCTTTCTTCAGAGCCTTAACTGTCCTGAAACACACTATATAGAACAGGCCGGTCTCGAACTCACATAAATATGCCAGCCTCTGCTTCCCTAGCGTTAGGACTACTGGTATGCACCATCATACCTAGCTAAATGAATACGTTGAAAACCCACTTACCAGGGCTGAAGAGATGGCTCAGAGGTTAAGAGCACTGGCTGCTTTTCCAGAAGTCCTGAGTTCAATTCCCAGCAACCACATGGTGGCTCACAACCATCTGTAATGAGATCTGGTGCCCTCTTCTGGCCTGCAGGCATACATGGAGGCTGAACACTGTATACATAATAAATAAATGAATCTTTTTAAAAAAAAAGAAAAAAGAAAAGAAAAGAAAACCAATTTACCGTCAAGCTTTTCTGGATTTTGGAGAGAAAACCTTGGGATTGATTATCATGGCTATTCTTCCGGTGGGAACTGCTTCGAAATCATTTTGAGCAGGCTCGACAGAGGTTCCCCAGTCTCGGGAACCATAGATTGCATGGCCTGTTGAATTGGTTCAAACAAATTGATTAGTCCGTTCAAGATTATCACTTTTTCACATGAACATAAACTAACTTCTGGTAGCTAAAAATGTTTGTCTTTTGTGTCCTGAGATGATAAAATTTTAGGATTTTCCTTGGAAATTTGAGAATGATCTTTAAGCCATATATTGACACTTGCTCCAAATCAACTTCTAAACAAAAGTTCTTGGTGCAGGGATGGGTAGATCCAGAGTCATAGCTCCTCCTTTGTATATATTCTCCAAACTACCAGGCAGTCACTTGCAGCCAGTGAAAGATAGCTCAGAAAATTGTACCATGTTTTATTGACCACAAAAAGCCAATGATCCATCATTCTGAAGATGTGTCCTGTACCACTGCTGTACCATTAATTCAATATTTATTCCCTGTGTTTCCTGTGCCAGGCACTGTTCTCTGTGCTAGGAATACAGTAATCAACAAAGTTCCTGGGGCTGGAGAGATGCCTCACTGGATGAGTTGCTGCTGCCCTTCAAGAAGATCAGAATTCAGTTCCCAGCACTCCATTCTGTTCACAACTGCCTATTCCCCCAGCTCCCAGGATCCAGTGCCCTCTTCTGGTCTGATTGGCATCTACTCTCATGTATATACCCTCCACCCCACCCTCATATATAATTAAAAACAAAACCATAAAAATAATCATGAATTTATTTGTTTAATTAAAGCAATACTAATACAGAAAACACAGGATGGTGGTAGTATACCCCTTTAATCCCAGTCCTGGGGAGGTAGAAGCAGGCAGATCTCTGTGAGTTTTAGGTCAACCTGGTCTAGAAAGTGAGTTCAAGGACAGCCAGAGCTACATAGGGAGAGAGAGAAATCCACAAATCCTTGTATATGTGACACAGATATAAGAGATAGTAAGCTTGTACATACGCACATAATAATCTCCACCAGTTATTATTAAATATCAAATAGCACCAAAATTTACTGGTTAAAAAAATATTTTCTTGCCGGGCGGTGGTGGCGCACGCCTTTAATCCCAGCACTTGGGAGGCAGAGGCAGGCGGATCTCTGTGAGTTCGAGACCAGCCTGGTCTACAGAGCTAGTTCCAGGACAGGCTCCAAAACCACAAAAACCAAAAAAAAAAAAAAAAAAAAAAAAAAAAAAAAAAAATTTTCTTATCTCACATGATTCAGGAAGGTGATTGGCTAAGCAGATGACTCTCATTTGTCTCTTATATGGTGGTAGGTGCTGCGGTCATCTTAAAAGCTTCCGTACATGTCTGGAAGTTGGCACTATTGCGCTGGACCGCAGCTGTGACTGTTGACCAGAATACTTAGAAATGGCCTCTCCATATGACCTTGACTTCCCATATCAGAATGACTAAATTCTCAGAGTGCAGGCCTCAAGATGACCAGGTAGAGACTGACGGCTTTTGTGACCAGGATGCTTATCTGCTTCCTAGGAAGGCAACCTGCCAAGTGCCACATGAGTAAATAGTATGTGATTTGGTATATGCTATGGCAATGGGTGGATTTCGGGTTGGACGTCTAGTGCAGGGGATGGTAGAGAAGTTGACTGGCCTGTTGTTGTTGTTTTTTGCTTGTTAGCTTTGTTTTTTAATTAATTTATTTGTTGTTGTTTTTGCTTCCCCTCCCCTCTGCCCAGTCCCTCCCTCCTCCACGCCCCCACCCCACTGCCCCCCCATGCACTGTTTCTGAGAAGTGACTGTTTAGGCGGAGCTGTTGGAGAAAGCCTTGTTAAAGCAGCATGTGGGCAAAAATCTGAAAAGAATGAAGCAGAGTTCAGGATTTAGTCCTGATGAAAGCAAAACCACCGTAAGTGAAGTGATCTGCTGCTTTTAAAGATCTCTGACTGTTTGTGGGAGGGGCTGACAGGGAAACCAAAGAGGATATTACTGTATTCATCCTGGCGGGCCAGGACGGCAGTGGTGGAGCCACCTCTTTAGCTGAGTGAGTTCTGTAGTTTTTTCTTGTTTTGTTTTGTTTTTTACTTTCCCATACCTATTTTTTTCTGTCATTTGGTCTGTGCTCCGGGAGACACCTTTGACCCACAACAGCTAACAGAACTGTGTGAATACAGCGCTATGACTTCCATCAGGGAAAAAAGGAAGAAAACATGCCGATCATGAAAACGGAAACCTTTGGAGGGCTGGATGAGCAAACAGAGGGTAAACATCAGCAAGCAGTTACGGAACAGATAGGACAGCACAGTGCTCAGGATTAATGAACAGTGCAGTAATGGATAGCTGAGAGACAAAGGCATTTTGTAGCCAGAGAAACTGCAAAGTAGGTACCAATTCAGGGCACTAGAGCGCCATTTCAGAAGGGGCTGGACAAGCTGGGCTTGGCAGCACGGACTTGCAATCCTGGGACTTAGAAGTGAAGGCAGGGGGTCAAGAGTTCATCCTCAGCATACAGTGACTATGGGCTGGGCAAAAAGAAAACTCTCCAGCCCATGTCGTCGCTGTAATAAGAGGGACTGTCTGTGTTCATTTGGACAGCGCTGGGGCATTTGGGTGTCATCACGAAACACATGGTTTCTGGGATGAAAAGACGGATGGCTGTGGCCTTTCTGTCTTCTGAACCAGCTTGACTATGATGAGAAATGAGAGCAAGAGAACAAATGAAGCAAACCCTTAGAAATCAAGTCACACACGCCTCTGAAGCACTGGAAAGGGAGCTGGACAACACTGTAGTTCGAGTTACTGAAGAAATGAGACCCTCATAATAACACTGCTTTAAACACACACACACACACACACACACACACACACACACACACACCAATCTTCAGTAGCCAGGTTAGAGACAGTGAATCCTTTCCGGCTGGGTTTCTAGGAAAGGAAATTGGAGGTCAATGGCAGCCCCCAGTGGAGCATTTCACAATTAGATAGCAAGGGAGAGGTTCTTGTCCACTTATTTGCTTCCTTGAATTACGGTTTCACCACAGGTTGAAAATTAAGGCCACCTGTCGCTTGGAAAGTGTCAAATGCCCCCAGCAAAGGCACAAAGGCAGAGGCAGAGGCAAGCTCTGTGGTGTCCTGCTAATACACAGACCCAGTCACTGGGGTTCAGTGTGAGGTGGACCAGGAGGAGTTGCTGTGGGCAATGTGGTTGGGAGTGGAAAGGAAACCAATACCCTCAGGGTGGGAGAAGCTGAAAAATAAAGCGACTTCATTTTGGGAAATGTAGTAGGAAGAACAAAAATGACAAAAATTTTCATCATCTGAGCAGCTCCTAAACTGGATTAACATCTACTGCACTGAGCCTGGGAGGAAGTCAGCACCTCAGAGCCGCAAGGAGGATGGGGGATGCCAAACCCCACAGGGAAATCACCAGGAAGTAAGCGGCTACTGGAGCTCCTTTGAGCAGCCCCAGAATAATGAGCTTAGAAGCTGTGGCCGGCTTTCATTTGCAGATACCACCTTAAATGCAAGGGGCTCTGGGGCTGAGGAAAAGAAACTTAAAGATTGGGTTTTGAGAGAAAGGGAGATTACTCATTCGATTTTAGCAAGGAGCAATTAAAGGTCTCTAGCTTCAAAATGTATTTTGCAAAAATTCACGAGAGCAACTTCATTAGCCAGCAAGATTTCACTGTGAATTCCTGCCTGATTTCATAGGTGATAATGACTTAGTGTAGCTTCATCTTAATATTATTTAAGAGACACCCACAAGCAAAACTATGCTGTTGCTATGGAGTTGGCCAGGTGTGATTACCTAGTAATTTAATTAATGTTATAAAGGTTCATGGGAATATAAATTGTATTATTTGATAGATACTTGATGTCTGACTGGCTCCTGTTATAATGGACTGCTGAGAAAAATTAATAATGATTTTCCTCTTTTTCAAGTTAACAATATTTGCATTTTAATATAGCCATGAATAATTTCCAGAAAGCAACCAAGAAAAGTAAATAATTTACCAGCTCATTCTTTCAAAGGATTTGAAGATTAATCATTGTAGATGAGATGCAATTCTTGAAAATCAAGGTTCAGAGGTTTGTGTGTGCACAGAGGTCAACCTTCTTTAGGAGGGGTTTGTCTCCTCTGTGTGTGTGTCTGCGTGTGTCTCTGTCTCTCTTTCAGTTAAAGTCACACTATGTAGTCCTGGCTCTCTTCAGACTAGCTATGAAGACCAAACTGGTCTAGAATTTGGAGTGATCCTTCTGCCTCAGCCTCAGGAGTTACAGGACAGCATGCCCTAAATATTTTTTTAAAAAAGAAAAAGAAAGAGGGACTGGAGAGATGGCTCAGAGGTTAAGAGCACTGACTGCTCTTCCAGAGGTCCTGAATTCAATTCCCAGCAACCAGATGGTGGCTCACAGACATCTATAAAGAGATCTAGTGCCCTCTTCTAGCATGCAAGCATACATGAAAGGAATGTTGTATACATAATAAATAAATAAATAAATCTTTGAAAGAAAGAGAGAGAGAGAGAGAGAGACAGACAGACAGACAGACAGTATCTCAATACTCATGGTGATCCTCCTGCCTCGGTGTCTCAAGTGCTTGGAATGCACCAGCACACATGGCTTGAAATAATTTTATAGAAGAAAAACAACTTCACTTTCTTCTGTCCAGAAAGTAATTCTTGTTGCTGAGTCTGGGTTAGTGCAGTTGTGCTATAACAAATTCCACCAACCTCTTTCCTCCCAGCTCCTGGCAGGCATCTCCCTCCTCTTCCAGTATGCCAAGGACCTATTTCTAGCCGAGAAGAATGGCTTCCATATCCTCTTCCAGTATGCCAAGATTCTAGCCGAGAAGAATGATTTTTCTAAACCTTTTCTGCATTATGAACCCCTCAATCATCTTTTTTTTCTAAAGATTTATTTATTATATATACAGTGTTTTGCCTGCATGGTCACCTTCACGCCAGATGAGGGCGCCAGATCTCATTACAGGTGGTTGTGAGCCACCATGTGGGTGCTGGGAATTGAACTCAGGACCTCTAGAAGAGCAACCAGTGCTCTTAACCTCTGAGCCATCTTTCCAGCCCCCCTCAATCATCTTAATGAAGAGGATAGACTATCTCAGAAAAAAATGTACACTTGAACAGACATTTGCAGAACCTTCAGACCCGAGGTCCATTTGTGGGTATGCTGACCCTGAGGAAAGATCACGCCCACCCAGGTTCTTTAGATAAGAACCTCCCAGAGAAATGCTGCTTTTCCTGATTATCTACGGCTTGTGTAGTCAAAGAACTGAAGACCGTTCTGCTAACCGGTGGTTTCTCACTGTTACTACTATCGCTCACATAGGATGTTATTTCATATCTGGAATGTCAAGGAGCCTCTAGAGAACACAGATGACCAGGTGGCCCGG
Source organism: Chionomys nivalis (assembly GCF_950005125.1). Taxonomy (NCBI): domain Eukaryota; kingdom Metazoa; phylum Chordata; class Mammalia; order Rodentia; family Cricetidae; genus Chionomys; species Chionomys nivalis. Next base: position 8,902,980 of record NC_080103.1, on the reverse strand, counting down.
CTGCTTCAGTGAGTGGAATTGATTGTCTTTGGCATTGAGGAAGGTCGCTCAGATTCTACATCCCTGCAAATATGGTGGCTCTTTTGGAAAGCCTGGCCCCATTCCCATGACTAATGCCTTGACTCTGGGTCAAGAAATATTCGTGCAGACCACTCTGCATTTTCAAGAACCTGCTCTAGCTGGGCAGTGGTGGTGCAGGTCTTTAATCTCAGCTCTAGCCAGGCAGTGGTGGTGCAGGCCTTTAATCTCAGTTCTAGGAGGCAGAGGCAGGTGGATCTCTGTGAGTCTGAGGTCAGCCTGGGCTACAAAGTAAGCTCCAGGGCAGGCTCCAAAGCTACACAGAAAAATCCTGTCTGGAAAAACAAAACAAATAAACAATCAAAAACAAACCTGCTCTGACTCATTTCTATGGTCAACCTGATACAACCAAGCATTTCCTAGAAGAGGGAGTCTCAACCTAGGGAGTGCCCAGATCAGACTGGCCTGTGGCCATGTCTGTGGGAAATTGTCCTGACTGTTGATTGATATGGGAGGGCTCAGCCTACTGCCAGCAATGCTATCCCTGAGCAGATGGTCCTAGGATGTATAAGAAGCTGAGAACAGAGGACCAAGGGAGCAAGCCAGTAGGCAATGTTCCTCCCAGGTCTCTGCTTCAGTTCCTGCCTCTAGATTCCTGCCACGAGTTCCTGTCCTGACTTCCCTCAATGGTTGATTGTTATCCTGAAGTGTAATATGAAACAAACCTCTTCCCCTCAAGTTACTTTTGGTCATGACATTTATCACAGCAAAGCAAATGTGGACCCCTTTCTTGCAGCTGAAGTTAGACTTCAAGAATGAATTTGGCTCAGAGCATTTAAAAATTAATCCAAGCCAGGCAATGGTGGCGCACACCTTTAATCCCAGCAATCAAGAGGCAGATGAAGTCGATCTTTGTTAGTTCGAAAACTGGTCTGGTCTACAGAATGAGTTTCAGGACAGCCAGGGCTAACAGAGAAACCCTGTCTCAAAAAACAAAACAAAAGTTAATTAATTAATTAAAAGGTTAATTAAAAAACTACTGTCCTGGGGCTGGAGAGATGGCTCGGTGGTTAAGAGCACTGACTGCTCTTCCAGAGGACCGGGGTTCAATTCCCAGCACCCACATGTCAGCTCACAACTGTCTGAAGATCCAGTTGCAGGGGATCTGACACTTTCACACCAATGCAAATAAAATAAAGTAAAATAAACCATAAAAATATTTAAAAAAAAAAAAAAACAAACAAAACTACTGTCCTGGTGGTACACACCCGTAACCCCAATATTCAGGAAGGCTGAGGCAGTAAGATCACAGTGTCACAGTCAGCCTGAGCTACATAGAGAGTTCTAGGCCAATCTGGGATAGAGCAAGATCCTAAATCAGCTGAGTCTGATCTCCAAAGAGAGAGTTGGGACTCCCACTTAAACTCAGAGCTTGCTAAGTCTGCCTAGCCCGCTTGCTCTGAGGATCCCATGTCTCCACATGTAACTATGGAAAACAAACTACATCACCTCTGGCCTCCATAGTGTGCACACACTCCGTCACCCACATGCACGCACGTGCACACACACCACACACACACACACACACACACGCACGCACTCACATATGTACTCCCCCTAGTAAGACGTTTTAAAGGTAGCTCTCTTCTGTTCCTCCTTTTCGTTTACTTTTTCCTGATTATGATCCCCAGGCAAGAAAACACCGTTTCCTCCTTCCTCCTCCCCTTTATGCTCTTTCAGTAGTAGGCAGTGGATTTTATGGCCTGGCAAACATTCAAAGAATCCCTAACTTCTCCACTCTGCAGGACAATTCTCTGAGTTAAGTCCTCAGAGTTTAAAGTCCCCACAACTGGAGAGAGGTTTTACTTTAAAACTAAAAAAGAAAAAGAAAAAAATGTGGGCAGTCTTTCAAGCAACTAAGCTCACTAACCAAGGTCTTGCCTTGCTCTGCACCCTTACTCTGAGCGCCACAAACATCGTTACCATAGTTACACATTGTCATGTCCCCAGGCAGATGGAAGCCATGAGCCAACTAAGGTGAGAGTCATTCGTTCAGAAGGAAACGGTGAAGCTGAAGTTTTTAAATTACATTTCTAATTGTTCTCGAATTCTCCTCCTCCCGTTTTCTCCTTTATACACCAGTCACTGTCCCGTGACCCCCATATTTCAACTCCAAGATCTACTGTTCAGGTCGATTCCCAGGTAACTTAATAGCAGCCTTGGCCTATGGCAAAGCAGAATGGTAGCCAAGTGGAAGACATCAGTTACATCAGGTCACCAGTTTGCTTTCTCTCTCTCCCAAGGCACTTTTTTATTTTTTATTCATTTATTTATCTATTTATTTATTTTTGAGATAGGATCTTGCTATACAACAGAGACTGACATTGAACTTGGGACCCTCCAGTTTGGGCCTCCTAACGTGTTGGCACCGCCGGTGAGTACCCCTACACCTGGCTAAGGCACCTATCTGCACAGCACTCTGAACCCTTCCCCACAGTATTCTGAGAGCACTTTCCCTCCCTGTCTAGGTCTGCATGCAATTATCCCCTTCCACCTGGTGGGCAAGGAGCTCTGGGAGGTCCGCTTGGTAGACATCAAATGCCAGTTAACAAGGTAAGACTTTGAGGTCCCTGAATGCTCTCACAGATGCCAGACTGTATTTTAGGGAGGATATTTGGGTGCAGAACTCAGGCTTAATATTCAGTGAGTGAGTGAGAGGAAAGTGAACCGGGAACCAGGTATCTGATGGAAGGCTCCTCCCCTCATCTGTCTGTCTAACCCGAGGCAGGAAAGTCAGACTTCTGAAGTTGTACCCTACCTGAACTACTGTTTAACACTTCCACCTATCCAGGCCGATTTCCCCCGGAGACAGTTATTAGGCAAATCCGTCTACTTAAAGCATGTACAATCTGAGGATTAAGTATTGAGTAAATTTTAGCTTTCAAAATAACTAAGTTTTCTGTTACTGTCATTACCACTTAATATTATCAGCAGGTCACTGACCAACTATTGGCAACTGTGGTAGGTGACTGCCTACCAACCCACGTGTAAACACAGCCTTCTGAACCAAATGGCAAACTAGTGAGAGTGGCAGGAGCCAAGGGAGTGTGTCTAAGTGTGGGAGGGACGGTTGCAAAGAGAGAGTTCCATCCCAAACCACAGGCTGGCTCAGCACAACCCCAAGTCCCCTGGCTAATGGGGACAGAGTCAAGCACGGCAGACCTCCAAATTCCTCATTCAGGAGGAGGAAGCTCTAGAAGGTGCCAGCAACAGTGCAGTAAGAAGGAGAGGTGTATCTCCACAATACTTCCTGCAGAAAACTGAGAAGTTCGTTTCCAGGACCTCTCTACTCGGGTGAAGCCAGGACTACATGACAGAAAAGAACTTGACGGTAAGCCAGCACAAAACGAGTTTAAGAGGTTTACTTTTGTTTTTTTGAATTCTTATTCTGAGTGTGTGTGAACATGCCATTGTGCACACGTGGAGATCAGAGGACAACACCATGGAATGGGCTCCATGGATCCAATTCAGGTCACTGGGTCTGCATGGAGAGTACACTGGCCGCCACCTCAGAGATGGGATTTATTAAGAGATCTTATCAGAGATTTGAGTAGGGGGGCTAATAGATAGGAAGGTGTCAGAGAAAGGCTAATGCACACTCAGCCTTGGGGGACACTGGAAGGAATGATGTTTAGGGGTCTCAGCGAAGCCGTCCATACGATTCTGGTGGCTTCTCAACAGGTTGCTAAGAAACTTTTACTATTTATTATTTTTATAATGAGGTCTATAGTGTGGTCCTGAAGTGAGTTGCATAGGATTGCAGTCTGATAAGTTAAAACCATAGGTCATGGGCTGGAAAGACGGTTCAGCAGTTAAGAGCACATATTGCTCTTGCAGAAGGCCAGGGTTCAGTACCCAGAACCCATGTAGGGTACCTCACAACCACCTGTGACTCCAGTTCCAGGGGACCCAATGTTTCTGGCCTCTCAGGTCAAGGGTGCTCATGTACACACCCACCCACATATATATAGAGAGAGAGTTAAAAATAATTTTTAAACAAATCAGTTAAAAACTCTCAAAGGTCACAAAGACTGCACAAGGAGGTCAAGATTTTAATTTCACTGCACCTGGAGTTGCTCGTGAGCCTCCTAGAAAACCGCAGGTTTGCAGGCTGCAGCTGGGGGAGGAGAAAACCCACATTTGTTGCAGATGTTTGGCCATAGTTTGTTACTATTTAAACACTCCTTTTTAAGGTGTATTTTTATCTGGGTAGTGGTGGCGCATGCCTTTAATCCCAGCACTTGGGAGGTAGAGGCAGCTGTATCTCTGTGAGTTCGAGGCCAGCCTGGTCTACAGAGTGTGTTCCAGGACAGCCAGGACTGTTATATAGAGAAACCTTGTCTTGGCAAACAAACAAGATTTTGTTTTTATTATTTTTTACTTGTGTGTATCTGTTTGTGTGAGGCCCTGTGTGAGTGTGTGCCCCGCATGTGCCGATGTCTGCTGAGACCAGGAGACAACAGTTCCCTTGGAGCTAGACTTACAGGAGGCAGCGAACTGTCTGATATGGTGCTGGGAACTGAACTCAGGTCCTCTGGAAAAGCGTAAGTGCTCTTAATGATTGAGCCATCTCTCCAATCCCTATTTTATTTAAGCTTATTTGAAATATCTCCCCATAAAAGGAGAATCATCTCTATGTAGGTCACTCTCATAGTAAATAGTGTTCATTGTGCTGGGGTTCTTGATTCTCAGTTGGCCAGAGACTTCAACTAGGCCCAGGGTGAGGGGCTCTTTTCCCTTTCATCCTCTTCTCCTTTCTATCCTGCCTCAAAGGGGGACTGATATGCAGCAATGTCAACATGGAAAATAGGAGTAGGTGTTGGAGGGATGGCTTAGTGGTTAAAAGCACTGATTGTTCTTCCAGAGGACTGAGGGTCAGTTCCACATGATAGCTAACAACTGTCTGTAACCTGAGTTCCAGTAGATTCAATCCCTTCTTCTGACCTTCCTGGGCAGCAGGGGTGCGTGTGTGTGTGTGTGTGTGTGTGCATGTGTGTGTGTGCATGCATGTGTGCGTGTGTGTATGCATGCAGGCAAAAGATATGTATAAAAATACATCTAAAAAAGGGATAGAGTAATAGCTTAGTTAATAGAGTACTTACTTAGTGTACAGAAAACTCTGGATTCAATTCCCAGCATCCCTAAACAAAGCATATTGGTGCCCATCTATAGTCCCAGTACTCAGGAGGAAGAAGCACAAGACTCAGGAGTTCAAGGGCATCCTTGGTTACATAGCAAGTCTGAGACTAACCTGAGCTACTTGAGACCTTATCTCAAAAAAAAAAAAAAAAGAAAGAAATTAAATATGATGATGATAGATTCACAGGATATTTGGTCCCATGGTAGCACAGCAGCCAGACTTCTCTGGGACTACTTGAGTGGAGGCACATGATTTGGGATGTGTCCATTGTCCAACTGACAGAGAAGACCTATAGAAAAGTGAGGAGCGTGAAAGAAACGCCTTTCTATTTCAATTTATAACCTCCCTAACTGAAATAATAGCTTTAGAGAAGGAAATTATTCACAAAATAGAGCAAATGTTGAAATGGGAAGATAAGAAAGATAATTAAGTCTGTACTATTCTTAAAATGAAACACTGTCTAAGCAGAGAAATAAACTAGATGCCTTTTTAAACCTTTCATATCTAAGCGTCCAAAAATATTAAGTGCACTGTGTAGCATGGTGTTTTTCAGGCTTCTCCTCCGACACCCCCCCCCAAGCAATGCATTGTCAGACATACATCCTAGGGCTAGAGATAGAGTTCAGTCATGGGACACTTGCCTAGAACGTGCAAGGACCTTGGTTCAAGGTCAGCACTGCAAAGAAAATTATTATTGTTATTATTGTATTCTCCATCTTGATTCCAAACACACAGCACTCACTCCACAGTTTCATGATTTCGCAATTCAGGCTTCATGAAAAAGCAGTGATCTAAATATGTAATCTTTCTTTCCTCTCTCTCTTCCTAACACCCCTTAAATTGATCTTTCATCCATTTTGACTAACGCCAGTCCAATGGAGTTTCTTAATCATTAAATATTTCTGCAGGTGTACCCACCCACAATATGGAGACAATTTAGCAATGCCTGAAAGGGCAGCGTGCAGATATGACATTTGTCTTAACAATTCAAGAATCCATTCTTTGGAGACCTGGCTTACCCTATCGGTGAAAACTAAGGACTTGGAAGCAGGACTTGACAACCTAAGACCTGCAAGTCTGCAGACAACCATTTATCTAACGGAATCTACCCTCCTTTAACATATCTTAAGTATTCAGCATCAGCGTGAACATTTAACAATTAACACAATAATCATAACTGGCCCTTCGAGAGAGAGAGAGAGAGAGAGAGAGAGAGAGAGAGAGAGAGAGAGAGAGAGAGAGAGAGAGAGAGAGAGAGGTTTTTCAAACCCTGGTTCTCGCGGGTCCCCGTCCCCCTCAATCCCCCCGCCCCCCGGACCCCAGACCCGCTCCAGCCTCGGGTAACTTTTCCCTCCAGTTTGGTGGAAGGTTACATTGGAAGAAAATAGTCCCTACCGTCTAGAAAGTTTTCAGGGAAAAAGAGGGCGTCTGACGTGCCGGCGGTGCGGGGCGCTGCCCGAGGCGGGTGGTGCGGGGCGGTAACCTGGCGTCCGCCCAGCGCTGCTCCACGGCTCCAGCACCCGAGAGGCCCCCGCCCGGGGGCAGGGAGGGAGGCGGGCGGGAATCTCCACCAGCCTGGAGTCCTCTGGGCTTTGCCAGGACAATCTTTTTTACTGATTATTTCTACTTAATGCTCTCTAGGCCTTACTTAGACTATGTGGACGGAACCACCGTAAGTGCAGAAAATAAGGTGACTTGGAGAAAAACAGTATTTGGAATATAGATTTTCCTCTTTCTCGCTCAAACTAATTTGCATGCAAATTACGTCGTGATAGGCCCTCAGACCCAGCAAGCAGGCCCTGTGGTCTGCACGCCTCTGACACCAGAATAAGATTTGGGGTGGTGGTAATTTTCCCAAAAGGTGCCGCACTCCCTAAAACAACCTGGGAGGAGATTAGCATGGGCGATGGCTTCGGGATTTGCTTCGCTTCTTTCTAACACAGGCCGTTGTTTCGAGCTGTAGGATTCTATACCTAGCTCAGCCCAGTGTAGCACAGATCAGTTTTTAAAATTTTACTCATAAATAATTTACATACTTCCTATTCAGACTTAGGATCGTTTGCTTTCTTGCAAGAAAAACCAAATAGTGTGGTTCTTGCTGTCTTAGTGGGGCACACAACAGCCTCGTTCTGCTGGTTGACATGATTTGTGTGCTTAGTTCAGGATGCTGTTGGGTACTCTGGATTAAACAATCTGACATACTTGTTCACTGCATTAGAAACAGCGTTAAGATTTCATCTTCTTCTAGTCTGTGCCGTGCTATAGGCCGGACCTTTGAAAATTAGAAAGCTCTTCTTTTATTCTTTAGTGAAACGGAGATCATCTCGTCGCAACGCTATGCATTTTTTAAAAGCCTAGGGAACGGTACATATTAATTTAATGACAGCAGCTAGTATTATTTATGTTATGTCTTCCAGAATGCTTTTCGTATGTCAGATAATAAGCCCTGGTTTGGATGAGTGTTGCTGCCACACTGGGGACTCCACACATAGAGGAGCGTTAGGATGGGCAGAGGCTAGCACAGTACCCATTTCATTGACCACCGCCCTGCAGTCCTTTACCAAATGTGGGCCCTCTTGACCTGGGAATGTGACTTAAATGTCTTGTGGGGCGGAGAATGTGTTTAATCTGCCAGTGGGACCCCCTTCCTTCTTGTCAGTGAGCAACCTGAGAAGTTTGTCTAAATACAGAAAGGCTAAGCTCACTTGATGAAGATCAAGGGGAAAAGAATTTCTACAAGTTATTCAAGCTATTGATGTCAAAAGCGATTAGGGACTCAGCTTCCATTCCATCAAGTAATGGAAAGTATGTGCCAGGAGGCTTGCGGGTCATGTGATTTGCTGGAGGCTCTAAGTCTGGCTTTCCTTCTGTCTCTGCCATGAGTTGTATGGAGTTTCTAGGGTGTGCGGGAAAGACTGAAGCACTTCTTGGAGCTGTTTATTGTCTGCTGTCAACTAACGCGTGGATACCTGTTGAAGAGATTTACTGAGCTGTTTACTTAGATTAAGACTTTAGTGAATTAATTAAAAAAAGGTTCTGAGAGATAGAATATGCCAGACCCCTCCTGGCTCATAAAATTGTTATGTTCTTACTGATATGATGTGACAGCCAAGCTCAGCGCCTGTGAGCTGCAGGGGAGGGATTCAAGAGCAGTGCTGATGTGTTCAAAGACGTGCAGGTGTTCAGAATCAAACTGGTCCTGACAGCCAAGTCCAGGGGCACGGGACTCCTTTCCTCCTGCTCCAGTGCCCTGCACTCAGCAGGCGCTCAGACTGACCAGATCCTGCGCCATCTGCCAACAGTGAAATCACAACTTCCGAAGCGCTTCGGTGCCCTTTTTAATTGAGCGTGGAAAGGAGGGCCTTGGGTCTAGGAAGTGCTCTGTCATCCAGCTGTGTCCCTAATCCCTTGTTTTGTTTTTCTCAAGACAGGGTCTAGCTATGAAGCCCATGCTCTCCTTGAACTCCCAATTCTCCTGCCTCGGCCTCCTGAGTGCTAGGATTACAGATGTGTGCATAAGTGTATGTGTCTGTGTGTGGGTATGAGCACATGAAAACGGGTGGCCACAAAAGATGACGGAGCCCCTGGAGTTGGAGTTGCAGGTGGTTGTGAGCCATTGGTCATGAGTGCCGAGAAATGAAATCGCATCCTCTCAAAGAGAGTGAGGAGCTCTTAATCACCTAGTCATCTTGCCGGTCCAGTTTCGCAGACTTTGGTGTGTTCGCGCTAATGTGTCTAAATAGTTGGGTTTAGAATATACCTGAGACAATGCTCAGTTACCGAGCTGCTCAGTTTCCAGAGCAGCTAATTGAGCTGAAAGTAAACTAAACTCCTAGCCCAGTAACTCTAGAAAATAAGCAGAATTGGAGACGTGCTGTTAACCTTCTCATCAAATGACGGGCAGTGTGCAGGTCTGGCTAGTTTTGAAACCACATTCCTTTTCATGAAAACGCCCACCACTGAAACTGAAGGCTGCCATCACTGATAAATGTGTGGTTTGGTTTGGGTTTGAGACAGGGTCTCACTATATATCACATTGCCTGTCCTGGAGCTTGTTACGTAGACCAGGCTGGCCTTGAATACATAGAGATCCACTTGCCCCTGCCTCCCAAGTGCTGCACTGCCAAGCCCAGCCTATCACTGACCTACTGATCAGCGAGTATATGTTGATGTGTTGAATGCTGGCCCTTGGAGATGCTTCAAGATATGTCAGTTCTAACAAAAGCCTGGATCCAGAGTCTTGCACATGCTAGATAATATCCCTGAGTTATAGCCCTGTTTGTTTCGCATTTTATTTTTTGAAGGCTTATCTATTTTAATTTTATGTATATGGGTTGGTTTTTGTTTTGTTTGGAGGGGTTGTTGTTGTTTGCTTGTTTGTTTCAAGACAGGGTTTCTCTTTGTAACAGTCCTGACTGTCTTGGAACGAGCTCTGTAAACCAGGCTGGCCTCGAACTCACAAGTGCTGGGATTAAAGGCATGCACCACCACCACTGGCTCCATGGCAACTCTTACTAAAGAAAGCATATATTTGGGGCTTGGTCACAGGCTTGGAGGTTTGATCCAGTATCATCATGACAACAGGAAGCATGGTGGCACGCAGGCACACATGGTGCTGGAGAGATAGTCAGAGTGGGAGACACTGGGCTTGGTCCATGCCCAGTTGCTGTAGAATAATCCTGTACACTGTGTGAATATATGTCGCTGCGATTGGTTTAATAAAACAAGCTGTGTGGCCAATAGCTGAATGAAGTTAGGTGGGAAAGCCAAACTGGGAATGATGGGATGAAGAAGGGTGGAGTCAGGAGAGACACCGGTCAGCTGCTGAGGAAGTAGGATGTGCTGAAAATGAGGTCACAAGCCACGAGTCACATGGAAAAGCATAGGCAATTTAAATCTGAGTTAGGTAGGAGTAAGTTTGAGCTATCGGCCAAACATTTATAATTTATATTAAATCTCGAAGTCAGTTTTTTGGAAAGTAACTGCTGGTTATTTGAGAGCAAGTGGTTGGGACAAGGAAACTTCTGCCTATACCCAGTGACACATCATTTCCTCCAACAAGGCCACACTTATTTTTTTTTTTTAAAAAAATATGTATTTATTTATTTATTTATTTATTTATTTATTATGTATACAATATTCTGTGTGTCTGCCTGCAGGCCAGAAGAGGGCACCAGATCTCAGTTCAGATGGTTGTGAGCAACCATGTGGTTGCTGGGAATTGAATTCAGGACCTTTGGAAGAGCAGGCAATGCTCTTAACCACTGAGCCATCTCTCCAGCCCAAGGCCACACTTCTTATTCCTTTCATATAATGTCACTTCTTGGTGACTAAGCATTCATATTTGAACATATTTATGAGTCTAGAGGGGAGGGAGGACATTCTTATCCAAACCGCTACCAGTACCTAGCTCTTTGAGACAAGGTCTTTCACTGACCTGCATCTCATTGGTTAGCTAGTCTGGCTTGCCAAGAAAACCAGGGATCTACCTATCCCTGTGTCCTCAACCATGGGATTGCAATCATAACCTCCATGTCCAGCTTTTTTTTTTTTATTGTGGTTTGTGGTGGTTTGAATAAAAATGGCCCCTATAGGCAGGCTCATGGGAAATGCCACTATTGGGAGGAGCGGTCTTGTTGGAATGGGTATGAACTTGGAGGAAGTATGTCATTGTGGGGTAGGTTTTAAATTTCAGAAGCTCAAGCCAGGGCAGTGTCTCACTGTCTCTTCCTGCTGCCTGCAGATCTGGCTGTAGAACTGTCAGCTCTTTCTCCAGCACCACGTCTGCCTGCATGCTGCCCTGCTTCCCACCATGACAATAATGGGCTAAATCTCTGAACCTGTAAATCAGCCCCAATTAAATGTTTTCCTTTATAAGAGTTGCCATGGGGGCTGGAGAAATGGCTTAGCAGTTAAGAGCACTGGTTGCTCTTCCAGAGGACCCAGGTTCAATTCCCAAGAACCATATGGCAGCTCACAACTGTCTAATTCCAGTTCCAGAGGCTCTGACACTCTTACACAGACACACATGCAAGCAAAACATCAATAAAATAAATAATAATAATAATGAAAAAAACGCCTTAGTAATGGTGTCTCTTCACGGCAATAAAATCCCAAAGCATGGTTTAGGATTGAAACTCATCCTGTCTTCTACAGTAAACACCAATCAAGCTTCTCCTCAGCCCCTCCCCCAACTCTTCCCTCCTCTCCTCTCTGTTTCTCATGCTCTCTGTTTCTCTGTCTCTCTCTTTCTTTCAGCTGAGTCTCACAAGCTGGACTGGAACTTACTATGTGCCTACACTAACCCAGAGCTCATCTTCCTGTCTCCGCCTTCACGTGCTGGGATTATAGATACGAGCCACCACTCCTAGTTCTCAGCTGGATTGTCTAGGAGAATGAGTCTCTCTGGGAAGGCACATACAGTGTTCTTCTTCTGGGAGGAAAAGAGCTTTGTGGACTGTGGAGAGGAAATGGTGCGGTCACTTCCAGAGGATGGATTAGTGATGAAGTCCTTCAAAAGAACCAGGCTTGCCCACAGCTGGCCTCCCTCTCCTAGTTCCATCTGGGGGTATCGCTGCTGCTGCTGCTGCTGCTGCTGCTTGGCAGTACTACACATGATGGCAAGACATGGCAGAAGTATCCAGCGTCTGTGCAGGTCAGGAACAAAACACCCAATTAAATAAACGTTCCTGGTGCGGAGAGGAGAAGAGGCAGATTCCCCTTGGAGAATCAGTTCTCTTTGAAAGAGTGACCAAGCTAGGCGCATGGACTCTGATTCTGGGAAAGGAGACTTGTGGCCCCTGTATATTTATCATTCTGTGTGTGACTCTGACATAGGACAATACTGCCAGTGGTGTAAATGCTTTCTGCCTCCAACAAGGGTTAGAAGAGATCTTAAGACTACAGGAAGGGGCTGGAGACATGGCCCAGTGGTTAAGAGCATTGCCTGTTCTTCCAAAGGTCCTGAGTTCAATTCCCGGCACTCACATGGTGGCTCACAACCATCTGTAATAATAAATAAATATATTTAAAAAAAAAAAGACTACAGAAAGAAGAATGGAAGTTCTAACTAAGATGGACTTCCTGGCCTAGCATAGGAGTACACTTACCATCTTAGCACTTAGAAAATGGACACAGGGGGATCAGAATTTTTTTTAATTGTTTGTTTTATTTATTTATTCATTTATTTATTATGTATACAATATTCTTTCTGCGTGTATGCCTGAAGGACAGAAGAGGGCACCAGACCTCATTACAGATGGTTGTGAGCCACCATGTGGTTGCTGGGAATTGAACTCAGGACCTTTGGAAGAGCAGGCAATACTCTTAACCACTGAGCCATCTCTTCAGCCCGGGGGGATCAGAAATTTAAGGCCAGCCTCAGGTACATATCAAACTGGAGGCTTTTCTAAGTTCCATGAGATTTTGTCTCAAAAAAAAAAAAAAAAAGCTGGTTGGTGGGAGCACATGCCTTTAATCCCAGCACTTGGTAGGCAGAGGCAGGAGGATCTCTTTGAGTTCTAGGCCAGTCTGGTCTACAGAGCCAGTTCCAGGACAGGCACCAAAGCTACAGAAAAATTCTGTCTTGAATTTCAAACAAAAAAACCCAACAACAATAACAAAGAAAATAGCAAAGAAGGGACTTTTTTGTCAAGGCACAATTAACATTCAGTTTGTAGAACTTTGAAGCCATTTCTGACAACTCTGAGCCCTCTCGGCAGTAATGCTCCCCCACTCCCCTGGGAACCAAGGACCTAACAATTGCCCACACACATACTGAAATGTTGGGAACGTTCCATCATCTCCCCGAATCCTTGTGAATGTTCTCCAAATAGAACTCAGTTATTGAATAGAGGCAAGATAACCCTTAGGTATTGACTCAGTGACTGAGGTTTTGACTCAGTCCCTGGGAAAGGGGCAAAGTGACCCTCAGATGTTTTCCCTTACCTCATCTGATCTGGCAACCGCTCTCCAGCCAATTATTGGTAATAGCCCTTTGAATAAGCCAATCATAATAGTTAAAGAACAACTCCCAGACACCCCCCTTCCTTCTGTGGTTTTTTCCTTTAAAAATAGCCTGTACCAGCCATTCGGGGTCTTTCTGCCTTTTCAAATGTTGAAAGACCCTGTCATGACAGAATTAATAAAATGCTTATGCTTTTACATCAGCTGTGGTGTGAGAAATGGTCTCTTGGGGCAACTCCTCCTCAGTGATTGGACTTTAGGGTCTAACAAGTTAAAAGGGGAAGAAGGATCAGGCATGATGATGCATGCCTACAATCCTAGCACTCCAAAGAACTGAGGCTGAAGGACTGTCAGCCTTGGACTACTATGTGAGTTCCAGGCCAGTCTGAGCTACGGTGCAATGGTATGGGAGGTCCTTCTGTATATGGCCTATGATAGGGCAGTGTAGAGCTGGGTGGGGTCTAGGGGGGCATGACTAAACTGAATGCTGGAAGGAAGAAGGTGGCTACATCTAATCACCGTCTCCATGGCTCAAGGAAAGTCATGGAAGAGAGGGGCAGAAAGATCGTAAGATCCAGAACGCCAGGAAGTCCGCTGTGAAGCAGTCTCCTAGAGATGGCTGCATAAGCAAGGCTGGAATAGTGGCCACCCTTGGACATGTTAACATGGAAGGGGGACGTTTTCATGCTGTCCCTCCCCTAGACAAAGAACTACAGCCAGCTATGACTGCTGGGAGAATGAGAATTCGCCTCTCCCAGGGATGAGCCCCCTTATTGACTGTTCAATGCAGAGTGGTCAGCCTTGAAACTGTATACACGCCAAAAACAAAAATAGATTCAGCAGGTTGTAGCTATATATATTTGTGGACAAACAGACATATATGTGTATATGTGTGTGTGCGCATGTAATCATAAAAGAAAAAGAGGCTATCAACTTGAAAGTGATGGAGACATGGGAGGGGCTTAAGGGAGAGTAGCTTGGAGGTACTGGAGGGAGGAAAGGGAGGGAGAATGTTACATAATTCTGTTTCAATTAAGCACATACTCAAAAAATAGCAAAAAGCTGTAGCATACTTAAAAGTGGCATATATTGCTTCTAAAATAATATCTTGATATTTGAAATCTACTCTCCTATAGGGATTCTAGCAACTGATTATTTCGACTATTTAGAATAGATAATATATATATTTCAATAATATACATTATTATTAAACTGGTTATACCTTAACCGAAAGATTCCGTCTAGAATGAAAAATTTGTAGATGGCATTTTTATTTATTATTTTATTAATTTATTTATTTATTTATTTTTTGGTTTTTCAAGACAGGGTTTCTCTGTAGCTTTGGATCCTGTCCTGGAACTAGCTCTTGGAGACCAGACTGGTCTTGAACTCACAAAGATCCGCCTGCCTCTGCCTCCTGAGTGCTGGGATTAAAGGCGTGCGCCACCACCACCCAGTGTGTAGATGGCATTTATGATAAAAATTATTTTCAAAATAATTTGTTAGAGACAACTCATTCTTTATTTATCAAAATATATCAAAAATCATTAGTAAGTATATCTATCAAATATCATTACTTAGTGTATTTATCAAAAATCATTAGTAAAGGGCTGGTGAGATAGCTCAGAGGATAAGAGCACTGGTTGCTCTTCCAGAGGTCCTGAGTTCAATTCCCAGCAACCACATGGTGGCTCACAACCATCTGTAATGAGGTATGGTGCCCTCTTCTGGCCTGCAGGCATACACGCAGACAGAATATTGTATACATAATAAATAAATAAATATTTTTAAAAAATCATTAGTAAATATATCTCAAGTGGTATATTAAAGATCATCGTATTAGTTGTCAATTTGAGAGACTCTAGGATCACCTGGGAAAGAGACCTCTGGGCAAACCTGTGGGATTTTCTTGATTACCTTAACTTACATGGGAAGTCACATCGTAATGTGTGGGCCATGCCCTGGACGGCTCGTGGGCTGCATAGAATGGAGAAAGCGAGCTAAGCTTTGCATGTGCTCATGGTTGCTCCTGACGATGTGAGAGGTGGCGGCTCCCTCATGCTCTTGCCTCTGTGACTTCCTTGCTGTGACGGACTGTGACCTGGGACTGTGAGCCCAAATAAACCCTCTTCATCTGGGTGGTTTGTCTCAGCAGCAGGAAATGGAGCTGAGACAATCATCTAAACTAATATGATATTCCATAGAAAGAAGCTGATTCTTTTTTTTAAAATTAATTAATTAATTAATTAATTTTTTTTTTTGTTTTTTTTTGTTTTTGTTTTTCGAGACAGGGTTTCTCTGTGGCTTTGGAGCCTGTCCTGGAACTAGCTCTGTAGACCAGGCTGGTCTCGAACTCACAGAGATCCGCCTACCTCTGCCTCCCAAGTGCTGGGATTAAAGGCGTGCACCACCATCGCCCGGCTAATTAATTTATTTTTTTATTGAAAATTTCCACCTCCTTCCCTCCTCCCACTTCCCTCCACTCCCCTTACCCCTCCCTCTGCAATCCAAGGAGCAGTCAGGGTTCCCTACCTTATAGGAAGTCCAAGTTCCTTCCTGTTTCCCCCAGGTCTAGGAAGGTAAGCATCCAAACAGAGTAGGCTCCCACAAAGCCCGTCCATGCAGTAGAAACAAAACCCAGCGGCATTGTCCTTGGCTTCTCCATCAGCCTCCACCGTCAGCCACATTCAGAGAGTCCGGTTTGATCACGTGCTCCATCAGTTCCAGTCCAACTGGCCTTGGTGATCTCCCCTTAGATCAGCCCAACCGCCTCAGTGGATGGACGCCCCCCTCACGGTCCTGACTTCCTTGCTCATGTTCTCCCTCCTTCTGCTCTTCATATGGACCTTGGGAGCTCAGTCCAGTGCTCCAATGTGGGTCTCTGTCTCTATCTCCATCCATCGCCAGATGAAGGGTCTATGGTGATATTCAAGATATTCATCAGTGTGACTATAGGATAAGGCCAGTTCAGGCACCCTCTCCTCTGCTGCCCAAGGAACAAGCTGGGGACATCTCCTTGGACACCTGGGAACCCCTCTAGAGTCAAGTCTCTTGCCAATATTAAAATGACTCCCTTAATTAAGATATCTACTTCGCCGCTCCCTCATCCACCCCTCCTCCACCCCAACCATCCCGTTCCCTCAAGCTCTCCCCATCCTCCCCTTCTCCCTTCCCATCTCCCCTTATCCCCACCCCACCCCCACCCCTGTACTCCCAACCCCTGTCCGGCAATCTTGTCCAATTCCAGTATCCAGGAGGATAACTATATGTTATTCTTTGGGTTCACCTTCTTATTTAGCTTCTCTAGAATCACGAATTATAGGCTCAATGTCCTTTAATTATGACTAGAATCCACTTATGAGTAAGTACATACCATATTCATCTTTTTGGGTCTGGGTTACCTCACTCAGGATAGTGTTTTCTATTTCCATCCGTTTGCATGCAAAATTCAAGATGTCATTGTTTTTTACTGCTGAGTAGAACTCTAAAGTGTATATGTGCCACCCCTTCTTTATCCATTCTTCTATTGAGGGGCACCTAGGTTGTTTCCAGGCTCTGGCTATTACAAATAGTGCTGCCATGAACATAGTTGAACAAATAAGAAGCTGATTCTTTATATCACAAAATTGCATTTTAATTTTTTTAATGAAAGCAAACCCTATAAGTGCATATATGAAATATATTGAAATTTGTCTGAGAGAGAGGGTGGGGAAAAGTGAAGGAAATCAGAAGTCCCTTGACTCAAGGTTGACCTAGGGAAGTGTCGGCTCTAGTAAAGCTGGGGAGTTCAGTTTCAGAATCCACAAGCATGCTGGGAGTGGAGAGTGGCTACACATGGGCTTACGACCACAACCCTTAGGAGACAGAAGCAAGAAGATCTGGAGTTTAAGGCTACAAAGGAGACCCTGTCCTAAAAAACTAGCTAACGGGCCAACAAAAAAAATCAACTCTATTTGTTAGATACCCGCTACATACAAAGCAGCTCCTACACACCTACTATATTATTTTAATAACTTTGAAGCTAAGCCGGGTTTGATGGTGCACACCTTTGATCCCAGGAGGCAGATGCAGGTAGATCTCTGTGAGTTGAGTTTGAAGTCAGCCTGGTCTACAGAGTGAGTTCCAGGCTAGACAAGGCTACATAGTGAGACCCTGTCTCGAAAAAAATAAATTAAATTAAAAAGTCTCAGGGAACTCTGTGGAAGAGGACAGATCCCCAGAGTCATTGGGGATGGAAGATTTGTAATTTAAATAGCAGTGTGTGTGAGAGAGATGCCATAGGACAGAACTCACATGGAGGGGTTTTTATTAGGGGAAAGGAAATGTAAAAAAGGGGAAGGGGAGAGGGGAGACCAGCCTCTGGGGACAGGAGCAGCAGAAGAGAAGAGAGAGGCAGAGAGAGAGAGAAGAAGAGGAGGAGGAAGAGGAGGAGGAGGAAGAAAAGGAGGAGGATGAGGTGAGGTGAGGGAGGAAGAGAGAGAGAGATGGGATGTGGGCGGGGCCAACCATTTAAAAGGGAGCATAGTGAATGTGCACAGGAGGTGTTCTAAGTGACTGCAGCTGAGGATGTATTGATAAATACAAAGAAGCTGCTTTGGGCCTACTGCAGTGCAGAATATGGCAAGGCGGGAATTCCAGGCAGATAGAAGAGGAAAGAAAAGAAGGCAGAGTCAGAGAGACACCATGTAGCCACCAAAGGAGACAGAAACCTTACCAGTAAACCACGAACCGCGTGATAAAATATAAATAATAGGAATAAGTTATTTAAGATGTAAGAGTTAGTTAATAAGAAGCCTGAGCTAATAGGCCAAGCAGTGTTTTAATTAATATAGTTTCTATGTGATTATTTCCGGTCTGGGCAGCCGGGAAACAAACAAGCTCCGTCTACAGTGTATCCTGTCAGAACCCCAAGGGCAGGCCGGTACAGATGCCTGGACACTAACAGAGGACAAGGCTTTCTGACACAACAGCACCGACACCCGTGAACACAGACTGCGGCAGATGCCGGCAGACTGCACAGGTCTAAGCTAGATGGGGTCCTCATGCTGGGAGGAAGCATGGACACAAGCCCCCGTCCCTAACCCAGAAACCACTGCCAATTGATAACTGCTTGCAAAGAAAAAAGCTAGTTTTCTGCAGTGCACTCTCACTGGGTGCATAGAGGAAACTTAATGGCAGGTCCCACGCCTAGCAGCAGTTGGCCGACATAAAACGAACTCAATGGTATTTCTGGAGGAGTTTTTTTTGTTTTTTTGGTTTTTTTTTGGTTTTTCGAGACAGGGTTTCTCTGTGGTTTTGGAGCCTGTCCTGGGACTAGCTCTGTAGACCAGGCTGGTCTCGAACTCACAGAGATCCGCCTGCCACTGCCTCCCAAGTGCTGGGATTAAAGGCGTGTGCCACCACCGCCCGGCGCCTGAACAATTTTTTAAACAAAATCTTTTCCTTATACATTATTGTTTCTGATTTTATTTTTATAGGTTTCCTGTGTGTGCGAATATGCGTGTCTCAGTGTCTATATGTGTTTCTTATGGGTTTTTTTTCTTGGCACTTTCTTTTCTGTTGTTTGTTTTGCCCTATTCCGGATTGTTTGTTTTTATTTCCTATTATTATTATAGTTGGTTTTTGTTTTCTAATGAGAAATAGGGAGAAAGAAAGGGTGTAGATTTTCAGGGAGTGGGGAGGGATCTAAGAGGAGTTGGGGGAGGGGAAAAGGTAATCAGAATATATAACGTGAAAGAAAATCGATTTTCTTTTTGTTTTTGTTTTTCAAGATAGGGTTTGTCTGTGTAGGCCTGGCTGTCCTAGAACTCACTTTGTAGAGCAGGCTGACCTTGAACTCATAGAGATTGGCCTGCCTCTGCTTCCCCAGTGCTGCCTGGCCAGAAAAATCTGCTTTCAATAAATAAATAAATAGACAATAGAAGAGATTTTAACCTAACAAAGACCTTCCAACATTTTTCTGAATGAAATCTTATGGAGAAAAGAGACTCTGTAGAGTGCAGAGCCACTACAGGAATGTCTTCATGTTAAGGCACCAACACACACTGAAACATTCCCCTTCCTTTGACCCATAGACAGTGAACATCCTGTTTGCCACATACTATTCCAATATCTTGCTCTACCCTTAAGCTCGCCTCAAAGATTTGCTGAGAAATTTTTTTATTTTTTATTTTTTTTAAATATTTATTTATTATGTATACAATATTCTGTCTGTGTGTATGCCTGAAGGCCAGAAGAGGGCACCAGACCTCATTACAGATGGTAGTGAGCCACTATGTAGTTGCTGGGAATTGAACTCAGGACCTTTGGAAGAGCAGGCAATGCTCTTAACCTCTGAGCCATCTCTCCAGCGCCCGAGAAAAAATTTAAAGATGTGTTTATTTTCTGTGTATGAGTGTTTTGCCTGCATGCGTGCGGTACCTGTGAAGTCAGGAGAGGACATCATAGAAGTACAGTTCTCCAAGGTGTGAGTCACCATGTGGGTGCTGGGGATGGAATTCAGCTCCTCTGCGGGAGCCGCAGCTGCCCTAAATCTCCCACTGGGAAGTTTGTTTCTGAGCGGGTTTACTCCAGGTGGTAGAACAGCAGTGGTATGCTGTATGGGTTAGCGCAGATGAACTGTAACAAGCAGACCCGAATGAGAAAGGCTCAAATACAATAGGCTTTACTTTTGCTCCTCAGATGGTGAGAAAGCTCAGATTAATAAGGGCTGTAAGGCAAAAGGCAGGAAAGAGCACATGCTGGGGTCACAGGCCCGCAAGAAGTAAGCATAGCCCCAGAATGGGCTCTGCAAGCCAGTGCTAGTTTGTAGTTTGTTACTCATGATTGACAAGGCAAGAGCAGGGATGGAGGCAAGCCTTCGGGAAGCCGCATAGCACTCACCGGAGAGAGCTGGCCAAGATTAAGATCAACTGCTGTTCCTGCAGAGGACTGAACAGTTTCTAACACCCAGGTAGGGCAGCTCACAACCACTGTAATTCCAGCTCTGAGATGACCCAACACCATGGGCACCAGCATTTACATGCATGTGCGTGCGTGCGCATGCGGACACACACACACACATAAAAAAATAACATTTTTATAAAAATTAAAATTTGTAGGGGGCTGGAGAGATGGCTCAGTGGTTAAGAGCATTGCCTGCTCTTCCAAAGGTCCTGAGTTCAATTCCCGGCAACCACATGGTGGCTCACAACCATCTGGAATGAGGTCTGGTGCCCTCTTCTGGCTTGCAGACATACACACAGACAGAATATTGTATACATAATAAATAAATATTTAAAAAAAAAAAATTAAAATTTGTAGCAATGTTAGTAGAGTATCTCCTTAATGTCTAATGAATCCAAACTTTTAAATTTTAGCATTTTAGCCGGGCGTTGGTGGCGCACGCCTTTAATCCCAGCACTCGGGAGGCAGAGGCAGGCGAATCTCTGTGAGTTCAAGTCCAGCCTGGTCTACAAGAGCTAGTTCCAGGACAGGCTCCAAAACCACAGAGAAACCCTGTCTCGAAAAACCAAAAAAAAAAAAAAAAAAAAAAAAAAAAAAAAAAAATTAGCATTTTAAAACAATTAAACTAATTTGAAATTCTGAAATAATTAAGCTGAAATTTAAATTAATTTGAAAAATTAGGGCTGGAGAGATGGCTCAGTGGTTAAGAGCATTGCCTGCTCTCCCAAAGGTCCTGAGTTCAATTCCCGGGCAACCACATGGTGGCTCACAACCATCTAATGAGGTCTGGTGCCCTCTTCTGACCTGCAGGTATACACATAGACAGAATATTGCATACATAATAAATAAATAAATAAATAAATAAATATTAAAAAAAGAAAAATTAATTTGGTAAAGGGTCACCAAGTGTTTCAGGGATGGCCAAGAACTTTTGATTCCCTTGCCTCCACTGCCCAACTTTGAAGATTACAGGCCTCATACCTCCACATTCAGCTAAATGTTTCACTTGACCGTTTTCTGCAGGAGGCTATTAAGACAGAAGATGAGGGGGCTGGAGAGATGGCTCAGAGGTTAAGAGCACTGGCTGCTCTTCCAAAGGTCCTGAGTTCAATTCCCAGCAACCACATGGTGGCTCACAACCATCTGTACTGGGATCTGGAGCCCTCCTTTGGCGTGCAGACATACATCGAGGCAGAATGTTGTATACATAATAAATAAATAAATCTTAAAAAAAAAAAAAAAAAGACAGAAGATGAGAAATGAACCTAAGATACAAGCTGGTGAAGCTATCCTAATATCTAACAAAATCGACTTCAAACTAAAAGGAATCCAAGAGTCAAAGAAGGACATTTCATATTAGTCACAGGAATAATCCATCAATAGGAAATCTCAATCATCTATGCCCCAAATACAAGGTCACCCACATTTGTAAAAGAAACATTACTAAAGCTTAAATGACACATTAAACCCTCACACTAAGACTGGGAGACTGTAATACCCCACTCTCACCACCGAACTGGGCTGCCAGGACAGGACAGAAACTTGACAGAGAAATAAGGGAACAGATGTTATGACTCAAATGGACTTAAAAGACATCTGTAGAACATTCCACCCAAACACAAAAGAATATACCTTTTTCTCAGAACCTCATGGGGCCTTCTCAAAAATTGACCACATATTGGGTAAAAAAAGCAAACCTCAACAGACACAAAAAGCTGAAACAACCCATGCATCTTATTAGATCATCATGGCTTAAAGTTAGAATTCAGTAACAACATTAGTTTCAGAAATCCCACAAACACGTGGAAATTGAACAATACTCAACTGAATCACCACTGGGTCAAGGAAGAAATAAAGAAATTAAAGACTTCCTGAAATTCAATGAAAATGACCACACAACATACCCAAACTTATGGAACACGATGAAAGCAGTGTTAAGAGGAAAGTTCTTAGTACTAAATGCCTACATAAAGAGGAAAAATCCCACACTAGTGAATTAACAGAAAACCTGAAAACTCTAGAACAAAAAGAAGCAAACTCATCCAGAAGGAATAGACAGCAGGAAATCATCAAATTGAGGGCTAAAATCAATAAAAAAGAAACAAAGAAAATAATTCAAAGAATCAATGAGGCAAAGGGTTGGTTATTTGAGAAAATTAACAAAATAGACAAACCTTTATCCAAAGTAACCAAAAGGCAGAGAGAGAATATCCAAATTAACAAAAGCAGAAATGAAAAAGGGGACATAACCACAGACATGGAGGAAATCCAGAGAATTATCAGGTCATACTTCAAAAACTTGTACTCCACAAAATTGGAAATTTTAAAGGAAATAGACAATTTTCTGGGTAAGTACCACACACCAAAATTAAATCAAGGCCAGATAAACAAATTAAATAGACCTATAACTCATAAGGAAATAAAAACAGTCATCAAAAGCCTCCCAACCAAAAAAAAAGTTCAGGGCCAGATGGTTTCAGTGCAAAATTCTACCAGAATTTCAAAGAACTAAAACCAATACTCCTCAAATTGTTCCACACAATAGAAACAGAAGGAACATTGCCGAACTCTTTTTACGAGGCTACAATTATCCTGATACCCAAACCATATAAAGACACAACTAAGAAAGAGAATTACAGATCAATAATGCATCATGAAAACTGATGCAAAAATACTCAATTAAAAAATGGCAAACAGGGCTGGAGAGATGGCTCAGAGGTTAAGAGCACTGACTGCTCTTCCAGAGGTCCTGAGTTCAATTCCCAGCAACCACATGGTGGCTCACAACCATCTGTAATGAGATTTGGTGCCCTCTTCTGGCCTGCAGGCATACATGGAGGCTGAACACTGTGTACATAGTAAGTAAATAAGTCTTAAAAAAAAAAAATGGCAAACAGAATCCAAGAACACATCAGAAACATCATCTACCATGACCAAGTAGGCTTCATCCCAAAATGCAGGATGCTTCAACATATGAAAATTCATCAACATAATCCATCATATAAACAAACGGAAAGGAAAAAAACCACATAATCATCTCATTAGATGATGAAAAAGTCTTCGACAAAATCCAACACCCCTTCATGATAAAGATCTCAGAGATATTTAGGATTCAAGGAACATTCCTAAACATAATAAAGGCAATATGTAGCAAGCCAACAACCAATATCAAACTAAATAGAAACTCAAAGCAATTCCACTAAAACCAGGAACAAGACAAGGCTGTCCACTCTCTCCACATTTATTCAATATAGTGCTCAAAGTTCTAGCTAGAGCAATAAGACAACAAAAGGAGATCAAGGGGATACAAATTGGAAAGGAAGAAGTCAAACTTTTGCTATTTACTGATGATAGCATAGTATGCATAAGTCACCCCAAAAATTCTAACAGGGAACTCCTATAGCTGATAAACACCTTCAGTAATGTAGCAGGATACAAGATTAACTCAAAAGTCCGTAGCCCTCCTATAATCAGATGCTAAACGGAGTGAGAAAGAAATAAAAAGAAAAACAACAACAACAAAAACAACCCCACCTTTCACAATAGCAAACTCCACAGGAGCAGAACAAACCCAGGGAGCACCAAGCAACCTCCAGGAGTGAACAATGGCGTGATTGGCTCCGTGACCCTGACTGCACCACGAGGAGCAACCATCTGAGCCTTGGATCTACTGGCACCTGGAAGATTGACAACCAAAGTCACAGACAGCCCCAACTATACCGATCAGAGGAAAAGATGGGTAGACACGGTAAGAACACACGCAAAACCACAAAGCGTAACACGACACCAGTAAAAACTAGCGACCCTACAACAGCAAAACTTAAAAACCAAATACAGATGAAGCAGAAGAAAGTGACCTAAAATTAACTTTAGGAGAATGTTTGAAGCCTTTAAAGAGGAAATGAAATTTCCCTTAAAGAAATGGAGGGAAAGACAAACAAAAAATTGGAAGAGATCAACAAATCCTTTAAAGAAAACCAAGAAAATGCAATCAAACATATGAAAGAAACTATTCAAGACTTGAAAACTAAAATAGATACAATAAAGAAAACACAAGCCAAAGGAAGTACAAAAATAGAAATCATGAGAAAACGATCAGGAACCACAAATGTAAGCATAAACAGCAGAGTACAAGAGATGGAACATAGAATCTCAAGTGCTGAAGATACAACAGAGGAAACAGAATCATCAGTCAAAGAAAACCTTAAATCTAACAAAAGCTTACCCCAAAATTTTCAGAAAATGTGGGACATCATGAAAAGACCAAACCTAAGAATAGTAGTGGTAGAAGAAGAAGTACAACTCAAAAGCACAAAAAATATATTTTTTAAAAAATCTTAGAAGAAAACTTTCTCAACCTAAGGAAAGAGTTGCCTATGAAGATAAAAGAAGCTTACAGAACACCAAATAGATGGGATCAAAAAAAAAAGTCCCCTCACCACATAATAATCAAAACACTAAACATATAGAATAAAGAAAGAATATTAAGAGCTGCAAAGGAAAAAGGCCAAGTAACATATAGAGGCAGACCTATAAGAATTACACCTAACTTCTCAATGGAAACAATGAAAGCCAGAAGGTCCAGGTCAAGCGTTATGCAGACATTAAGAGATCATGGATACCAGCCCAGACTACTATACCCAGCAAACTTTCAATCACCATAGATGGAAAAACAAGATATTCCATGACAGACCAGATTTAAACAATACCTAGCCACAGACCTAGCCCTACACAAAGTACTAGATGTAAAATTCTAACCCAAGGAAGATGGCTACATCAACAAAAACACAGACAATTGATGATCTCACAGCAGCAAATCCCAAAGAAGGGAAAACACACAAAATAACATCACCAACAATGAAAACTAAATTAACAGGAGAGAGCAATCACTGGTCATTAATATCCCTTAATATAAATGGACTCAACTCACCTATAAAAAGACACAGGCTAACAGATTGGATAAAAAAACAGAATCCATCCTTTTACTGCATACAAGAAACACACCTCAACCTCAAAGACAAACATCACTTCAAAGTAAAGGATTGGGAAAAAATATTCCAATCAAATGGACCTAAGAAACAAGTGGGTGTAGCTATCCTAATATCTAACCAAAGAGACTTCAAACTAAAATTAATCAAAAAAGACAAAGAAGAACATTTCATATTAGTCACAGGAAAAAATCCATCTAGAGGAAATCTCAATACTGAACCTCTATGCCCCAAACACAAGGGCACCCTCATATGTAAAATAAACACTACTAAAGCTTCTTTCTTTTTCTTTTTTTTTTTTTTTTTTTTTTTTTTTGGTTTTTCGAGACAAGGTTTCTCTGTGGTTTTGGAGCCTGTCCTGGAACTAGCTCTGTAGACCAGGTTGGTCTCGAACTCACAGAGATCCACCTGCCTCTGCCTCCCAAGTGCTGAGATTAAAGGCGTGCGCCACCACCGCCCAGCAAACACTACTAAAGCTTAAATCATACATTAAACCCCACAGACTAATATTGGGAGACTTCAACACTCCATTC
Organism: Chionomys nivalis; assembly: GCF_950005125.1. Taxonomy (NCBI): domain Eukaryota; kingdom Metazoa; phylum Chordata; class Mammalia; order Rodentia; family Cricetidae; genus Chionomys; species Chionomys nivalis. The sequence goes on along the minus strand of NC_080103.1, from coordinate 8,877,331 downwards.
TCACCACTGAACAGGGCTATCAGATAAAAAATTAACGGAGAAATAAGGGAACTAACAGATATTATAACTCAAATGGACTTAACAGACATCCATAGAACATTCCATTCAAACATAAAAGAATATACCTTCTTCTCAGCACCTCATGGAACCTTCTCAAAAACTGACCACATATGGGGCTGGAGAGATGGCTCAGTGGCTAAGAGCATCGCCTGCTCTTCCAAAGGTCAATTCCCAGCAACCACATGGTGGCTCTCAACCATCTGTAATGAGGTCTGGCGCCCTCTTCTGGCCTGCAGGCATACACACAGACAGAATATTGTATACATTAAAAAAAAAAAAAAAACCAACAAAACTGACCACATAGTAGGTAACAAAACAAACCTCAACAGATACAAAAAAATTGGAATAACACCATGTATATATTGGATCACCATGGCTTAAAATTAGAATGCAACAAAAATCTAATTCCAGAAAGCTCACAAATACATAGAAATTAAACAATGCTCACCTGAATCATCAATGGGTCAAGGAAGAAATATAGGAAGAAATTAAAGACTTACTAAAATTCAATGAAAATGACCACACAACATACCCAATTTATGGGACACAATGAAAGCAGTGTTAAGAGGCAAGTTCATAGCACTAAATGCCTACATAAAGAAGCACGCCTTTAATCCCAGCACTTGGGAGGCAGAGGCAGGCAGATCTCTGTGAGTTCGAGACCAGCCTGGTCTACAGAGCTAGTTCTAGGACAGGCTCCAAAGCCACAGAGAAACCCTGTCTCGAAAAACAAACAAAACAAAACAAAACAAAAAAGAAGCTGAAAAAATCCCACACTAGTGAATTAACAGAACATTTGAGAAAGAAGCAAACTCAGCCAGGAGAAGAAGATGGCAGAAAATAATCAAATTGAGAGCTGAAATCAACAAAATAGAAACAAAGAAAACAGTTCAAAGAATCAATAAGACAAAGAGTTGGTTCTTTGAGAAAATCAACAACATAGGCAAACTTTTATCCAAACTAACCAAAAGGCAGAGAGAGAATATCCAAATTAACAAAATCAGAAATGTGTAGTGGGAGCTGCGGGCTGTGTTCCTGCCGCCCCAGCTCTTGGTTGCCAGGCTAGCTTATGCCCCGAAATAATTACACGGAAACTGTATTCTTTTAAACACTGCTTGACCCATTTCTGTTCATGTGTGTAGCACCCCAAGGTGCGCTTACCGGGAAGATTCTAGCCTACATCCATCCTGGATCAGAGCCTCATTGCATCTGCTCTGGAGAGGAGAGCATGGCGTCTGTCTCTCAGAGAGCAGAGCTGTCGAGTCTGAGCTCACTTCCTCTTCCTCCCAGCATTCTGTTCTGTTTACTCCACCCACCTATGTTTTAACCTATGAGGGCCAAGCAGTTTCTTTATTTTTAACCAATGACCTTCCTCCATCAGAAATGAAAAGGACATAACAATAGACATGGAGGAAATACAGAGAATCATCAGGTCATATTTTGAAAACCTGTACTTCACAAAATTGGAAAATTTAAAGGAAATGGACAACTTTCTGGGTAAATATCACTTAGAAAAATTAAATCAAGCCAGGCGGTGGTGGCGCACGCCTTTAATCCCAGCACTCAGGAGGCAGAACCAGGCGGATCTCTGGGAGTTCGAGGCCAGCCTGGTCTAGAAGAGCTAGTTCCGGGACAGGCACCAAAGCTACAGAGAAACCCTGTCTCGAAAAACAAACAAACAAACAAACAAAAAATTAAATCAAGACCAGAAAAGCAAACCCAGGACCAGATGGTTTCAGCTCAGAATTTTACAAGATTTTCAAAGAAGAACTAATACCAGTACTCCTCAAATTGTTCCACACAATAGAAACAGAAGTAACATTTGCCAAACTCTTTTTATGAGGCTACAATTACCTTGATACCCAAATCACAAAAAGACATTCATTACCAAGAAATAGAATTACAAACCAGTCTCACTCATGAACATTGATGCAAAAATACTCAATAAAACACTGGCAAATCGAATCCAAGAACACATCAGAAACACCATCCACCATTATCAAGTAGGCTTCATCCCAGAGATGCAGGGATGGTTCAACACATTAAAATCTATCAATGTAATCCACCATATAAACAAACCGAAAGGAAAAAACCACATGATCATCTCATTAGATGCTGAAAAAGCTTTCGACAAAATACAACATCCCTTCATGATAAAGGTCTTGGAGAAAGCAGGGATACAAGGAACATACTTAAACATAAGAAAGGCAATATACAGCAAGCCAACAGCCAACATCAAACTAAATGGAGAGAAACTCACAGTGATTCCACTGGAATGAGGAACAAGACAAGGTTGTCCACTCTCTCCGTATCTATTCAATACAGTTCTTGAGGTCCTAGCTAAAGCAATAAGACAACAAAAGGAGATCAAGGGGATACAAATTGGAAAAGAAAAAGTCAAACTCTCACTATTTGCTGATGATATGATGGTTTATATAAGTGACTCCAAAAATTCTACCAAGGAACTTCTACAACTCATAAACACTTTCAGAATTTAGCAGGATACAAGATTAACTAAAAAAAAAAAAAATCAGGTAGAGGCAGGCGGATCTCTGTGAGTTCGAGGTCAGCCTGGTCTACAAGAGCTAGTTCCAGGACAGGAACCAAAAAAAAAAAAAAAGCTACGGAGAAACCCTGTCTCGAAAATCCAAAAAAAAAAAAAAAAATCAGTAGCCCTCCTTTACACAGATGATAAATGGGCTGAGGAAGAAATCAGAGAAATATCACCCTTCACAATAGCCATAAATAGCAGAAAATATTTCAGAGTAACTTTAACCAAACAGGTGAAAGACCTGTATGACAAGAGCTTTAAATCTTTGAAGAACAAAATTGAAGAAGACACCAGAAAGTGGAAAGATCTCCCATGCTCTTGGGTAGGTAGAATTAACATAGTAAAAATGGCAATCTTACCAAAAGCAACTTACAGATTCAATGCAATGCCCATCTAATCCCAGAAAAATTCTTCACAGACCTCAAAAGAACAGTACTCAACTTCATATGGAAAAGCAAAAAGCCCAGGATGGCCAAAACAATCCTGTACAATAAAGGAACTTCTGGAGGCATCACAATCCCTGACTTCAAACTCTACTACAGAGCTACAGTACTGAAAACAGCCTGGTATTGGCATAAAAACAGACAGGAGGACCAATGGAACTGAATCGAAGACCCAGATATTAATCCACACACCTTTGAACATCTGATATTTGATAAAGAAGCAAAAAATATCAAATGGAAAGAAAAGCATATTTAACAAATGGTGCTGGCATAACTGGATATTAACATGTAGAAGAATGAAAATAGACCCATATCTATCACCATGCACAAAACTCAAGTCCAAATGGATCAAAGACCTCAACATAAAGCCAGCCACACTGAATCTCATAGAAGAGAAAGTGGGAAGCACACTTGAACACATTGGCACAGAAGACCACTCCCTAAGTATAACCCCAGTAGCACAGACCCTGAAAGAAACAATTACTGAATGGGACCTCATGAAACTGAGAAGCTTCTATAAAGCAAAGGACATGGTCAACAAGACAAAATGGCAGCCAACAAAATGGGAAAAGATCTTCACTAACCCCACATCAGACAGAGGACTGATCTCCAAAATATACAAAGAACTCAAGAAATTGATCATCAAAAGAGCAAATAATCCAATAAAAAATGGGATATAGATCTAAACAGAGAACTCTCAACAGAGGAATCTAAAATGGATGAAAGACACTTAAGAAAATGCTCAACATCCTTAGTCATCAAAGAAATGCAAATCAAAACAACTTAGAGATTCCATCTTACACCTGTAAGAATGCCCAAGATCAAAAACACTGATGACAACTTATGCGGAGAGGATGTGGGGTAAAGGAAACGTTCCTGCATTGCTGGTGGGAGTGCAAGCTGATGAAACCCCTTTGGATGCCAGTGTGGTGATTTCTCAGAAAATTAGGAAACAACCTTCCTCAAGACTCAGCAATACCACTTTTGGGTATATATCCAAAGGATGCTCAATTGTGCCACAAGGACATGTGCTCAACTATGTTCATAGCAGCTTTGTTTGTCATAGTCAGAAACTGGAAACAACCTAAATGTTCCTTGACCAAAGAATGGATAAGGAAAATGTGGTACATTTACACAATGGAGTACTTACTACATAGCAGAAAAAAAAAATAACATCTTGAAATTTGCAGACAAATGGATAGAACTAGAAAATATATTGAGTGAAGTGACCAGACCCAGAAGAACAATTATCACATGTACTCACTCATAGGTGGTTTTTAAACATAAAGGAAAGAAAAACAGCCTATAATTCACAATCCCAGAGAACCTAGACAACAATGAGGACCCTAAGAGAGACATATGCAGATCTAATCTTCATGGGAAGTGGAAAAAGACAAGGTCTCATGAGTAAATTGGGAGCATGGGGACCATAGGAGAGGGTTTAAGGTGAGGGGAGAGGAAGGAAGAGGAGCAGAGAAAAATGTATAGCTCAATAAAATCAATTTAAAAATTCTGTCAGTGGTAATGTTCATTTTTATTTTTAGGGATGTGATGTTTTGCCTGCATACAAGTCTGTGCACCATGTGTGCCTGGTGCTCAAGGAGAAGAGGGGTCAGATCCCCTGGAACTGGAGTTACAGGCAGTTGTGAGCTGCCGTATGGGTACTGGGATTTGAACCTGGTCCTCTAGGAGAGCAGACAGTGCTCTTTTTTTTTTTAAGATTTATTTATTATTTATTAATAATGTGTACAGTGTTCTGCCTGTTTGTATGCCTGCAGGCCAGGACAGGGCACCAGATCTCATTATAGATGGTTGTGAGCCACCATGTGGTTGCTGGGAATTGAACTCAGAACCTCTGGAAGAGCAACCAGTGCTCTTAACCTCTAAGCCATCTCTCTGCCCCTAACCTATTCTTGATTAGATTTGCTGTTTAATTTGTCCAAACCTAATCTTAGTAGGGTTTACAAAGATCCTTCTTATGCACGGGGTGTTTGCAGAATACCTTCCTGTCAGGCATGGTACACATATTTCTTCTTTTTATCTCTGTGACAGTGCTCAAAAGTGGGACAGATTGTTCCTTACAAGCTAGGTGTCAATGTAGCTAAGTTAATTCACCTTCGTATTCCTTGGTTCCTTTATCTGTAAAATGAAGACAGTAGTAGCTCCTGCTCATACAGGTGAAAATTGCACATGTCCACATTCACAGTTTGCTAGAACTGCGTGGTATACACTAAATGCTCAGTGTTCGCCACTGCTGTATTAGCAATAACACAGTCGTGGTCAGAGGCCTGGTTGTGGCTCAGAAAGCTTCAACAATTTGTTTAAAGTCTCATAGTAGGAGGCCAGCAAGATGGCTCAGTGGGTAAAAACACTGGTCTCCAAGTCTAAGCCCGGCTTCAATCCCCAGGACCCAGAGAGAAGTGACTTGTCCCCTGACCTCCGCATGCCAAGTAGGGCAAGATTCAAACACTGCGTGATGTTTGAAAGTGAGCATATCCGCACAGCATCCCAGAAGAACCTGATGCCTGGTAGCGAGATGATGCAAGACGAACGAGCAAATGAACCCGCCCAGCACCTCTCATTCTCGTGCGTTAGCGAGTACATAGAACAGAGGAGCTTCGTCCCTCTCGCCCTCTTGTGGCCATAGGGCTCGCTGTAGACTCTAGGTTACAGAAGAGAAGGGACATTCAAGGGACTATGCGCGAGGCCTGCTTCTTTTTCTATCTCTCCCTCTTCCTTCCTTCCTTCCTTCCTTCCTTCCTTCCTTCCTTCCTTCCTTCCTTCCTTCCTCCCTCCCTCCCTCCCTCCCTCCCTCCCTCCCTCCCTCCCTCCCTCCCTCCTTCCTTCTTTCTTTCTTTCTCATACTGGCGACCCAGCCCAGGGTATCACGCATGCTAGATATACACTCTACCACTGCTTGTCCTCAGGGCCCAACTTCTGAGTCCCAAGTCCATTTACAGGGCTAGGAGTATCAAGACAGCCTGTCATAAAAGTGAGGCCCGGAAAATTCTAGGCAGTTGATAAGATTTTTTAAAGGATAATTTATATGGGGTTCTCATGAGAAGAAATTCGCCCCTCCCTCACTTGAGCAATCAAGGGACAGAATGACATGTTACTAAAAGCAGATTAGTCTAGAGTCAGACTCTAAACCCTGTTCTCTGTGTGACCTCAGGCAAGGCACTTGTTTTTTCACCTAGGGGCTTGTAGTTCAATGGCTGTTGAGGGCTGAGCTGATCCAGGCTTTCCCTGAGGCCTTGATGATGTCTGGAACAAAAACACAGTTCCTTCTCTAAATACAGGAATCTTCAGCAAGAAGGGTAATGACCTGGGGCCAGGGCCCTGGGGGAGCTGTGCCTTCAGATCCTGAGAGCTCAGGGCTTCCCACTGTCTGGAGCTTTGGTTATCAGTCCCAAGGCTGCTACTTGCTCAATCTGTAACATTCTTGAGATACTCCGTGTTCCCTCTGTGCAACATTGTTTGATTAACTTCCCTCTGACTTGGTTCCACTATGTGATATTTCCTGCCGAGTCTGTCCCATTTCCCCACTGGAAATAGTGTATAAGCTGCTGGACTTCTTAATAAGCTTTCTTGACATAAGACATAGCTTGTGCAAGACCTCCCGTTCCAAACTTAGTTATTCCCTTGTCTTCTGAGTTCCTGGTCCTCTCTCTCAGGATCTGTCACTGAAGAATGTCCTACTCAGTGAGGTCAAAAGGCAGAGCACCTGCCCACCATGTACAAGGCTCCGGGTTCAATCCTAGGATCATACATATATACCTACATGTTTCTTCACTTAAAATGGGGCTAATACAGCGGGCCACCGTGGTGCATACCTTTAATCTTGGGAGGCAGAGGCAGGTGGAGCTCTGAATTTGAAGACAGCTTAGTCTACACAATGAGTTCCAGGACAACCAGGACTACATAATGAGACATTGTCTTTAAAAAAAAAAAAAAAAAAAAAAAGGGCGGGGGGGGGGTAGCATACGCCTTCAATTCCAGCATTTTGGAGGCAGAGACAAGTGGATCTCTGAGTCGGAAGCCAGGCTGGTCTATAGAGAGAGTTCTAGGACAGTCAGGGCTACACAGAGAAACTTAAAAAAAAAACCCTAAAATAATAATATTTTTAAATTATTATTTTTATTAAATATTTATGATGAAAAACAAATTTTTCTTTCTTACTCCCAGTCCAGTTCTGAAAATACATATACTCTCAAGCACATACAGACTGTGTGCAGAGACCAGAGGTTGACAGTGTGTGTGTGAGTGTGTGTGTGTGAGTGTGTGTGTGTGTGAGTGTGTGTGTGTGAGTGTGTGTGTTGTGTGTGTTTGCCGCTCCCTCTGAACCTGTAGTTTGCCTATCATGTATGTGTGTGTGTGAATGTGTGTGTGTGAATGTGTGAGTGTGTGTGTGTTGTGTGTGTTTGCCGCTCCCTCTGAACCTGTAGTTTGCCTATCATGTATGTGTGTGTGTGTGAATGTGTGTGTGTGTGAATGTGTGAGTGTGTGTGTGTTGTGTGTGTTTGCGGCTCCCTCTGAACCTGTAGTTTGCCTATCATGTATGTGTGTGTGTGTGAATGTGTGTGTGTGTGTGAATGTGTGAGTGTGTGTGTGTTGTGTGTGTTTGCAGCTCCCTCTGAACCTGTAGTTTGCCTATCATGTATGTGTGTGTGTGTGTGTGTGTGAGAGAGAGAGAGAGAGAGAGAGAGAGAGAGAGAGAGAGAGAGAGAGAGAGAGAGAGAGAGAGGGTATGTGTGAGCGTGTGTATTTGGTCGGGGGTAGCCTAGCTGCTCAGCAAGCCCCAGAGTTCCTCTTGTCTCAGTGTCCCCGCACTGAGCCACAAGCTTTGGTGGTCGTGTCACCTTTCAAAGTAGGTGCTGGGAATCTAAAGCTAAGCCCTCAAGCTTTGCAGGAAGCCCCCCTTCCTCAGGGAGCATCTCCAGTCCTTACATTTTTTTTTTTGAACAAGGTCTCTCATTGACCTTGGAGCTCACCAGTTTGGCTAGACTGTCTGACCAGCAAACTCCGAGGGCCTGCCCACCTGTCCGCACACATGACCCCAGAGCTAGCATTATGGAAGCGGACCACCAGATGTGAGTTTAATGTAGGTGACTGGAGATCCCAACTCAGGCTCTCACACTTGCTCAGCAAGAACTTTGCTGACTGAGCCTTCAGCCAGGAGCCTTGGTGTCAACACTACAAGCAGCATTTCTGCTCAGCAAATATGCTTCCAAGACTAAATTAGCAACTTTTTCTCTTAGAGAAAATTTGGGATTGGGTTCTTTTTTTCTTTTGTTTTATTTTTTGTTTGTTTGTTTTTGTTTTGTTTTGTTTGGGGGCTTTTGATATTTTTGTTTGTTTTTGTGACAGTACATTTTGTAGCCTTGACTGGCCTAGAACTCACTCGGTAGACCAGGCTGTTCTTGAACTTAGATCCGCCTACCTTTGCCTTTTGGGAGCTCACCACACCTACTTAGGATTAGATCCTTAAAAACCTCTGGTCATAAAATTAATTATGGCTGGTGAGACGGCTCAGCAGGTAAAGGTGTTGGCCTCCCAGCTTGGTAACCTGCATTTGATCCCTGAAACCCATGGGATGAAAGAGAGGACAGACTCCATCTGATGGCCACACACGTACTGCAGCACACATGTACCTACACACACACACACACACACAAATATTGTGATACAATTTTTTGTTTGTTTGTTTGTTTTTCGAGACAGGGTTTCTCTGTGGTTTTGGAGCCTGTCCTGGAACTAGCTCTTGTAGACCAGGCTGGTCTCGAACTCACAGAGATCCGCCTGCCTCTGCCTCCCAAGTGCTGGGATTAAAGGCATGCGCCACCACTGTACCGGCTTGTAATACAATTTTAATTAACTTTGAGACAAGGTTTCATTCTGTAGCTCAGGCTGGCCTTACCGCCTGAGTGCTGGGATCACAAGGTGCAAGCACTTCCAATTGACCAAAATGGAAGCTGTCCTATGCCTGTGTCCACTTAGACTCCCTCTGCCATGCATTTTGTTGGTTCTCTAACACTGACCTCACAGTGGGTTCAGGAACTCTAGACAGCGCTTCCACAGGATGGTGAGGATCATTTTAAATAACAACCCTGCCAAGCATGTGTCACACTAAATATAATACCTCAGAGAAAGAGATGCTTATTTATGGAGTAAGCCAGGGGCCGAAATGAGAAGCAAAGTTGCCTCATCTGACCTCAGCTGGTAATGTAATAGCCGGTGACATTTCTCTTCTGCTCTGAGCATGTCTATTAACTACCAATCAAGCACTCTGAGTCTTGTTTGGGGCGTTTAAAAATTAATTTTAGCAAGTTAGATGAATTAGCAAATATGGAATCAAATAATAAGAACCAATTGTGTATGGAGAGGGCTGGGCTTCATGGGTACGTGACCTGTGTCATTGCACAGAAGCCCCACGTGAAAGGGTCCGAGGCTTGTCCCAATGTTATGGGATAGGAACTCTCGTGAACAAAGGCTCCTGTCAGTTAATTTTGCACTGAGCTATAAACTATGAAATTATTCTGGTCTAGCTTTAATTTCATGAATGAGATCATACAAATATTACTGAATTTTGCTTCTTTTGTCTGTTCTGTCTTTTCTTCTTTAAAGGACTCTGAAAGTCTTCTCTTACTGACACATGAAAATCTTCTTCCTTCTCACAGCTCAGAACCCACGGTAGAGGGGTTCAGAATGTGCTCTTCTATTATGACCCTTACTTCACACATAGATTTTTTTGTTATGTTTTGTTTTAGAAATTATTGAGCTGGGCGTGGCAGCACACACCTTGCGAGCCCAGCACTTTAGAGCAGACGGCAGGATCAGTACAGGCTCAAGAAGTCTAGTCTGTGTAGTCAGCACCATATAAAGACGCACCATCTAAAATAAAATGAAGAATAAAAGGAAGGGGGACTGCAAGACGGCTCAGCAATTAAGAGCACTTGTTACTCTTGCAGAGGACCTAGGTTTGGTTCCCAGCACCCACGTGACTACTCACTACTGTCTGTAACTCCAGTTCCAAGGCATCTGACACCATTTTCTGACTTTCACAGGCACGCACATGGTACACAGACGTACATGCAAAAAAACACCCAGACACATAAAGCAAAAATAAATCTTGTCTTTAAAAAAGGGGAAAATTAAGCTGGGTGGTGGTGGTGCACACCTTTAATCCCAGCACTTGGGAGGCAGAGGCAGGTGGATCTCTGTGAGTTTGAAGCCAGCCTGGTCTACAAGAGCTAGTTCCAGGACTGGCTCCAAAACTACAGAGAAACCCTGTCTTGAAAAACCAAAAGGGGAGGGGGCCTTAGGCTAAAAGCACCATGTCTCTTCACGCGTAGTGTGCATTTTGTCATGTGCACCATATATCTTCATGTGTAGTGTGCATTTTGTCATGCCTCAAAATTATTTTCATCCACTATTCTAGAAATGGAATTTGTCACTGAGTCAAAAGATAATTGTACCTCAAATGATAGTTATTGGATTGTTGCTAACCAAAAAGACTGTGATTTTTCACTCCTACCAAGAATATTTGAGGGGCTGGAGAGATGGCTCAGTGGTTAAGAGCATTGCCTGCTCTTCCAAAGGTCCTGAGTTCAATTCCCGGCAACCACATAGTGGCTCACAACCATCTGTAATGATGTCTGGCGCCCTCTTCTGGCCTGCAGACATACACACAGACAGAATATTGTATACATAATAAATAAATAAATTAGTTAAAAAAAAAAAAGAATATTTGAGAGTGCCTATTATGTCACACTGTGCTAACTCCAGAAATTTCCAAACCTTGCCAACCTAATAGACAAAAAAAAAAAAATGATATCTTGTAGTCATTCTGATTTGCATCTGTTTGATTATGCTTGAATGGAATGTTTTGCCCTGTTCTGTATGGCCTGTGTTCTTTTCATGAGGCCACGGGTAGGAATAAATTCATCTTGTTTCTTTCCTCTGTTCACTTTCCTGTTAGATTGCTTGGCTTTAGGTGCTAGCGGTGTTAGTGGTGCCAGGAATTATACCCAAGGCCTTGTGCATGATAGACAGGTATTCTACCACTGAGCTACAGTGAATTTGGCAACAACAGTGCCTAGAACAGGCTCCGTGACAGGTCCTTCCCTCCCTCCCCTTGAGTTCAGGGTAACAAAGCCTTACAATCAACAGTGCATTAGGAGCCATGTGGTGGTAGTGCACACCTTTAATCCCAGCACTCAGAAGGCAGAGGCAGGTGGTTCTCTGTGAGTTTGAAGCCAGCCTGGTCTAGAGTGTGAGTTCCTAGACAGTCAAAGCTGTGCCCTTGTATACATAGTAAATAAATAATATTTTTAAAACAAATATCTATCTTAGTGTCTGGAAAGATGGCTCAGCGGTTAAGAGCATTGCCTGCTCTTCCAAAGGTCCTGAGTTCAATTCCCAGCAACGACATGGTGGCTCACAAACATCTGTAATGAGATCTGGTGCCCTCTTTTGGCCTGCAGGGATACACGCAGACAGAATATTGTATACATAATAAATAGATAAATAAATTTTAAAAAAGAAATCATTGGTTTTTAAAAAAGAACTCATAGGACTTTGTCATCTTAATTATTGTTTTTTTTATATTTATTTATTTATTATGTATACAATATTCTGTGTGTCTGCAGCCAGAAGAGGGCATCAGATCTCATTTCAGATGGTTGTGAGCCACCATGTGGTTGCTGGGAATTGAACTCAGGACCTTTGGAAGAGCAGGCAGTGCTCTTAACCTCTGAGCCATCTCTCCAGCCCATCTTAATTATTGTTATAGTTGATTTTGTTGTTATTGGATTTTATTTATTTTATGTATGTGCATGTTTTGCCTGTATGTATATATGTATGTATGTGTGTGTGCTGATGGAGGAGGGTCATCTTTCTATCTATTGCTTTCATTGGTTAATTAATAAAGAAACTGCTTGGCCTCTGATAGGGTAGAATTTAGATAGGCAGAGTAAACAGAACAGAATGCTGGGAGAAAGAAGCCGAGTCGGTGAGTCGCCATGATTCTCTCACTCCAGACAGACACAGGTTAAGATCTTTCCTGGGAGCCGGGCGGTGGTGGCGCACGCCTTTAATCCCAGCACTTGGGAGGCAGAGGCAGGCGGATCTCTGGGAGTTCGAGACCAGCCTGGTCTACAAGAGCTAGTTCCAGGACAGGCTCCAAAACCACAGAGAAACCCTGTCTCGAAAAAAACCAAAAAAAAAAAAAAAAAAAAAAAAGATCTTTCCTGGTAAGCCAGCTCGTGGTGCTACACAGAATATTAGAAATGGGTTAGATCAAAATGTAAGAGCTAGCCAATAAGAGGCTAAAACTAATGGGTCAGGCAATGTTTAAAAGAATACAGTTTCTGTGTAATTATTTCGGGTAAAGCTAGCCGGATAGCGGGATGCAGCCCCACCGCCGCCGCTCCTATTACAACAGTGTGCCACATGCATGCCTGGTACCCAAGGAAGTCAGAAGAGGGTATCAGATTCCCTAGAACCGGAATCCCAGATTCTTGTGAGCCACCATGTGGGTGCTGAAAAGTGAACCTGAGAAATTCTCTCAAACAGCAAGTGTGCTTAGCCATTGAGCCATCTCTCCTGCCCCTCTGTTTTGATATTTTAAGACAGGGTCTACTCTGTAGCCCAGGCCACTGAGCCATCTCTTCAATCCCTCTGGTTTGATATTTTAAGACTGAGCTCCACACCGTAGTTCAGGCCGTTATACCTCATAGCAGGCCTCTGATGTTACAGGTGTGAGCCACAATGCGCATCTGGTTTTCCTAATTGATAGTCTCTAGTACAATTCTAAGAGTCCCATATTTGGGTGCCTGAGGGTTAAGAGGAGGAGACAACAGGAACTTTAGGACAGAGAGCGGACATAGTGGGGAAGTTGCTCTAATGAGAGAGGAGACACACAGGTGTGGCAGTCTGGAGACAGTGGGAAACAGGTTTGGGTTATGGGTGAGAAGTCGGGGTAGAGGGAGTTGAGAGTTATCTTGATTTGGAAGCAAAAGCATGAAAGTGAACGAGTCCCTGAGGGAAAGGAACCAGGGACAGACAAAGGAAAGACGTCCATGGTTAGGGAACAGGGAGAAGCACCCACAGATGGTTCCGGTAGAGCAGAGAACTGGAGAGGATCGTAGACACAGCAGCTGTCGCAAGGCAGAAGAGGAACAAGGACAGACACCTGCGAATAACCCACAAGTTGCCATTGGCAGGTGCAATCATGAGTCAAGCTTTTAGTTTCCCCACAAAGGGAAGCCCAAAAGCTCAGTTCAGGTGGGCAAGCAGCACTGTTTGCTTTGACTTCTGGTTTTGTTGTTTTTCTTTTGCTTTCGAGACAGGGTTTCTCAGTAGCTTTGGAGCCAGTCCTGGAACTAGGTCAGTAGACCAGGCTGTTCTTGAATTCACAAAGATCCACCTGCCTCTGCCTCCCGAGTGCTGGGATTATGGGCGTGTGCTACCCTGGCCTGTTTTGACTTCTGTTCTATACCTTCAGCCTGAAACAGTGTGACATCCGGTAGGAATTCAGTAAATACTGCTGAATCACGAAGAAGCACTCAACTTAAATCTAGATGCTAGAAGGGTGTGCTGGCAGCATGATAGAGGTCCTCTTCTCCTAGACCAGGGGAGTATTGAGCTGGAGACAGGAAGACCTCATGCCTAACAGCCTCCAGCAAGAGCCAGAGCTATTGAGGAGCCAAGGGCAGAAATCTCTCCTGCTTCCACAGGAGCAGCCTGGAGCTGGCAGAGCAGCCTGGAGTGGCCCGGGATTCCCATTGAGCGCTCTCTCAGCTCTCTGCCTTCCAGCCGAGCCCTGTGTACGGAGAGCAGAGAGAAATGACAGTGTGGTGACAAGATTGCAGTTAATGAGCTGCTGAGCCCCTGCCAAGTGGGTGGGTGGGAAGCTGCTTTTCTTAACCGACTACGCTGGCAAGAAAATGTTTTGTAAGTGACTCATCTTGTTTCATTACTGAGAATACAAATTTGTGAGCTGACAAGAGGTCAAAACCCGGGAAAGAACAGATCCACCCTGCACCTCCAAAGTCTCTGCTGTTATCTGGCGTGTAGGAGGGACTCCATAGATGGATACACATAGGAACTTTCCCACAGTATGCTTTACACTTGAAGTTTTCCATATGTCAATCATACCTAAATAAGCTATTGTCCAAAGGGGGGGAACAAAACTGTAAAAATTTTAAATCACCAGAGGCAGGTGGATCTCTGTGAGTTCGAGACCAGCCTGGTCTACAGCGCTAGTTCCAGGACAGGCTCCAAAGCCACAGAGAAACCCTGTCTCGAAAAACCAAAAAAAAAAAAAAAAAAAATTTTAAATCACACAGCTAGGCTATTTAATTTATATACGCTTATTTGCATAAAAGAATGCACCTAACTCATGTTTTGCTCAAATAGAAATTTGTTTTGAAATAAGATTTCTTTTTCTTCTGGTGCGAAGGAAGAAAGTGAGGGCGTCTCCCATGGTAGACAGTGCTCTGCCACTGAACTACACCACAGCCCTAAAATTAAGTAATTATTTGGGGGGAACGAAGTCCGCCCAGAGAGACAAGACACAAAGCATGTCATTGTGGAATTTCTACCACATCCCAGGATAAAGGACCTCTCCCTCCCCTCAGATGAGAACCCGAGACGAAATGTATTTTGTTATCAGGGCGAGAATGTTGTGTTCCTTTTGTAAACTTTTTGCAATTTTTCATTTACCTGGTTAGTCTCCTCCTTGATCCCAATCTTTTCTTTTTCTTTCTTTTTTTTTTTTTTTTTTGGTTTTTCGAGACAGGGTTTCTCTGTGGCTTTGGAGCCTGTCCTGGAACTAGCTCTGTAGACCAGGCTGGTCTCGAACTCACAGAGATCCGCCTGTCTCTGTCTCCCGAGTGCTGGGATTAAAGGCGTGCGCCACCATCGCCCGGCCAATCTTTTCTTTAATCTACAGGAAGCCCTCCCTTCCACAGCCCTTTTGAAGGACGACTTTTGCCTGGGGAAGCCAGATGCGCTGCCGTTTGGCACCCCTGGTTCCGTTGCTCAGCTTTGATGTGACTATAGAATATTTAAAGACCAGCAGTGCCCACCCACTTCCTAGAAGGTCCAGGGCCCAGTTCCCAGTTCCCCTGTGCCCAGGATGTAGCAAGCAATCAAAGCTTGGCTGAAGAAAGCTTAATTTAGACGTTCTAAAGAGTTTTTGTAAATTATTCCTCCCAAACTCCAGTGGCCAAGGATTTAAAAGACTCCTGGTTGGGTCTCCATTATTGTGGTCTTTAGGATTTTATGCCAGACTACAAACACAAACACTTCTGGGTTCTGTTTTTATTTCTTTAGTATACATTTATTAATTTTGATTTTTCAAGACAGGGTTTCTCCATGTAACAGTCCTGGATGTCCTGGAACTCACGACCAGGCTGTCCTCGAACCCACAGATCCTCCTGCAATCACAGTTGCCTGGCTTGGGTTCTGTTTTTAATCCTGAGACAGGTTAGCTCTCTCTCTCTCTCTCTCTCTCTCTCTCTCTTTAAATTTATTTATTTTTCTGTGTGTGGGTGTTTTGTCTGTGTGTACGTCCCTGCACCACACGTATGGAGTACCCAATGAGGCCAGAATGGGGTGTGGGATCCTTTGGAACTGGAATTACAGATGGTGGTGCGTTGCAATGTGGGCGCTGAGACCTGAACTCGCGTCCTCCGCACGAGCAGCTAGTATTCTTTACCACCGAGCATCTCTCCAGCCTGGCTGTTCTTTCACACTCCAAAACAAAAAGTTCTCATTTTAAAACAGTTTCGTTTTTGTTGTGGTTGTTGTTTTTCAAGACAGGATTTCTCTGTGTAGCCTTGCCTGTTCTGGAGCTCACTCTGTAGACCAGGCTGGCTTTGAACTCACAAAGCTCTGTCTGCCTCTGCCTTCCCAGGGTTGGGTTTTTAAAGGTATGCACTACCACTGCTCAGCTAAAAAAAGGGTTTTAAATCATTACATTTACATATTTATTTGTGGGACAAGGTGTGCCGTGATGTACATGATTGTCCCAGGACAACCTGCAGGAGCTGGTTCTCTCCTTCCACCATGTGAGCCTGGGGGACAAACACAGGTTGTCATACTAGGCAGCTGAACACCCATCTTTTTCATTGTTTGCTTTGGTTTTTGAGGCAAGGTCTCAATATGTAGACCAGCCTCACTTCAAACTTGTAGCAATCCTTCTGCCTCAGTCTCCTAAGTGCCCTGCTGTTTCTTGGTTTTGACTTGAAATTCAAAAAGGCTCAAGGAACTCAGCTTCCAGAGGAGATGGGGTAATAAGTCATTGTTCACTTTGTACGTTGGAACTTGTCTGTTTCCCGTAGCTCTTTCACGACTGTGGAGGGTAAAGCTGAACCCTGGGTAAAACTAACATCTTGAATCAACAGGCCTAAACTTAGTCAAATGTACAAACAATTACAGGGGGTATAGGACCAAAGGGGCCTGTTGTCATCTTCAAATCTTTCAGGCTGAGGCCCAAAAGTCATCTCCACAAAGTGACAGCGCCCCCAGCCCCACCCCCCTATATCTAGTCCTCCTGATTTAAGAGCGTTCATTTCATTGCACTCTTATCAGTCTCTGAAAGTTCTGAAAGTATTATATAACCTTTTTTTTTTTTTCTTTTTTTTTTTTTTGGTTTTTCGAGACAGGGTTTCTCTGTGGTTTTTTGGAGCCTGTCCTGGAACTAGCTCTTGTAGACCAGGCTGGTCTCGAACTCACAGAGATCTTCCTGCCTCTGCCTCCCGAGTGCTGTGATTAAAGGCGTGCGCCACCACCGCCCGGCCTATATAACTTTTATAATGTAATCTCCATGTGACCTCTGTGAGTTCCAGACCAGCCAGGGATGCAGAGTGAGACCTGATTCAAATAAACAAAAAACAAACAAACAAACAAACAAATAAAACAAAGAAGAAGAGGAAGAAGAAAAAGAAGTTCTTAAGAAAGAAGCTAACATTGAACTTCCCACAACTGTCCTGCCTCAGTCTCCCAAATGTTGTGATTTCAGAGTTCACCCACACACTGAGCCAGGAGCTGAAATTACAGCACTAACTGTATCACAGCACTAACACAAAATATTGTCCTCAAAGATGTCACTACCTAAACTCAGGATCTTCGTCTGTTACCTTAAGGACAAAGGTATTGTCCAGGGTGATGAAGTTAAGGACTTTGAAGATAGGTGCTGTAGCCTGTGCCTATAATCCCAGCGTTTGAGAGGCCGATGCTGGGGAGTATTATTTTAAGGTGTGTTACTTTCACTTATGCTGCATTTGTTAACTCTGTGAAGCTGTGATTCTTTACCTGTCTAGAACACCTTATGGTCCTAGTGAAGAGCTTAACAGCCAATAGCGAGAGAGGAGCAAGGATAGGTGGGGCTGGCAGGCAGAGTATAAACAGAAGGAGAAACGAGGAAGAGGAGGAATAACGAGAGAACAAGGGGAGGAGGACACCAGGGGCTTGCCACGCAGTCACTGAGCAAGCCACAGAGGAAGAAGTAAAGTAAGGCATACAGAAAAACAGGGAAAGCTAAAAGCCTGGAGGCAAAGGGTAGTAGTGATAACAAAAGAAAAATTGGCAAGAAATAAGCCAAGCTAAGGCCGGCATTCATAACTAACAGTAAGCCTCCGTGTGTGATTTATTTAGAAGCTGAATGGTGTCCCCCCTCCCCCAAAATGCCAAAAGAGTAAAACATCACACAACAGGCTGAGGCAGGAGGATTGCCACAATTCACTGCCAGTCTGGGAAACATGGTATATTCAAGGCAACTCTTCTGAAGCCCCATCTAGAAAGATGAAAGGATCTTGAGATGGGGAGGTTTTCCCGGAAGGAGCAAAGAGCTCCACCCTCAGAGAAGATTTCTAGATGCTCCTTAAACTCTCAGACAAATTAAATTTAGCAGAGTTTATCTGAGCAAAGACCAATTTAGGAATAAGGAAGCACTCAGGAGTAGGAGACATTCAAGCTTTTATAGGCTACTCGCGGAAGCAAACACGAAAAATCAGCTGATTGACCAGAAGCAGGTGTCTGCCTTGTTTGGATATGATGTGACATGTTGGTAGCCTGTGGTTAGCTGAGACTGGACTGTGTACTTCACATTCAGGATTCAGTCTGCTTATACACTAAACTAGGTTACAGCTCCTCACAGTGTAGCTACTCGGAGGATGGAGACAGTCTGAGGCTAATGACCTCCTACTTCGTTTAACAATGCTACCTTGACAGCTTTAAAGACCTTTAAAAGGGCCAAGAGTCAAGGAATGCAGGAAACCTGTCCAGGAGAACCTCCAGACAACACCAAGCCCTGCTAAAGTGAAGTTTTAGGATTTTTGGCCAGAGATGTATGATAATAAATTTGTGGGTTTGATTTGTTGAAGCAACTAAAGAAAACTAAAGCAAATAAATGGTCCCCGAGAAGTGAACGGTGCTTCATAAACACGTTTGTGTTTCTTGTCTAACTTTATATCTAGGCTCTCAGTCAATATTTTAAAGATGATTTCTCATTTTATCTCCCCACCCCCAACACTCCCTACCCAAACGGGGGTTTATGTGTAGCTGTGGCTGGCTTGGCACTCTCTATGCAGACCAGGCAGGCCTCAGCTCACAGAGATCTACTTGCCTCTCCCTCTTGAGTGCTGAGATTAAGGATGTACGCCACTGTAATTTATTTATTTATTGTTTTCTTTTTTAAAGATTTATTTATTTACTATGTATACAGTATTCTGCCTGCGTATATCCCTATAGGTCAAAAAGGGCACCATGTCTCATTATAGATGGTTGTGAGCCACCATGTGGTTGCTGGGAATTGAACTCAGGACCTCTGAAAGAACAGCCAGTGAGTGCTCTTAACCTCTGAGCCATCTCTCCAGCCTTCATTTATTGTTTTCTTTAGAGACAGGGTCTCTCAATGTAATCCAGAATGTTCTGGGACTCACTATGTAAACCAATCTTCAACTTAGAGGTTCTCTTGCTTCTGACTCCCAAATTCTGGAATTAAAGGCATGCTCTACCATGACTGGCAGTTTTTATTATTTTTTTAAGTGTGCATGTGTGTACACACAGAGAGGGTTGGTCCAGGGATTTAAATGGGCATACATGCTGGGAGGCATTTATTTATTTGTTTTTGTTTATTTATTTATTTGATTGGTGAGGCACGACTAGGATCCCAGCACTTTGAGAGGCACTGCAGAGTGATGTGGGAGGTCCTTCTATACATGTGTTGCTTTTATTGGTTAATGATTAAAGAAGCTACTTTACGCTGTGATAGGGCGGAATAGAGCTAGGCAGGAAAACTAAACTGGATGCTGGGAGAAAGTAGCTGGAGTCAGTGAGATACCAAGTAGCCACCGCAGGAGACAGACGTGCCAAAACCTTGACAGTAAACCATGAACCTTGTGGTAAAATATAAAATAATAGAAATGGGTTAATTTAAGATGTAAGAGCTTGCTAGGAATATGCTAGAGTCATTGGCCAAAGCAGTTTTGTAATTAATATAGTTGCTGAGTGGTTATTTCAGGTCTGGGCAGCCAGGAAACAAATGAGTGGCCTTCCACCAAAACAGGAGAACCACAAATTCAGACCAGACAAAGACCAGACTTCCATTTTCTCAAAACAACAACAATAAAACAAATGAAAAACTGCAGGGCAGCGGAGGCTCACAACTTAGTCCCAGCACTTGGGAGGCAGGGACAGAATAATCTCTATGACCGGGCTATATAGGGGGAAAAAAACAAGCAAACAACCAAAAAGGACAGAAGATAGTACATCAAATAAGGTCCTTGTTTTTATCTTTAAATATGTTTTTTTTTAAGTTCTTAGCTACATGCCCCCCAAGTTTCTTTAATTTTATTACATGTGTATAGGTGTTTGTCTGTGCACTGCATGTGGTGTTTACAGACACCAGAAGAGGGCACAAAATCCCCTGAAAATGGAGTTATGGTCAGTTGTAGGTAATCATGTGGTGCTGGGAACTAAACACAGGTCCTCTGGAAGAACAGTCAATGCTCTAACCACTGAGCAATCTCTCCAGTCCTCCCTGTTTTTAATTTTATTTAATTCCAACAATAAAAAGTTTTTTTTTTTTTTTTTTTTTTTTGGTTTTTCGAGACAGGGTTTCTCTGTGGTTTTGGAGCCTGTCCTGGAACTAGCTCTTGTAGACCAGGCTGGTCTCAAACTCACAGAGATCCACCTGCCTCTGCCTCCTGAGTGAAAAAGTTTTATTTTTGAGACAGGTATCTTTGTAGCTTTGGGTCCTGTCCTGTCCTGGAACCCACTCTGTAGAGCAGGCTGGCCTCAAACTCCCTGAGATCCGCCTGCCTCTGCTTCCCGAGTGCTGGGATTAAGGGTGTGTGCCATCACTGCCCGGCATTAAAAGCTCATTTATAGTCTTTTTAGTCATTTATAGTCTCTACCAGGTTTCTTGTTATTGTGCCTCTTTTCTCTTAGACCTCATCTACATACACATCTTTTCTCCTGGTGCTAGGGCTTGGATTCGGGACCTTATACATGTAGACAAGATCCCTACCACTAGAATATCCCCAATCCCTAAAACTATGTGTACACATACATATTCATAATTGCATTGTATGTATACACATATACATAGTTTTAGCCTGGTGTGGTGACACACATGTTTAATCCCAGCACTTGGGAGGCAGACAGATTTCTGAGTTGGTCTACAGAGCAAGTTCCAGGACAGCCAGGATTACACCGAGAAACCCAGTCTCAAAAATGAACAAACAAATAAATAAATAAAATAAAAACAAAACCATATATGTGATTTTCTTTCCTTTCCTTTTTCCCCCTTTTCTATCTTTTGAGTCACATTACTCTCTCACTAGAACACAACAAGAGGATTACTAGGGGTCATGAAATGACAGCTAAAAGCAGAAGCGGCTGGACAAGGCAGAGACGAATCTTGTAGAACTAACAAGGTCTCAGATGAGGTCTCAGTCAACCCTGTGGGAAGTTCCCAGCATAGTCCCACAGTCTCCAGAAACGGCCAGGCCTGGGGGTGCGGGGCGCAGAAGGCAGACCAGGTCCACCCATTTCTTAGGTGTGAGTAGGAAGAATGCCGACTTGATTTGAAGGCGACAGAGTGGGCAGAGTTGCTCTGGAAAAAGTGAGATACAGACATTCTTCATAGCTGAACAAAGGGTACTGTGTGTGTGTGTGTGTGTGTGTGTAAGTGTGACTTCACAACCCTCCTGCCTCAAACAATGAAGTGCTAGAATTACAAGTTTCTACCCAAACCCAACCCCAAAACACACCTCTTTTTGTTGTTGTTTTTTGGAACACAGTTTCTCTGTGTAGCTCTGACTGTCCTGGAACTCACTCTGTAGACCAGGCTGGTCTCAAACTCACAGAGATTCTCCTACCAGGTGTGCACCACCACGCCTAGCACATCTCCCTCCTCCTCCTCCTCCTCCTCCTCCTCCTCCTCCTCTCCCTCTCTTCTTTTTCTTCACACTTATTGACTGTGTGTGTGAGTTCGAGTGTGTGCACACCACGGTACATGTGAGAAGGTCAGAGGACAGCTTGCAGGAGTCTGTTCTCTCCTACCATGTGGGATCTGAGGATCGAATCTAAATTGTCAAGGTTTACCTGTTAAGACATCTTGCTGGCCCAAAAGTTATGTTCTTGCAGGTAATCCAATCTGGACCTGGCTGTGGTTACTCTCATCTGCCTCTCGTGTCAAGAGAGTTCACTTCTCCATACGTATTTGATAATGGTTTCCTGGTTCTCTCTTCCTGAGGGAAAATCCAGGTGAGAGATGAAGGAAGACAGTGGATTGTGACTGACACTCATTTCTCCTTCCTTCCTTCCTTCCTTCCTTCCTTCCTTCCTTCCTTCCTTCCTTCCTTCCTTCCTTCCTTCCTTCCTATCTTTCTTTCTTTTTGTGTGGGGGGGTGGCAATGACTGGTATCACACCTTACTGAGGCTAGCCTGGAACTTACTATGTAGCCCAGGATGGCCTCAAACTTTTAGTAATCCTCCTGCCTCAGTCTCCTAAATGCTGGGAGTACAGGCATATGCCACCATGCCCAGCTTCCTCATTTAACTTCTCTAAATTCTCCTTATCCCAGCTATTACCTCAACAGTGTGTCAGATGCCAGGGCCTGAGCTCTAGCTTCTGAGGGCTCTAAGGTCACTTTTGCAGCCTGAACTTCCTGTTTATGTTGCCATTCATGATCATAGTTAGACAAAAGAGTGCCAAGAAGGTGCCTAAGTGTGTTCTACACACATTCCTTTCTCTAACTAATATAAGAGCAGTTCTGCCTTTTCCGCTTCGGATGAGAGGCCTTACCCTTGACAACATGGTACTTTTCCTTCTTGCCTGGCAATTCCTATGTATACAGAGTTCAAAATTTTTTTTGTTCTGTTTTCTTTTTTCTTTCTTTCTTTTCTTTTCTTTCTTTCTTTTTTTTTTTTTTCTTTTTTTTTCTTTTTTTTGAGACAGGGTTTCTCTGTGTAGCCCTGGCTGTCCTGGAAGTCACTCTGTGGAGCAGGCTGGCCTCAAACTCAGAGATCTGCCTGCCTCTGCCTCCCAAGTGCTGGGATTTTTTTTTTCGAGACAGGGTTTCTCTGTGGGTTTTTTTGTTTCGTTTTGTTTTGTTTTGTTTTGTTTTTGGTTTTTTGAGACAGGGTTTCTCTGTGGTTTTTTGGAGCCTGTCCTGGAACTAGCTTTTGTAGACCAGGCTGGTCTCGAACTCACAGAGATCCGCCTGCCTCTGCCTCCCGAGTGCTGGGATTAAAGGCGTGCGCCACCACCGCCCGGCTCTCTGTGGTTTTTGGAGCCTGTCCTGGAACTAGCTCTTGTAGACCAGGCTGGTCTTGAACTCACAGAGATCCGCCTGCCTCTGCCTCCCAAGTGCTGGGATTAAAGGCGTGTGCCACCACCGCCTGGAAGTCACTCTGTAGAGCAGGCTGGCCTCAAACTCAGAGATCTGCCTGCCTCTGCCTCCCAAGTGCTGGGATTTTTTTTAAAAAAAAAAGCATGTGCCATCACTGCCCAGGAGGATTAGAACTTCTAACCCCACAGAAGCAGGAAGAACCATGTGCTGAAGAGGTTGTCAGGAGTGATGAAAATGGGCTTCTTTTTCTGTACCAGGCCGCACTTAGAGTGATAGACTTTTTCTTTGACATCTGTTTCTTTAGCATTTATTGACTACTGTGTATCTACACATAATTGAAAGGCTTTTGTACCCCGGTATTAAGTCTCTCCACAGACACAGCCGATCAAACCACGCCGAATTAAGAATTAGAAGCCCAGCTTTAATGAGCAAAGCAACTCCTGGATGGTCTGGGTCACAGGGAAGGAGAAAACCACTGAGGAGAACCCTGTGGCCAGTCAGGGGACGACTTTAAATAGCCTGTAGGTGTGTCCTACGCACTTCCGGGAGAGGAACCGCTGTTTCGCGGGCTTTCTGAGACTGGGCAGGGTTTGGGGTGGGGGTGGGGGGATGGGGGGTGGGGGGTGGGGAGTGGGGGGGTGGGGGGTGGGGAGGCGGGGGGGTGGGGGGGTGGGGGAGGAGGACAGGGATGGAACTCCACCCTAACAGTAATGTTCTTGTGTGAGCATGCATGCATGCCATGGCACCCGTGTGGAAGTCAGCGAACAAATTTATGAAGGGTTCTCTCCATCCACCTTTATGCAGATTCTGGGAATTGAACTCAGTTTACCAAGCTTGAAAGGCAAAAGCCTTTCCCAGAGCCATTTTCCTGGTACCAGAGAGACAGTCTTTTGGGTGACCTAGGATATGGGTCAGAGCAGTGTTTCTGGTGAGAAAAAGAGTTGCCGTCAGGACCTCAGGGCCCTACCAGGTACTGTGAATTCTTTGTGGCAGGGGGCCAAAGGTTTGTCTTTGTTTGAGACAGGGTCTCTCCATGTAGCTGTAGATGACCTGGAAATGACAGAGATCCTCCTGCCTCTGCCCCCCAAGTGTTGGGATAACAGGTGTGCACCACAACCTGGTAGCAATTGTCTTTTGCTTTGGAACAGATGTCCCAGCATGTCCCATAAGCACTGGAACTTACCATGTATACAGTATTCTGCCTACATATATCCCTATAGGCCAGTAGAGGGCACCAGATCTCATTACAGATGGTTGTGAGCCACCATGTGGTTGCTGGGAATTGAACTCAGGACCTCTGGAAGAACAGTCAGTGCTCTTAACCTCTGAGCCATCTCTCCAGCCCAGCACTGGATTCATAAGAACTTGACTGACATCAAAGGTCCCAGTTACTTCCGTGCTAGGGGTCATATATTTTACAACATCAACTACTTTTGCTCAGCCTGACTCGTTAGTATGATGCCATACACAGGATGTCCCTAACAAGATTGTTCTAAGTAGGGTGGCTTCACCAGCAGCTGGCCTTTGGCTAGGGTGTTGTTACCTTGCCCAGTAGGGTTCTAGGTATCAGTGACAGTTTAGATTCTGTGTTCAACAACCCTCAAAGCACCTGTGTGCCCTCTGCTCTGTGTATAATCAAGGGAAACATCACAAGCCCCATTCTGGAAGGATGATGATTGAATCAGTAGTGTGTTGCTCATACAGTATTGGTGTTGCTGGTCTTCAGGAACAGCCCACCTACCAATGAGCTTGGGATCCAAAAAGTGACTCAGGTCAGGAAACTAATCAAAGGGGTATGATTTAAAAAATAAAAAAATGATAACCCATGATCTCTCCTTAGCTTTCTGCCCATCCATCCTTTCTTGCTTTTTTTTAAAATTTGCGTGTTGAGGGTACACACGTATGGAGGCCTGAGGTTGATGTCGGGTACCCCTCGACTGTTCTTTCACCTTCTATTTTGAGACACCATCTGTCACTGAAGCTTGTCTGACTGACCAGCAAGCCTCAGGGGCGCTCCCTGCCTCGCCCAGTGCCGGGATAAGAGGTGTGTGCCTGGGTTCTGGGAAAGCAGCTATGCCCATCACTATACCACCAGTCCACCACTGTACCTGCTTTTATTTTCCTTTTTTCTGGATGCTAAGGATCCAAACCAAGGTCCTCGGGTTTTGGTAGCAAGCTCTTTCAGGACTATCCAGCAGTATCTGTTTTGCTGTGAGGGATGCCATGTTCTATTAACCGTCTCTTCCCACTCCTAGTGTCAAACCTTTCGTCTGTCACTCTGGCCTTTCTAATCACTACGGTAATCGTCACCCCCATTTCCAGGCTTCTGGTCATTGAATGCTGTGACCAGCTTCCACTACACCATACCATCTCTGCTGGTACAAAAGCGCTGGGCTGTGATAGTGCCTCCCCCTCTTTGCTCCTGCTTGTAGACGGAGGCTACGGCGAGCTTCGACTCGGTGCTGTTGATGCTTCTCTTCCCAGCACATTCCTGGGGCACTAGTAATCAGGGTTCTACAGGCTGTCTATGGAACATTCTTTGATAAGGCTTCTGGCCTCTTAAGATCAACTCTGGTTTGTAGACTTCAGTGGTGCATTTAGTCTTTTCTTTCCCCTGTTATGAGGCAGTTCAGGTGTTTAACTTTCTCTCAGCGAGAGCTGTGGCTTCCTCTGTTTGCAGGAGTCGCTGAGGCATGTCCTTACCAGGATGTTAATTCTATCCCAAGAAAGTGATGTCCCCCCAACCAGGGTTGGTGGTGCGACAGTGCATGTCTGTCAATCCCAGCCCCTGAGAAGTAGAGGCAGGAGGATCAGAATTTCAAGGTCATGTTTAGCTACGCAGTGAACTTGAGGCCAGTCTGGGTTACTCAAAACCCTGCCTCAAAACCAAAAACAAACAAAAGCCCGACAACAAAAGAAAGTGACGTCTACATCAATATCAGTTCTCCCTTATGCACTCATATTTCATTCTTTAAATTAAGCCCATCAAAGTTCAGTCCCTGGGATGCTGGAGAGATGGCTTGGCAGTGAAGAGCCATCTCAACCTGGCACTTACATGGCCGCTCACAACCATCTGTGACCTCAGTTCTAGTGCATCTATGTCTGGTGCACAGACAGACATACAGCAGGTGTTCAGGCACACACACATACACATTAAAATAAAATAAATTATATAAAAGATATATATAAAATCCAACCTCAGGGCCTTCGTGAGCAAACAAAGGACAGGATGCTCCAGGTGTGTTGGAAGAGCTGAAAACTGAAACTGTAGATATGCAGGACTGAACGGCCAGAGGTGAGGGACACAACAGCCAGAGGTGAGGGACAGAACAGCCAGAGGTGAGGGACAGAACAGCCAGAGGTATCTGGACTGAACTAGGCCATGAGAGGGGGTTGGGGTGTGAACCAAGTGACTTCTACTTTTTTTTTTTTTAACAGACTTAATTCACTTTTATTTTCCTTGTATAAAAACCCTTATGTGGTGGCCACAGCTGGAGCCTGGGTCCTCTGAACAGAGACTCTGGTGTGGGTTTTTACAAGATGGTCAGTGAATTCCTGATAAGGAGACTTGGTGAACACAGTCTCTTTCCAGAGGTTGGGGGTCAGGTAGCTGTAGGTCTTAGAGATGGCATCAAAGGAAGCCTCGGCAAAGTTGCCCAGGGTGGCAGTGCAGCCCCTGGCTGATGTGTAGCAGTCATCAATGCCAGCCATCAGCAGCAGCTTCTTGGGCACAGGAGCGGAGACTATGCCAGTGCCTCTGGGGGCAGGGATGAGAGGCACCAGCACAGAACCGCAGCGGCCTGTCACTTTGCAAGGAACAGTGTGGGGCTTGCCGATCTTGTTCCCCCAGTAGCCTCTCCGCACAGGGACAATGGAAAGCTTGGCCAAGATGGCCCCTCGGATGGCAGTGGCTACCTCCTTGGAGTACTTGACACCGAGACCTACGTGACCATTGTAGTCCCCAATAGCGACAAAAGCCTTGAACCTGGTCCGCTGGCCTGCCCTAGTCTGCTTCTGCACGGGCATGATCTTCAAAAACCTCATCCTTTAGGGAAGCTCCCAGGAAAAAGTCAATAATCTCAGACTCCTTAATGGGAAGGGAGAACAGGTAGATCTCCTCTAGAGACTTGATTTTCATGTCCTTAACCAGACGGCCCAGCTTGGTGACGGGAATCCACTCCTTGTCTTCAGCTTTACCTCCGCGAGCCCCGCGGCCTCGTCCTCGGCCACGGCCTCGACCACGGCCGCGGCCCCTCAGACCGCTGCCGAATCCTCCGCGGAAGCCGCCACGGCCTAATCCTGGGCCCCCGGGTCCTCCGGGCCCTCCCGCTGCACCGGCGTCATCCGCCATTTGGTGTTTCCAGAAGAAGAAGCGACTTCTACTTCTTAATCCAAAGGGTTATCCAGGAATCAGAGAATCTGAGGGAAGGGAAGTGCGCTCTATCCCTGGGTTGAAGAGTTTACCATAGGGGGCGGGGTGTGCCAGCCAGGATGACTCTGTTACAGGTAGATACCAGGAGAACTTGGCAGCCAGCATCCACTTTGCTGTGTTAAATAGGCACCTCAACCATTTGTCCAGAGCTTGAGACTAACACTTAGTGGTGGAGAGCCCGTTTTCACAGCCTTCAGGGGACCTAGCACTGCTCAGTCGGATCCCCAGCGACTTCTCAGTTTTAATCACCGGGTATTTTGAGGTCTAGTCCCTTTCTTCCCTTACAGGGCCCATTATAGCCTCGCTGGACTATGCGGTATAAGGTAACCTTAATTAGGATTCTTGTGGGTTGGAGGAGACTGTGCAGAAGAGGTCTTGGAAAACGTCTCTATCGCCCATGGAGGGAGAGCTAGCTCTTAACAGACAGGAGTAGATACCCTCTTAAGACTACGAGGATTCAGAGGAGTTCAGGGAGCCAAAATCTTTTTGGTGTCCTCATAGATCTTCCTCCTCTGCATTGGCTTCCTGGTTTTCCCAGCCAGGGCCCTGAGCTTCCTTGCTGATGAGCTTCTGGGAACCCTGGAGCAAGGAATTTGGTCTTAGATGTTTTTCACTCTCTCACTGCTGAAGGGAGGGAGATAAGGGCCTCTTTGTAAGCCATCAAAGAGGCCTCTGGCCCTCACAGTTAATTTCCAATGTTTGTTAACTGCTCTCGGCTTTTCATTATCTCCTGGCAAAGCTCAAAGCAACTGAGTAATAGCCAGCCAGTTCCATGGTCTCAGTGTTCCCTGCTATCTCTCCGCCTAGCCTAGCCTTAATGCCTAAATTGTTGCAGCAAAGGCTCTCCCACTTCTCTTCAGGGACAGGGCTCACGTGTGGGCCAGCTTCCTCCCAGAGACTGTCTGTACTTCACTGTTCAGGAGACTTTTTGTTTTTTGTTTTCTGGGATCTTACTGTGTCACCTAGCCTGACCCTGAACTGTTTCTTGGTTTCAGGCATCCTCCTGCCTCAGTCTCCTGGAGTGGCTGAGACAGTAAGTGTGTACCAGGAGCTGTCCTGGAACTCACCAGGCAGACCACTCCCAAAACAACTGGATCCAGTCAGGTGGTCTTTGGAAGCAGGTGCTGAGATGAAGCTGTGACTGAGAAAGCTGTTTGGACAGTAATGTCTGTGTAGGTCAGGGCGGAAGCAGAAACAGAGTGGGCCTTCGGGCAGTGGTGCAGACCTGATACCCATCATGGAAATGGACATGGGAAGCAAACAAAATCAGGCGGATGCACCTCAAGCCAATGGAGATCCTACCAATGGAAAGCTCCAGAGCAAAGAGAACCCGTTAGGGGAGTCCAGCGGTGGGCAGAAACCACCAGGTCCCTGGCAGCCACGCTGTGCTCGTTGACTAGAGAGGTCTGGGACCGCGTCTGCCTTAGCTCTGACACTGTAGTAGATCCCAAAACCAGTGAAGTTGGAGCCGGAGGGCAGATTGTCTCTCTCCTTTTTTTTTAAATTATTTTTTTAAAAATTTATTTATTATGTATACAGTGATCTGCCTGTTTCTATGGCTGCAGGACAGAGGAGGGTGCCAGATCTCATTACAGATGGTTGTGAGTGACCATGTGGTTGCTGGGAATTGAACTCAGGACCTCTGGAAGGGCAATCAGTGCTCTTAACCTTTGAGCCATCTCTCCACCCCCAGGCAGATTCTCTCTTAACTGAGCGGCCGCTGCTCTGTCAGGTGTTTCCTCTCTAAATCTAGGTGGAAAACCCTGTGTGTGTGTGTGTGTGTGTGTGTATGTGTGTGTGTTATTTGTGTACGTGCACGTGTGTGCCCATGGATGTGGAGCTTAGACAACCTCTTTGAGTGTGGTTCTTGAGGAAGCCTCACCTTTTTCCTTTTGAGATGAAGTCTCTCACTGCCCAGGAACACCTGGAGCACCAAGTAGGCCAGGCTGGCTGGTCAGTGAGTGCCAGGCGTCTGCCTGTCTCTGACTCCCATATTGCCATCTCTGGTGTACCCAGCTGTTTATCTGGATATTGGGATTGAACTTAGGGACTTACACTTACAAAGTGAATGCTTTCTTGCCTGGGTTATCACCACCTCAGCCCAGTGCAGCGTTATTTCTGCATGCCGTCTTGTCTCTGTAACTATAAAACATAAACTTTGGAAAGGATTCGGATACAAGCAAATCAAGCAAGCAGCATGATTCCGCATGATTTGACCGGTGCACAGGGAAGGCTGGACGAATCCTGAAGCTTTGGGAATGTGTGTATGGGTTTAAGCTGCCAAGCTTGTCTCCTTCACTGACAGAAGGGAAGAGACGGAGGTGGAATCAGCTGTTGTTTGGGTGTGTGGGGAAAAGCTGGCTCTCTGCTCAGAATGTTGTTTTAACAACTCTGACAAAAATGATGTGGAAAGGAGCTGGTTCCTTCTCATTCCATCAGAACTGGAGATAGATGGTTTCTTCCTATACCTTTTCCTTCAGAGGACCCCTTGTTTTCAACCTGTACTGGAAACTTTGAAGATACTGGATCTGGTTGCCCAGAGTATTAGAGATGCCTGGGTAGGTGTTGGAGGACAAAGTCATTGGAGGGTGTGAGGCAATGCAAGGGGATTCCAGGTGGGTTTCTTCCTTGACAGGGCTTAGGATAGAAAAAGTGGCTTGGAGTTCTTTGTTCCAAAGAGTTATCCTGTTCTGGTTGTGTTTACTCATGCTGCTAGCTGAAGGAGGAGCTAGGAAAGAACATGACACACAGGCCCCGCAGAATTCATAAGAACAATATGACTATGAGCTTGGTGAGCTTGCACAAACTGTCCTGCTAGCACTCAGGAAACAGAGGCAGGGGGATGGCCATGACACCAAAAGTAAATAAACAAATGAATAAATAAAAATATGGATAGGAGTTCCAGGACAGTAAGGGCAACAAAGAGAAACCCTGTCTTGAAAAAACAAAAAGAATAAATATGAATTTTTTTTTTTTTGAGATAGAATCTCAGTGTGTAGCTCTGACTCAGCTGGAATTCACAAAGACCCACCTGCCTCTTCCTCCTGAGTGCTGGAACTGAGGGAATGTGCCACCACACCCAGTTTGGGCCATCATACTTCTCAGAGGAAGCTGGCTATGGCTCTCCTGGAGGAAAGTTAGAGTCAGTCAGAACACAGGTCTCTTGACTCCACACTCAGAGCTCTGCTTGGTGCTGTCACAAACGACCATGGCTCTGCTTCCCACGCTGTGCTGAGAACTGAGAAGTGGGTCAGAAGACAGAAATGCCTGTGGGGACATCCTAGACCCCAAAGGTGGGAGAGTATATGAAGTGTTACTGTGACCACTCCTTTCCCCCCTTCCCTCCCTCTCTTTTTTCCCCTTCCCCGCAATTCCCTCCCTCCTCATTTTTCCAGACAAAGCCTGTCTTAGTTATGTTTCTATAAGTTGCTATAAGACACCATGACCAAGGCCACTTATAGAAGAAAGAGCTTATTTGGGTCTTACAGTTTCAGAGGGTGAGTCTCTGACCATCATGGTGAGGACCATGGCACAGGTAAGGCAGGCACCATGATGGACAGTTAAGAACTGGCATCCTGATGTGTAAGTGTACCAGGAGTTTTCTTTTGGGCCACCAACAAGTTTCCCAAATTATGACACAGACACTTATTAGTTTTGGTTTTTCTTTTCTTTTCTTTTTTTTTTGGTTTTTCGAGATAGGGTTTCTCTGTGGTTTTGGAGCCTGTCCTGGAAGTAGCTCTTGTAGACCAGGCTGGTCTCGAACTCACAGAGATCCGCCTGCCTCTGCCTCCCGAGTGCTGGGATTAAAGGCGTGCGCCACCACTGCCCGGCAAACTTTTTTTTTTCTGATATAGACGGATGGATGGGTGGCACGCATGTGCAGACAGACAAACACACACAGAGACAGAGACAGACACAGACACGGCAGGGATCCGAACCGGCCACCTCCCGCACCCGGGGCGGCCTCGGCCAGCCCGCAGACGGTTCACTTATTAGTTTTGAATGCTCAGTCTTAGCTTAGCTCGTTTCTGGATAGCCCTTTTAAATTAACCTGTTTCTCTTTATTGACTTTTTTTTTTTTTTTTTTGGTTTTTCGAGACAGGGTTTCTCTGTGGCTTTGGAGCCTGTCCTGGAACTAGCTCTGTAGACCAGGCTGGCCTCGAACTCACAGAGATCCGCCTGCCTCTGCCTCCCGAGTGCTGGGATTAAAGGCGTGCGCCACCATCGCCCGGGTCTTTATTGACCCTTTGACTCAGGGCTTTTTACTTTCTTTCTGTATATCCTGTTTTCACTGCTTCTCATGTCTGCTGGCTGGGGCCTGCTTGGCTTCTTACCAGGGTGTCCCTTTCTTTCTCCCTTGTTCTCTCTTCCTTCTTCTGTCATTCCTCCATTTCTCTCCTTATTTAATGTCTCTGTCTGGCAGTCCCATGTCGGGAGCCATTTTCCCAAAGATTATAGCAGGGACTACTGTCCTGGGGATGTTTATGGAAAGCCCCACACCCCAACTGTATTGAGAACTGTTTGTTGGTGGAGCCCACCCCACACCCAACTATCTTGAGAGCTATCTGTTAGCGGAACCCGCCCCACATCCCAACTATCTAGAGAATTGTTTGTGGTTGGAATCACAAAAGGAACGATTCCGCTTGCATAGAGAACACTAGGTGTGTCCACTCGTGACCGACTCGTGACCATTGCTGCCCCATTGCTGCCCCGGCAATATCCCTTCCTGCCCTTGCCATGCCCCTTCCCCCATCCCAAGCCAAATTCCTCATCCAAGGGCTATATAAGCTGCTGCCATTACGCTAATAAACGGAGACCTTGACAAGAACTCTGCTTGGTCTCCTTCCTCTTTCCCGCCCATGTCTTTTTCATGGACCTCTTCAGGACCCTGGAATAACTGACCTGCCAGGCGGGTTACAACCCTAGAATAACAGACCCACCAGGCGGGTTACAGTCCCACCTATCCTTTCTCCTGCCTGGCTATTGGCTGTTCAACTTCTTATTAGACCAATCAGGTGCCTTAGGCAGGCAAGTGAAACAAATGCAACATATCTCTACATAATTAAACAAAGGGAGTATAAACAAAAGTAACACACCTTTACACAGTTAAAGTAATAGTCTGAAGCATAAACAAATGTAACACGTCTTTGCCCAGTTAAAATAACATTCCACAACATGTAAGCATAGGCAGAGAGTGGGAGAGATACTGGGAGTTGTTGGGGACTGCAGACCACCAGACCCTGAATTTTCTGGAAACAACTTGTTCTCCTCTGCTCTGAGCAGCCTGGCAGGGAAGTGGATTCTGGTGAGGCCCCAGCTCACAGCTGGGGTGTGGTCAGAGCCCTATATAAGCTGCCCCTGAGCACAATAAAGTTGACATTTTTGGCATTCTTGTATCAGGGATGACCCATGTCCCCGTGTGTTTGTCTGTCAGTATGTACGTGTTCTTGGCTCGCATACCGTAGCACATACAGCATAGTACGAAGGGTGAATGTTGTGTTTTACAGAGAGTGACCAGAATCTTGAAATTTTAAATCCTGCCCCCCACTCCGTGACACATTTCCTCCTACAAGACCATACCTCCAAAACCTTCCCTGTTTGTTTCACTAAGTGGGGACTAAGTATTCAAATATATGAGCCTGTAGAGGCCATTTTTATTCAAACCACCACATTCTCACTCTGTAGCCTAGGTTAGCCTAGAACTCACTATGTAACCCAGGCTGGCCTTGAACTTGTGGCAATCACGTTGCCTCAGTCTCCTGCATAGTAAGGTTATAGGCATAAACCACCATGCCTGGCTCATCAGTGACTTTTTTTTTTAACTCCCTAGCCACACCCAGAATAGAAATTCAACTCAATCAGGAAAAGCCCAGGTGTTAGTATAAGTTATTATTGTTACAGACAAATGATTTAGGAGGGCATGATGGCTCACACCTGTAATCTAAGTACCTACGGGGGAGAGGCAGGAGTGTCAGGGATTCAAGGCCTGCCTGAGCTACCTGGTGAGTTTGAGTTTTCCCTTGGCTACATAGTGAGACTCTTGTCTCCAAAAATTAAGTAAATAATAACCATGATAAAATATGAAAATTCAAGACCTAAACAACAAGAAACTTGTAGAAAATGCCTCAAGGTAGTGGTTACCTGTCCTAAAGAACCAGTCTGCCTCCGAGATCTTAGGTTTAAAAGCCATCTTATAGTAAAGACAAACTAGGTTCATTCCTGTTTATGATTAAATCTCTGTTTTTCAAGGATTGGGCTAGGACCAACCTGCAACCTTAACTACAAATGGTTCTGAATGCCTGTTCCCAGAATGGCGATCATGTCTTTGTTTCAAAAAGATATTTATAACCATCTTGCAACCCTACCTTTGTTTCAAAAGGTTATGTGACTGCCTATGACTACCTTGTTACGGCCACCGGTTGTTACACCCACTTTGCAGCGATGTCTTTGTTTCAGGAGGGTCTAATCTGTTATGCTTATGTTATGCTTCTGTAACTCTGCCTAACTTGTCCACCAAATCATCTATTTGGAAACCCTCTACCCCTGAGCTATAAAAGCCCTGTCTTCATCTTAGACAACGCTGACCCTTGACCCCCACCTTAATGGAAGGCAGTCCACGTACATGCATATAGAAACTTGCTTTAGTTGATTTGGCCATGATGGCTTGGCCCCATGGTCCTTCTCCCTTTGCACTGCTCTGCTGCACAAGGCTGGCTACCTCCACCAACCTTTGCCATTGCATCTGTCAGGCAGAGGGAGATTAGTCTTCCGCCAGGCCACTGTCTTGCTCAAAAGCCTCAAGTAGGGTGCCTTGGTGTACTATTGCAATTTCACACTCTATTGCTGAGGTTGGAGGACTGAGAGGGCCAGCTTGAGCTACATATAAACCATACAGTTTATCTTGTTTTTTCAAAACAGAATTTCTCTGTGTAGCCCTGGCGTGTGCCACCACCGCCATCCTCTTCTGCTATTTCCCTGTTCTTCGCTCACTCTATAGGTTCCCTCCCATTCTAGTCCCCTCAGTCGACAAGTTTTTCTGCTCCTGGCTGAAAAGGTTTTGTGTCCCAATAAACCTCTCCGCTGATACAATAATCTGAATCAGACCAAATCAAACTGAATTAGAAAAAGCCCAGGGTTTAATGGATACCAATGCTCCCTCCCGGGTCGCCTTCCAGCCCCCAGAGAGGAGACTGGGAAGGAAGACCAGGAACACGTGTTTGTTCTCTGAGGGCAGTTTAAATACCCTGTGGGCATCTCAGGGAAGGGGGCTTGGGATGGAACTATCCACCCAGACATTCCAGACCCTTTGGATATATGGATGCCAGGGGCTGGGGTGAAGCCTTAACCCCAACATTCCAGACTCTTTGGGTACAGAGGCACCAGGGGGTGGGGTGAGGCTTAACCCAAACATTCCAGACTCTTTGGGTGTATGAATGTCAGTGGCTGGGGTGATGCTTCCCCCCAAACACTGTCCATTTTCTTATTTCCATTCATCCAACTTTCTCCTTCACCTGTTTATTTTCTAGGCAGATGCGCCTCCATGACACCCTTCCTTCAACCTAGAGTCTTGGACATGATAGGCAAATCCTTTTCTACTGAGCCAAGTCCCCAGAATATGCTAGGCAAGCACTCTTCTCAACCACATCCCCACTAACATACCTGTTTTCTTTTTCTACACATTTAGAGAAATTTCTCTAGAAATGAATTATAGAAATGATCCCTGGAAGTATAATCTTACCTGTTTTCTAAAGGTTCAGACTAAGTTTGCCCTTATTTGGGTTGAAAGGAGACTTTCCCATAAGCACATCATTTGTGTCTTTCCGCCTTCCGACAGGCCTCTATCATACTCTTGTCAATAATTTCAACAGCTCCAAAATTTCAGCCTCAAAGAGAGAGAATCACCCTTCTCTGTGGCAGGTCCAGCCGCTTGGTGTCTAAAGTCACCTGACTCCGTTTCTTCAGCTCTATCCTTCCACACCTGATCCACCAGAAAAGGGGGTCATACCTTTGATGCTGCCCCCCCCCATGTATCTTTGGAATACATTGCTTGGAACTCTATGTAGACCAGGCTAGCCTCAAACTCAGAGATCCACCTGTCTCTGCTTGGATTAAAGGCTGTGCACCCGGCTAACTTCCCTTTTGAATTCTGGCCGGAGGGACTTGGATGGGTGAGGCTTTTTTTTTTTTTTTTTTTTTAACCTGAGGCTGATGGTCCATCTGAGTGCTTCCTCCAAGGAAAGGTTTCTGTGGGTGACTCAGAGCTCCCCTCTTTTTCTCCTATTATTTTTTCAGTACAAATACACTCAGTATAGTTAAGGGGTTACCTAGAGAGTTAATTTACCTTAATTTTTCCAGTAACTGGGACAATTCACCTGTTCCATTTATCTATCTATCTATCTATCTATCTATCTATCTATCTATCTATCTATCTATCTATCTATCTATCTATCATCTATCTATCCGTCTGTCTATCTACCTACCATCTTTATTTATTTCTAAGATTCCTTTCCAAACCACCCTTTGGTCTGGAAGTAACCTGATCCAGGAGGGACACCAGCTCCGCAGAAGGTCGCCCAAACCGCGCCTTCTCTCGCTGTTCCTCCTTAGGGCTCTATCCCTCCTAGAAAGCGTCCTTTGGAATGCGGAGACCTAGCAACCCCGCTACGGAACAGGTAGGTGGACTTTCCCCTCCAGGGTCCACGCCCAGCTTCTGAGGCCTGGGGGAGGGGGAGGAAATAAGCTTCAGCAAACGCCACGGGAATGCTGACTGTGTCGAAGATTCCTCTTCAAACCTAAATATATTACACTAAATATTTACTGAACAAATAAAGGAGAGAACTATTCAGAGCCCAGCAAGGTAAGCTAAGCCAATCTTCTTTTAACGTACTTCAGCGGTTAACACGAGGAGCCGGCTTTAAGGTTAATTGCCCTCAGTTTGCAGGCAAAGCACCCCAGACTCTTTTGGTCTAGTGGGGCCAAAAGCCCTACTTATTGACAGGCTTTCAAAAAAGACGGATTTACAATCTGTGATTGAGTCCCTTTCTGC
Organism: Chionomys nivalis; assembly: GCF_950005125.1. NCBI lineage: Eukaryota > Metazoa > Chordata > Mammalia > Rodentia > Cricetidae > Chionomys > Chionomys nivalis. Next base: position 8,840,934 of record NC_080103.1, on the reverse strand, counting down.
TCATACCGAAGGTCATTCTGATGCCTGTAAATTTACAGCACTCGGTCCCCAGTCATTCATTCATTCTACACATATTTATTAAGACCCAAATATGTGCTGGCCTCTGTTAAAGGCGTTTGAGATGAAGCGAACGAAACAAAAGAAAAAGATTTCAGCTGTGGCGGAGCTTATCATAGGGAGACAAAAGGATGAAAATGATTTTTAGAATGATGTAAATTAGATGATAAATATTACAGAGAAAAAGGTTGCAAAATGATCATGGAGGCCAGAAGCCCAAGACTGGAGTTCTGGTTCGGGTTGCCGATAAGGCAGGCGAGCATAGATGCAGGGCGCGCTGACGTCGGGAGACTATGAAGAAATTTTCTGCAGAAAGTGACAGAACGGTATTCCGGCTTAGGCGGAGGGAGATGAAGGGCGGAAAGGGCCGTGGACCCAGATTTGCGTAGAGAAGAGCACGCGGGAGGCGCTTCCCACAGAGCCCAGGGGATGCTCCAGCGCTCAGACACCCCGGTCCGCAAAGCCCCGACGCCCCCAAAATGGCCTCTCAGGCCCCTTGGCGCCCCGCCAGCCCACGTGACCCCACCGCCCCTCCCGCCCACCGGGCTGGGGACCCCGGCTCTGGGTTCCCGCGGTGGCTGCCCCGCCCCTTGCGGGAAGCCGACCAATAGGAGGAGGGGTGAGGCGGGGCGGGAGGTGACGGCGAATGGGGGAGGAGCTCCTGGGGAGTAACAGGTTGGTGGGCGGGGGGAGAGGAGGGCGCTCACATCTCGGAGGGGCTGGGCTGCAGCCGCGCGTGCTGCGCGGGCTGACGGAGCGCGAGCCCCTGCGGGGTGTGTGAGCCCAGGAGCACCGAGCCCGACTCTGGTGAGTGAGCCTGCGGGGAGCGAGGACACCTGCGAGGTGGGTGGGCCCGCAGGAGTATGCCTGAGAGGCCGGGTGGAGGCGCCAGATGCCCTCCTCCTCCTGGGCACAGGTGCTGAGTTTAGGAGGAGGGGCGGTCAGAGTGCGGTGGCAGAACTAAGAGCTTGGCCCCTGCTCCGGTGCCAGAAGTAAGTGACTGGTACCGTGCCAGGTGTGGGGCACCTGAGGGTAAGGTTATTCCCAGGGCATCGAGCGTTTCAGCGCTACGATCTCTGGAGGTCAGGCGCTGGCCCTTGGGGCAGAATTTCTCTTGGAAACCAGCGTCGGGGCGGGAGAGGGTTAGTCGTATAGGAGCGTGGGTTCAGAGACTGCGGTGGCGATATCAGCAGGTGCTGGTGTGGGGGTGACCCCCCCGCCCCGCCAGTCCTTGCTGGCCTCTGACACCCTCCTCTGGCTTTGGAAGTGCTCTGAAATGTGGGGTCGTTCTCTGACCGTTTGCCCACAGGTGAAAACGGTTGCCAGTAAGACGCTAAGGTCGGGATATGAGGGCACCCCCATCTCCTTGCTAGGTGTGAGATTATTTAAGGTTGTTTCTGTCTTTCTATTCATGCCAGGGAGAATTTTTCCTTCTTCCTCTAGAAAGAACTGTGTGTGTTCTTTCTCTAAGAGAGGGGCATCAAGAAGCATAAATCCCTGGACCCCAAAAATGACTGAAAATGTTTGCTTTTTCGGGGGAGTGGATCGTGGATTGATTGAATACTGGGTTTCACGTAGTCCATGCTGGCCTTGCAGTTGTTGTACTGATGAGGCTGACCTTGAACTGATTGCAGGCACGACACTGCGCTGGGGTTACAGGCGTGTGTCACCACACCCACCTATAAGTTGTCTTCTTCCCTGAGGTTGATGTCAACCCTTCCTTTCCAGAGAATATATATTTCTTCCTTTAGTTCTGGGTTGGGGGGCACTGGCAAGATTTGGGAGTGCAGCTAATTTTCTTGCTGCATTACAGAATCCTCTTGATTCCCTGGAACCCTAGCAGGCGTCCCGATTCCTGATCTGTGATAAGTCACTGTAGGCACTAGTGGTGCAGAGAGACAGGCAGAACCCCCTAGGAGACCAGAAGACTAGGGGAATGCCATCTCCAAATTCCCAGGCCACATGAGAGGTATATACTGGGCCCCAGATAGCTTCTTACATGAATTTCCTTGCCTTAGGCGGCAGTGGAGGCAGAGTCAACCTTAGTTTGGCCCCTTTGATGCTCTGTCTGAAGACAGTTGCTGTAATTGGGAAATAATTAGCAACCGCTATGTTTGTAGACAAGCTGCCTACATGGTCCAGGGCACCTTCCTTTCCTGGGTATTTGGGAGTATGGGTCTGGCTCTGGGGACTGTCAGCCCAGAGATTTGCCTGATTCTAAGAGGATTCTGGCTTCCTGTGGTTCCCAGGCAGACTTGCCTGCCTTTACCCTCCTGGGAGGGGAGGGGAGAGCCAAGTGCCTGGGAGTTGGTGAAGGTAAGTGCAAGACCAGGAATGCAAGTTTGGGAGCCAGAGAGGGAGTGGTGGAGGGAGACAAAGTCTTCCTGTCGTAAACTGGCCTGTCACCACGATCCAGGTGCGTCTGTAACTCCTGCCTCCTCCTCCCTCCCCACCTCTGCCTCCGCCTCCAGAGCCTCAGCCCTGGCGGGTAGGCTGGGGAGCGCTCCACTCCTGGCCTCATCCCGCTGCTGTGGTGGGGAACCACTCTGGTCTGCTTTGCCCGCTCCCAGGGTAGCCTCCCAGGCCCTCCCTTCCCTTTGCCTCTCAAACCAGTCCAGCCAGTTTGCAAGGGCCCAGTTCTTCATTGTGTTTTTTACCCCCACTGGCCAAGCAGCTCCAGCTTGGCTCTCAGGTTTCTGCTTTTTAGTGGACCTAGTCTGGAGTCCCCTTAGGGGGGGTGTTCTGTTTGGGCCTACAAGGAGCCTTCTTATCAATGATAAGTCACTGAACTTGCCTTTTTAATTTTGACCATTTGTTTGCTTTTTTTTTTTTTTTATTACCACTGAGGTGGTTCTGATCGATGTTCTTTTAGTCCCCCGTCCCGCCCCCCCCCCCCCCCCCCGCGTCTGACTGCTGTTATTCAGCATCTAGCATATCGCCTGGCCCTGTGTACATCAGTCCTTCCTCCACACACCCGAAACCACCCCACCCCCCACTTCCTGCCAGAAGTCCAGGGACCCTGTCACTCCTGGTTGGAAGCCAGCTGCGAATGGCTGGGCCAGAGGTGATGGAATTGGGGCAGGGCAGGCTAATGAGTAACTCGGGGAGAAGTGGCTGTCTGGTACAGGTGTACCGTGCCTTCTCCCTGGGTTCAGTCAGGGATGGCAGAGGCAGACAGATGGCGCTGAATTAACTTCTGGCCTGGTCTTTTCCCACAGTACAGTTGGTGAGAAATGCCCTGGGCATGTGCCAGGAGAGGGAAAAGAGGGTCAGGCATCTGGTGAGAGCACAGGCCCTGAGCTTCTGTTGGTCGCGATCATTGTTTACCTGCCTAGGGCTTATGCAAGGTCTTGGAGTGCCCTGCTCTCTTGGCCCCACCCCACTGTCCTCTGTAACTGAAGGCGGGTAGGTTTCGGGTTTTCCGTGTTGAATCATTTAGAGCTCTGTTTTCTGACCCACCCTAAAGATCTCTCCGTCCTGGCCCCTGACCCACATGTCCTGGAACTCAGAGTAGTTGAGGGTGGAGGTGTGTCTTTGGAACCTAGGGGAGCACTGGATAGCACCCCTACATTGGCTGGCACCCTGGGCCAAGGGGTGGACACTTTGCTGTGCCTACATGGGAGCTCCTTGTCCAGATCTGCAGATACACTGACAGGGCAGAACTTCATTATGAATAAATCATGTGACTTCTGGGAGCTGGCAGTTTAGGTACATCTATGGGGCAGAGAGTCCAGACCAGGAAGATGTCTCCTTACTAAGGCACAAGGAATGCTATGAGACATCCACGAGCATATCTCTCTGCTGCTGGGAGAGTCTGCCTTGGTCAGGACACAGCCTTCAAAGAGTATTCATTTACATTCTCCAAGTTCCAGGCGGAGGGTAGCTGGGAGTCTTGGTCTTTGCCCTGGAGGAGCTCATGATCTAGTGGAAGAGACAGGAACTAATCTCTTCAGTAGGTGTGTGGAGGTAAACTGAGGTAAACCTGCTGGGAATATATGTAAATGATGGGATCTCTGCAAGAAACTCTGCTTTTCCCAGCGAGAGAAGCACTGCTATTTCTTTCTCTTTTCGCTATCCGCCAAACTTGTGCATGCTTTTCCATACACGCGGGGCTTTCTCTTTTCCTCTGAAGCCCCTTCCCCGTCTGCCATGCAACTGCTTGTCTGCCTTGTAAGGTTGGGTGCTGACCTCCATTACTAAACCTGCCTGCTTTCTTAAATGCATGCCTTTCCCTTGTTCTACTTCTGGCAACTTCTTTCCATTTCCCTCCTCCTGGCATATGCTGTGATTGACAGTTTGCCTGTCCTATTGCTTTTTCTCAAACTCTTGTTTGTAAGCTTCCTTCTGTGTCCATAAATTCTTATATTGATGAAACTTAAGACTCCCAAAGAAAGAACCTTAGTAAGTTCAGGAGCAGCCTAGGTAGACTACATAGACCCTTTCTCAAAAAAAAAAAAAAAAAAAAAAAAAAAGTAAACATAAAATTATTCCATGTGGAGAAAAAAGAAGGCAATCAGCTTGTTTATTATGTATTTTTATTGAGGCAAAGTCTCACTGTGCAGCTGAAGCTGATCTTGAACTCCTGGTAATCCTCTTGTCTCAGACTCACACGTGCTGACTCTAGAGCAATGGTTCTCAAGCTTCTCAATGCTGTGACCCTTTAATGCAGAGCCTCACGTTGTGGGAACAGACAATGAAAGCATTTTCATTGCTACTTCGTAACTGTAATTTTACTACTGCTATAAACCATAATGTAAATATCAGCGTTTTCCGACGGTCTTAGGTGACCCCTGTGGAAGGGTCCTTTGATTCCCAAAGGTTCGCCGACCACAGGTTGAGAACCACTTCTCTGGTGGTGCTTCTTTTTCTTGAGTAAGGTGGAGAGCTTCTCCCCCACTGCCCTCACAAACTTAAATATTCTGCGTTAAAAGTGTGTGTGGGCTGTGCCATGGAGGAGGTGCATTCCTGTCAGTCACAGCCCCAGGATTTCCAAAGTGAATTGTTCTCAATAAAGGGTTTCTCCCTCCATTTGGGAAGGTCTGGGATTGCTAAGAATGCCCTCAGTGACCGGTTCTCCCCATCCCTTTCCCACCTGTATTCTGCTCCTCCTCCCATCTCCTCCCTTCAGCTGCCCTGGTTTCTGGCTTCCTAGAGCGTCTACTATCTCTGAGAGGGACCTTGCCAAGTTTCCTTGGCCCAACGCCCCACAGGGCGGTTGGATTGGGTATGATTGTTTTTCTGTCTGGCACACCTGAGGTTCCTCCCTCCAGCTTGGTGCTGGGCTCCAGTAGAGACCAGCAGAAGTGAGGAAGCTGCATTTGTTGTTTAATTTGCTTGGACCAAAACCTCCCTCCCCAGTTCCAGGAACCAGAGCACACCTGGAAGGCATTCCATTTACTGAGGCTACGCTTGGGCAGTGTGGACCAGGAAGTTGGCCTCTGGATAGCCCTGGCTGTGTCCCACAGCCTGCCTGCTCTGGGTCCTTGGGCTGGCACACTGAAACCTATGTTGAAAGGATGGGAGTGAAGCTCTGTTGGTAGAATGCTGGCCTGGCACAGAAAGCCCTCGTTCCATCCCAGCACTGCCCAGGAGCTCACCCTTGTAATACCAGTGCTCAAGTGGAAACAGAAGGATCAGAATTCAAGGTCATCTTCAGCTGCGTAAAGGGTGTGAGGGCAGCTTTGGACCATGTAAAACACTGTCTCAAAAAAAAAAAATCATTTTTAGGTCCTCCCTCTTACTTTTCTGTCTTGGTGTTGTGGATTGAATCCAGATCTCACACATGTTAGAGAAATGCTATACCACTGAGTCACAACCCAACCCAGAGTCCTTTCTGAGATAGGCGCTAGTCTACACGCTATCAAGTTCAGAAGAGACAGGAAGCTACACAGGGAAAGCCCAGAGAGTAAACCCGTCTGTGTGTCCAGCCCTCAGGACCTTCACCCCAGACAAATCGCTGCTGTCAGTAACAGTTTGTCTTCCTGGAAATGGGTGCCCATTTTGTCATCTGTATATTTTAATAAACTCTGCAGTAGGAGGCTTTTTTCAAGGGAGTGGAAGAATCAGATAGGCAGGTTAGGGGTCTGCCTTTGCGTGGGAGAGACCGCTGGCTATCTGTGCTGTATGTGCTGTATCTTCGAAGTCGTACTAAGCCGCAATCCCCAGGACTGCATAAAGGAAATGAATTATTGTTGGATCTCTGGGTCTCAAAATATGTTATCTGTTTTATTTTTTTTTCTTCCTATGTTGGAGAAATCTTGTACATACTAGGCAAGCTGTCTATTCACAAACTACCTTCCCAGCTTTTTCAAAGTGGACCGCGAGTATCAGCATCAGGTGGGAGAAGTTGCAATCAGAAACCGGGGATAGACTCTGAATTCTACATTTCTGCTGCTCAGATAAAATATGAGAACCGTTTTCTGTAGAACGCAATGTTCCCTAAAACTGGCTTTCTACTTCAGGCTCCTCAACTAAAACTGTTTTCTTCATATTTTAGGACCCCTCCTACATGTGGAGCAGGCACACATGATGGCTGATCCTCGGGGCCCTGTAGACCATGGAGTCCAAATTCGCTTTATCACAGAGCCAGAGGGTGCTACTGAGATGGGCACCCTTCGTCGCACTGGGCGTCGTCCTGCTAAGGATGCAAGAGCCAGTACCTATGGGGTCGCTGTGCGCGTGCAGGGCATTGCTGGACAGCCCTTTGTGGTGCTTAACAGTGGAGAAAAAGGCAGCGACTCCTTCGGGGTCCAAATTAAGGGGTCCAACAACCGGGGGTCCCCAGGAGCACTGAGCTCTGATTCAGAACTCCCTGAGAACCCCTACTCTCAAGTCAAGGGATTTCCCGCCCCTTCTCAGAGCAGCACATCTGATGAGGAGCCCAGGGACCACTGGAATGGAAGACTGCTCCGGTCCCAGTCGCAAGCCTCCCTCACAGGGCTTGCTTCGGTGGGTCCTAACAATCGGAGCGCCAGCTTGTTGGAGCTAACCCCTCCAAAGAAGCCCCTGGTTAACACCATTGACACTGCCCCCTTGTCTTCAGTGGACTCGCTCATCAACAAGTTTGATAGTCAAACCGGGGGCCAGGTCCGCGGTCGCACTGGACGCCGCACGCGGACACTTCCCCACGAACAGCGTAAGCGGAGCCAGAGTCTGGACAGCCGGCTCTCACGGGATACTCGCGAGGATCGGGACCGCCAGTCCTCCAACCACTGGACCCCTGGGACAAAGTATGACAACCACGTGGACAGTTCAAAGCAGCCGCCTCAGAGCCAGAGCCCTCTCAGCAGCTTTAGCCGGTCCCGGCAGACTCAAGACTGGGTCCTTCAGAGTTTTGAGGAACCGCGGGAGAAAGCACAGGATCCCGCCATGGTACAGGTCAGATGGCATCCCTCCCCACTGCCAACCCCAGCTTTGCATCTGCCCACGAATCCTTTGCTAATTCAGATAGCACAGCGCCGAAAGTCTGCCTTTTGTTCCCCATCTTATCCACTCAATGTCCACATGCACAGCTTACTTTCATGGTGCAATTCTAAGGAGAATGGAAGCGAGCACGGGGAGTGAGCTGTTCTGCAGTCATCAGCACACAGATATTTGCTAGGTCTAGCACCGTTGGTGCAGGCTGGAGGGTATGGGAAGCTCCCCTGCTAGTCTTTCTCCTTTTTAACTCAGGACTGAATGGGAGACATGTGCCTTCTAGAGCTGTGTGCATTTACAAATCCAGCACATCTGTTGGCGTTAATGACAGATTACTTGTGACACGGGTCACAGCTGGTTACTGAGAAAAGTCTGATGTACAGCAATAGTGCAGAGATCTACCCTGCTTGGACTTTTTGGGGGGCTGTTCCTCAGGCCTGAGCAGTGTTGTTCGCCTCCCAGCTGCCACCTTTGCTCCATTTGAACTACATAATACTCTGGTCTGATCTTTTCTCCCTTCCTCTCTTCTTCCTTTCCTTTTTTTTTTTTTTTTTTTTAAATTTTCCCTCCAGTTCAAATCAACTCCAGACCTTCTCCGAGACCAGCGGGAGGCAGCACCAGGCAGTGTGGACCATGTAAAGGCCACCATCTATGGCATCCTCAGGGAGGGGTGAGTGGCGTTCACCTAGTAGTGGGAGCGCACACTTCCTTTCTTGTCCCTCTGGCTTCTTTTCCCGTCTCTTTCCTAGTCTCTCCTCCCCTCTGTTCACCCTTGCTTCCGTCCTTCTGTCCCGCAGAAGCTCAGAAAGTGAAGTCTCTGTGAGGAGGAAGGTCAGTTTGGTGTTGGAGCAGATGCAGCCTCTGGGGGTGAGTGACCTTTTGGGGTCAGGACTAGCACCTTGAGGGCCTCCAGGGATCTGGATATGGGCTCACTTCCCACCCGCTTGTTCCCCCATACCTCTGGCAGATGGTTTCTCCTGCTTCTACGAAGGCCCTGGGAGGGCAGAGTGAGCTTACCCGAAAAGTGGAGGAGCTCCAGAAGAAGCTGGATGAAGAGGTGAAGGTAAAGCAGTGCAGTGGGAGGTGTGAAGGACCGCGGGGGAGGTGATGTCCAGGGATGAGCTAGACTGGAGGGGAGGGGCGTCTTACTGAGTATGAATATCCTTGTCTGGGCCTCGTACTCACAGAGATCTTCCTCGCTCTGCTGGACTCATGCCCAGCTGGGCCAGCTCTTCTGAGTGGTCCTGTCTGTATTGTGTGATACAATAAATCAAGATCCTAGTCCCAGCAAGGCCTTTGACATTCTCTGGAACTTAATGGGCGGAGCATATAACTACTTCCTTTTCATTATCCCTTGGTGTACATGTCCAGGGTCTGCTATTGACTGCTCAGAGGAAGCTTGAGAAACTTGCTATTGTTCTCTGTCCAGGGGTGTAGCTCAGCTGATAGAATGCTCACTTTGCATTCTATCACCAAGTGTCCTAGATTCAATCTCTAGTACTGAACACAACCAGTTGTGGTGGACTTGCCTTCTAAGCCCTGCACTGAGGATGTAGAGGCAGGAGGATCAGGAGTTCAGGGTCCTTTGGCTATTTGTCAAACTAGGGTCACATGAAACCATGTCTCAAAACCAGAAAAGGCTGGGCGGTGGTGGCGCACGCTTTTAATCCCAGCACTCGGGAGGCAGAGGCAGGTGGATCTCTGTGAGTTCGAGGCCAGCCTGGTCTACAGAGCAAGTTCCAGGACAGGCTCCAAAGCTACACACAAAAAGCAAAAACAAACAAACAAAAAACCAAAACTGCTTACATCCTACATGTCTCGAGTCTTTTTCTCATCATACTTATGATGGTGATGATAATGTCATTTATCGAGTGTAATTTTTATGGCAGATACTGCTCTGGGTAAATACATAATCATCACAGTGACTGTGCAAAGAAAAGTGTGTCAGAGGATCTTCTCTGAGAAATCTGAAGATGAGGCGGTTAGGGGACTTGCTGTGGCAGTGAGGGTGAGACGATGCTGCCTCTCTTTAAAATATAAGGGCACTTTTTATTTTTACTTTTCTTTTTGAGGTTGGAGGACAGGGTCTCAAAAGGACTGACTGTGAACTCACCACGTTAGCCAGGAATGACCTAGAACTTCTTGTTTTATTTTTTTGTTTGTTTTTCTGAAACAGGGTTTCTCTATATAGCCCTGGCCATCCTGCAACTCACTTTGTAGACCAAGATGGCCTTGAACTTACAGATATCACCTGTGTGCTGGGATTAAAGGCGTGCACACCACCACCCAGCCAACCCTCTTGCCCCTGCTTCCTAAATTTGGGATTCAGATGTCCATCACTATAAACTGGGCACAGTTTATGCCTTGCTGGGGATGGAACCCAGGGATTGTGTATGTTAGGCAGGCACTCTACCACGCCCCTGCCCCCTCCCCCCGCCCCAGCCCCTTCATAAATGCTATTTCCTCTTTTCCCAGTATTGCCCTGTACATAGTTAGGACTCAGCTCCTGTTGGTTTGCAATCCCCTTGTTAAGGAGAAATTGGTGCAGATTAATGGTTATGTGGAATCAAACTTAATGGATTCCAACTTTGATTCTAGTAATTGTTGGCTCTGTAACTAATCTCAGTTAAGTTCTTCAAGTATTCAAATCCCCTTCCCTGATCACTAAGTGAAGATAATAATATACTCTTTATTTGTTGCAAAACAGATTACTCCAAAACTTAACAGCCTAAAACAAGCATTTCTCAGTGTCTGAGGACTGAGAATCAGGGATCAGCTTCACTGAGTAATTCTGACTCATGGCTATTATTACTAGAACACTTAGGAGACTTTTTTTTTTTTTTTGAGACAAGATTTCATTCTAACCCTAGGTGCCTGGAATTCACTGTGTAGTTCAGGCTGGCCTTGAATTTATTGTGATCTTCCTGCTTCTGCCTCCCATGTGTCAGGATTACAGGCATGTGCTGCCGTTTGGAGCTATTCTGGATCTGTCTACAAGCTTTTCCTGTTCTCCATTTCTTTCCCAGAAGCGGCAGAAGCTGGAACCATCCAGGGTTGGGCTAGAGAGGCAGCTGGAGGAGAAGGCAGAGGAGTGTAACCGACTGCAGGAGCTGCTGGAGAGGAAGAAGGGGGAGGCGCAGCAGAGCGCCAAGGAGTGAGTCCCGCTGGGGGAGCACTGGGGTCAGCTTCAGGGCCTGGGCTGGGCCTAGAGGTCCATTCTCGGGGTCTGAAGGAGGCAGATGCAAGGGGGGCAGAGACTGTTTTCTTTCTCCCTTTCTGTGTAATAGCGATAGTGCATGATCTGGAGATGGGCTCCCGGGCATGCCTGTCTGAGGTTCTTAGTTTGTCAAATGGCCTTAAAAATATCAGCTACCTCACAGGGCCATTGTGAGGATTTACTCACTAGTGTAGCAGATGTCCTCTGTCTGTGACCGACGTTGTCTATGTGACAGGCCCTGGTGTGGGCTCCTGAGGAACATCAGTGAGCCGTGCAGGCAGGGCCCTCCTCTCCAGAATCTTCGCTCCAGAGATAGGGAACAGAGGGTAGAGAAGTGGAGTGTGTGCATGCATAAACTGTAACTCCTGTCGGCGGTGAGTGCTGCAGACTCGCTCACCAAGGAGCAGGTCGCAGTTTTCATTGAAGTAGTTGGGAATAAATGTTCATTTAAGATTTGGACAGGGGAGCTGGACAGTGGTGGTGCACACCTTTAATCCCAGCCTGTGGGGGACAGAGGCAGGCGGATCTCTCAGTTCAAGGCCAGCCCGGTCTACAGAGTGAGTTACAGGACAGCCAGGACTGTTTGTTACACAGAGAAACTCTGTCTCAAAGAACCAAAACAAAAAAAAGAAAAAGAAAACAAAGAGATTTGAGCAAGGGCCTGGAGATGACTCAGCTGGTAAAGGTATTTACCACAGAACCGGAGGACCTGAATTTCGTCCCTGGGACACACAGGTTGGAAAGAGAGAAATGACTCCTGCAGGTTGTTGTTGACCACCTCCCAGATGTTTCCCTCACACACACACAGTAAACAAAAATATAATAAAGGGAAAAAAGATTTGAATAGGGGCATGGTGTAGTTTATTGGTGAAATGCTTGCCCAATTTGACAAAGTCCTTCTATTCCTTCAAAACCAAATGTGCAAAAAATAGAGATTTAAAGGAAGTTTAAATGGATGGATGTATGGTAAGCCAGCAACTGCAGAGGATAGTATCCAGTAATGCCATCATCTCTTGATAGGCTTCAGAACATGAAGCTCCTCCTGGGCCAGGAAGAAGGATTACGGCATGGGCTGGAGACCCAGGTGAAGGAGCTACAGATCAAGCTGAAGCAGGGCCAGAGTCCTGAGCCTGCAAAGGAGATTCTCGTAAAGGTAGGAAGGGGTGTGTGTGTGTGCTAGCCTCGGTCCCTTCAGCATCCCCAGGTCTGCTCATCCACTGTTTGAAGTGCGGAAAACAGGCAGGTGTTCACCAGTGCTCTTCAGTGTGCTTTCAGGCACACTCAGAGGTGGTGTGAGGTTAGAGACCAGATGACAGCTCTGCCTTAGACTCCAGGCAGTTTAGAGGGCAAAAAGCACCTAATACTATACTAATGCAAAGTATAGTTTCCTTCTGGAGGTGGGACTTTACGAAGTTGTCCATTCTGGCCTTCAGTTTGTGATTCTTCTGCCTTCGTCTTCTAGATACTGGGGTTAGAAGCGTATGCCACCCTGCCAAGCTCTCATAAGTATTTTTGGCTAAGTGGTTGAGTTGTTTTTTGTTTTTGTTTTTGTTTGGTTTTTCCTAGACAAGGTTTCTCTGTAGCTTTGGAGTCTGTCCTGGAACTAGCTCTTGTAGACCAGGCTGGCCTCGAACTCACAGAGATCCACCTGCCTCTGCCTCCCGAGTGCTGGGATTAAAGATGTGCACCACCACCGCTGAGCAAGTTTTTTTTTAAGGATTTATTTATTTTGTATACAGTGTTCTATCTGCATGTACCTTTTTTTTTTTTTTTGGTTTTTCGAGACAGGGTTTCTCTGTGGTTTTGGAGCCTATCCTGGAACTAGCTCTTGTAGACCAGGCTGGTCTCGAACTCACAGAGATCCGCCTGCCTCTGCCTCCCGAGTGCTGGGATTAAAGGCATGCACCACTACCGCCCGGCCGTGGTTGAGTTTTTAATAGACAGAATGAATCCTAACATGGTCCCCCGCCTGAGCTTCCACCTTCCCTTTCTCCAGGACTTGTTAGAGACCCGGGAACTTCTGGAAGAGGTCTTAGAGGGAAAACAACGAGTTGAGGACCAGCTAAGGATGAGGGAACGGGAGCTGACAGCCCTGAAGGGGGCCCTGAAGGAGGAGGTAGCCTCCCATGACCAGGAAGTGGAACACGTCCGGCTGCAATACCAGAGAGACACGGAGCAGCTTCGCCGGAGCATGCAAGATGCGACCCAGGCATGTGACAAGAACCGGGGCTGGGAGAGGACGACACTGTCAGGGAATGGGGCTGCCTTATTCGTGTATTTTTGAACTTTTCATGGCTGTAGTTAGGAACCTTCCTAAAGGACACATAAGATGGTTAGGAAACCTTCCAGAGCAGAGAGGAGTTACAGGCTAGAAATAGCGTAAGGATGTGTGGCCAAATCCATGGGGAAATACTGGAGGGGGGCTTCCTGCAGATCACAGGGAGGCTGTCACTTCTTAGCATCACACGGCCAGGGATCACACTGTCACTCTGTGATGCTCTCTGGGCCTCAGCTTCCTCTTCTACCTTTACGTGAAGGTACCTTGGGTGCCCATTTGCCTCCTTCCGTAGGATCATGCTGCATTGGAAGCTGAGAGGCAGAAGATGTCTTCCTTGGTCCGGGAGCTGCAAAGGGAGCTGGAGGAGACCTCAGAGGAGACTGGTCATTGGCAGAGTATGTTCCAGAAAAACAAGGAGGAGCTGAAAGCCACCAAGCAGGAGTAAGACCTTCCTGCTTTTCTCGGGGGCATTTAACCTGACTCTTTACCCACTGCCTTTCCCTCCTACGAGGCTCTTCCATATACTCTTTCCAAAGCTGGCATTTTCCAGATCTACTCCTTGAGAGTGGTGCCTGTGGCAGCAGCCTCCAGAGGGCTGTTCCCTTTGTCCTTTTCATCTCCCCATGTGGGAAGTCTCACTTTGATCTTCTACCCTTTGTTTCTAACCCTGCTGGGCTCAGACTTCTGCAGCTGAGGATGGAGAAGGAGGAGATGGAAGAGGAACTTGGGGAGAAGATGGAGATCTTACAGAGGGACTTGGAGCAGGCCCGGGCTGGTGCAAGAGATACTCACCAGGTTGAGGAGCTCAAAAAGGTACTTGGGCCTGGGCCTGACTGCAGGTCGGGAGGACTCCTGCCTCACTGATGCACCTCTGCCCGGGCTAGTGGGGCTGTGTCCAGGAGTGGGGTTTTCAGGCTTCATCCTAGCAGCTCAGTTTTGGCTGTCCAGTTCTTCAGGACTGGTCTCCTCGTTGGCTATAGAGTTTCCTAAAGAAAAAGACTATCAGCAGCCAGGTTGGGGTATAGGCAGAAGCTGCTGGCTACCTTTTAGAAGACATCATGTGGATTTGTAAAACTCCAGGGTCATTTTTGCAGGCTCAGAGCCTTAATTTGGTTAGCACTTCAAAAACTGCTCTTCCAGGAAGGAATTCATTAACTACGTGATGAAGCAAATGTTTTGTTAGAATGTCTGCTTATTACTTTACCTTGAGAAATATAATCCCTGGGCTGGAATGCTGGGTCAGCCTGGCTGGCTGACCTTTGGAAACCAAAGTGTAATCTGAAGGCTATTTGGTAAAGCAGAGTCTGGACATGGAACTTAAGGGGCCCAGTGTTTGATTGCATCTCCCAGTTTCCCAAGCCACAGTCTTGCTGGCAGGACGGTGACACACACTTCCCTTTGATCTTCTTTAGAAAGTCAGTCCTTTTTTCATCATGCGTGGATATGGTCCATAAAAGGGTCATGAGAAAGTCATAAAATTTAAACCCAGTTTCATACTCTTGGTATTGTAGTATATGAAGGATAAGAAAAGCAGTTAATAGGCCAGGTGGTGGCTCACCTTTAATCCCAGCACTGGGGAGGCAGAGGCAGGTGGATCTCTATGAGTTCGAGGCCAGCCTGATCTACATATTGAGTTCCATGACAGTCAGGGCTCCAGAGACTTTGCCTCAAATCTTCCCTCCAAAAAGACCCCCCCCCCCGAGAGGGGGCTGGAGAGATGGCTCAGAGGTTAAGATCACTGCCTGCTCTTCCAAAGATCCTGAGTTCAATTCCCAGCAACCACATGGTTGCTCACAACCATCTGTAATGGGGTCTGGTGCCCTCTTATGGCCTGCAGGCATACACACAGACAGAATATTGTATACATAATAAATAAGTAAGTAAATATTTAAAAACACCTCCACAAAAACCAAATAAAAACAAACAACAAACCAAACAAAAAAGAGTACAGTTAATTATTTGGGCATGACATTTGTGAAGTTACAGGTATCGAGGAGAGTCTGAGACCTATGGCTGTATCAGCTGTCATAGCCACTTGACAATTCTCCAGATGATCTCATTCATTATTATGCCTCAAAGAGGAGGTATATTTTATCTAGTATTTAACAAAAATATGAATTAGGGTAGCAGACTAACCAAGTCCAGCACACACCCTTTTCTTTGCGATGAGTTTGGTTAGTGTGTACACTGGAGTACTGCATGCTCTGCCCGTCAGTCTTGCTAGCTAGTTATAAATTTCAAAAGTGCCTAGAGGGAACCATAATTGACATTTTACCTGCCTTTTTAAAAGAAATTTAAGATGCAATAGTATTTATTCTTTCACATTTTTGGTATATTTTTTTTTAGATGGCCAGTTCTGTTTTAGTCATGAGTTCATTCTTCCTCCTCATGGTTTGTCAGTGTTATATCTTTTTATTACTATTTTTTTATTTTGATTAGCAGATGGTCTTTTATTGAAATATTTTCTCTTGCTGCTTCTTAACTAGCTGGGCATTCCACTGCACCACTGTTGATGTCATCAATGATGTCTTGAGGGTGGCAGGGTCCACATTGCAGCCCACAGACTGTGCAGTACCCAGGATTGCTTTAATAGTTCCAGAAAGTTCTGTTGACGATCTTGTCGAAAGTGTTTAATGTTCTTCTGCCTCTTTCTGTCTCTTGATGACTCCTTGAGGACTTTGATGATCAGGGCAGAGGGCACCACCTCAGTCTGGACCTATCTGTCCTGGATGGTCCGTTTCACCGTAATCCTCAGACCTTTTCAGTCACTGGTTTCCTTGGCAATGTCATCACCAACTTTTTTGGAGACAGACCCAGGGGGCCTATCTTGGGGGTCAGGGCGGATATAGCACCGACCTCACTTCTGGTGTACCACAAGTACACGACTTTGATCTCCTTAGGGTCAAACTTTGCGGTATGGTGGAGGTGGCTGGTGTCAGATAAACCCAGATTAGGGACGATCGAAGAAAGTTGCACCATAGCCTCTTCTGAACTGAAAGCTGAAAAGAGTGTTATATCTTATGTGCTATAAAATTCCTCTGTTTATACACATGGTCATACTATGTAGACTTTGCTGGCCTTGAACTCACAGAGATCTGCCTGCCTCTGCTTTCCTCTTGTTGGGATTAATGCACCACCACACTTGGCTCCAAATTTCTCCTAGTCAACAGTTTGGCAGTTTTTAGTATATTCATTGTACGGCGAAGCCATTACCATTACCTAGTTACAGAATATTTTAACCTCCCCTACAGCATCCCATGCTCCTTAGCGGCCATTCTCTCCATGCCCTGATGGCCTTTTCTCTCCAGATTTGTATAAGATGGATATTTCATATCATTGCAATTCTGTTACTTGTAGCTTTTGATTTCTGGCTTTCATCTTTTTCATCTGGTGTAATTTTTTCAAGATTCAACTGTGTGGTACCAAGTGCCTTCATCTTTTTGTTTGTTTACATGATACTAGGTTTTAGAGATAGGGTCTCACATAGTCCAGGCTTGTCTGGAACTTACTATGTAGCAAGGATGCCTTAAACTCCTGAGTTTCCTGGCTCTGCCTTCTGTGTGTTGGATTATAGGTGTGCACCACCACGTCTGGCTTTATCCAGCTTTACGGCTGTACAATGTCCTATTCTTGATTTTGTGTATTTTTTTTTTTTTTTTTTTTTGGTTTTTCGAGACAGGGTTTCTCTGTGGCTTTGGAGCCTGTCCTGGAACTAGCTCTGTAGACCAGGCTGGTCTCGAACTCACAGAGATCCGCCTGCCTCTGCCTCCCGAGTGCTGGGATTAAAGGCGTGCGCCACCATTGCCCGGCTTGATTTTGTGTATTTTGTTCATTTTCCAAATTTAGGAAATCCTGTGCTTGACACGGTGACTGATCATGCTATGAGCATTTATGACAAATTTTTTGTGAGAACTGTCAGTTTCATGTGCATGTCACTAAGAACAAGCTTGCTTTGTCCTGTGCTCAGCTTTTGTGAATCTGAATTCTTCTCTCAAGTGGCCTTAGCATGTATACTCCTTTCCATGATGTACGAGAGTCCTATTTTCTTAGCTGTCCTCACTGTTTCCGTTCCCTTAGGAGCTGAGACGCACCCAGGGGGAACTTAAAGAGCTCCAGGCAGAGCGGCAGAGCCAGGAGGTGGTTGGGCGACAGCGGGACCAGGAATTAGAGAAGCAGCTGGCAGTGCTGAGGGCCGAGGCTGATCGAGGCCGAGACCTGGAACAGCAGAACTTCCAGCTACAAAAGACCCTGCAGCAACTGCGGCAGGACTGTGAAGAGGCGTCCAAGGCAAGGGGAGTGGGCCCAGGGCTCAGAGGTGGAGGCTGAGGGGTCAGGAGGGCTGAGAAACCAGAGCCTGCAAAGCTACCTGTGATGGGTATGTACTGAGCTGTTCTGGAGGCTCGTGTGTGGTGAATAGCAGATTATGGCAGGGGAGGCTGCATCTACGTAGGGGTAGGGTTATGAGGAGTCCCTGGCTGGGGCTACCCCTCCATACCTGGCTCCTGTGAGCTTCTGGTGGGTGCTTAGGTGGCCCGTTTTCCTGGATAGGCATGTTTACTCACATGAGCCCCACGGTCTGAGCCAGTTCTCCCACTGTCCGCAGGCTAAGCTGGCGTCAGAGGCAGAGGCCATGGTGCTGGGGCAGCGTCGGGCAACAGTGGAAACTACACTCCGGGAGACCCAGGAGGAAAACGATGAGTTCCGAAGGCGCATCCTGGGTCTGGAGCAGCAGCTGAAGGAGGCCCGAGGCCTGGCGGAGGGCGGGGAAGCGGCAGAGGCGCGACTTCGGGACAAAGTGCGCCGGCTGGAGGTAAGCACTCCTGGACCCCCTGAACTTCTCCCGTCGAGCCTTTTTCAGTACTCAGCCATTGGTTTTAGTGTGCCAGATGCCCTGCGCTCCCTTCTCAGTGTGCGGCCTTCGTTAGCTGCTCCTTTGCCCTCATCATACCTGTTAAGCTTGGGTTTGTTTCCTGGAGCGACTTGGTGTGAATGTTTCAGACTTTGCACTGGTATTTTTCTCTCCTGCCTCCCTTCTCTTTGCTTGTTCTGTGCTTTGATTTTTTTTTTTTGCTCGTTCCTCCAGCCTGTTTGCACTGCCCACTCTTTGTTGTTTTTTGAGACTGGGTCTCACTATATAGCCCCATCTAGCCTGGAACTTACTATGTAGACCATGCTGGCCTTGAACTCACAGAGGTCTGCCTGCTTTCTCCTCACAAGCTCTGGGGTTAGAGGTGTGCTGTGCCACCACAGCCAGCACTACCTTTTCATTAGTAAACTCCCCACTTTCCCCTCCTCCTACCTCCAATGCCTTCTGCCCAAGTTTTGCCTTCTCTCAGCCCAACTGTCCCCTGCCCCCTCTTCACAGGTAGAGAAACAGCAGCTAGAGGAGGCTTTGAATGCTGCCCAGGAGGAGGAGGGGAGCCTGGCAGCAGCCAAGCGGGCTCTGGAGGTCCGGCTGGAGGAGGCCCAGCGGGGGCTGGCACGCCTTGGGCAGGAACAGCAAGCATTGAACCGGGCCCTAGAGGAAGAGGGGAGGCAGCGGGAGGCCCTCCGAAAGAGCAAGGCAGAGCTGGAGGAGCAGAAGCGTTTGTTGAACAAGACTGTGGACAGACTCAACAAAGAGGTAAACACAGGTTGTGTGGACCTGTAGGAAAAGGCATTAAGCCTGCAGAAACTAGCCCTGGAAGTGGGTAGGTTGTGTGACGTTCATTTTCCTCAAGAGAGGATTGGGCCAAATCTTCCTCTTTTTTTTTTTTTTTTTTTTAAAAAAAAACTTCGCTGGGCGGTGGTGGCGCACGCCTTTAATCCCAGCACTTGGGAGGCAGAGGCAGGCGGATCTCTGTGAGTTCGAGACCAGCCTGGTCTACAAGAGCTAGTTCCAGGACAGGCTCCAAAACCACAGAGAAACCCTGTCTCGAAAAACCAAAAAAAAAAAAAAAAAAAAAACCAAAAATCAAAACCAAATAAAAAAAACCTTTTATTATTATTATTATCTTGTTCTATTTTTTGAGAAAGGGTCTTTTCTGTGTAACCCTGGCTGTCCTGGAAGTTACTATGTGGACCAGGCTGGCCTTGAACCCACAGAGATCCACCTGTCTCTGCCTCCCAAGTGCTGGGATTAAGAGTGTGTGCCACCATACTTGACTCTTACTGTTATTTTAAAATTGGGTTTATATACCTGTGTCTATGTCAAGGTTTATCTGTGTGCATGTGAGTGCAGTACCCAAGGAGGTCAGAAGAGGGCAAGTCTCCATTGTGGGCACCAGAAACTGAACTCGGGTCCTCTGGAAGATCAGTGTTACTTTTAACTGAGCCATCTCTCATCCTTTTTTTTTTTTTTTGAGACAGATCGCATGTAGCTAAAACTAGCATTGAACTCTATAGTTGTGTGCTACCATGCCCAGCTCCAATGTGATATCCCACTTACATATCAGTGGTTTTGCCCTGGGGTCTTCATTCTTGGAGTTTCCTTTAGAAGTCTCAAAGACCTAAGCATAAGAGTCATCATTAGTAAAGGTTTAAATTGTGGGGAGAGGAAGAAGCAAAGAAATCAAATTACTTCTGCTGGTAAGGTTCTTCCTCACAATCTTGTTTTTACAAAGCAAGGTCAACTACTAGCAATGTCAACTGAGAAAAACAAACATTTTATTTTCTCTGAATAGTACTTAAGGGCTTGTCATAGTTCAGTAGGCAGAGTTTCTTTTTTAGTGGTATATGTTATAACCATGTCACCTTAAGTTTGCAGAAACATGGTCATTGAAGGTTTACTTAGTATCAACCACATTCAATATTAACAATGTAGGTACTGTTGTTATCCCATCTTTTTTTAAAAAATAATTTATTTACTTTTGTTTCATTTGCGTTGGTGTTTTGCCCACATGTGTGTCTGTGTGAGGGTGCCAGATCTTGGAGTTACAGACATTTGTGAGCTGCCACGTGGGTGCTGGGAATTGAACCCGAGTCCTGGAAGAGCAGTCAGTGCTCTAACCACTGAGTCATCGCTCCAGCCCTGCTCTCCCATCTTATAGATGAGAAAATGAGACCAGAGATAAGTGATAAAGCTGTGGTCTATCCAGACATTTGTTTTCTTTTGTTTTTAATTTTTAATTTATTTTTATTTTATGTGCATTCATGTTTTGCCTGCATGTTTGGCTGTACGAGAACAGAACTGGAACCAGAGTTATAGACAGCAGTGAGCTGCCATGTGGGTGCTGGGAACTGAACCTGGGTCCCCTGGAGGGGCAGGCAGTGCTCTTAACCACTGAGGCATCTCTTCAGTCCCTTGTTCAGACATTTGAATACTCGCCATACGAGGGGTGTAGACCAGGAGAGCTGGAGAGGGCTGCCTGGCAGAGAGGAAGCTCTTACGAGACGTCTGGGTGCTGTGACTGGACACGGGAGAGAACATTGGGTATAGAGGTGCAGTGTGAGTAAACACTTTCCCCTGCATTTTAGCTGGAGCAGATTGGGGATGACTCCAAGCTAGCCCTGCAGCAGCTCCAGTCCCAGATGGAAGATTACAAGGAAAAGGCCCGGAGGGAAGTAGCTGATGCCCAGCGTCAGGCCAAGGATTGGGCCAGTGAGGCCGAGAAGAATTCAGGGGGGCTGAGCCGGCTTCAGGATGAGGTAGGAGCCTAAGTGACGGAAAAGTGTCCTTGGTTTGAAGGTCACTGCCCCTCACTGAAGCTGTGAGCCGGGAGTGCTGGGCGCAGACTTGGGTATAACCACTGGAGGGGGGTGTGTTCACATGAGGACAGACAGGAGGGGATGCCGCACATCAGAGTCGCCTGGGAAGGTTTTTAAAAATCTTGAAATTTTTTTTTTGCTTTTGTTTTTGTTTTTGTTTTGTTTTTGTTTGTTTGGTTTTCAAGACAGGGTTTCTCTGTATAGCTCTGACTGTCCTGGAACTCACTCTGTAGACCAGGCTGGCCTTAAACTCACAGAGATCCATCTGCTTCTGCCTCCCTAATGTCGGGATTAAAGGTGTGTAAGGTGTGTGCCACCACCACTTGTCCAAGATTTTTAAAAATGTTAATGTCTCAATATAATTTTTTATTACTTAGGTCATAATCTGGGACCTAGGATTTTTTTTTTTTTTTTTTTTGAGATAGGGTCTCACCATGGCTAGCCTTACACTCACAGAGATCTGTTTGACTATGTCTCCTAAGTGCTAAAGGATTTAAGGCATGCACTACCATGCCTGACAGGATTGGTAAGTTTTTTGTTTTTGTTTTTGTCTATTTTCTGTTTTTTTGAGATAGGGTTTCTCTGTAGGACGGTCCTGGCTGCCCTGGGACTTGCCTTGCAGACCAGGCTGGGCCTCAAACTCCTGCTTCTGCCTCCCCAGTGCTGGCAGACTGGTAGTTTTTAAAACCTCTTTAAATAGGCACAGTTGTGCCTACTCCCCAGTAAAACTCCCAAGTGATTCCCATTTGTGCAGTGAGTTTTAAGGCAATGAGGAAAGTGAACTAGAAGTGATTGTTTCTCACTATGAGCTGGCAGCTCAGGGCAAGCGCTTTGTCACCAAGCTGTGGTCCCTGCCTGGCGCTAAAGAATGTCCGTGGCGGAGTACTTCCCATGGGCAGACCGCTCCCACCTTCTACTCCTACGTTTCAACTAGGCTGAGCTGTTGTGTATTGTCTTTGGACCCAGCTGCAAAGGCTGCGGCAGGCCCTGCAGACAGCCCAGACTGAGCGGGACACAGCCCGGCTGGACAAAGAGCTACTGGCCCAGAGACTGCAGGGACTGGAGCAGGAGGCTGAGAACAAGAAGCGCACCCAGGATGACAAGACCCGACAACTGAAGAGCCTCGAGGTAAAGGCACAGACAGGCTGGATGGGGAGAGAGGGCGGTTTGGGGCTAGCGTGGTGAGTTTTGAGCAGAAAAAGGAGCCAATGTATCCGAAGCCTTTTTCTGTGTAGATAATAAAATTCAAGAGGTTTTTTTTTAAGCTATGAACTAAATGCAGATGTTGAGAAATTTATAGATGTCATGTAAAAAAAATTGGATTTCTGTCGTGTTTTGCGTTTGGACAGTGTTAGCACTGATCCTCTTAGACCTGAGTTCTGCTTGTCACTAGCTAGCTGGAGTTGAGCATGGCTTTCTCCCTTAAGTGAATGGTAGCCTCCAGTTTGCTGTGCTTGTGTAAGAATAATAGCAACAAGAATATAATGTATTGTGGGCGTGGCACTTAAGACTCATCCTCGGAATCTCCCTGGGAGGTAGATGGTCTCACTCCATTTCACAGATAAGGAGACCTGAGGTGCAGAGATAAGTCACTTTCCAGTGGAGTAGGTCCCGCACCAGAACGTGGGAGGTCTGGTGTCCAGGCCTAGGAGGCTGACCCGAATCCCATGCTCTTACTTCTGTATGGTACTGCTGGGCCGCCTAAATTTCCCCACACTCTGGGAATGCTGCTTCTGAGGGTTTCCATCCTGGCCTCCGCTGGGAAACAGGAGCTTCAGTTTTTCTCTAGCGTTTGCCTTCCTTGTCAGCAGAGGGCGCTGGCTCCATGGTGGTTTTGAGCAAGCAGGAGCAAGCGGAAGGTTTCTGGAATGTGTAAGGGGAAAAATCTGTGGGACTGAAGTTTTGATGGGGGTCTTGATCTGCATTTGGTGTTCGAGGGCCCAGAATTTGGTACAGAATTGACCTTTTATCCTTTTGCTGCAGGAGAAAGTCTCACGGCTGGAGGCAGAGTTAGATGAAGAAAAGAACACGGTGGAACTGTTAACAGAGCGTGTGAACCGTGGCCGAGACCAGGTGACTACTCCCCACCGTAACACCCCAGCTTTCAAAGATAGCTCTGCTCTCCTTTCATAACCTGGGGGGTCTGGCAAGGCAGGCCTTCAGGCTCTCCTCTTTTGGGAAGGGGCAGACAGGTTTCCTTAGGTGGAAGGAAGTCAAGAATTGGAGTCTGCGGAAAGCCCTGGCGGTCCAGGCTGTGCTGACCCTAGTGAGGACTATTTCAATTCAGGAGTCCTGGTTGTGGGATTTGGGAGCCTTCTTTAAATTGTTTCTCCTATTTGAACAGTTAAAACCTCTTCTTTTAACCTGACACCCAATCAGTCATGTCACTTTTTTGTTTGTTTTTGTTGTTTTTTGAGACAGGGTCTTTATGTAGTCTGGCTGGCCTTGGAACATGCTCTGTAGCCCAGGCTGGCCTCAAACTCACAGAGATACACCTGCCTTTGCCTCCTGAGTGCTGGGATTAAAGGTGTGCGCCACCACGCACACTTCCAAACATCACTTTAATCTATAGTATCCCACTGTTCCCCTCCATAAAAACCCTATCAATATCATAATGCAAAATACGTTCAGTCCAATTTTAAAAGTTCCTGTAGTCTTTCAGTTCCGATACTGTTCAGAAGTCCAAAGTTCAAAATCTGTTCTGAGACTCAAAGCAGTGTTTTAATTGTAAACTTTGCACCCACATCCAGCGTCCAGGGCTCCTGGTGATATCATTTGACTCTGCTGGTCTTGGGCAGTCCTTCCCCTGCAGGTTTGCTGCTTGTAGCACGCATAGCCTCTCTCCTCTCCCATCAGCTCCTTTTGGTGCCTGTATCTTCCCACTGCAAATGTCCCGCATTCCCAGTGCCTGAGACATCTTAGGTTCTCCAGTGCAGATTCTGCAATAGCCTTTTGGGAGCTGCTTGCAGGAAACTGATTTTCTGGGATACAATTCAATGTGATGAGGAAGGGGCAATGACAGGTAGCTTCATGTATGATGTATGATGGCCTTCTCTAATCTAGTTAGGCCATTGAGAATAGGGTGCTGGGAATTCTAGGAGGAGAGTACTTAATTGCCTGAGAATTTGAGGCACTCGGGGTTCAGAGAGTGTCTTCCAGGGATCTGGTTCTGTTGACTTACTTTGCAGGTTTAGCTGTGATCTTCCCTGAGTCTAATTCTCCCTCATCTCTAACAGGTGGATCAGCTGAGGACGGAGCTCATGCAGGAAAGGTCTGCTCGGCAGGACTTGGAGTGTGACAAAATCTCCTTGGAGAGACAGGTGAGAAGAAGTCTGGGGATAGACTCAGGACGCCAGACAGAGGACCACCTGGAGTGCTAACCACAGGATCTCCCATCTCTCTCAGAACAAGGACTTGAAGACCCGCTTGGCCAGCTCTGAAGGCTTCCAGAAACCCAGTGCCAGCTTCTCTCAGCTTGAATCCCAGTATCAACTGTTACAAGAGCGGCTGCAAGCTGAGGAGAGGTGATACGAACCTGTCAGTCATCCCTCTCCCCGCCCCTTGCTCCTGATCTAGAGCAGAGTTGTGGAAATTCTGGGATGGGAATGACCCCTGGGTCTTTGGGACTTCCCTAGAATTCTCCCGACCTGCTGGTGAGGCTCATGACAGGAAAGTCCTTGGAGGTGGTCAGTGCTAAGTAAAGGCTTCTTTAGAGATGGCAAAGCTAGAGACCGCACTTTCCTGCTCTTTCTTAGAGAGAAGACAGTTCTGCAGTCCACCAATCGAAAACTAGAACGGAGAGTTAAAGAGCTCTCTATTCAGATCGATGACGAGCGGCAGCATGTCAACGACCAGAAAGACCAGGTGAGGGCACGGCACCCTGTGGACAGCAGCCACAGGGGTGAGGGCACGGCACTCCTCTGTGGACACGAAGCCACAGGGGTGAGGGCCTGGCACCCTGTGGACACGCAACCGCAGGGGTGAGGGCACAGCACCCTGTGGACACGCAGCCGCAGGGGTGAGGGCATGGCACCCTGTGGACACGCAGCCACAGGGAAGTACATTAGGTGCTCTCTTGAAGGTCACTGTCCTCATAAGTCTTCTGCATTTAGAATTTGCTTGTGTAAGGACAGAGATTAGTTTGAGAGGTCTAGCCTAGGGTAGTTATAGCCTTTGTATTGCGTGTGCTAGTTTCTCTAAGGGTTATATGTCATGAATTCACCGAATCCCCAAATAACCTTTGGGTTGTGCTTGTGTGTAGGTGTATGTGTGTATTCATGTGCACAAATGTGCACATGTGTGGAGGCTGGAGGACAACCATGGGTGTTGTTCATCGGTCCACCTTCCATCTTTTTCTGTTTTGAAACAAAATCTATCACTGGTCTGGAACTTGCCAAATAGGTTAGGCTGGCTGGCTAGTGTGTCCTAGGGAGATTACATGGCAATCTATTTCCTTTATTGGCTGAACTGCCTCCTTAGCTCCCTAACCTGCCTCTCAACAATTCCCTGAGGCTGGAGGATTTACATAAAGTCACAACATGGGTGAGGGGGATTGTCAGAACATTGCAGGGAAGGTTCCAGCCCTTGGAGTAAGCTTTCCTAATGTGGGAATACCCTGTCTTGCTTAGCTAAGCTTGAAGGTGAAGGCTTTGAAGCGGCAGGTGGATGAAGCCGAAGAGGAAATTGAGCGGCTGGACGGCCTGAGGAAGAAGGCACAGCGTGAGCTGGAGGAGCAGCATGAAATCAATGAACAGCTCCAGGCCCGGATAAAATCCTTGGAAAAGGAAGCCTGGTATGGCCATCTTTCTGTACCTTGCTCTGCACCATGCTCATGTGGGGTAGGGAATGGACCCTCCCAAGCCTGATAAGGAGAACTATGTAGTTCTTTATCCCTACATAGAAGGTAGACTAGTCAGGTCTCAGTATCTTAGCTTCCACCGTTCCCTTTGTCTCCCTAGATCCCTGGTGAGGAGGGGACCGCGTGCTAGCTTTAGGTCTTAGTGTGGAAGGGTGATGGTCTCAGTCCTGCCCCTTCTCTCTCTGACTCAGGCGGAAAGCTTCCCGCTCAGCTGCTGAGGCGGCCCTCAAACAAGAGGGACTGAGCTCTGACGAGGAATTTGACAGCGTCTACGACCCCTCATCCATCGCATCCCTGCTCACAGAGAGCAACCTGCAGACCAGCTCCTGTTAGCGCATGCTCTGTTAAGGACCATACGGGCTTGAACCTATCTCAGCCATCCCTCCTCTGCTTTGCTCTGTCCTGCCTGCCTGAGTCATTTTTTTTTTCCCTATGGGTGACCTGATTCAGACTTAAGACTGGGAGGGGTCAGAGTAAGGGTGATAAAACATTAGCAATGAGCTGGTGGTGGGCTTGTCCCTGCCACTGGAAGAGTGGATAGGCCTGCTGAGCCCTTCCTGTAGATTCTGACCTCTCTGTCATCTCCCGTACAGCGGGACTAATGGCCAGCATATCCACTGAGGGGGACTGCAGAAGACAGGGAGGGATGGATATTGCCATGTATGTAAAGCTTTATTTCTTTAATATTTAACCATATGGCTCAGGGAAATACCCAATGTTCTGCTCCCTGGATCCCTGCAACCTTTATTCCTCCCACTCTGGAGCAATGGAGGGAGCATTATGGGTAATGGACATGCAGGTGTGGCTCTACCCACTTCGGATATTTTTTGCACAGTCATGGGCCCACGAGTAGTCCCTAGCATCTCTTCAGTCGCAATAGTTTTGTTCTCTCCACACCACTGGGTCCAGGGGATCTGTCCTCTTTCCGTCTTTACCATCCCAGCCTTGCTGCTTTACTCTCAGTGCCTTAGCAGTGTGAGATGGAGATGCTGCCCTTGCCTTTCCTAAGCCTGCACTCATACCTCTCCAGAGACCAGCCTTTCCTCGCTGGGGCCAGCCTGCCATTCCCCACAGGCTGCTCTGCCAGCCAGCCCCTAGGAGAAGGGCTTCTGAAGCCTGGGTAAGATGGTGGGGA
The DNA here is from genome assembly GCF_950005125.1 of Chionomys nivalis. NCBI lineage: Eukaryota > Metazoa > Chordata > Mammalia > Rodentia > Cricetidae > Chionomys > Chionomys nivalis. Next base: position 8,814,287 of record NC_080103.1, on the reverse strand, counting down.
CTGGTTCTCCTCAGGGTTCCATCTTCCTTCTCGCCCACCCCCTGTCTGGGAACCACGAGGACTTTTTACACAGGTCCTAAAAGCAAACATCTAGTCCTTATGGCCTCCTAGTGGCTTCTCTGACCAGATGTCCCCAGCCTCCATGGGAACCAACAGATCTTTGCTTTTCTCAGGAAGTGAGATTCCTGATTCAGATCTTTGCCTGGGGTTAGACGATGACTCCCAGTAGAGATGGGAAGGGGCATTGGAGAATGTATTCCTCCTCTGAGTTCTGGGGTGTGCCAAGCTCTGGTGGGTGAAGGTAATGGATGGGGATGGTTCACCTCTTATTTCCAAAGTAAGTTCTGTTCTCATCAATCACTTGTAATTTTATGAATTAAAAAAAAATCCTGCAAATCAGATTGTCTTGGTTTATTTTAAATTAAATATTTAAATGACATATCTATACTGAAATTCCTGTCTTTATTTTCATGGCTAATTTGGGGGCTCACTCAAAAGTTTGTTGTTGTTTTTTAACATTGTGTGTGTGTGTGTGTTTGGTGTGCTTGTAGCATTCACATATACATGCATGCATGCATGCACGCACACAATTGTGGAGGTCAAATAATAAATTTGAGACTCCTTTCCACAGTGTGGGTCCTGGGGATTGAACTCAAGTCGTAAGGCTTGGCAGCAGGCACCTTTAGCTCCTAAGCAGGCCCTATTTCAAGAAGTCATTTAAACTGTACTTTAAAATGAAACTTTATTTTAGATGTCTCTCATAACTGATCAGGGATCTAGGAAACATGGACTACTTAAAAGTAACAACCTCTGGGAAGAGCAAGGAACACTGCAGTAGCTACTTTCCATTGCTGTGATCAGACACCACAAGGGAACCTAGACAGAGAAGTGTTTATTTGGGCTTAGGGTTCTAGAAGGATAAGAGTGTCACCATCATGATGGCAGGCAGTAGCAGGCAGGCAGGAAGTTGATTGCTCACATACACAGGAAAGTAGAGTGCAAACTGGGAATGGTGTGGAAGTCTTTGAACTCTCAAAGCTTGCCCCAGTGATATAATTTCTTCAGAAAGACTACACTTCCTCACCCTCCCAAACAGCACCTTCAACTGGGAACCAAGTGTCAAATGACAGCCTGTGGGGGACTTTCACACCAAACCGCCACAAGTGCCTTTGAGGGGTAGAGGAGACCAGAACCAGGTTTTCCTCTTGTCCTGCGTCACTCATAGCCCCAACTTTTATCTTTCAGGTATAGAGTTTTGCATCCATTTCTTACTATCCAGTGACTTGGAGTCCAATTCCAATTCACATGAAGGAGCCAGCTGTTCACCAAAACGAATGAATTGTAGCTGTAGTGGTTCTGCCTACTCAAGCTGGTCAGCCTTTACACACGGCCTGTCCCTCTGGATCAGTCAGTGGGATAGCCATCTACCAGCGTTCAGTCCTCAAAAGAAGCAAATGCCTCTGGTGCTGTTGAGACTCATCTTTTCTCTAGGGCGCAAATTCCTTTTAAGGCGATTTGTCCCGCCTCTCTCCACCATATAAGGGTAGCTTCTGGAAAACAAGCCCCACCCAGAGCTTAGCTGGTTTTGACTCCGTCCTGGGCGGCTTGCCAGGGAAAAGCACCTGCCAAACTGGCTTAGACTAGTCCTAGTGAGCTGGCCCTTGGTGCTTGCCTAGCTATTTGCCACAGAGGAAAGATTTACTCAGCTCTAAAAACCCTACAGGCTGGCTTACGTTTAGTGAGAGGAGAGACCATAGAAGCATGTGCCGGCCCCAACTCACTTTTACAGAGGGCCAGACAGATTCTTTCCCTGCACCGATCCTGGAGAACTGAAAGGAGACAAGACTAATGAATGCTGAGATTCCACCACAGACTCACCACCTCCTCGTACCCAGCTGCCACCCTGCCTTCACTCCCAAGCCCCACCTTTATGTAAATCTCGATAGGGCTAGTAGGCGAGACCTGAAGCTTCTTGGCACCGCCCCCTCTCTTCCGCTCAACCCATTGACAAATACCGTGTTGGGCGTGGCCCAGATCCAGTCCCGCCCCCGACGCGCCTATACCAGGGGGCGGTTCCGTGCGTGCCTGCCCAGTTGCCGCCGGACCTCGGAGTTGAGGACTCCCGTGCGACCTCCGCGGAAAGATGAACGGGACGCGGAACTGGTGTACTTTGGTGGACGTGCACCCGGAGGGCCAGACCGCGGTAGGTCGTCTCGCTCACCCCGCCTTCCCGCCTCGGCACCGTGGCTGTCCAGTCCCGCCGCTCCCGTGCCTCACCTGACGCCCGGCTTGGTGTGGTCAGGCCCGCGTCGCCCCGTGCGCTTTCTTTGCCTTGCGGCGGACGGTGGCGTGGGAGATGCGGGACGAAACCCTGGCGGCTCCCTGCTGGGGGGTACCTGTCCTTGGCGAAGACACTGCAACCCCGGCCCTGGGACCGGGCGCTTTATTTAGGTGTCTCATGGGCAGCTGGATTGGGTCGTTTGAGACGCTCAAGGGACCAAATTCCTGCGCCGTTTCGGACACTGTGCCGGTCCTGGAGGCTTAGGCTTGTCAGTGTATCCCGATGACCTCAGAAGCCTTTCAAAGACTTTTATGGTGCTTCGGGTGATCCTTTAACTAGAAAAATGAGGCAGAGGGTGAAATGCTAGGGCAGGGAAGAGGCGAGAGCGTGGGAGGGCGGGCTGATTTCAGGCAACTCCGGAATTGGTCAGAGATTCTACCTTTCGCTAAGAGGATGGATAGAGCTTTCCGTGTGACTGTCACCTCTTTCGAATTTATTTTTTCATCTTGCTTTAATAATCCCCTCCCTCTTTCGACCAACCAGTAGCTTCCTGGGTTTTGCTTCCGTGTCCAATTGCCAAGCCCCGGGAGGGAATGAAAGGGATGTCTTGAGACAGAGCGAGCGAGCGAGCGAGCGAGCGAGAGAGAGAGAGAGAGAGAGAGAGAGAGAGAGAGAGAGAGAGAGAGGCAGAGGCGAGCGTTCTCCAGAGCAAGCCAGTTTTCCCTGTTCTCCTATGCCCTCCCCACCCAGCACCCTCAGCTGACCGCATGATTTTTCTCTCTCCAGAGGGAAAGACCGGTAATTTGATGCTGAATGTTTCTAGGTGTTGCTGGGGGATCCAAATACACCGTAGATCTGTGCTAATTAATTTATTTCCAAGCTATTGTGGGAGAGTGAAATGAGAGCCAAGGTGATGGGGGGGTTGTGCCCCCCCCCATCTGATTTCTTTGCTTCTGCCTGTCTCAGCGTGTCCCTGAGGCAAAGCTAACCCAGCCACAACTGGATTATGGCTCTTCTTCAAAGGATAGTTGTAGAATAGGTGCTCATTTGACGTTTAGAATACAGCTGATCACTGAAGTCTGCTCACCGTCCCCTTGACATTTTTGCCTAGAAGTATGAATGTTTCTGCCACATTACAAGTCTTGACACTGCCCAAACCCAGCCTTTCCTTCCAGGTAAGAGATGCTGACCAAATGGAAAAAACAAAACCAACAGCCAACCAATCTCAAGTTCTCCATGCTTTTGCTGTTTTGGAATGGTTGAGTCAGGGAAAGAATGTGGAATGAAGAAGAGTGAGGGGTCATGGGCGTCTCTTTGCTTGATGTAGAAAAAGACCCACGTCCTATAGAGAGAACCAGAACACAGAAGGACCTGCTGCTGTCCCTTGATACTTTTGTTGCTTGTTTTGTGGGACAGAGAGCAGAGATGGAGAATAGCAAGGAATTAGTTCTGGGTCTAGGTACGTTTAGAGCTGACTAGAGAGCTTTGTATCACGGAGGAGACATGCTAGACTCGAGACTCACTTTGCTCTAGAGCTGGGAATGAAGAAACCTTTGCCTCGATTTGCTCTTGGAGACATTCCTGGGTTCTTGAGGAGGAAGGACAGATGGTAAACAATCAATCAGTCAGGAGACAGGGTTTGTCCTGGATTCCTCGCCTCTGACTGAGCCAATCTACAGATAGAATTTATGGCCCTGGTCAGTTCCTGGGAACCTGTCGTGGACTCATACCATTGAACGGTGCTCAGTGAGGATGCAAAAGGTATGAGTAAATAAATGAGTCAATGGATGCCTGACGTATGGGTGCTGGGGTCGAACCCAGGGCTGTGGGCATGCCAGGCAAGCATTCGACTAACTGACCCCACCCCCATCAGGAAAACAAGCCCCCAGGATTTGGGAGTGTAGACAGTTGGAGTCAGAATCCTGGGACCCTGTGTCTCCCATGCTTCACACTTTGATGAGAAAGTGCAGTTAACACACTGTAGTGCTGTTTTGGTTGGACATTTGTAAAGGCACAGTCTTTCAGAGCCGCGCACCAGAGCCGCTAGTGGGTCTGAAATCAACATTGTGGGGCAGAAAGCTTTTGAGCTTCCGTCCATTCCGGCACTGTACCCCACCTATGTGTTTTTGGGAGTGCCTTTCTCTTCCTTAATAAGCTGTCTATATTCCTGTCACTAAGCAAACAAACAAGAACATAGAGGTAAGGCTGGGCATAGTGGTACATGCCTTTAATCTTGGAACTTGGAACACAGAAACAAATGGGCCTCTGGGAATTTGAGGCCAGCTGGTCTACATAGTGAATCAGGCCAGTTATGACTACATAGCTTGCAAGACCTTGTCTCAAAACAAAACAAAAAAAAATATATAGTGGAAGAGAAACAGCATTTAAAAAAAAAAAAGGAGCTGACATCCCTAGAGTATTGGCAAGAGTAGCCTTTGGACAAAAATGTTGCTTCAGTTACATGTGAATCTGGAGGGATTAAAGGTGCAGCCTACTGTGTCTGTCTGGTTATAAATATATTTTGATGTTAAAAATGTTTGTTTGAAAGTGTCCTTGGTAAATTATATTGGCATAGAAAATACAAATGACTATCAAACTCATTAGACATTTCCACTGCCTTCTTTTGCTTATAGTAAACAATACAGTGACCTAGCTACTTTGAGAGGGGCTTATTAGGAGAGAACGAACGGTGCACAGAAGATAAAGGAGAGCTGAAAGCTGGGTGCTTCCAGCTGTCTTAGGCCCTTTTGCCATTCTTCTGAGATCCAGGGAGCCATTGTTTCCTGGCATTCTCCCTAACTAGGACAGAGCAGGACTCCTGGACTTTACAAGATTGCCCAGTGAAGGATGGGGTGCAAAACCCACATGCTGTCACCAGTGGAGGACATGGAGGCTGCGTGTAAAGAACGTGTTCGTGCCTTAGACCCGGCACGGGTGCCTGCCTGCCTTCCTCCCTCCATCCCTGCTGTCTCCCTCACTCCCTCCCTCTCTTTGACTTTTTTATATTTTTAGTTGCAGGCCTAGTCTTTAACAGCTGAGCCATCTCTCCAGCCCCCCCCCTTTGACCTTTTAAATGAAAAGACTATGTGGGATAGAGAGATGGCTTCATAGTTCAGAGCTCTAGTTGATTTGATTCTCGACACCCATGTAGTGTGTGGCTTACCACCACCCACAACTTCAGTTCCAGGGGATCACGTGCCCTTTTCTAACGGGCACCAGGCATGTGTGGTTTACATACATACATGAAGGAAAAACATTTATATATATAAAATCAATAAATAACATTTAAAGAATATCTTACTTTTTTTTTTTTTTTTTTTTTGGTTTCTGGCATTTTGAGGCAAGGTCTCATGCTTAAGCTAACATGAAAGTTCCTGGTCCTCCCATGTCCATCTCCCAAGTGCTGGGGTTTTAGCCTGCTCTTGTATGTGATTTATAAAATGAAACTAATATCAGATGGGTTTTGAAAAAAATACAGTTGTTCTGTACTTTAAGTTCTGTTGCATGGAAAGTGGCCACTTTCAACTCTTACCTGTTTTGTCTGGTGCGAACCTCTGTTTCTAAATAAAATGCTTATAGTAATTTTTTTTCTGTTTTGAAAATTAAGTTCATTCATTTGCTTGGGCAGGAGTGGGAATCTGCCGTGGCACATGTGTGGAGGTCAGGAGACAGTCAGGGAAATCAGTTCTCTCCTGCCATGTGGGTCTCATCAGGTTCCGCATCAGACACCTCTTTGCTAAGCCATTTAGTTAGCTCCTTTCCTCTTCTTCCTCCCTCCCCCTTTCCTCGGAGTTGCTTGTATTTGGGGTGTCCTCAAACCCAATAATGATGTCCTTAAACTTCTGACCTTCCTTCTTGCCTTCACCTACTGAATGCTAAGGTTACAACCATTTGACAACATGCCTTATTTATGTGATGCTGGGGGTCAAAACCAGGACTTTGGACATGCCAGGCATGCTTTCTTCTAGTTGAGCTACACCCCCAACCCAACTACCCCCAATACCCACTGAGAAAACACTAGAGGTACAGAGAATTGAACCTGGGGCCTCATGAGCACTAAGTAAGTGCTCCACCACAGAGCTGTGCTTCCTGGTTTTGTTTGTTTTCTATCAGTTTTAAATATCTGTTGACTTGTAGGAATTATAAGAAGATTAATAGTCTCCTATTTTTTAGACAGCCCTTTCTTGTGATTGCAGTGTAACCACAGTTTTTAGTTAACCTGTGATTTCTATTAATAGCATTGCAGTTAAGAACGTGGCTCTGAGGCTGCTGGATTGCTTGCCTGGCATGCAAAAGGCCCTGGATTGGATCACCAGGTCCTGGATCCGATCACCAGTGCTATACAAACTGGGTGTAGTGCACATGCATATAATCCCAGCACTCAGAAAATTAGTCAGGGAGATGAGAAGTACAAGATCATCCTTGGTACGTAGGGAGTTCAAGGCCAGCCTGGGATACATGAGAACTTGTCTCAAAGGAAACAAATAATTAATAATTAATTTTTTTTTTGTTTTAAAAGAAAGGCAGCATAACTTTGTAAGTCTGACTAAGTACTTTGGTAATTAATTTCTTCATTCTCAGTTTCCTAATATGTAAGAAGAGACAGCAATTGTGCCTTCTCATAAGATCATTATGGGGATTAAGTAAGATAATGTGTATGAAACATTAAACACAGCGCTTGGCACGTGGTAAGCGGTCAGATGTTAGCTCTTATTTTGTGTTTGCCACTGGTGTGGACTGAATTTTTTTTTTTTTAAAGATTTATTTATTTATTATGTATACAACATTCTGCCTCGATGTATGCCCGCACACCAGAGGAGGGCGCCAGATCTCAGTACAGATGGTTGTGAGCCACCATGTGGTTGCTGGGAATTGAACTCAGGATCTCTGGAAGAGCAGCCAGTGCTCTTAACCTCTGAGCCATCTCTCCAGCCCCTGGAATGAATTGTTTTAACTGTGCCTGGGCACCCAAGTCTAGGGGTGGAGGAAATAGGATTGCGTGTGTCTATGTGTGAGTGCAGGTATACGTAGAGGCCAGATGCTAACATCAGGATTTCTTTCTCAGTCTCTGGGGATCTGTACTCTGCTTGTACAGCAAGCATTTCACCCATGGAACCATCTTCACTTCCTCCGCTCCACTCCCTTTTTGAGGCAGGGTCTCATACTGTACCCAGGCTGACCTAGAACTAAGGTAGCCCAGGATGGCCTCAGATTTGCTGTGGTCCTCCTGCCTCACTCTCCAAAGTGCTACGATTGAAAGCATGTGCCACCACACCTGGTCTGACTTTGGTCATGCTTTCATCTCTTCATATAGGCATGTGCTTCTTCTTCACTTTTTTTTTTTTTTAAGATTTTTATTATTGTGTATATAGTGTTCTGTCTGCATGTATGCCTGGCGCATACCAGAAGAGGGCACCAGATCTCATTATAGATAGTTGTGAGTCACCGTATGGTTGATGGGAATTGAACTCAGGATCTCTGGAAGAGCAGCCAGTACTCTTAACCTCTGAGCCATCTCTCCAGCCCTGTTTTTGTTTTTTGAGACAGGATTTCTCTGTAGCCCTTGCTGTCTTGGAACTCACTCTGTACACCAGGCTGGTCTCAAACTTAGAGATCCACCTGCCTCTGCCTCCCCGGTTCTAGGATTAAAGGTGTGCACGGCCACATTTGCTTATTCTTACCTGTTCCTTTTTCTTTCCTTGATGTTCCAGGTCTCTGCCAGTGTAGGGAGCCAAGGGAGACCAGGTGGCCCAAGGTGGAGAGCTGAATGACTTTTGCTAGTCAGCAGGGCTGGGCCTTCACAGTGGTATTGAGAGTTAATGGCCCTTTTCATTTTTCCATTTCTCGTGGCCAAGGGAGCTGGTATACTCTGGGCTATTTTTTCTTATCTCTGTGTTACCCTTCCTTATATACTGTGCTTTCCCCTAACCTCTCCCTCCCTTCTTCCTTCCTTCTTTCCTTCCTTCTTTATTTCTTTTCTTGTTTTGACACAGGCTCTCTTTCTTTCTAGCCCTGACTGTCCTAGAACTTGCTCTGTAGACCAGACTAGCCTTTAACCCACAGAGATCTGTTGCGAATTAGGTCGGTACAATAAATAACCAGGCCAGCTCAAGAATAACAATTATATTTTAATGGTTATAAGGGGAACCTCACGCTACAAGAGTGGGAGGTCCGACTTTCTATCTGTCCGGTGGGAGCTGCGCAGAGAGAGAATGCGCACCCGTGTCCTCCCAGTTTTAACTTCCTGGGCTCCAGAGTTAAAGGCCTATACTACCACACTTGAGGGGTTTTTTTGGTCTTGGAAAGATTTGGAACTTGTTTATCTGCTGTAGGATGAACCTTTGTCTTTACTGTCTATTAGATGCTTCCTGTAAGGCTTCAGAAGCCAAAATAGTTTAATGATTGAGCCTACTTTTTCTCTAGTCAATGCTTGAACTGTAAGAGATGGCTCAGAGTTAGCACTGGTCCCTCTTTTTTTTTTTTTTTTTTTAATTTTTCGAGACAGGGTTTCTCCGTAGCTTTTTGGTTCCTGTCCTGGAACTAGCTCTTGTAGACCAGGCTGGCCTCGAACTCACAGGGATCCGCCTGCCTCTGCCTCCCGAGTGCTCGGATTAAAGGCGTGCGTCACCACCGCCCGGCTAGCACTGGCCCCTCTTATAGAGGACCTGGGTTCAGTTCCCAGCACCCACAGGGCAGCTCGCTATTACCCATAACTCCAGCTCCAGGGGATCTGATGCCCTCCTCTGGCCTCTCTGGGCACCAGGTGCTTGTGTGGTACGCAGATATCCATGTAGGTAAAATACTCGTGTACGTGACACAAAGATAAATATTTTTAAAATTGGGGTGTGGTTTATTGTAAGCGAACCATGAATTTTAACCATTTTATAAACTTTATTAAAACCATGCCAATGGTTCACCAGTTTAAGGTATATAGTTCTGTGGTTTTGGTGTATTCAGAGATACACAGTCATTGCTGGTCCACTTTTGGAGCCTTTTGCTCACTTCATAAAGACATCTTCATCTATTGGCAGCCACTCATTCCCCGTTCCTCTGAGTCTCCCCAACCCCAGGCAACTACTAGTCTGTTTGCCTATGAATTTCCTATTCATTTTTACATTTCCCATAAATGAAGTCAAGCAGTCTGTGTTCCTTCTGACTGCCTTTCAAGTTGTGTGTTGCTGAAAGGCCCATACACATATGACACGGCAGGCCTTCGTTCATCTTTAGCACTGACTGATGCTCCATGTTAACTCTGGTATCCTGTGGTGTGTTCATCATGGAATAAATGGCCGCCTCTGGATTCTTTCTAGTCTTCGGCTGTTGTAAGTATTGGTGCTAGGGAGCTTTATAACTTTATGTAGACTTATTTTCCTTTTATACCTGGGGATGGAATTGTTTGAGTATTCTTATTTTTAGAGAGCATTGAGAGGCCAGGGGCATGGCTTTGCTGTCAGAGTGCTCACCCAGCATGAAGTCCCTGGGTTCAGTTCCCCGAACCACATAAATGTGCCATGGTGGCCCAGCACTGGGGAGGTAGAAGCAGGCAGATTAGAAGTTCATCCTGGGCTACATAGTGAGTTCGAAGCCACTAAAGAAGAGCATTTTGTGCTCATTGGTGCTTCCTCCAGTGGGACGAATTTTGAAATGCTGAAAGTCCTGTCTCCGTGACACCTGGGTGGAGAAGAAACTCTTGGGTGGAGGAATCTTTCAAGTTTGGGGACTATTTCTTCCGGCCCCTGCCCTAGACTCCCAATGTGAGTTTCTCCTCACACCATTCCCTACTCCTTTTGCATGCCCGCTCTACCTTTTCAGTGAGTCCTCAAGGATTCCGGGAGAGCTTGGCTTTCTTGCCTGGTTTGGGAGGGGAAGATGTGAGAGAGGAAGGTTACTTAACCAGTAAGCATGTGGCACCAACCTTGCCCGTATTTCTCCGGGGTGGAGCGTGCACCAGATGGTTTCGGTTCCAGGGCTAGTGCTCAGATCGGGTGGGACGAGCTTCCCCGCCTGCTGGTAATTATGGCATGTGCCTCTTTGGGTCATGGTGCAGTCTTGTGAAACACCTTGTTTCTTAGGGGTGGCAGGCTTCGTTGGGAGAATGGATGTGTGCCAGGAAGACTGTTGGCCCAGATTTTAGGCTGGGCAGCAGAAGCAGGAAGAGAGGAGAATGTGGGGTGGGTAGAGCAGGGTGGAGATGATAAATGAAAGAAGCCTGTGAGAACAGGAAACCAATCACAAGGCAAGGCGTCTGAGACCAGGGAAGCTTCAGCCTTTGGTGTATCCGGTCTGGGGAGTCCCCCTTTCCCCGGCCTGGCTGCGCTTGAGGCAGGTGTCCCATACTGTCACTGCCAGGCACCGGTGTGGGGCTGCAGACTATGAGAAATGGTGTTGCTCCAAGTGTCCTCATTTTCTTTCCCCAGTCAGGGTGAGTCCCATTGTGGCGCTTGTCCAGTCCATGCTACGGGTAGGCTGCCAGATGAGAGGTACTCCCTCCTGTTTTGTTGGTTTACCTGTGAGGAGGAGGGAAGGGAGTCTGTCTTCTGGAGGACCAGGCACACCAAGCCTACTCCCCCAGTGAACTGGAGACCTTCCCTGAGAGAGTGTGGGTACCCAGCTATCCCATTCCATCCCGTCCTCTTCCCTCTTCCCTCTTGTTGGCCTCTCAGGAACCAGTGTTAGGAGAAGGTGGCATTCTCAGTTTTCGGGTGGACATAAGCTGGACAAGCCACAGACGGGGCTGTCAGTGGCTAAGATGGCCGCCGCAGCAGCAGCTTGTGAGACTACATCAGCCTGCAGGAGTTGGGTACAAGGTGAAGAGGTGACTTCGAGGTTTTCAGCTCAGAGACCATTTCTGTTTCCCTTCCCTTTCTGACCCCGGCATTTTAACCCGGACCTCCCCACTCCCAGAACTAGTGGCTCCGTAGCCGCCTAAAGAGTGGGTTCTAGGAAAGCGGGTTGTTCCCATGGATCTTTTCCCACTCAGTAAGCTTGTGGTGTGAGAACCCCTGGGGCCCCCCTGTTTATCTCCTATCACCTCTCTGAGCCTCTTGATCTGCTAAGCCCTTAGCTATGTGTTTACCCCCTCCCTGCTCCGAGGAATGAGTCACACCGCAGGTTTGTTTGAACAGGGCTCAGAGGCTGTTGTAATTGGAGGTCGCTGGGCTTCTCCGGAGAGTGTTTATGAGGTTAGAGGCCTGCTCACCTTATGATTAGTCCTGCTTTTGCTCCTCAAGAAGACTCCACTTCCCCTGTAGCCCTGCGGGAGGCCCCAGAGGGGACCATCCTGCCTGACATTTTGGGGTGGTTTCTAAAGGTCTTTTCTGCCTGCGGTCAGAGGACAGCTGTTCTCAGCAAGCAGAGAGGAGCCCTAGGTTTTCCATCCTTGGCACTGTTTTGGAGTTGTGGGATGAGGTCTGTGGCTCTGTAGCGTCCGCAGAGAACCCTGGGCCTCTCTCTCCAGGATTGTGTAGACCGTCTGTTAGATGCCCTCCTCCCTGCTGCCTCCATACACCTAGTGCCTGTGCATTGCCCTCACTCAGCTCCTACTCTGTCCCAAACTGAGCAGCGTGGGTATGGTCACCCGCGATCTACAGACTGTAATCAGGGTCCAGGGGGCAAGCGCTTGCAGGATGAGCGGACGAGATGGGATTCACATGGCTCACTTCTGACTAGCCTTAGGACTTGCTTCCCTTCTCCTCACTATAATTTTACTATGGGGGTGTTAGGCAACATTTCCACAGAGGGGCTGGCGAGATGGCTCAAGCAGTAAATTGCTTGCTGGGCACACTAAGGACCTGGTGGCGGGGTCCTTGAAATCCCCATGCTGGGAGGGAGAGACAGGAGGGTCCCTACACTTCACTGGTCAGCAGTCTAGCCTACTCTGTGAGCTCCAGGTCAAGGACAGACCCTGTCTAAAAAGAATAATGGCTACTGAGGAGTGACACCCAAAGTTGACCTTCAGCCTCCACGCTCACCTACGCGAACACACACAATAGACGCGCACACATGTAAACCCAAAACCACAGAAATATATGGGGAAAAAGGCCCTCGTGCCCCTCCCCCACTCTCCTTTCCCTTCCAGGGTCTCATAGACCAGGCTAGCCTCAAACTTGTGTGTAGTCAGGATGACCTCGAACCTCTGCTCCTCCTCACTCCCCCCCCCCCCCCCCCCCCCGTGTGTGTGTTCTTTGTTTTCCTGTGTGTTTGCTTAGAACAAATGCCATGTGGCGTCTTGGTTAGAAGCCGGGACTGGAGCCGCAGGTCTTGGGGTTTGTCTCTGAGCAGTTGCATGACGAGACTCTTCACTTGTGAACCTGTTTGTAAAATTGGAACGGTGGTGCCTACTGCATGCTGTTGTTAGGCTTAAATGAGTTAGCACATGTAAAGTCCTTGGACTGGAGCCCAGTAGGGTCCCACTCATAGTAATTGCTGTGTGTAGGAGTTGACAATTACTGTGTGTTCGTGTACTTAAATGAAAAGCCATGTTTTGTGAATTAGTGTCTATTTTTTTTTTCTTTTTAATTTAAGAGCCCAAGCTCCCTTGAACACACTGTATAGCCCAGGCTGGATTTAAATTCTTGTTAGTCTCTTGTAGACCGCCTCGACGGGTCACTCTGTCTAGGGTTTGTAACCCGCCTGGCTGGTCAGTTATTCCAGGGTCACTGAGAGGCACCACCTGAAAGACATAGGCTGATAAGGGGAAGGAGGCTAGGCAGATTTGTCGAAGCCTCCGTCTATTAGAGTCATGGTTACAGCTTATATAGCCCCTGGATGAGGAGCTTGGGGGGCTGGGGCATGGGTCTTTTTTTTTTTTTTTTTTTTTTTGGTTTTTCGAGACAGGGTTTCTCTGTAGCTTTGGAGCCTGTCCTGGAACTCCCTTTGTAGACCAGGCTGGCCTCGAACTCACAGAGATCCGCCTGCCTCTGCCTCCCGAGTGCTGGGATTAAAGGCATGCGCCACCACCGCCCGGCTCTGGGGCATGGGTCTTGCCACGTGGTCCATGCCGGTCACGTAGTCCAAGAGGTTACGATCGGTCAGGTCGTCAGGTCACAATTCCTTGGTCAGGAAGTCACAAGTTGACCCACCTAGTTGTCTAGATAGTCTGGAATGTGAGGCAGGTTCCGCTAACAGATAGCTCTCTATTAACAGTTAATTTGGGTGTGAGATAGGCTTGGTCAATAAGACTATTCTCAATACAATTGGAAAGTGAAGCCCTCTGCAAAAACTCCTCACGGTGGTGCTTCCTGTAAATTTTGGGGGGACACGGCTCCTGACATATCCCCCTTCCTTTTATAAAAGCAGGCATCTATCAAGTGGAGGGCACCAGGTCAGAGTCTAACCCTGGTGTCAGATCTAAATGGGAAGGGACTGGGACAAGGAGGGACCCTCCTCTCGAATGGTGGAGCAATTTACCTCTCCTGGGAACAGAGGGGTGCCTTATAAGTAGCATTAGTTCCTTGGAGGTCCTCAAATAAAAGGTATCTAGCAAGACCTAAAGTAAGCAGGTCTTTGACCACAGGGCACCCTGTCTTAGGCCATGTGGAGGGCGATCCTCGTGCCTGGCACCATGCCATGTTGAGCCGGTTTTTACAACCTCTGTATGGTGTGCTGTTCAGGCGAGGGTCCACACTAACTCCCGTCATTGGGCCCCTGTATCTATCATTAATGAAAAGACTGTGAGGAGCTCCTCAAATAAAAGATACAATGATATAATTTTGGGCACCAATAGCTCCATCTTCCAGACAAGAAGAAAGGGCGTTTTCCAAACCCAGTATTCACCATTTAGTCCGACCTAAGGTATATCCTCCTTCCTAAATGCCTACTCCACAATAAGATTATGAGTGCTACTGCCAAACATTAGGGCAGTGTAAAGGGGATCAAAATCTAAATTTTTTAACATATGCATTAAACCTAAACATTTTACAGCTTTGAATGGCCTGGAACGCTCACCTTAAACTCACAGAGATCTGTTTGCCTCTGCTTCCTGAGTACTGGGATTCCAGCTGGTACCCAGCCTAGAAAGATGGCTCTGTAGTTAGGAGCACTTCTAGAGGACCTGGGCTTGATTCTTATCATCCACATAGCCGCTCGCCAGCCTCTGTAATTACAGTTCCAGAGGATCTGACACCCTTTTCTGGCCTGCTTGGGCACTGCATACAGATGATATACTTGCATACATGTAGGCAAAACACTCATCCATAACATTAAATAAAAAATAAAAATGATTAAAAATAAAAATGTAGGCCAGGCAGTGCTATTGCATGCCTTTTTTCTCAGCACTTGCAGTGGAGGAGGGAGGGCAGAAGCAAGAGAACCTCTGAGTTTGAGGACAGCCTGGTCTACAGAGCGAGTTCCAGGGCAGCCAGGGTCACACAGAGAAACCCTGTCTCTAAAAACCAAAACAAAAGTTAAAGACATACGCCATCGCACCCAGCCTATTAATTAATTTTATTTTATTTTAAAGACAGGGTCTCATGTGGCCCAGCTGGGCCTTGGGTTTACTGTGTAGTTGACCTTGAACTTCTAATCTTACTCTGTTCAGCCCCCCAAATGCTGGAGTTACAAGTGTACACCTTTACACCAGGTGTATATGGTGCTGGGAATTGAACCCGGGGCCTCGTGCATGGTAGGCAAGCATTCTGCCAACTGAAATATAACCCTAACTTTCAAGTTGAGCCTTGAAGGCTGAGTAGGAATTCTGCAGAGATTGAGGTGGGCAGAGTATCGTTGCAACTGTCCCAAATGCTATTCCTTTTCTGTAAAGAGATGGAAGAGTGACCCAGGGACTGCTACAGATCGTTTTGATCTATCAAATAAAGATTTCTTTGTGGCTTACTTACTTTATATCATGCATATGTGTTTTGACTGTGCATGTTTATGTATGTGTGTGTGTGTGTGTGTGTGTATGTGTATGATGGAGGTGGGTCTTGCATTTATCTGTTGCTTTCATTGGTTAATTAATAAAGAAAACTGCTTGGCCCTGATAGGACAGAAAATTAGATAGGCGGAGTAAACAGAACAGAATGCTGGGAGAAAGAAGCCAAGTCAGTGAGTCGCCATGATTCTCCCACTCCAGACAGACGCAGGTTAAGATCTCCCTGGTAAGCTACCTCGTGGGGCTACACAGAATATCAGAAATGGGTTAGATCAATATGTAAGAGCTAGCCAATAAGAGGCTGGAACTAATGGGCCAAGCAGCGTTTAAATGAATACAGTGCCTTGTAATTATTCCGGGTAAAGCTAACCAGGTGGCGGGACGCAGCCCCGCCGCTCCCATCTTCAATATATATATATATATATGTACGTATGTGTATGTATTGCACCATGTATCTGAATTACTACCATGGAGGCCAGAAGAAGGCCTTGGATCCCTGGAACTAGAGTTACGTACGAGTGGTTGTGAGCTGCCATGTGCGTGCTAAAAACCAAACCAGTGCTCTTAACCACTGAGCCTTCTCTCCAGCCCCAATATTTTCTTTTAAAAAAAAACCTGTTTGTGTGTGTGTGTGTGTGTGTGTGTTAGAGAGAGAGACAGACAGACAGAGATAGAGATGGGGGAGAGAGACAGAGACAGAGAATAAACTGTAAAGTGACAACCTACATAGGAGTTGGTTTGAATAAATTAGTTTATCCATTAAATAGAGTGTTAGTGAGCATTAAATACAGTTTTGGCTGAGGCAACAGGACTACAAGTTCAAAGACAGGATAGGCCACCATGTGAGATCCTGCCTTAAAAAAATAGATGATGGGGGGCTGGAGAGATGGCTCAGCAGTTAAGAGCACTGACTGCTCTTTCAGAGGACCTGGGTTCAATCCCCATCACCCACATGGCAGCTCACAACTGTCTGTAACTCTAAGATCTGACACCCTCACAGAGACATACACGCAGGCAAAACTCCAATGCACATAAAATAAAAATAAATATAAAAAATAGATAGGATTCCCTATCCGTATCCCTCAGTTTCAGACCCCAGTACAACTGTATTGCAGGATACGGACGTGGAAACCACCTGAGCTTTCCCTGCTCACACAGGCATCTCTGCCATCGCTGTTGCCTCGGAGTCACCCTGCCCTTTGCCCCACCCTCCCATTCCCTCCCAGCAATCTTTTTTTTTTTTATTTTTTTTATTTATTTATTTTTTTTTTTTGGTTTTTCGAGACAGGGTTTCTCTGTAGCTTTAGAGCCTTTCCTGGAACTAGCTCTGTAGACCAGGCTGGTCTCGAACTCACAGAGATCCGCCTGCCTCTGCCTCCCAAGTGCTGGGATTAAAGGCGTGCGCCACCACCGCCCGGCCCCTCCCAGCAATCTTTAATCTGGTCTTTCTTTCTTTTTCTTTTATGCATTTATTTTGTGCTGAATTTATTCCAAGGCTGTAACATTTGTAGCTTCTGTTTCTTCTAGGAATTCTTTTTCTTTTGTGCAACCTCCTCTTCTGGCTTAGAAACAGTTGTTCCTTTTCAGTGAGGGGGTCACCTCCATGTCAGGGGCTCATGTATGGATTAGTATGCTCGTGAGTTCTGGTAGTGGGTGCTTTGCTGGAGCACACCTGGTATGCTCAGTGGCTGGAGAATCCACAGCTGACCCTAAGTAGTGCACTGCTCTATGTTTGTAAGCCCCAGAGACACTCAGCATGTTTTAGCCACCGACCCTGGCCAGCTCCACTTTTGCCCTGTGCACATCTGCTGACTCTGCCATCTGCTGCCAGACCGGCACACGCTGCTCCTTTAAAATGGCGGCTTTTGGTAGGTTGTGGTCTCCGTGGCTTTCCAATATGCAAACCCTGGATGGCCTGGACAGTTACATGGATGTTCTTAAAGTGAATATAAAGCCAGGCAGTGGTGGTGCACACCTTTGATCCCAGCACTCTGGAGGCAGAGGCAGGCGGATCTCTGTGAGTTTGAGACCACCCTGGTCTACAGAGCTAGTTCCAGGACAGGCTCTAAAGCTACAGCGAAACCCTGTCTCAAAAAACAAAACAAAAAGTGAATTCAAAGATTTAAAACTCTTGAATTGCATAATTGTGTAGGGTTTTCTGGGTCAAGAAAGTAGTGAACCATTTTCATAGGTCACCTCAGGCTGCTTAGAGGGAGAGGGTGTCTTCGTTTCTTTCCTGTTCATTCAAGAATATTACATAAATGGAGTTGTATGGCATCTACCTTTTTATTGCTTTTGTTCCTACTCATACTTCTCTGGAGATTGCTAGTATAGGTATCAGTACTTGTCCCCTTTTATTGCGAAGTAATGTTCTAATATAGTGGATTTACAAATTTAGCAGTTCACAGGGCTAGAGACAGCTCAGCAGTTAGAACACTGGCTGCTCTTCCAGAGGACCTGGTTTGATTCCCAGCACCCACATGGTGGCTCTCAATCACCTGTAAGTCCTGTTCACGGAGACCCACCAGCCTCTTCTGGTCTCCATAGTCACTGGGCATGCACATGGTGCACAGATGTAGGACAGGTAGGACACCCATACCCATAACTTAAATTTTTTTTTTTTTTTTTTTTTTTTTTTTGGTTTTTCGAGACAGGGTTTCTCTGTAGCTTTGGAGCCTGTCCTGGAACTAGCTCTTGTAGACCAGGCTGGCCTTGAACTCACAGAGATCCGCCTGCCTCTGCCTCCCGAGTGCTGGGATTAAAGGCGTGCGCCACCACCACCCGGCTAAATTTTTTTTTAATAAGCAAAACCCCACCAAATGTAACAATTTGCCTGTTGAAGGGAGGCTTTGGGGAGTGGGTGATGCTGGAGATTGGATGCAAGGCCTTGACCATGCCAGACAAGATCTTCCATAACTCTTAAGGATTTTTTCCTTGTTATATTGAGACACAGTCTTATTGTAGCCCAGGCTGGCCTTGAACTTGAGATTTTGTATGAGTCTGTGCACATATAATTCCACAGCGTATGCAAATACAGAGATCAGCTTGCTAGAGGGGTTTCTTTGTCTCTACCACGTGAGTGCTGGGGACTGAACTCAGGCCTTCAGGCTTGACAGCAAGCACCCTCACCCTTGAGCCACCTTACTGGCCCTGTTCCCATTTTAGTATATGTACTATCAAAATGAGTGCTACTTCAGTAATTCTGGTGGGTATGTGGTGGTGCTCAGTGTGATCTTAATTTACATGTGCTTACAATTATTTATATGTACTTATTTACCATCTGTATCCCTTCATTAGTAAAATGCCTCTTCGTGTTCTTGTCCAGCCTATAACAAAATATTAGGGAGTAGATTATATTTGTGAAAGATACTGGTGTTTGTCAAGTCGTCTGGTGTTGTGTGTTTGTATCTCCCTCCATGCACGCATGCACATCGATTTCTGTCTTTGTCTGTACGAGGTTACACTAGCTTCATCGACTGAACAATGCTGTGGGAGCTCCTTCCACTCCTTCAGCCAATAGCCTTTAAGATTCCAGTCAGAGAGCAAGCGCATGCTTTACAGCTGCATTTATAGTACAAGAGGCCACACCCATGTGAACTGATATCTTAAAGGCTATTGGCTGAAGGAGCAGAAGGAGCTCCCACAGCAGAACAGTCTTCCATTCTCTGGGTGAGATTGCATAGAACTGGCACTGCTTCTCCAATCCATGAGCTGATTCAGTGGAGACGTCCAGGCCTGGAGAGTTCAGACTATAAACCTGATTTCCGTATGAGCTACAGTCTCTATTCATTTGGGAGTGAGTGATTTGTAGGGATAGATATTCTTTTTCTCTATTTTAGGAATTGGTCTATTTATTATAAATGATCAAATTTATATTTAGAGTTGTTCATAGTATTAGTTTTTTCTTTTGATAGTTATGGGATTTTAGGGATATCTGTTTCATTATCTTTTGGTAGGGGGTCGTTTGAAACAAGATTTTACTGTGTAGCCCAGGGTGGAGCTTGTGATCCTCTTGCCTCTACTTCTCGGGTGCTAGGATTACAGGTGTCCGCAACCCTACCATGTCTTATGAAGTGTTGAAAACTGACTTGGGACTTCATCCATCCTAATCAGTATCCTACCAAGGTGGCTTCTTCTCCAGCACATAAGTACCGTAGTGTTGCTGTTCTCGTTGTTTTGGACTTCTTTAAAACAAGGCTTCTCTGTGTCTCTCTGGCTATCATAGAACTCACTTCGAAGACCAGGCTGGCCTCAAATTCAGAGATCTTCTTGCCTCTGCCTCCCGAGTGCTGGGACCAAAGGCATATGCCACCATTGCCTGGCTTAATCTAGACAGTTTCTCATTGAGCCTCCTTTCCCAGGTGATTCTGGATTGTGTCAAGCTGATTAGACCCTAATTAGAGCCATCACAGTTTACAATCCACTCTCCTCCTTACTAACTGCTAAGATTAACATGTTGTCTTAATTTTCTCGACTAAGATTGGTGGTGCATGCCTCTAATCCTAGTACAAAGACAGGCAGATCTCTGAGGTCAAGGCCAGCTTGGTCTACATAACAAATTCTAGGTGACATAATGAGAACTAGTCTCAAAAAGGTGTGTGCCACCACACCTGACATACCCTTTTTTAAAGAACAGATAAAATTGTATTATTTGAAGTATGTGTTTAGTGTGGAACAATGCTAAGCAGCGTATACACGGCCTCACACAGTTATCATTTTTGTGGTGAGAGGGCAGGGAGGCAGGAGAGATGCTCAGAGTCTAAGAGCACTGACTGCTCTTGCAGAGGACCTGGCTTTGGTTCCCACCACCCACATGGAGACTCAACTGTCTGTAACTCCAGTTCCGATGATTTGGTGCCCTCTTCTGGCCCTCAAGGGGATTGCACACAAATGCTGCACTTTCATATCTGCAAGAAAAGCACTTATTCACATAAAATAAAAACAAAGAAATCCTTTCTAAGCAAACAAACTTCTGGGGCTGGGGTAAAGTACA
The DNA here is from genome assembly GCF_950005125.1 of Chionomys nivalis. NCBI lineage: Eukaryota > Metazoa > Chordata > Mammalia > Rodentia > Cricetidae > Chionomys > Chionomys nivalis. The sequence goes on along the minus strand of NC_080103.1, from coordinate 8,794,142 downwards.
ATCTTGAGGGCCTGAGTTTGTCTCTTGGTGGTAGCACGTGCCTGTAATCTCAGTACGCGACGGCAGAGACAGGAGGGTGTGGGAGCTTTGCTGGCTTTCCAACCTAGCCAAATTGGTGAGCTCAGGTTCAGTGAGTAACTTTGTCTCAAGAAATAAGGTAGATTTAGGCAGACCCCTGTGAGTTCAAGGACAGCCTGCTCTAAATAGTGAGTTTCAAGACAGCCAGGGCTGTGTAGTGAGACTGAGGGGGCGGGGAAAATACCTGATGTTAACCCTGGACTTCGACCTGCACACACACAACACTATGATCTACACTCTTTTTTATTTTATTTTTAAAGATTTATTCATTTATTATTATACAGCGTTCTGTCTGCATGTGCATCTGCAGACCAGAAGATGGTTGTGAGCCACCATGTGGTCGCTGGGAATTGAACTCAGGACCTCTGGAAGAGCAGCCAGTGCTCTTAACCGCTGAGCCATCTTTCCAGCCCCTATAATCTACACTCTTAATGTTTCTTTCCATTTATCATGGTCACCAGGCTTGGTGGCAAAAGGCCTTTTTACCTGCAGAGCCACCTTGATGTGTCTGCTTCTTTGTTATTTTTCATATCGTTTTAATATAATTTATTTATTTTGAGACAGGGTCTTACCCTCTAACTCTGTGGCCTGGAGCATGCTATGTAGACCAGTCTGGCCTCAAACGCAGATCTAGCTGTTTGTGCCTCCTGGCACCAGCTCAAGGTCACTTTCCTCCTTGGGATGCCCAGCACCCCCATTTTCTCTTGGGCTCTGGGGTGTAGCTGGGTGGAGTCTAACATGGGCAAGTAGCCTGGGTTCCATCCCAGCACTGCAAGAAAATCAGAAAGGAAGAGAACAGAGTTTCCATCTCTATTCTCCACCCTCCTGCTGTCTCCCTCTGACTGTCAGCCCCTTGTCTTTCCCCATTTGAACTGAGGCCCAGAGTGGCTAAGTCCCCGTGCATCCTAAATTTCTAGCCGCCTGCTTTTCTCTCACTTATGTTTTCCTCTCTGAGGTTTTTAGTTGTCCTCACAGGTGTTTAATCTACCCTGAGTTAGCAAAGTCGCCTTCGTCCTTTGAAATTACTCTGATCTCAGAGTAAATGCCTGCTATCTTGCCTTCTGTAATTTGGATCATTTCCATATGGCTAATAGAGGCTTGGTTGTATTCAGGTTTTTGTTTCTTTGTTTGCCATTTGCTTGTTTTGTTTTTTGGAAATGTCTCACTTGTGTACTCTAGGCTAGCCTCGAATTGACGATCTTCCTGCCTCCGCCTGTTAAGTGCTGAAATTGTGTGTGAGTGAGTGAGTGTATGTGTGTGCGTGTGTGGGTCTTTATGTATGTTTGTATGTATGTACATGTGTGTGTGTGTCCACTCCCAAATTGGGATTCAGGGTCTGACTTATTGTTTGGTTTCAGAAGGATATCCTAGGCTTCAAAAAGTTCCTGGCTGTTTATCAAGGGTTGAAATTCTGGGTTCAAGAGCAGAGTGCATTGGTGTACACCTGTAATCTCAGCACAGGGGAATTGGGGGCAGGAAAATCAGCAGTTCAAGGCTCTCCTGGACAGGATGAGACCCAGTCTCTGAACAAACAAACAAGCAAGAATTTTGGCGTGGAGATGATAGTCTGAGGATAATTTCTCTGTCCTCTGGGGAAGGAGAATCAATACCTGTGCTCCTGTGATCTGTGGAACCATGTGCCTCTAGTCTTTCTCGGTCAGAGACATGCCAGTACCCAGGGAGACCTGATACTGGACGAGCTGAGAGCGTTTCTCTGGACTTGTCTTTGTCAAGGCCTCTCCAGCTAAGGGGTCTCTGTTGCTGTTGTCATTACTAGGGCAGTGTGGACGTTCTCAGGCTGACCCTCCAGGGTGAACTGACAGGAGACGAACTTGAGCACATAGCCCAGAAGGTATCACGGTGTCTGTTGGGGCGAGGCCTCCTCTCAGCCAGTTCTCATTGCTCCTGACCCTTCCTTCACCCTGGTGTTGCCTGGAGCCACATCTGTTGCTGCAAGCCTGCGAGCATCTCCTGCAGACACACCCAGCTAACTCAGCCTTGTGCTTTGGGAAATGGGAGGCCCCTCTAAAATAAAAGCTAACCCAAGTTTTCTACTAACATCCCCTGCCCTGTGTCCTTGTTGCTGTATGGCTGCTCTTGGGGGGCAAAGAAATCAGACTGAAGCTTCCTGTAGGTCTCTGTGTGGGTTGAGGGCAGAAGGTCCTGGTTGCTGTGTGGTTTCTGAGTCACTTCTGTCTCTCTGGCAGGCGGGCAGGAAGACTTACGCCATGGTGTCTGATCGCTCCTCTGGGCATGCTCTGGCTTCAGAACTGGTGGAGTCCCATGATGGGCACGAAGAGATCATTAAGGTGAGCTTTGTTCACGTCCCCTTTTTCTTTCTGCTCCCCTCATCCTGCAGGTATGTGATTGACAGCTCATACACCGACTGGAGAGATCAGGGAGATGCTAGCTAGCTCCTGGTCGTCTCCTGCAGTGGTTCTAACACCAGAGTGCATCCTTGCAGTGGCTTTGGCCGAGCCTGGCCCCAGGCATGGGCATGAACAATTTTCTTTCTTTTTTAAAAATATCTTTATTAGAGGCTGGGGAGTTGACTCAGTGGTTAAAAGCACTTGCTGTGCTTGTATAGAACCCTGAGTTGGGTTCCCAGCACCCATGTCAGGTGACTCAAAACTGCCTGTTACTCCTCACCAGGGAATCTGATGCCCTCTTCTGGCCTCCCCAGCCAACTGCACCCATGTACACAGTCTCCAGACTTACATTGTTCTATTATTAATAAAAACTCGGGAGTTAAATATTGGAATAAAAACCTGATTGTAGAGAAGTGACCAGTGGCCTCCTCTTTCTCTACTTCTCTGATCCAACAGGGCCTGTGAATCTTTTAAGCCACTCCCTCCTACTTCCTATGTCTCCCTATATGGGTCCTGGGTTCTCCAATGGCTAATTCTGGTCAGCTGGTGGCTAACTTTGCACTCTGGTTCAAAGTAAACTTTATGGGCAGTCGCAGAGTTTCAGTGCAAACAAATTTCTCATAGCAGTCTCCTATACAGATATACATAATACACATAATTAAAAATTTAAAAATGTGTGGCTAGGGAACTGGCTTGGAGGTTAAAAGCATAGGGTGTTCTTCCCAAGGACCCGGGTTTGAGTCCTAGAACCTACATGGTAGCTTACAATTGTTTGTAACTTCCATGTCAAGGAATCTAATACCTTGCAGGGTACCAGACACATGTGGTGTACAGACAGACATGTTTGCTGGCAAAACTCCAGTGCACATATAAATAAATAAATAGTTTTTAAATTAAAAATGCATTTAAAAAATTAAAAATAACTTTAGAACATAATATAGAGTTGAGCCCGTGCTCTTCACCTCTGAACCATCTCTTCAGCACCCCTATTTTTATTTTTAAGATAGGATTTCACTGGTGGTGCACGCCTTTAATCCCAGCACTCGGGAGGCAGAAGCAGGCGGATCTCTGGGAGTTCGAGACCAGCCTGGTCTACAGAGCTAGTTCCTGGACGGGCACCAAAGCTACAGAGAAACCCTGTCTCGAAAAACCAAAAAAAAAAAAAAAAAAAAGATAGGATTTCACTTTGTAGTTTGGACTAGCCTGGAACTCCTGCCTCAACCTCCCAGGTGCTAGAATTACAAGTGTGTGCTGCCACAGCCAGCTGCAAATGGAATTTTGTTTATTACTATATTTATTTATTTGTGTGTACGTGTTGGGGGAGAGGTATGTGTGTATGTGTGTGCTGCATGCGTGTGCAAAGGCCAAAAGAGGCCTTGGGGTGTCTTCTGTCACAGTTGGCCTTTTCCCTGAGGCCTGTCCTTTCTCAGCTACACTGGAAGCTCCCGAGCCCTGGAGACCTTTCCATCTCTGCCCACAGCACTTATGGGGAAGCCAGTGTGTTACCTGGGGCTGGAATCCCAATCTTGTCCTCACGGTTTCAGAGAAGGGCTCCTAACAATTGAGCCACCACTCTCCAGCCCCTGCCAAGGTTTCATCTTTGGATTGCTGACTGCTAGGATGTAGGAAGACAACCTGTTTGTACATTGAGGTGGTGTCCTTCAGCTCTAGCGGCGGCGTTCCCTGGGGATTGTAGACGGCTCTCTACGCTAGGTTATGTCATCTGCAAATAGGCATTGCTTCACTTCTCCCCTTCCAAACGGATGCCTTTAATTACTTTATTTATTTTCCTTACCCAGAGTAATTGCACGTCTCTTGAAGAAGACGAAGCTACCTCATAGTCTAGCAGGATAACCGTTGTAAACATCTTACTGTATACCCTCCTTGATATGTGCATGTACTTTTTAAAAAAAGAGAATGTTAGTAAGCGCTGTTCCATCATCTCCTCCGCCCACACTGAATGACACATTGTAACGCCTTCTGTGTCTAGACCTATCAGCATTTTAATGGCAGCATAATATTCCACTGAACGCTATGACTTACTGAATTCATTATCCATTGTTGCACATTTTGTCTGCTTTTCTTTTGTATCCATGTCTAATACTTGTTTGAGCATAGATGCCACTGAGTGTATGTATGCTAGCAGTCAAAGCTGTTTCACCACTGAAAAAGGCTATGCCAAGCAGAGCCTTCAGTCCTTCCCCAGACCTCTTTTCGTGGGGACTGCGTGACTGGCTCAGCGTGCATCCTTCCGGCCACTTTTCCATCAAGTCACATGGTGTGGTTGAGTGTGTGCTGGTATAGTTGTGTGTCGTTTAGCTGACTTGGTTGTTAGGATAAATTCCTAGAAGCAGATTAAATAGGTCCAAGAGCACTACATTTTGGGGCTGGGCTGTAGCTGAGTTGGTAGTGCTTGTCTAGCGTGTATGAAGACCTGAGTCTGGTCCCCAGCTCTGCCTACATGGAGTAATGGGAATCCATTTTCAACTCTTCTGAGCTGAGTCACCATTTGTCACCGGGTAAGCTGGTGCTCACAGTATGCTCCTTCCTCCTGGGAGTGCGGCTGCATGTTTCTTAGCTAAACAGTGCCTTCCTCGTTGCAGGTGTACCTGAAAGGGAGGCCTGGAGACAAGATGATCCACGAGAAGAACATTGACCAGCTGAAGAGTGAGGTCCAGTACATCCAGGAGGTGTGAACCCTGTTCCTGGGAGGGCGGGAGGACTTAGAGTCCCTGAGCCTTAAATCTGGGGGGCTCCCTTTTATTTCTACTCCTTGTGTGTCACCGCAGTGCCCATGGCCTCCTCTATGTCTATATATTATGTCTATATATTATTTATTCATTTCTACTTGTTATTTGTTTTCTGAGACAGGATCTCTGTGGAGCCCTGGCTGTCCTGGAACTTTTTATGCAGGCCTCTGTTTCCCGAGTGCTATCAAATAGCATTCTTGACCTTTGGATCTAATCCATTAATCAACAAATAATCAAGTATCCCTCACCAGGCCAACTGTATGGCTGTTTGGCTGTGTGGTCCGCCACCTTCCCCAGTGTTTCCCAGCCCCTGCCTGGCTGGTCTCCTCCTTAGCACTTGCCACTGGATTCCACATCTTATTTGTCTCTTCAGCCAGCATGCCAGTGCGCCAGGGGAGGGGATTATCTTGTTGTTGGCACAGGAGAGACTGGGTTGTCACCTTACCCGAGCACAATTCCTGTCTGCAGCCACTGTGTAGCACAATGCCAGACTGAAGTAGTATGGGTCGGGGATGTGACCCAAAGGTTTGCTTTCCCTGCCCTGAGCCTCAAGTGTCTTGGCCTTCTTTTCCCCAGGCCAGGAACTGCCTGCAGAAGCTCCGGGAGGATATAAGTAGCAAGCTTGACAGGAGTCCAGGAGACTCTCTACAGCGGAAGGAGATCCAGGTACTTGGGAATGGTGCTGACTCTCTCGGGCATGGCCAGGAAGGGAGAGTGCAGAGGGGCTCCGGCTTCCTGAGAACTCACAGAAGTAGGGCTCCAGCATGTAGCTTTGGACAATCACCTAGGTATCCAAACTTCTTGTAAGTTGCTCTTGCCGAATTTGGGTGAGCCTAAGTAGAAATGGAAGTCTTTTTTTTTTTTAATATAAAGATTTATTATTTCTGTATTTTTTTTACTTTATTTTTTATTTTGAGACAAGATTTTTCTATGCAGCCCTAGCTGTCTTGGAACTCACTATGTAGACCAAGATGTCCTGGAACTCACAGAGATCCACTAGCCTCTGGCTCCCAAGTGCTAGGATTAAAGGTGTGTACTACCACACCCAACTAACATTTATTATTTTTATTTTATGTGTATGAGTCTTTGTCTGTCTGTGTGTATATGTACCATGTCTGCACCCAGTGTTCCAGAAGGCCAAGAGTGTCAGGTCCCTGGGACTGAAGTCACAGGTGGTTATGAGCTGTCATGGGGGTGCTGGGACTTGTGGGTTTCTCCAGTCCCAAAGTGGAAGTCTTGATCCAGTCTGCTATTTGTGTATGCAGTTATCTCAACGCTGGGCTAGGAAACTCCATCCTGTCCCTGTGTCCTTAGCCTGACCAAGATGTAGGAAGCAGAGACATCAGCAATCTAGGAGCAAACACTGTGTAAATCTTCTCTGGGAGAGTAGTGTGGGATTCTACTATCCAGCTTTCTCAAAGCTCCAGAACAGGAGTGGTCTCAGAAGCAGAGCAAGCTCCTCTTGACATCTCACTCTGGCTCCTGAGACCTGAGTTTGGGTCAGATGATCTTTCTCCAGCAGCCCCTTCCCTGTTCTGAGCTGCTGGTGCCAAAAGGGCTCCTCCCTGTCTCCACTGGTTTCCTGGGCTGGATGTTTCCAGGTTTTCTTCTTCTTCTTCTTTTTTTTTTTTTTTTTTTTTTTTTTTGCTGAAGGCAGCACCATCGAGGCCTGATGTAACACCTGGCTGGTGGGAGGCACCTTGTCGAGTGCCACCAGAATTTTTGTGCATAGTCAGAGCTAGACCCCAATCCCAGGCCCCTTGTTGAGATCATGTGATGAACGATAGCAAAAGCTTTTCCTCTCTTGGTTAGTCTTTGTCAAAACTTGTCAGAATCTCCATGGAAAGGAAACCTCAGTGTGCCTGGCAAGCAGTGGCTTGTATTCCTGGGAGGGATGCACCTCAGACCTTTTCCAGTCCCTGCAGGCTTTAGCCTGAGGTCTGTCTCACCCACCCTACAGGTTACCTTTCAAGGCCATCTTGCAGCCCACCCTCTACTTTCTGTTTGCCTTGGAGCACTAGGAATCTTCCCTTCCCAGGCTCCCTCCTTCTCTTCTTTTTCCTATTTCTTTCCCTTCTCCCTTTCCCTTCTCTTCCATAAAAGATAAAAAGTATGTTTTTACATTTATTTTGCATGTGAACCTGCACACATGTTGAGTGTGTGTATGTGTGTGTATGCATGCACTCATGCCATGACACACATGTGGATGTCAGGACAAATTTCTGGAGTCAGTTCTCTCCTGCCAGGTGTTTGGGGACTGAACTTGGGTGGTTTGGTGGCAAGTGACCCTGAGCCTCCTCACTGCTCTGTAGACTGTGGGCCTCCTCACTGCTCTGTAGACTGTGAGCCTCCTCACTGCTCTGTAGACCCTGAGCCTCCTTACTGCTCTGTAGACTGTAGGCCTCCTCACTGCTCTGTAGACTGTGAGCCTCCTCACTGCTCTGTAGACTGTGAGCCTCCTCACTGCTGTGTAGACTGTGAGCCTCCTCACTGCTGTGTAGACTGTGAGCCTCCTCACTGCTGTGTAGACTGTGGGCCTCCTCACTGCTCTGTAGACCCTGAGCCTCCTCACTGCTCTGTAGACTCTGGGCCTCCTCACTGCTCTGTAGACTGTGAGCCTCCTCACTGCTCTGTAGGGTTTGACGTCTTAGAAATGTAATGCAGCAGAATTGTTTGCCAGGTTGCTCAGTTGTTTTTAATTTGGATTTTTTCTTCTCTACACAGATGGTACTAGAAAAGCCAAATGGCTTCAGTCAGGGTTCCACGTCTCTCTACAGCAGCCCACCTGAGGTAAGTCGCAGGGGAGACCATGGTGAACTGAGTTTAACCAGCAGGCAGCATCCCCTGCCCCCGGCCATTCCACCTCATACCTCATTTGGTACAAAAATCTAACAACAGAGACAGAAAAAGTAGAAGTTCTGCAAGCTCACTGCTTAGGAGTAGCCACTGCCGGCAGACTGGAGAGGGCGGGTCCTCCAAGAGGATGACTTTGCTTGGCTGCCCCTTGGATGAGACTTACGAGCTTTAAAGGAGGTGATGCCTGGGTCCCATCCCTGGAGATGTAGAGCAATTGTTTTTAAATGTTCATAAGTGTTTTGCAAGCATGTGTGTATGTATACCACATGTGTGCCCGGTGCCCTGGAGAGCAGAGGAGGTTGTTGGATCCCCCTGGACTTAGTGTTACAGTTTTGAGCCATCATGTGGGTGCTGGGAACTGAGCTTGGATCCTCTGGTAGAGCAGGAGGATCTCTTAACTGCTGAGCCATCTCCGTAGTGCCAGCATCATGTTTTTTTAAAGATTGTATTTATTCATTATGTATACAGTGTTCTGGCTGCATGTATGCCTACACACCAGAAGAGGACACCAGATCTCATCCTAGATGGTTGAGCCACCATGTGGTTGCTGGGAATTGAATTTATGACCTCTTGAAGAGCAGCCAGTGCTCATAACCTCTGAGCTGGAATAGCTCTCCAGCTCCCAGCATCGTGTTTTTTAAAAACTCTTTTTAAGTGAGTCTAATATTTATCTAAAGTTGAGTACCATTCTTTTCTTTCTTTTTCTTTTTTCTTTTCCTGAGACAGGATTTCTGTGTAGCTTTGGAGCCTGTCCTAGAACTAACTCTTGTAGACCAGGCTGGTCTCGAACTCACAGAGATCTGCCTGCCTCTGCCTCCCGAGTGCTGGGATTAAATGCGTGCATGCGCCACTACCTCTTGGCATAAGTACCATTATTTTCTGTGCACGGATACTCATTTAAATACATGAACAGATGTACATGCATAAGTAAACATGTACCTATATTTCTCAAATCCAGGATCATGTTAAACATTACTTCTGTTCACTTCTCCTCTTGTATGCTGTGTAAGCGCTCTTACTCCTGAGGCACTTTCCCAGCCTCCTGGCTTTGTATTTAAGTCTTTTGTTTTGTTTTTATTTTTGTTTTTTGTTTTTGAGACAGTGTTTCTCTATGTAGTGACCCTGGAACTCATGCTGTAGACAAGGCTGTCCTGTAACTCACAGAGATCTTCCTGCCTCTGCCACCTGAGTGCTGGAATTAAAGGTGTGCACCACACCACCTGGTTTTATTTAAGTCTTCCCATGTTATTTCATAGAGCTTCAGTCTCTTCAGCTGCTGTGCTTTTTAAAAAATGCGACTTCTACCTTGTATCTTAGTTATGGTTTCTCTTGCTATGAAGAGGCACCATGACCACAGCAACTCTTGTAAGGAAAACATTTAATTGAGGTGGCGTCTTATAATTTCCGAGGTTCAATCCATGATCAACATGGCCTGCAGGCAGACATGGTGCTGGCTACATCTTGATCAGAAGGCAACAGGAAGTGGACTGAGGCACTGGGCATGTCTTGGGCATATATGAGCCCTCAAAGCCTTCCCCTCAGTGACACACTTCCTCCGGGAAGGCCACACCCACTCTCTCAAAGCCACACCTCCTAGTAGTGCCACTCCCTATGAGCTTATGGGGCCAGTTACATTCAAACCACCACAATAAGATATGCTAACTATAGAAAATCTGGGAATTCAGAAACAGAAAAGTAAAAGGAGAAACTTTTTGGAGTTTTAATCTCTGCATTAGTGGCAGCAGTAGCCTGTGAGCATCCTGAGGGCTTCACCTCATCTTAGGGACTGCCACAAGGAGGAAAGCCAGATTCTTGACCGCACTAACTCTAGGGCAGGTCAGAGTGAAGCAAAGTTGGCAGTTTATTAATAAAGGTAAGGGATAGTACATGTTTCAGATTCCGTGTGGGCCACGAAAGAGGGGGAGCTTAGGAAAACGGCAGCACACGGGCTTCACTAGAGGGGCGTCAACTTAGGTGTCTTTACAGTGGCGGTTTGTGATCGACTGGCTTTCTAGATTACACTGCTCGAAGGGCATAATTTACAGCATGGTTTGAAGACTAAGCAAAACTTAAGTTTTAAGTTTAAAAATTAAGTAAAAATATATGAGCTGATTTATTTCTAGTCTGAAAGAATTTCTTTTAATGAAATTGTCAGATGGTTTAAAACATAGTTTTTTTTAACATTTATTTATTGTGTGTGTGCACTCGAGTGTGTGTGTGCACGAACATGTGAATGCCCCCACATGTGCGTGAAGGTCAGAAGACAGCTGGGAGGAGATGGTTCTCTCCTGTGAGGAGATTTATGAGGGATATTGTGTGGGTGTTTGGGATGACAGAGGAGCGATAATATGGTCATGTTTACAAACATTTTGTCCCAAAGTGAGCTCAGTTCATTTGTTATTGTTAGCATCCTTGTTTAACCCCTCTTAGGAAAGCCGGTGTGTCTAACCACTCTTGGCTTCATCAGTCTTTACAGTTTTGTCTCCCCGCCAGATTCCAGAAATACGGGGTTTCTTTCTCTTCCCATGACCCCTCACTTTTCCTGTCTCTCTGTCCAGTCTCATCTCCAAAGGGGAAAAGTTATACTTTAGTGAAATGTTCTCTGCCTTTTCATTCATGCAAATACTTGGTTACAGTTTTGAGATTGCATCGCACTCTGCATTTCTTTGTTTGCTTCTGTTTCTGTGGTGGTGGCTTTTCTTTATTTGTCTTGTTTTTAGGGGCTTCTGTCTGTTTGATATTGAGGCTTGAACCTGGGTCTCTTCAACAATCACGGCCTCTACCACTAAAGTGCACACCTAGCCCCAAGAACAGTTTTTGGGGGTTGGGCTCTTTGGCCTTCGCATATAGAATTGAATCACATTCATCCATTACTCACCGCATATGAGGCCCATTAAGGCCTCTCGCTGATTGTACTGTTTTTTCTTCTTTCCCACTAACTAGAAAATACTATATGACTTTAAATAAAATTACTGTAAAGCAATTTCAGTTTACATGATGGACTTATGTCTTTTAAATCATTTTTCTCAAAATTCATTTTTAGGGTCTGTTTGTATTACTATATGAAAGAAAATCTGATGTGTGAGCCATGCATGACACATGATGGCACATGATGATGGCACATGATGGCACATGATGATGGCACATGATAGCACATGCCTGTAATTTCAGGACATGGGAGACCGAGGCAGGAGGAACAATGTCAGCTTGAAGCCTAGTTTGTTATTTGTTCCTCTCATGAGTAGTTTTATAACCATCTTTTATTGTTGTTTTATATTGTATTACATGATAAAATCTCTCTTTCTCCCTTCTTCCCCCTCTTTCTCTCTCTAGTGCTTAACCTCTTACACATGTTAAGCAAGCAGCCTGCTACAGAGTTGAGCCTCTGACATATTTTAATTAATGTAAAAAATCTCCATGTCATTGAAAAGGTCTTCTGAGAAGATTGTTGAAGTAAATGTGTCAGGGTTGTATCCCAGGAGCCTGTTGCAGTATTTCCTCTTGACCTAGGTGCTTGAGTGAGGCTAGCGAGGACTTGACAAAGTAACTTAATGAATGTCCAGACTGTTCCTTCCCCATGGGTCACTGTATTTGACAAATAAGTTACTGGTAATAATTATAGTAACACCTAGCAATAGCTGCCTATATTCTTCTTAGAAGCTCCAACCCCCTCCAGGTACTGCCTTGCCAGCTCTGGAGACAGCCTGTGACGCAGGGTGTGGTGAGGAGTCTTCCCCACTCTCACACTTAGAAATGGAGGCCTGCAGGAGCCAGGAAGAATGAAAAGGCAGGGGATGCCTCCCTGCACCCGGCTGAGAGTTCTGTGCTAGGATGAAGGTCTTGCTGCTTCCTAGTGTGCAAGCCTGGGAGAGTCTGTCAGACTCAGAAGTTATGTAGCAGAAGTGAGCGAGACCCTGCACGCCTGCTCAGCCTCACCAGCAGCCCACGGCTGGGTGTGTCTGGGAGGGACAGCTAGCAGTCACCTCAGTGAGACGCCCTTCCTTCATCACATCAGATCCACGCGCTTCGCTCTTTTCTCTAAACCTGCCTATGCAGCAATAAGCCCTTTCCATGCTGATTCTGTGTGAGTCATGGCAACGGCTAAAGATGTGCCCTCGGGCTTTGGGGCTGCCCTCGGTGTGATGGGAGCCAAATATCCACCGTCCTTGGGAGCAAGGTCATTGTTCTCAGAGAGCCTTACTCTGAACCCAGGACTGGTTCATACCTTTAATCCTAGTGAAGGAAGGCTGAGGCCAGATTGCCACGAATTTGTGGTCAGACTGGGCTGTATATGGTGAGTTCCAGATCAACCTGGACTGCAGAATGAGACCTTAAGTCAGAACAGCAGCAAAGCAGTCTAATCGGGAGGAAGGCACGTCCATAAAGACAGCACCCCTCCCCCACCCCTGAGAAGTCATTCCCGAGCCAGTGAGATGATCAGTTAACATTGCCCTGAAGTCTCTGAGACCCACAGCAAGGAAGGAGGGAACCACCTCCAACAAGTGATCTTCCAACCTCCGTATGTGTTCAGTGGTCCACACACACACCGCCACCCCAACATACAAGATACATTTAAAAAAAAAAGTAAGCGTTTGAAAAGAAGCCATTCCCTTGATGTGTTTAAAAAATGACTTTATCCTAAATCCTTGAGTGATTTGAGCCTGGCCAAGTCCCTTAGGGGTTAAGGGAGAATGTTTTTGTGGACCCTGTGTGATGCTCATTCTTTTGTGAGGGTGGTCCCCACAGGTGGTGCAAATCCCAGCGTTGGGCAGGAAGGCGGCCTTCTCTTACCAAGTCATAGATGGGCAGCTTCCTTCCCTCTCTCTGTTCCTGTTCTAGGCAGACACCTGTGTGAGCGAAGATGTCGAGAACTTGAAGAAGACCGTGCGGGAATTGCTTGCCAAGCTGCAGGAGGCCGAGCAGCGACACCAGTCAGACCGCGTGGCTTTCGAGGTGAGATGTGGGACTGGCTCCTGGATGAAGTGCCAGCGACTTTCCTAGCGTGGAGTTCGTTTCTCTGGGTGGACAGCAGCCAACAATGCAATGTTTTGAAGCCTTGCTCACCTCTTGTCTGCCTCTGCTTCCCATGAATGTTAGTTAAAGTGTTTGCTGTCCACATCTGGCCGCAGTTCAAAGGTCAGGCCTTTTCTTTTCCTTTCCCTGCTGTGCTGAGGCCTATGCCTTCCTTCTGCTTGTTAGGCAGTGCTCTGCCTCGGGGCCACATGGCTAGCCCTTGAAGGCTGGCTCTTGATTCTCTGTTCTACTGAAGTGGAGTAGTGTTCCCAGATGGTGTCCACAGATAACTCGAAAGTCATTGCTGTGTGTACCATAATAAGAATCACAGCTTCCGAGGCTCCTTGTTGGCAGGCATTGTTGCTGTCCTGTTCACAGAACTCCAGTGTCTGCTGTAATACACGGCATAAGGTAGGTCTTTCATAAATGGAGGCTGAGTGTATAAGTCTGGGTTGTCAAAAAGATAACCAGGCTGGTGGACACACAGGGCTTTGCCACCTTTATTATTGTTATAGTTGATTCTTTTTTTATTTTATGTGTATGGCTGTTTTGTCTGCATGTGTGTGTGCCACATGCATGCCTGATGCTTGAGGAGGTCAGAAGCGAGCATTAGAGCCCCTGGAACTGGAGTTCTAGATGGTTCTGAGCTACCAGACGGGTGGTAGGATTTGAGCCTGGATCCTCTGGAAGAGCAGCAAGCTCTCTAATCCGCTGAGCTATCTCCAGCCGTGGTTGTTTTTAAGACAAATCTCATGTAGCCCAGGTTGGCTTTGAAAAATTCCTGATTCTTTACCTTCCCAAGTGCTGGATTTGTGTGTGTGTGTGTGTGTGTGTGTGTGTGTGTGTGTGTGTGTGTGGTCCTGGAGATTGAATGCACACTAGGCAGGCATGGTACCGGTGAGGAACATTTTGTGTGTGTTTGTTTGTTTGTTTGTTTGGTCAGCCAGCCATTCATTTGTGCAGTGAGCAGAGGACACTTTGCTGTCCTGGCGTGCCTATGGAAGTCAGAGAACAGCTTACAGGAATCAGTTTTCTCTTTCTTCCGTGTGGGTCCTGGGGACTGAACTACATTTGCCCTGCTGAGCCATCTCACCAGCGCCCCCCCCCCCCAATAATCTAGATTGCTTTAGAGGATTAAAAAAAATACAAAGTCTATGAACAGGAAAAGCCCCTTTCTAGTAAGAGTGTGCAAGGTCTTCGGTTCAACGTGGAAAATCCTTGGGGTATAGAATGCCTGGGCAGCTCTCTGTCTATTCTGTGTGCAGTCTCTCTTCGGTTACCTGTTACTGCTCACAGATAGATGTGGTATGATAGGATTGTGTTTGCCGTGGGCACATTGGGAGCTTTTCCATAGAGAAAAAGAGTTGTTTTTTTATATTGTGGGTGGGTGGTTGTCACAGTGCATACATGGAGGTTGGGTTTCTCTTTGCTGGAGTTGGTTCTTCCCTTCCACCACATAGATCCCTGGCATCAATCTCAAATCTCCAGGCTCGATGGCGGCCACCTTTACCTTCTGAGCCATCTACCGACCCTAAACTCGGGGGGTTTTGAAAAGAGGATGGAGGATGAAGGAGAACAGCGCTGAGGGTGATGGCTTGTCTTGGGGTTAAGGAAACTGAGCCATGACATAGCTTTCCTTAGAGCTAGTTTCAGGTTCTGTTGGACGGATTCATGAACGACCGTGTGGGGTGCTTGTGAGCGCTTGCTACAGTGGGTTTAGAAGAGGGAGAGAGACTTAGTGTTTCTCAGTGCTGGGTTTCTAAGCAGACTTTCCTGTTAAACATAATTTGACTTAGGGCAATTTTAAGACCAGTTTATGAGCAAAGCAGCCCTTTGGTAAAGGAGTTCCCAGTCTCTGTCCTGTGACCCAGTTTAGATAATCTGGTTATTTATGTATCAGTTTGATGATCACCTATTTCCTCTATTCTCTGGAAGAAATACAAGGAAGGGAGGCTGAAGCTGTAGCCCTAAGCAGGTTTAGGACTTGGGAGGCCCTGAGAAGTTGTGGCATTCCAGACATGCTTGTGATTTTTGACGCCGTGGTGGAGCCTGCTGCTCCAAAGGCCGGCCTGAGACAGCAGCAGGCAGTTTGGGATAGTGGATAGTTCTTCACCCAGTACAGCAGGTGCCCCTTAGGTCAGGTTCCTCCTGCGTGAACAGGGCAGGCTGAGCCTCTGTGACAGATTTGGAAAACAAGTCTGGTTTGTTTGGTTTCCCCCTTTTGGGCCTGATGGTTTTTGTAGGTTTGTTTTTGCATCTTTGTGATTCTGTGATGGACATTGGAGGTTTAGATCATGTCTGTGTTATCTGTGCTCTGGCACACATCAGTCTGAGCATGGTGCTTATGTACTGAGAAGAGAACCCTTTTTCTAAACTCCTGCTCAAGAAGCTGGCCTGTTTCAGGCTAATACTCATTTTTGAGGGTGTTTCTTAACCTCTCCTGATGAAGACTTTTTGTCCAGTCTGCTTTTCTGAACCTGGGGATATGAAGGGCAAGACTGACCATTTTCATAAGTATCGCCTGTCGTGGAGTATGGATTCCTGGTCTACTGGCTGCCTGCTTCAGGAGGAATTTGCAGTGAATTTTCTTGGTTAGGGCAGGTGAGTTATGCAGACAGGTCCCGTCACACACTTCCACATTGGGCTTTCTCTTCCCTGATTCACCAGGTCCTCCAGAGGTTATCTAGATCCTCTTTTACCAAATAGTGAAGCGTTTGGGGTGAAGGGAAGCAGAGAAATGGATGGGAAAGTTCCTGGTGGTAGCACGGGCCCTGGCATTCTCTAGCTTTGTTTGTGCCAGGGCGAATATTGGACCAAATGAACTTGCTGCATGCAAGGAACTCCGTGGCTCTTTGGAAATATGGAAGGTCTGTGCGACGTGAACTCGCACTGTGCTCAGGGCCATGCAGAACCTGAAAACCTGCTCGGGGCTAGGAGGGTGTTTAGAAGGGATATCTGTGAGACTTCTCATCTGCTAGGCAGATTTTACATGCTGCATTGCAGCACCTGTGCAGGCACCATGTTGGCCTTGGTGTAGAGGTGGAGATGTGGGGAAATGGCCGGCTAGAAGTGTGTCTCCTGGGCTGTTTGCTTCTGATGAGCAGGGAAGTCACAGCATTGGGTTAAGCTTGGTCAGCACTGGAGGGCTGTGGAGGTGTTGAAGGAGTCAGCCAGGGGATCTTGATGGACCGTGTGTGAGGGCCAGGTACTCTCCATGGTAGTCCTGGTGGAGATGGGAGTGACATCGTGCTCCATAGCGGCTTCCTTTGTCCCATCAGGGCTCTGAAGCCTCCGCAGGTTCTCTTTCTGAGGCTTATCTGTGTTTACCTTTTCTCTTCTGCCTTTGAACACACATCACAGGTTACACTCAGCCAGTATCAGCGAGAGGCAGAGCAGAGTAATGTGGCCCTTCAGAGAGAAGAGGACAGAGTGGAGCAGAAGTCGGCAGAAGTCGGGGAGCTACAGAGGCGCTTGTTGGGGATGGAGACGGTAATGGTGATGTTTGGGGCCGAAATGGACCCGAGGCTTCTTTTCCCAGTAGCTCAATAGCTCAGTAGCGTCCCTTTCCAGCAGCCATGCACACCCGCTTCCCGTCCCTTCCAGCACTTTAAGAATGGAAAGTCGGACATCCAGCCTCCGTCTTCTCCCACTGCAGGAGAAACCGTTCCCACTCTAGACCTGTTCTTATACAGACAGATGCCCCTTTGGGCTTCTGAGCAGCCAGTCGCTCTACCTTTGGGTTTCTGGAGACGCTTCTGAGCAGCCAGTCGCTCTACCTGGTTCACCCAGGACTGGCTGCCAGGGCTGGCAGGTGGGTTTACACAACACAGGCCTAGTTCTCCCTACGGCGGCTGGGTGAGGCTGGGAAGTTTCTGTCTGCTGAAAGTGGGAAAGGCTGTCCTTGACAGGGGAGGGCACCCAGCAAACCAGCCTGGCTTGCTGCTCTTTGGCAACAGGCCCAGGCCCAGTGGCTGTTCGGGTACCCATTTCACCCCAAGCACAGATTCTGTTGCTGTCCTTTCCTGCTATGTGCCTTTTTTTGTGCCCCCCCCCCCCAGGAGCATCGAGCCTTACTGTCAAGAGTCAAGGAAGGGGAGCTGGCCCTAGAGGAGCTGCGGACCAAGAATGCTGACTGCCAAGCAGAAAAGGAAAAGTAAGGGCCCTTGCTCACTGTAAGGTTGGGTGTAGGAAAGAGAGGGCGGGTGGTGCAGCCTGCTGCCAGGGCTAGGAGGAAGCTGGCGCTGAGGTCAGATCTTCCAGTTCCAACTCAGTGTGCTCACGTGGGCTGGAGCCCCACCCAGGCAGATACTGTTCGGAAGGCTGCCTTCTTCGGGGAGCTCATTTAACATGTGGGCAGTGACCTAAAGAAAAGGGTTTTATGGTTTTAGAGCTAAGGTCGGGCAGAGCCGAAGAAGCGCGGCTGTCGCAGCTCCACTAGAGGGGTTTCACTGCGAGCCACTGCAGGCTTCTCACTCCTAGAGCACACACATGGGAAGCTCCGGAAGATCCTGTAGTTTCTCCAGTCTTTCAGAGACAGAACGGATAGCTCCATGAGGACTTCCTGTTGCTCTAAGCAGTTCAGATAGAAACCAAGAACTACCTGCTGTCCTTGGAGACCTGTAGGGTTTACTGAGAGTTTTCTGCCTCCAAAGTTAGAGGGTTTGACAAATGTCCTCTGAAGAGAGGGGCTCAGAGGTGTCAGGTCAGTAGGACTCACAGAGAAAGACTGCCTCCTGAATCTTCAGGACCGGATAAGATGTTGACAGGGCATGGTGGCACATGCCCATAATCCCAGCACTTGGAAGGCTGAGGAGGATTGTTGTGAGTTCAAGGCCAGCTTGTGCTGCAGAGTGAATTCTGTCTCTAACTAAACTCTTTCTCAGTGCAGTAGTGGTGTGGTCTGTACCTGTTACCCCAGGCTCTCTCTTTTTTTTTTTTTTTTTTTTTTTGGTTTTTCGAGACAGGGTTTCTCTGTAGCTACAGAGCCTGTCCTGGAACTAGCTCTTGTAGACCAGGCTGGCCTCGAACTCACAAAGATCCGCCTGTCTCTGCCTCCCAAGTGCTGGGATTAAAGGCGTGCGCCCAGCTTACCCCAGGCTCTCAAGAGGCAGAGGAGGAAGGACCATGAGATCTCGGCCAGCCTGGGCATTGTAACAAGGTTTGGCTCAAAAATAAATGAACAATAAACAAAAACAGTTAGATCTCAGGTCTGATCACCCTTGTGTAAGTGACCCTTTTCAAGCTCAACAGACATTACCTGAAGGGCCAAGATCAGCAGAGTCACAGTCCCCCATCTGAAAACAGGGGTATTTTATCTTCTTTAGAACAACCCGGGCTTGACCTTCCCAGCATGGAAAATTCAGGCATCTTTTTATTGTAGTGCCCTTTCTGGTTTGCGTTCATAGCAAAGTAACTTTAGAAGAACAGTTGAAGCTGGGAGTGGTGGCTCACGCCTTTCATCCCAGCACCCAGGAGGTAGGTACAGGTGGATCTCTATTAATTCGAGGCCAACAAGGTCTACATAGGAAGATCTAGGTCACCCAGGACTACATAGTGAGACCCTGTCTCAAGGGAAAAAAACAAAAGCAAAAAATGGGAAATTGTCTCTACTGATTATTGAGTCTTTTTTTGCTATAAATATTCTACATCATTTTTTTCTCCTATCAGAAAAGTCTTTTTATTATTTTTTTCTATTCTCACATATATTACATCCTGACTGCCGTCCTTTGCCGAGTCTCTCCTCTTCCCACCTCCCCCTCCCCCAGATCCAACCCCCTCTCTGTCTCCCCTAAGAAAAGCAGGCCTCCCAGGAGCATCAAGCAAACATGGCATAATGTGCTACATGGTTGCCATTGGTCCCCCAAACCAACAATGAGCAGTGGTTTTAGGTGGCGTTTGTATTAGGTATCCTAAGTGATCTAGAGGTAAAGTGTAAGGGAGGATGCAGAGGACATATGCAAATACTAATGAGGATCGGAAGCCTGTGAGGTGTATTTCTATAACCATTCTGCCTTGGGGGTTGAGAGGTGGCTGTGTTCTGACCCCCCTCTTCATCTGTGTGGGACATACTCGGGGCAGACTAAGAGAAGAACAAGAGAAACAAAGCGTGAGGTAACCCCAGACTAAGGCTCTGGAATGGTGTTTGACCTCTGCGTGCCCTAGTGTGGGAAACCGAGTGTGGGACTTCAGGAAGGCTATGGGGCGCAGGTGCGTGGTGGCTCCACCTCAGCCCAAGTACTCCCCACTTTCCAGCAGTGTGCACTTGTCTTCAGGCAGAACTGGGGGTAGCCAGTGCCTGTGGCTCTTCAGGACCCTCTGGGCATTCTCAAAACTGACTAAGGAAAATTCCCTCTGCTCACAGCATTGCGACATCAGGCAACTTTCCACCTCTCTCATTTTGTTTTGTTTTGTTGTTTTGAGACAAAAGTTTCTCTGGTTTCGGTGCCTGTCCTGGAAGTAGCTCTTTTTTTTTTTTTTTTTTTTTTTTTTGGTTTTTCGAGACAGGGTTTCTCTGTGGCTTTGGAGCCTGTCCTGGAACTAGCTCTGTAGACCAGGCTGGTCTCGAACTCACAGAGATCCGCCTGCCTCTGCCTCCCGAGTGCTGGGATTAAAGGCGTGCGCCACCATCGCCCGGCTTGGAACTAGCTCTTGTAGACCAGGCTGGTCTTGAACTCACAGAGATCCGCCTGCCTCTGCCTCTCGAGTGCTGGGATTAAAGGTGTGCGCCACCACCGCCTGGCTCTACCTCTCTTGACATTGATCATGGGTCCCACAATCTAATCCTCGTCTAAGACTATCCAGAGTTGATTCGGGCCCCATAAATCAAGGGCTCAGTTCTACCTCCCCTTCAGCTGGCAGTCAAAATGAGCATGCTCAAGGCCACCATGTACCACCTTGCCATTACCTATGCATGGGGTGGGGTGCTTCCCAGTTGCTTCCTCAGGTCAGGAATTTGTTGTAGTGGCTCCTGGAGCTGACAAAACAATGCTGTCAGGTTTGTAAAGGGTTCAGGTGAACAATGGATGAAGCAGCACGTGCAGTGAGGTCCAGAGTGCAGCGCGCCTGTTCCCGGGGAGTTAGCATACACTGTCCTCTTGACGTGCGTGCCTGTGCGTTTCTGTACCCAGGAGGTCTTTGAACACTTTGTCCAGCGTGCAGGCATGGTTAGTCTCTCCCCCTGAGGTTGGAGAAGGATTGAAGTTTAACTAGCCCCATCCTGCAACCATCTACAAACCCCAGCCAACATTTCCTTCCTTATTGCACCTAAGACACTCTTGGCATTTCTGGAGATTCTAGGCATCTTGTCAGGAGCTGGGAACACAAGACCAAAAACTGTATAGTGAAACATGGCCCATCACTCCTGGGCTTGGAAATTTATAAGGATTTGAGGAATACTCTGTTAAGAATTAAGGACAGCCAGTTGTGGTGGCACACGCCAGTAGGATTTGCTGAAGGAGGCAGAGGCAGGAGGATCATGAGTTCGAGGCCAGCCTGGGCTACACATTTAAGAATAAAAACAAAAAAGAATTAAGGACACCCGATGGAGGTGGTACATACCTCTAATCCCAGCACTCAGGCAGAGGCAGGCAGAGCTCTGTGAGTTCAAGGCCAGCCTGGTCTACACAGAGAAACCTCGTCTTGGAAAAAACAAACAAACAAACAAACAAACAAAATTGACAGAGGACCTGGAGAGGTGGATCAGGCACTGACTTCTTCCAGAGGACCTGGATTCAATTCCCAGCAACCACATGGCCCCTCACACCTGTCTATAACTCTAATTCCAGGGGATCCAACAGACATACATGCAGGTAAAACACTACTGATCATAGAATTTTAAAAAATTCCTAGAAAAATTTAAAAAATGTAATAAGAGCAAATATTTCTTATTGAGGATCTTGATTTTGTTTGCTTAGAATAATGTTAGTCCCTACTTAAATTTTTGGGGCAATCAGAAACTTATAACACGCAGGGCAGCCAACTTTCTCCTGACTTTAATACTGAAAAAATTTAAGGGCTGGAGAGATGGCTCAGAGGGTAAGAGCACTGGCTGCTCTTCCAGAGGTCCTGAGTTCAATTCCCAGCAACCACATGGTGGTTCACAACCATCTGTAATGAGACCTGGTGCCTTCCTTGCCAGCGGTACATCATTGTATGCTTAATAAATAAATAAATCTTAAAAAAAAAAAAGTTTAATAATAATGTTAATTAAAAAAAAAAAAAACCTGCCTCTGATAAGGCATGCTGATGCGTGTCTGTTATCCTCGCACCTTGGGAGACTGAGGCGAGACAGCACCTGTGAGTTCAGAGCTAGCCTGACAGGTTTCAGTGTGGTCATGGTCTCGGGAAAATAAAACAGCCGAAACACAACACTCTGCCCTCTAGTGGCATGCACATGACCTACACGTCCTCGTCCTTGGACTAGACATCTCTAAAGGGCAGGCCATGGAGGCCACAGGGGCTCACAATTGGTGGCAGTGTGACTTCACCTCGCCTCCTGGTCTTTGTCCCCAGGACTGCTGCTCTTGAAAAGGAAGTGGCTGGGTTTCGGGAGAAGATCCACCATTTGGATGACATGCTCAAGAGCCAGCAGCGGAAAGTTCGGCAGATGATAGAGCAGGTAAGGAGGGGGGGTGTCCCATTTTACCTGTCCTGTGTTCACCCCAAGCTTGTGCTTTCATTACCTGTCCCCTGGGCAGCTGAGTTTAAAACTGTGCGTCCCGTGAGCAGCATGGAGCACACATGGAGTTCAGGTATTGCACCCCTGTCCTTCCCTGACGTTGTATTTGCATCTTGTTTCCCACTGGGAAAGGAAAGAGGCTGCTCTCACCTATGCTCTCTTTTCTGGCAAATGAGTAAATGGAGTCCTAACAAACCAGTTACCTGTGAAGATCACCATCTCGTGCCTCCTGCAGCTCCCTGACTTCACTCTTCTGCCTGAGCTTTAGCGTAAGGTTCTCCTCTTTAGCGTAAGGTCATTTCCTCCCTTCGGGCGAGCTCCTTTTACATGTGTCTTGTTTTCTGCCATTTCTTATTGTCCTGAACAGCAGCTATGATATGATAAGCACTCAAAGAATATTTCCTAGACGAATGAATAAATGATTTGCACTTTGCAGAACTCAAAGGACTAGGTTTTGCATCGTCTGCTGTGCACTTTGGATTTAAGGATGGCGCTTCTCGCTCTGCTATCCCTGCTTCTGTGTTCATTCTTAGAGAAACATCAATGAAGCCTTGAGCGGAGCAAGCTCTCCTTTTGACTCTGTTGGCTTTCCTCTAGCCACGGTGGAGTTTGGTGAGTGTGAACTGAGTCTCTGCAGAAAAAAAACTCCATGTTTCTTATGTCTTCATAGCTCCAGAATTCAAAAGCTGTGATCCAGTCCAAGGATGCCACCATTCAAGAGCTCAAGGAGAAAATTGCCTATTTGGAGGCTGAGGTCTGTGTATGGGAGAGCCCCCAACAGGACAGACTGAGGTCTGTGTATGGGAGAGCCCCAACAGGATAGGCTGAGGTCTGTGTATGGGTGAACCCCAACACGATAGGCTGAGGTCTGTGTATAGAGGAGCTTCAACAGGATAGGCTAAGGTCTGTGTGTGGGAGAGCCCCAACAGGATAGGCTGAGATCTGTGTGTGGGTGAACCCCAACAGGATAGGCTGAGGTCTGTGTGTGGGAGAGGACAGGCTGAGGTCTGTCTGTGTGTGGGACAGCCCCCAGCAGGGAATTGAGTTATGGAGAAGCCTGGGCACAGGAAGGGGCTTGGTTCTATCTAGCAGCTGCTTTGTACGGAGTATCTGAGAGTGTTGTTCTATGGTCAGTTGGATTGTGAGCAGCTGACAGTGGTAAGACCTGTCCCTGCCGAAGGGCAGAGCATCATGGTGCAAAGCACCCACCATGGCACATCTTGACCATAAGGACTTCGCTGACAGTGGAGCCGGGCTATAGTTAGCATCTCCTCACAGTTCTGGTGATGGGCTCAGTCAGCATCAGGGTGACTTCCTAGTCTCATTTCCACTTGGCTGCCAAGCCCTTCCCGTCTGTTGACCACCTGCAGATCACTTTGCAGTCCACTGTGTGATGTCCCTGTATTAGGGGAGACAGACGGGAAACGGTATTTAGAGAAAGTATCGTCTAGAGTTAAGATAAAATATGTTGGAGAAAAACAAAATTGTAAGGACTAGAGAGATGGTTCCGGGGTTAAGAGCTTGGACTTAAGTCTAGTTCCTAGCACCCACATCTGGCAAGTCACAGCCACCTGTACATTCTGCACCTGGCATCTGGCACTTCCTTCTAGACTCCGAAGGCACCTACCTGTATACGTGAGGTGTGCACTCACACAGACATACAGAGAAATAAAAGGAGAAGTCAAAACAAGAGCAAAGAAACTACAGATATTTAAAAACTAGGCTGTTGATGAAGGTATATGACTATGTCAGCTGGAGACAAATTCTGGACAGGAAATGTATATGGAGGAGAAGCCAGAAGTGAGCAGTGTTACTGCCTTAGTGAGGAGCCAACATTGGAGGCAGAGAGTGATGTCTTGTGATGAAGATGAAGGGAGAGGTGCTGGTAGACAAGGAGTTAGCAGGAGCATCCATGCAAATTAAAGGGGGCATGTGGTAAGCCAGAGAGGCCCACTGTAACCATGCTCGCCTTTCAGAACCTGGAGATGCATGACCGCATGGAGCATCTAATAGAGAAGCAGGTCAGTCATGGTAACTTCAGCACACAGACCCGCGCCAAGACCGAGAACCTGGGCGGGTGAGTACATGCTGAGCGTGGGCCCAGGCAGGATGGGAGAGAGGAGGAGCTTTGTAAAGCCTTCAGTGCTGAGGCAAGGAAGATGGAAGCCCAGCCTTCTGTCCCAGTCTCCAATCTGAGATCATCCGGCAGGCCACTCTCTAGCCCAGGACCATGCATGGCTTGTGGAGGTATATGAACCCTAAGAGTGCATGTAAAATTTATTTATAATATTTACATATTGCAAATTTGTACATATATTTGCAAATTTCTAGAGGAGGGTCTTTTGTTTCTAAGAGATTCACAAAAAGGCCCCAGTCTAGGAAGAAGATCAAGAATGTCAGCTGTGTCCACTCTCAGTTGTTTAACTACCCATCCTTATCAGCCACCCTTGCCACCAGATAAATATGTCGTGTCACAGATGCTCCTCCAGGTAGACCTCAGGAGATGAGCCAGCACTGGGGTGTGGTATTCCAGAGGTGCCGGGGAGGGGCTGCGGGGTGGGAGGCAGTAGCGCGGCCTCAGTGTTCACTCCTCTCTCTTCAGTGTCAGGATATCGAAGCCCCCCAGCCCTAAGCCTATGCCTCTCATCCGAGTGGTGGAAACCTGAGCTGCGGGAGATGCTGGGATTGCTGCCCTTGCTGTCGCTCAGACCTGCAGAGAAGCCCACCACCTCTGTAGGCCGTTGATACCGACTGACTTCCCGACCGAACCCTGGTAGACCCAGGTCTTGGGCTCATGCCCCAAGCTCTTATCTTCTGCTTGCTGGCAGATGGAGCAGAAGCGTCTGTCTCCTCGGGACACTGCAGGCCTTGGGAAGACATTCTCCTGCTAGCAGGAACAGGACAATATTCTTTCTCCCAGTTACTGTCTTTCTGGGTAACCGCTTCCCTGCTGTGTACACTGGAGTCTAGCTGCCCCGAAGCCAGGCCCTCATCACCTCCAGAGAAGTGACAAAATTTGTCTCAGCCCCCAAAAGTTGGAAGCACAGATGTGCAGCGACTGGAGAGTGTCCTGAGGGAATGAAGTTCCTTCTGCAAACAAGGCTCAGTTCTTAGCAACAAACTGTTTGTTTTTCTGCTTGGCTCCACCCTGTGCCATGCTCTCCGGGCCTCCCACGGACAGCCAGTGGGGGATAGCTGGCCAGGCCTGGTCTTAACCAGAGAGCCAAAACTAGATAGCCTTGCTTTTCTAGGGACAAAGGAATCTACCTTCAGGGAGCAGGTTTTAGCAGGAAGGTTCTTAAGGACCATGAATAGTTCTTGCGACCTCACTCCTCTGTGGAAGCTCCCAGTCTTCAGGTTTTCCCCTGTGGTGTCCCAAAAGGCACACCTCAGTCTCCCTGACCCGGAGCTAAGAACCATTTCCTCATCAGTCCCAGCAAAACCGTCACTGTATTTATTTTTGCTAAGTTATTACTGGTTTTGCTTGCATCTCATAGCTGATTTAAGACCAGTGTTCTGCCGTCTTATGCAGAGGTGTTTGGGCATACCTGGACATGGGGAGAGCATTCTGTTGGCTCCTTCCCTCTAGCTGCTGCTTTTCATTTCTTCCTCCTGAGTCAGTTCATAATTCAGGAGGCTAGTGTCTGTTCCCAAGTGTGTGCTGCCCAGGGAACAGGGCAATCATGACTGTTTCCGGGGCAGGGGTGGGATCTTCTAACCTCTCCACCCAGAACAGTTTCAATTCCAGTCCTGAGTGTCCCTGCAGCTCAGCGTGTCTCCTGTAGAGTCCCCCAGTGGCCTCAGCAGCACTCCAGCACCTGAACGCGGGACCACTGGGACCGCTTAGTCTTAAATCTCCTGAGCTCACAACCAGGAGCCTTAAGTCTGCGTGGTTCTGTGTGTCAGGACCAGGCCCAGGGCCTGGTGTGGTCTCTACAGTGTCCTGAGACTTCAGTCTCTACAGAATGAGGGTGTTGAACACAATCTCCATGCCCCTTCAAATTCTTTTCCTGTCTGTGACACAGTCATTGTCTGGTGACTTCAATAAATTATGCTAACACATCTCTTTGCCCCATGGGCCTGGCCTGGTCTCCTACGCCTTGGAGAGGATGAAGGAAGGTGGCGTCCCTGTTGTCACCGTCTGAAAGATGTGATGCAGCTCCTCAGACTCCGATGTGTGGGTGGTGGTATTTAGAAAAGCTACAGCCACCAGGCCCCGTTTTGACCTAACCCTAGCTTTGACCCCGTTTGGGGGCAATGACCTTGTGGGATCCCTGAACTTAGCCATTCTGTGCCCTGATTTGAAACAGCACTGCACAGGGTTATGGGTCCTGAGCCTGCACAGAGGGACGCCAGTCACAGCAGAGGAACATGAGCAACCTGAGCCTTTGCAGAGGTGAGCAGATCCCTGGAAAGACTGACTGCAGCTCTGCAAGGGCTTATTCGTTTCTGGCAATCTCTGGATAGCATTGGGTTAGTATAGTGGTCCCCCCCCCCCCCCTTCTGTCAGGAAGCCAGTTGGTTGCAGGGCCAAATAAGACATAGCTGAATTTACACAAACTCTGCTGGGCCAAGGAAACGGGAAACAACACCCTTCTGTTCCCTGGCCCCTCTGGTTCCCCTTTTTCTTTCAGTTGAGAATGTAACTTTTCTTCTCCTGCTTCCTCAACTGATTGACCACACGGGCACCAAAAGGCCCTGGAAACATTCCACCCCACATCTGGGTTTGTCTCCTGACTCCCGGGTTGCTCTTGCCCTGGCAGTCTTGCTTGGCACAGGTATATCCAGACTGCTTGTCCCAGAATATGAACAGGCTGGAAGCAGGGTGGGGTTGGCAGGGGTGCCAAGAAGACTGGCCTGGCTGGGGGTGCTGAATGAGTGTGCTGCCTGCAGGAAAGGGAGGCTCTCCCGCAGGGAGGAGCAGAGATGTGGCGTGCAGATAGGAGCTAGGCAGAAGACGTTCTGGAGATCAAGAGCAAGGCTCTAAGATTTATTTAGACAAATAATAAAGTGTTGGGGGGCATCTTTGGCGTCTGCTTCGTATGCCACTGTGGGCTGCTGCTGAAATCCCAAGCAGGATGTTGGAGCGTGGCTAGGCAGCCGCTCAGCATCTTGACAGCTTCCAATTAGAGGTGTCAGGGCTGAGGAGATGGCAAGCTCCTGACTTGAGCCACTTTTATTGCCTGTGTTTTGCGGTGTTTTAAGCCAACTCCTGTGTGCTGCCGGAGGGAGGCGAGTTCTGCCTCTCCAGAACTTTTGCCATGAGGGCGTTAAGAGCTGCCCAGACATGCAGCCTCCTATAAACGTGGACTGCAGACCTGGTGTGGGAAAAGAAGCTCATGGGAGCGTTCGTTCCCAGCCTTCACAACAGCTGCCCGTATTCCAGGTTTTCATTTTTCCGTCCGAGCAGAAAAGAGCCCGGCAGCACGCACTGTTTCACCCCGCGGAGCAGGATAACCTCAGCTGCCTGGTGATGTAGCGGGAGGACTGGAAATGTAAGGGCAGCCTCGGCAACTTAGGAGGACCCGTCTCAAAATACAAGTTTACCAAACTAAATAAAGGAGAAGAACCCAGAGCGAAGTGGCGTACACCTTTAACCCCAGCACTTGGGAGGCAGAGGCAGGTAGATTTCTGTGGGTTTAAGGCCAGCCTGGTCTACGTAGTGACTTCCAGGCCAGACAGGTTTTTAAGGTTCAAAGATGATTTGTCCATTTTTCTTTGTCTGTATCTCTGTCTCTGTCTCTCTTGGATCTCATTATGTAGCTCAGGCTAGCCTCGAAGTCGCCATCTTCCTGCCTTAGCGCCCCTGCTCCAAGTGCTGGAATTTCAGGTGTGCACCCCACGCCTGGCTTTGTCCTTGTTTTAAATCACTGTCAGCCGTTCGCTGTTCCACACATGAAGTGTTCCACATTGGGAGGACGCTCTGCTTGACAGGGTGACGTACTTTACCAGAGGAGGCTAGCGCCCTCTGGAATGGAAAAGCAGTGTCCATCTCTAGTCGGCCCCTGGCTCTGAGCAGCAGTTGTGTGTGGGGCCGGTGTGATCCAAGCTCTCCCATTCCTCAGAGCCAGGCTGTTGAGCTAGAGCCTGAGTCTGTTCAGGCTATGACTCAACGACAGATGTTCGCCTAGGGCCCTTGGCCTCTTTTCCATGCTTTGATTTAGAACTCCAGCTTTGCAGGAGGCAATTGTTTTTTCTGTCCCGATTATAAGCACACGGCCTTGGAACTCAAAAGTTGGAGAGGCAACTATCTCCCCTTTCCCAAGGGAAATGCTTCTCCAGGCTAAGGATGGAAGAGGCGGGCCTTTAAAGGTAAGCACTTCCTGACTCACTGAGGCCGACTTTGGGCTCTAAGATGTGTGGCCTTCTGCTAGATCTCTTTCCCTAGAGCCATGTGGAAGAAGAGATTGAGGGTCGATGGTGGCAGGATAATTAATTTCCCGACAGGGCGTTGGTCCTCAGAGCACTGAAGGAAAGGGAATCATGAGTCCTTATGACTTGAGCTGTTGCAGGGCCAGCCCTGTCCTCCCTGTCACTGGGGTTCTTGGCCCAGCTTGACCCTTCTGTCTGACCTGTAACTTACAGTGTGGTTTGTGTTTTAACTGACATGCTATGTAAACTATATTACTGGGGAAAATTCTTGCAAAACATTGGTGAGTAAAAAAAGTGGACTTTGGGGCTGGAGAGATGGCTCAGTGGTTAAGAGCACTGCCTGCTCTTCCAAAGGTCCTGAGTTCAGTTCTCAGCAACCACATGGTGGCTCACAGCCATCTGTAATAAGATCTGGTGCCCTCCTCTGGCCTGCAGGCAGACACAATACTGTATACATAATAAATAAATAAATCTTAAAAAAAAAGTGGACTTCTCTTCTTGGCTGTATAATCTTGGGGTCAGGAGGTCTGAATTCATCTTTCATCTACTCTATAGTCTCCCTTACTTCTTCCCCTTCTCTCTGCCCTCCCTATTCTCCTGTGTCAGTCTCCTATGTGCTGAGACAATAGGTGTGGGCTATCGCATCAGACTTCAGTTTCTCTGCTCGTCAAACCAGACATTTTCAACTCCTCTTTCCATTTCATAATCTAATTATGTCTGGTTTGTCAACATGCCGAAGTTAACAAATTGAAAAATCTTTGAATTTTGAAAAATCTCACATGTGGTCAATGTACATAAAATACAAATAGATTATTTTTTAAAATGTTGTTGGACTGAAAAGGTGGCTAACTGGTTAAGAGTACTGGCTGCTCTTCAAGAGGACCTGAGTTTGATTCCCAGCACCCACATGGTCTGCAGCTCCAGTTCCAGGGGATCTCACGCCCTCTTCTGGCCTCTGAGGGTACTAGGCATGCAAATAGTGCACATACATGTAGGCAAACACCTATACACATAAAAAATGATAAGGAATTTTGTCTACTCCCTTAGTTGATCGCAGGGAACGAGAAACAGGTAGATTGTGTGTCCCAGTATCCTCCTTATGCAAGAGTCGAAAGGCAGGCACCAGCAGTGAAGAGTCTCCCCTGTCACTCACTTGTCCTTACATTTGGTCTTCCAGCAACAGTGAGATTGTGTAGCATGGAGCTCAGAGAGCTATCGTGGGCTTCGGCTCTTATTTATCATCCCATATCTTCGTTACTAGCCATGCTGGTTGGAAAAGTTATTTAAACTCTAAGCTTTAATTTCTCCATCTATAAAACCAAGATGATAATGCTCTCTCAGTAAGAACATGTACTCTGTGCTTACAGTGAAGTAGGCACCATCGTTTCTCATTCGACAGATGAAGAAATCGAGACACAAGAGAGCAAGTCTCATGTCGAAGGATGCACAGATAGACAGTATGGATGGATAGGTCACAGGCAGTCTGGCCCCCTACCCTGCGTGGAATGCTTGCTTTACTCCCAAATAGCTGAAGCAATGGTCAGAACAAAGACTTGCAAGGGGCTCGGAGAGATTCCTCTGTGGTTCATAGAACTTGCCCTTGCAGAGGACCAGTGTTCAGTTCCTAGAGCCCACATGGAGGCTCACAGTCATCTATAACTCCAGTTCAGATTATCTGATGCCCCCCCCCTTTTTTGGCTCCTGTGGATACTGCACACATGTGAACACAAGGAAACATGTAGGCAAAAGCACCCACACATATAAATAAATCTTTTTAAAAAAATTCATGGGGGGCTGGAGAGATGGCTCAGTGGTTAAGAGCACTGCCTGCTTTTCCAAAGGTCCTGAGTTCAATTCCCAGCAACCACATGGTAGTTCAAAACCATCTGTAATGAGGTCTGGCGCCCTCTTCTGATCTGCAGGCATACAAGCAGACAGAATACTGTACATAATAAAATAATTAAAAAAAAATCATAGGGGCTGGAGAGATGGCTCAGTGGTTAAGAGTACTTACTGCTCTTCCAGAGGATCCGGGTTCAATTCCCAGCGTCCGCATGGCAGCTCAAAACTGTCTGAAGATCCAGTTGCAGGGGATCTGACACCTTCACACCAATAAAATAAAGTTAAATAAACCATAAAAATATTTTAAAAATTCATATGCAAGGATCATGTGTAGCATGGGGCATGTCTGGCACACTATGGACACTATATGATTTACAGTGAATAAATATTTCTGAGCATTTAATATATAGGGCTTGGCTGTAGGCTTAGAAGGGAAATTCAGAGAACCTGTTCCTAAATTGTTATTAATCTAAGCAGTGCCAGGAGATATTTGTGTGCCATCAGGCAAGTAGTCACATCATTTTTCAGGACTGAGGAAACAATCTAGTTTTAAGGAAATGAGGCACAAAGGTGAGCGCAGGTAAGGGTGGGTGTGGGTACAGGTGGGCACGGGCAGGTGTGTGCTACTTTAGGTTAGAGTTGGGACAGAATCAAGATCCACAGTATGGGCTTTGTTCTTGTTCTAGGAAGAGCATCCTAGAATGAGCTGGAGAAAAGTCCCGACCTTGAGCTAGCGTAGCTTGGAGTACCTTCCCTTGGAAGCAGAAGATTGAGGGGTGGAGAGGAGAGACGGGGAGGCACTCTGCTTTCCCCAAGCCCCTCCTGAGCCTCTCAGATCACCTGACTCACCTGAGTTCACAATTCTTTGTGTGGGGGGTGTGGAGATGTGGGGGTGCTGGAAACTGAACCCAGACCTCACACATTCTGGGCGGGGTTTTAGTACCAAACTGCATCCCCAAAGAGTCCACATTAAATTTTTTTCCTTTGAGGTTATATTTATTTGCATTTTATGTGTGTTAGTGTTTTGCCTGCATGCATGTCTGCGGTGTCCTCAGAGGCCAGAAGAGGATGACAGATCCCTTCGGACCCGAGTTACTGATGGAGCCTGGGTGCGCTGGAAGAGCCATCTCTCCAGTCCCTTGCGTTTTGTCTTTTTGAAGATTGTGCGTGCGTGCGTGCGTGTGTGCGTGCGTGTGTGTGTGTGTGTGTGTGTGTGTGTGCAGGTGCCTGCAGCGGCCAGAAGGGAACATTGGATCTCCTTGGAACTGGAGTTACACGCAGCTATGATCCCCTGACATGGATGCTGAGAACCCAACTCCCGGCACTCTGCCAAGGCGAGAAGCACTCTTACCCAGTGAACCATTTCTCCAGCCCTCAAGTCCCAAGATCTTAAGTGCCATTGTGCTTTTCCTAATTCGAAGAGGTGACCGTTTCTCCTTCCCTGCCCTCTAGTGAGTGCCGCTTTTTGCCTGGCTCACTCTCTAACCTCAGTGTGTCCTTTCTTGAAAGTCCATACCCCTCTGAACTCCAGGTGGGGTGGTGTTGTTGACTAAAGTCCCTTTCGGTTAAGAGTTTTGTGAGCCAATTGGGACTCTGCACCTCCAGGTTGAAACCAGCAGAGGGCAGCATGCCCTTGAGCACCTGGGCAGGTGATCCCTGTGAGCCCTGTAGAACAAACCGGAGGTCTCAGGAGCTTCCATGCTGTAAATACCTAATTTAATTTTTTATATTTTATTTTTAAGCAAAGGGCAGCAGTTGAATTAGGATTAAATGAGGGTTTTTTTTTTTTTTTTTTTTTTTTTTTTTTTTTTTTTTTTTTTTTTCAAATTAGGTCCAGCACCAGAAGAACAAAGGCCAGGCCTGAGAAGAAATTGGATTATAAGAGAGTAAATATCGTTTACAAACTGAACAAGTCTCACTGCCCTTGGTTTGAATGCTTATTTGTGTCACCAGAGGTACACCTCTGGAACATTCTTGAGGCTGGTAAACATTTCAGTAAAATGAAAGCTGATTTTAAGATCTCCTTTATAGCTAGACAGGATGAGACAGGCCTGTAGCCCTAGCACCAGGTGGGTTGTTGAGTCAGAGGCAGGAGGACATGCAATTCAAGGACACCCCCAGCTATGTAGCAGGTCTGAAGACAGCTGGGTTATATGATACCCTGTCTCAAAAGAGCAACTAAAAGATATCATATACGCCGGGCGGTGGTGACACACGCCTGTAATTCCAGCACTTAGAAGGCAGAGGCGAGTTCCAAGGCAGCTAAGGCTACACAGTAGGAAAAAAAAGAAAAGAAAAATCTCTTTTATAAGGCTTGATGTTTAATCTCCTTCTCTTAGAGATTCTGGAGGAATGTCATTTCATTTGATCACGTTAAATAAGTTCTTGGTTGCTGGGCGGTGGTGGCGCATGCCTTTGATCCTAGCACTCAAGAGGCAGAGGCAGGCAGATCTCTGAGTTCGAGGCCAGCCTGTTCTACAAGAGCTAGTTCCAGGACAGGCCCCAAAGCTACAGAGAAACCCTGTCTTGAAAAACCAAAACCAAACAAAAAAAGTCTTGCTCAGGAAAGACTCTTTTGGAGTTTTCCAGAAAGCTCTGTCAAGCCACATGTTCTCCCCTTTTCTCTAGAGAGGATGATGTGGCCGAGATTCTCATGTGCTCACCGGATGAAGATCACCAGCCCGAGCATGCTCAGGGGGAATCTCAGCGTGGGTGCTAAGGAGGGCTGGGTGTTGGCGTGGCTCACCCGGGGATGTGGGTCAGCCATTTCACTAACTGAACCCTAGGTTCCGATTCTCTCAAATAGCAGGTTGTCTGAGTTCCAGTCACCAACTATCACATTTTGTATAATCACAAGTGGCCTGAGGATTCAAGCGGGATGTGGTGGCACCGTGGCACACACATAATTGTAACACTTGCACTAGCACAGGAGGGAGTGAAGGTCAGAGGATCGAGAGATTAAGGTTGGGGGCTGGAGAGGTGACCCAGAGGTTCAGAGCATCCATGTAGGGTGGCTCACAACTGCCTGTAACTCCAGCGCTAGGGGATCCAACACCTTCTAGTGGCCTCCATGGGCAGTCACACTCATGTGTGCAAACACACATGCACACACACACACATACCCAAAAAACACACATAAAAATAAAATACTTTTTTTTTTTAAGCCGGGTGGTATCAGTACATAGTTTTAATCCCAGCACTCAGGAGGCAAAGGCAGGTGGATCTCTGTGAATTCAAGGCCAGTCTGGTTTACATAATAAGTTCCAGGACAGCCACGGTTACACAGAGAAACTCCATCTTAAAAAAAAACAAAACTACATTTTTTTTGAAAAGGGAGGTTCAGGTTGGGCTAGCGGGTCAAATCACAAATGCCCTCCACATGTGCATGTCCCCTCCCAAATAAAGGAAGAAATCATAAGCACCTGTTCAAAACCACCTGTGTTCAATGCCTGGCACCCATGTGAAAGCAGAGAGATTCACCTCCACGAAGTTGTCCACGGCTACACGGCCTTGGGATTTCGTAGAGACCCACAGAATGACAGCTGTATAGAGAGATAGTGTTGCTCACTCAACAACAGGGCTGAGTGTCACCCCCCAGGCCGTGGAGATGCGACAGCTGAGATTAAGCCTCACTGGCTCTGGTTTCTGGACTACTGTACAGGCTGTTTTAGGAGACACCATATACCTCCCCTCACTTTTTTCTGCCATTTGTTTTTTGTCTCTTCCAACCCATAATCAGAGGCCAGGAGAGGTGGTTCAGGGTTGGGGTGGGGGTAGGGTGAGAAATCTGTGGCCAAGGCTAGTGACCTGAGTGTGATCCCGGGGACCCTTATGATGGACAGAACCGACTCTGAAAGTCGACCTTTAACCTCCACACTCACGCTATAAATCAAAACAAGCGGGCAAAACCCTGGGCCAGCAAGGCAGCTAGCAGGGCAAGTGCTGCCAAGCCTGGCAACTTGGGCTCAGTTCCTGGGACCCAGATGGTAGAGAGAAGCGATTCTCAAACGTTGCCTTCTGACCTCCACAGATGCACATGGCAGGAATACCCCCTACCAAGTGAGTAATGTTAAAAACAAACAATCCTACTCAATAATGGTGTATGCCTGTAATCCCAGCACTTGAGAAGCGAAGGCAGTAGGATCGGGATTTCATGGTGAGCCTTGGCTACGTACTAAGTTGGAGGCTAGCTTCCCTGTCTCAGAAAACAAGGGCTGTGGATGCAGTTCAACTGAGACGAGAGAGTGCTTGCCTAGCACGCACAAAGCTCTGGGTTCAGTTCCTAGTACTGCATAAAGCCAAGCTCCGTGAGAAGTTTGATGCTGGCCTGATATATGTGAGACTTTGTGGGTGAATCCCCGCCCCAACCCCCGAGTCGGCCGGACAGTGCTAATCATCCTCTTCAATGCTCCCTCAGCCTGGTATCCAGTCTCCCACTCTGGGTCCCTGTTTGCCTCTGGCCTAGGCCGAGAAGTCCTAAACGGCAGGGGCTATTAGTCTCCTCGTCCCAGCACTGGTCCACACCTAGCGGCCGGTGGAGGAACTGCAGTGAACTCGTCTGGACTAGCAGGATGTTTTACAAGGTGGCTGTCCTGGATCACTGAAGAAAAGATAATCACTCCTGGAGTGAACCCTGGGGCACTTGCCTGGCACCCGGAGCTGAATGGAGAGAACTGGGTGCTGATATTTAGTGTCTGCACTGGAGGGCACATGTCATTTAGAAATGACAGAGCTGGGTAGGGTGTCCTATAATCCCAGGCAGCTGGGAGACGCATTGGTTATGAGTTCCGAGTCAGCCTTCGCTACGTAGTAAGAATCTGTCTCACGAACAGAAGCCAAGCGCTGGATTAGTGATGACATAGTGATTTCCGGGCCAGCCAGGGCCACATGGCCTCAGAAAACCAAACAAGCTAATTGAAACCTATTTCAGCTCCAGAAGAGGGCTGAATGAACTTTCAGGGGGCTGCAGAGATGGCTCGGTGGTTAAAAGCACTGGTTGCACTTCCTAAAGACCTGCATTCAATGTCCAGAACCCATGAGGTGGCTCACAACCAAAAACTGGGCAGTAGAGGTGCATGCCTTTAATCTTAGCACTTGAGAGGCAGAGGCAGGCGGATCTCTGTGAGTTTGAGGCTAGCATGAACTACAAAGTGCGTTCCAGGACAGCCAGGGCTGCACAGAGAAACCCTGTCTCAAAAAACAAACAAACAAACAACAACAAAAAGAACTTAGTGAGCTCCTGGGCTTGGGTTTGAGGGGTTGGGGAGGACTTAGTCAATGGTATTTTCTAGGAAAATTGCCTGGAATTACTGGATTGAAGTAAATAGACAATCTCTAATTCCGGGTTTATAGACTGGAGCCAGATAGGGCTTTTGCTCAGCCCTGGGTATGGGGCACAGGCTGGTTTCAGTAGTGTTGTCTGGAGTGTTCTCAAGGTCCCTGAGTGTGTCGGGTCAGATCCTCACTGCTATTCGAAGTGTGGCTCACAGCTGATGCAGGTGGGTCTTCTGTCTATGTGTTACTTTCATTGGTTAATAAAGAAACTGCCTTGGCCCTTTGATAGGAAAGAAAATTAGGTAGGCAGAGTAGGCAGAACAGAATGCTGGGAGGAGGAATGCAGTGAGGTAGACGCCATAACTCTCCTCTCCAAGATGGATGCAGGTTAAGATCCTTCTCAGTAAGCCACCACCTCGTGGTGCTACACTCATTATTAGAAATGGGTTAATCAAGATGTGAGAATTAGCCAGTAAGAGGCTAGAGCTAATGGGCCAAGCGGTGTTTAAAAGAATACAATTTGTGTGTAATTATCTCGGAGCATAAGCTAGCCAGGCAGCTGGGAGCCGAGCCGGAATGCCGCCTGCCGCTCCATCTACACACAGCTTTGCCTCATGCACACACTTCTAAGGGACTGTAAACATTAGTACATATATGTTGTCAGTAAATAGACTTTTCCAGAGTTGCGAACAGCCACCAGGCTTTGTGCCTGGGCTTCTCTGTGGCTCCGAGACTTCCTCTCTGCCTCCCTGTCCCAAAGGCTTTTTGGCATAGATATGAAGTGAGCCAGCCAGCTGTGTTGAAAGAGGACAAAAAAGAAAGGAATAAGTGAGCAGGTGATCTTCAAGGGGGATTTGATTCCATTCTGCATACAACATTCTCTTACAGTGCTTTTATTATTGTTGTTGTTGTTTTTTTTTTAATTTAGGGGTGGTTCTTGAATTGCATTTTAGTCAAAACAACTTTGGAAATGTAACTGGGTATGTTATCACTCACTGGTAATCCCAGCACCTGGGAGGCTGAGGCAGGAGGACGATACCAGCCTAAGAATGTGAAGCCATTGAGAACCCATCTCAAATAAGATTAACAACAACAACAATAATAATAAACAACCCTAGGGCTGGAGAGATGGCTCAGTGGTTAAGAATGCATACTGCTCTTCTAGAGGACCTGGATTCAATTCCTACCACTCACGTCATGTGACTCACAATCACTTGTAACTCTAGCTGCAGGGATATTTAATGCCTCTGGTCTCTGTTAGCACTGTATCCATGCATATAGTCACACAGAGATTCACACAAATATACATAAGTCAAAATAGAATAAATGTATAATAATAATAATACACCACATGTCTTAGTTACTTTTCTACTGTTATGACAAAACACCATGACAAAGACAACTCATAAAAGAGAGAATTTATTTGATGCTTACGTTTTCAAAGGATTGGAGTCCATGACCATCATAGTGGAGAACATGACAGCAGGCAGGCAGGCATGGCACTGTGTTACAAGGAGAGAGGGCCTGCTTTTGGTCCCAACCACCCTGCTAGCTTACACCCAAAATAAGCATACAGAAATTGTATTGATTAAATCACTACCTGACCCATTATCTCTAGCCTCTTGTTGGCTAACTCTCACATCTTGATTTAACCCATTTCTATTAATCTGTATATTACCATGAGGTTGTGGGTTACCGAGAAAGATTCAGCATGTCTGACCTGGTGGCTCCATGTTGGCTCTCTGTCTGCCCTTCTTCCCAGCATTCAGTTCTGTCTACTCTGCCTACCTAAGTTCTGCCCTATCAATAGGCCAAGGCAGTTTCTTTATTCAACCAATGAAAGCAACACATAAACAGAAAGATCTCCTACACCAGCACTGGTACAATAGCTGAGAGCTTACATCTTGTTTTTTGTTTCATTTTTTTGAGATAGGGTTTCTCTGTGTAGCCCTGACTGCCCTGGAACTCTCTCTGTAGACCAGAATGGCCTTGAACTCACAGAGACCCTCCTATCTCTGCCTCCCGAGTGTTGGGATTAAAGGCATGCACCACCACCATCCAGTGAGCACTATTGAGACACAATCTCAAGGCAGAGAGAGAACTAGGAACTACATAGCCTTTTAAAATCTCAAAGCCCACCCCCAGTGACTCACTTCCTCTAACAAAGCCACACCTCCTAATCTTTCCCAAACAGTTCCACCAACTGTGGACCAAGTATTTAAACATATGAGTTTCTGGGGACCATTCTCATTCAAACCACCACGTCCTAGCACTCAAGAGGCAGAGGATCTGAGTTTGAGATCAACCTGGTCTACACAGTCAGTTCCAGGCCAGCCAGGTCTAAACAGAGAAACTCTGCCAGTAAATACATTAAAAGAACAAATAAGGCTGGGCATGGTAGCACAAGTCTTTAATTCTAGCACTTAGGAGGCAGAGGCAGGTGGGTCTCTGTGAGTTTGAGGCCAACTT
This sequence comes from Chionomys nivalis, assembly GCF_950005125.1. Classification (NCBI taxonomy): domain Eukaryota; kingdom Metazoa; phylum Chordata; class Mammalia; order Rodentia; family Cricetidae; genus Chionomys; species Chionomys nivalis. The sequence goes on along the minus strand of NC_080103.1, from coordinate 8,756,442 downwards.
GGTCTACAGAGTGAGTTCTAGAACAGCAAGAGCTGTTTCACAGAGAAATCATGTCTGGAAAACCAATAAATAAATAAATAAATAAATAAGACATTAGAAAGCCCATGAAACCCAACTGAGGATCTTAGTAAAGGGGAAGATGGCACAAGGTGGAAAACAAGCAATGGTTGATGCTGGTAGATAGTTATCTCAGATAAAGGTGGGTGAAATTCAGCATAAATGGCTGTTAGAAACAACCATGAACTAACACAGTTTTCAAGTTTAGCAAATTTTTTTTTTTTTTTTTTTGCTTTAGATCTGGTAGCCCAGGTTGTCCTGAATTTTGCTATGTAGACTAGGCTGATTCAAACTTACTGAGCTCCACCAGCCTCTGCCTTCTGATAAAGGCTCTCTAATTTTATTTACTTGTTTGTTTTTGAAGACAGAGTTTCTCTGGGTGGCTTTGGAGCCTGTCCTGGAACACACTTCTTTCCCTTGATCTGGCTCCACTTCCTGTTAGCAGCTCTCCTCGGCAGGTATCCCAGGATGGGAATATCTAACATCTTAGGTTCTCCCAGGAGATCCAGGCTTCACCTTCACAGTTTCACAAATGGCCTCTCTGCTAGGCCTTCATTCAAGGATACAACTGAGAGGTGCCTGGCCTCAGGGGCTTTATTCCATAACTCCTTTCTCTGTCTTTAAGTCAGAACCACATGGCTGAAGCTGCCAAGTTCTACTGCTTGCTGGGGCTGTTTAGCTATATCTTCACAGCTTTCTGTTGCCCTTCACTGCCTAAGCTTGGCTGTCCTTGAACTTGCTATTTAGACCAGGCAGTCCTCAAACTCAGAGATCTGTCAGCCTCTGCCTTCCTAGTGCTGGGATTAAAGGTGTGCCAACACACCTGGCACTGAACTCTTCTGTATTCCATTCCACAAGTTAGAAGTTTACCTGGGTGGGATCTGGCCTTTAGGCCACCATTCCCTGTATTTCATTTCATCTGTTTATCTCCTTGAACCATTCTACTTTTTCACCTTAAAATTTACATCTTGTAATTTACCCTGCTCAGCTGGCTCTCCTTAGTTAGAGTTACCACTAAAACCACACAACAGAGTTTATACTGGGTTGTTTTTAGATTTCTTCTGCCATGGGAATTAATCTAAAACTCTTCACGTTAGCCACAGGCAGACTTTTTGTACAAGGGCAAAAGGCAGTCATTGTCGTCACCAAAATATCACAAAAACAATTTCTAGGCAACATACTAAAATTCTCCTCTGAAACCTCTTGAGCCAGCTCCTGACATTTCAAATCATTATCAGCGCCACTGTCTTCCATGCTCCTACTAGTATGGCCCATTAAGCAGCACTTAAAGCATTCCACTACTTTCCCAAAAGTACCAAAATCCAAATTCTACACACATGGTCAGGCCTATCACAGCTGTACCCCACTTCTGGTACTAATTTCTGTGAAGAGACACCATGACCTTGGCAACTCTTATAAAGGAAACATTTAATTGGGGTGGCTTGCTTACAGTTTCAGAGGCTCAGTCCATTATCATCACATCAGGGAGCATCGCAGCATGCAGGCAGATGTGGTGCTGGAGCTGACAGTCCTTACATCTTGACTCAGAGGCAACAGGAAGTCAACTGAGGGAAGCTTGAGCAAAGCTACCCTGTTGTAGCTTGTACTTTAAAAATTAAGCTATTTTTTGTTAAGTGTCCGGTACATTCTTTTTGTTTCTTGAAGCTTCTACATGAAGATGAGGTGGCACCATGTGGCAGCTTACCCAAACCCACCCTTCTTGCCATCAGCCTTTGTGTTTGCAGAGCTTCTATTCGACTCTGGTATTCACTGGAAGCTGTACATACAGTGCCAGGTCTTCTCTAAGTCCCAGAAGAAAGTCTTGACTAAAACTAGTTGTGGTAAAGCTGGGTGATGGTGGTGCACGCCTCTAATCCCAGCACTTGGGAGGCAGAGGCAGGGGGATCTTTGCAAGTTTGAGGCCAGCCTGGTCTACAGAGCAAGTTCCAGGACAGGTTCCAAAGCTACACAGATAAACCCTATCTCAAAACACCAAACAACCAAACAAACCCCAAGAAACAAAAACCTCAAAAAGCCTAGTCATGGTAGTTGTTTTTGTGTGTTTGTTTGCTTTGTTTTGTCAACGGTTGGGTTGGCATATTAGGTGTGAGACAGGAGAATGCTAAAGAAAGCTTGCTCGCTTTCCTTCCTGTATCTGAGATTCTCCTGTAGGTCTGTCTGTACAGCACTCTCATGTCTGGAGCCCTGGGATGTCAGAAGAAGGTGTGGGATCCTCTGGAACTGGGGTTATAGATGGTTATGGGGCACTATGTGGGTGCTGGCAATCAAACCCGGGTCCTCTGCAAGAACAAATGCTCTGACCACACAGGGCCAGTTCATTGCTTCCCAGAAGCCTACCTTCGGTTTGGGAAGGTAGAGCACAGCCAAATACTTGCTGTTGTGTCCTAAACCGAGTTGGGCTGGCCATAAATGCAGTAGGGGTTAGATTGATTTTTCTTTTGCTGTGTAACGAGTTACTACAGATTCAGCAGCTTAAAGCACATGGGCCCTCTGAGACTCAGATCTCACTCGGTTATAGTCAAGGTTGCTTTGTGGAGCTTGGATCTTCTTCTATGTGTTCGTGTGCTCGTTAGCAGACTTTCACGAGCGTATAAGATGGAGGGGCCTACTTATTTATTTATTTATTTACTTATTTGTGCTGTCCCCAAGAGCCACTCGGGTCCCGAAGTTCTCCGAGGCTTCACATGTGTGGCTTTCCCCCTAGGTGGCTCTCAGCCTTCCAAAAGCCAGAAGGGCCAGTCTTGCTAAGAAGGGACATTACACAACTCAACAGAACCATGGGTGTGGCACAACCGTCACCTTTGGCGTATTTTATTGCCCAGAAGCAAGTCACAGGTTCTACTCACCTCTGAGGGAGGGGGTTACACAAGCGCGTGACTCATCAGGAGTCCTCTGGAACTGCGCTGGCCTCAGGAATTTAGAAAAGGGAAATGTTAGTTCTAGCTGGAATCTTCAGGGACACTAGAGGAAGGCTCCAGCTGAGGGCTTGGACAGGAGAATTCAGAGCAGCGAAAAGCTTAGCTTTTCACAAGACCGAATGGCTGTGCGAGCAGAGGTGCAGAGGGGCTTCCCACCTAAGTATGCTGCCTCTGGGGTTCTGGGAACCGCTGCCTCTGCAGGGGCCCAGAAGGTAGGGAAAACTTGATGGACAGAGGAAAGAGAGGGGCCTGGCTTTGGTCAGAACGTTTGGGTTCAAGGTTCAATTCTTGGGTTAATTAGCAGTGAGTCAGTAGTCTGCTGTTATCTGAGCCTTGTTTCTTGGGATGATTTCTGTTTACACTGTTATTGTGAGCGTAAACTGAGCTCTGAGATGGGCCGTACTCTGCAAATAATGAATGGCCCAAGTGCGATGCCGAAGACGGCTTCACCGACTACCCAGGCTCCACTCCTTCTAGGTGCCCCAAGTCTCTGACTTCTCTTAGCTGTTCACTGCTCTCTTTCCTCTTTGAGCCTGCTACTTCAAGGGTGGATTTCCTGGGCTCTGCTATCAGCACTCAGCTCACTGGACGCTCTTCCTTCGTCGGTGATTTGTCGCCACCCAGAGCCAAAGGGTCGCAAACCTGTGCTGTGGCAGTGTCCAAACAAAGGCTAGACAGCTCCTCTTGGACATATCATAGGCCTCTCAAGTCTACCTGGCTCCAAGAAAACTGTCTCCTGCACACCCCCACTTCCTTGTGCCAGGTCTCAGGGGACTGCGAACCATCGCTTCCTCCCTGTTCCAGGGCACCCGATATCCTCCCAGGCTCCGAGCCTTTCCTCTCCCGTGTCCCCTTCCTTCTATCCCCACTGCTACTGCCCTAGTTTGAATCCCATTAATTCTCCTGCATTCCTGCAATTGCTTCTGAATGATCTACCCAGTTCGTTTTTTTCTTTCTTTCTTTTTTTTTTTGATTTTTCGAGACAGGGTTTCTCCATAGCTTTTGGTTCCTGTCCTGGCACTAGCTATTGTAGACCAGGCTGGCCTCGAACTCGCAGAGATCCGCCTGCCTCTGCCTCCCGAGTGCTGGGATTAAAGGCGTGCGCCACCACCGCCTGGCCCCAGTTCGTTTCTTGTAAGTCCTGCAGCATGAACGTCCTGAAGGACAAGTGGGAAAACGTTTGGATAATCTGCTCAAAGAGGCATTCGAAGACCCCCTATGTTCCGAGGACTGAAACTCCAGTTCCCAGGCACAAACAATACCCAGTCTCCAGAGCGCCCCCCCCAGATCTGACTCTCCTGTCCCCCTGCCCTGTGCGCTCTGCTCCAGTCCTACTGAGTTGCACATTCTCACCCCACACTGATGGTCTTGCAGACCTCGGTGTCCCCCACCATCATACTCTGTGTTGCGAACTCATCTGGTGAATAGCCACATCTCCCCTATGTCCTCACCTCCAGGTGCTTGACGGCTTCTCCTAGCAGCTTGTGCAGGCCTCTGGCTCATCTCTCATTGTGATTTAATTGTTAGTATTGTTTTGTCTTTGTCTTGACTGTTAGACTATGAGTGTTGGAGAAATTTTTTTCATGTAGCCCAGGTTGGCCCTGAACTTAGTATGCAGCTGAGGCTGACCTTGAAACCCTTCATCTACTTCTTCAGTGTTTGGAACACAGGCATGCACCATTGCATGGGCTTGGCAACTTATTTTCATACACACACATACACACACACACACACACACTTTTGTCATGTTGAGACAGGATTTCTCTGTGTAGCCCTGAAACTCACTCTGCAGACCAGGCTGGTCTTGATCTATTCACCTCAGTCTCCTGAGTGCTGAGATTAAATGTGTGCACCGCCACTGCCTGGCTGGAAATATGTTTATATTGCATTTATTTCTGTGTTTGTGTGTCAGTCAGAGGACAACTTGGGAGGTGACTCCTTGGACTGACCTTGGGCTCCTTTATCCACGGGGCCATCTTCTCTGCCCTTACTTTCTAGTTTGTGTGATCTGAGGACCTCTTTTTTCAGTTTAAACTTTTCTAAAATTAATTATCCTTTTTTGAAGCAAGATCTCACCCTGGGTCTGTGGTGCTCCTCTTGCTTCACCTTTTTGAGTGCTGGGATTACAGGTGTAAGCCACCACTCCTTGTAGTAGTGATGAGAGCGGGCAGGCCTGCTTTTCATCCGGCCTGGCTCCCACAGGCCTGGCCCATTTAAACACTGCCTGGCCCATTAGCTCTAGCCTCTTATTGGCTAATTCTCACATCTTGATTAACCCATTTCTAATAATCTGTGTAGCACCACGAGATGGTGCCTTACCGGGAAAGACTCGGCATGTGTGACCTGGCGGCTGACTCTGTGGCAGCTGACCTGGAGAGGAGAGGCATGGCATCTGCCTAACTTCCCTTCTTCCCAGCATTCTGTTCTGTTTACTCCACCCACCTATGTCCTGACCTATCAGACCAAGCAGTTTCTTTATTAATTAACCAATGAAAGCAACAGATAGACAAATGACCTTCCCACATCAACTCCTAGCTCATTTAATTAATGAATTAGCTTTTATAAGACAGGGTCTTTACGCCAGACCGTCTTTTTTTTTTTTTTTAAATATTTATTTATTTATTATGTATACAATATTCTGTCTGTGTGTATGCCTGCAGGCCAGAAGAGGGCACCAGACGTCGTTACAGATGGTTGTGAGCCACCATGTGGTTGCTGGGAATTGAACTCAGGACCTTTGGAAGAGCAGGCAATGCTCTTAACCTCTGAGCCATCTCTCCAGCCCAAAGATTTATTTACTTATTGATTTTTTTTTTTTCTGAAGCTGAGGACTGAACCCAGGGCCTTGTGCTTGCTAGGCAAGCGCTCTACCACTGAGCTAAATCCCCAATCCCTGCCAGACCGTCTTAAATTTGCTTTGCAGCCTAGATCCCCTTGAGCCTCAGATTCCCTGCCTCTACCTGCCCAGTGCTGAGATGATCAGAGGTGTGAAGCTGGAACCAGGGCTTCTTGGATGCTCAACGAGCCCTGTGCCAACTAAGCTACAACCCCTCACTGGTTTTCTGAGTAGGTGACACATTCACTCTACTGAAAATCTGGAAGTTAGAGATGAGCTAATGGGGAGGCAAAATGTGTAGAGTCTCGCTCCTACTTCCCCAGCCCTGCCCTCTCATCTCCCTTCCTAGTGGCAATCCATGCTATCAACTTCCTGTGAATATTTCTAAAGATACAGTTATATGGCTGCTCTTTTATACACGAGTGATATCATGTTCTACAGTCTGTGTTTTGTCTCGTTCTCACGTAACTGCACAATCTCTGCGAGCGCATTTCATGCCATAAAGAGCTTCCTTGTTCCTTTTGTTTAAAGTGATTCAGTTTTCCATTGCGAGTATCATAATCTAATCAGCGACTATTATTAGGCTGTTTCCAAACTACATTTACTACAAACAATACTGAAATGACTTTCTTCATAAAAGTGTTATTTCCCAGGTGTGCGAGTGGAAACGGGAACAGCTGTGTGAGGGGCAGGTGCAGTTTTATGTTTGACTATACACTATTGATTTTCTTGGAGTCGTTTATCTATGCATCCCTCATCTCTGTTATAAAGCCTAGAACAGAATGTACACTCAGTGTACACACAGTATACACTCAGTATACACACATACACACACACATTGAGAAAGGGTCTCTTATAGAGCTGGCTAGCCTTGAACTTGGTGCATAGCTGAGGGTGACGACCTTGAACTTTTGATTTTCCCCGAGGCCTCTATTGTTCTGAGTGCTGGGAGTGTATCACATCTTATGTGTTACTAGGGATTTAAGCAGAGGCTTCCTGCATGCTAGGCAGGTGGTCTACCCACTGGCTGACATCATTAGTCCCATTTGGTACATATTTTTTTAAAAAAGTTTATTTATTTATGTATATGAGTGATCTATTTGCATGTATACCTGCATGACAGAAGAGGGTATCAGCTCATTATAAGATGGTTGTGAGCCACCATGTGATTGCCGGGAATTGAGCTCAGGACCTCTGGAAGAGCAGCCAGTCTCTTAACCACTAAGCCCCCACTCAGTATAGACACACACACACACATATATGCACAATACAAACACATATACATACATATATACATGCTCTGGAACTTGCTCTGTAGACCAGGTTGGCCTCAAACTCACAGAGATCCTCTTACCTCTGCCTCCTGCGTACTGGGGTTAAAGGTGTGCACCACCACCACCCAGCATATATTTTTAATAAATAAACAAAGACTAAAAGACTACTAGATTTTTGTTTTTTGTTTTTTGTTTTTTTTTTAAAGATGGTCTCACCATGTAGCCCCCTGGCTGTCTTGGAACTCTCTATGTATACCAGGCTGGTCGCAACTCACAGAGATCAGCTAGCCTCTACCTCCTGAATGCTGGGCGTAAAGGCGTGGGCTTGGCAGAAACAACTAGTTCTTCTAGCAACACGTTCTTTACATGCAGTGTTCAATTCAAGCCAAATGATTCATGTTCAAACCAAATTCCAACAATATATTGGAGCAAAACTCATTGCCCCTTTTTTATTTCAGTATTTGAAAACTAATCAATTAGCTTTGTTTGTTGTAAAATAAGATCACCTTTATTCGTTTTGTTTATAATTCAAATCATTTTTTTTAACCTTCATATGCAGGCTCTAACAGTAATGACTTTGTGTCTCCAGTATTTTTCACAATCTCTTAATCCCTTCATTTTTTCCCCTACCTAACCTGTGATCCTAAGAACTCGGCATAGCCCATAAACGTTCTCAGAAGGGTGTTTGCTGCTTTCAGAAATCATCCGCCTCTTTGGTGTTCATTGTTTCAGTTGTGTGGCCTCTCAAGCCCCTTTATTCCTCCACATAGGGACTGAGATGGCGCTGGAGGTGGTTGGCGAGCTGTAGATGTAAGTGTTTGGCACATGGTAACGTTGAGAAAGAGTTCTTCCGCTCATCGTCTGCTGTGTGCCGAGAGTGCGGACTCCTGGCTGGTTACTCCAGCGGGGTTATTGCTCTGAGTTGTGGAGTTGTGCTAGCATGTGGCTTTGAAAGATGAAGAAATGTATCCCCTTAGGACAAAGAACACTAAGAACAAGTAAGTTCCCTTCCTTCCTTCCTTCTTTTTTTTTTTTTTTAAATTTTGAGACAGGGTTTCTCCGTAGCTTTTTGGTTCCTGTCCTGGAACTAGCTCTTGTAGACCAGGCTGGCCTTGAACTCACAGAGATCCGCCTGCCTCTGCCTCCCGAGTGCTGGGATTAAAGGCGTGCGCCATCACTGCCCGGCCCTCCTTCCTTTTTTTTTTTTTTTTTTCTTATTTTGTTTGTTTGTTGAGACAGGGTTTCCATGTGTAGCCCTGGCTGGCCTGGAACTCTCTCTGTGGTGCAGACTGGCTTTGAACTCAGAAATCCGCCTGCCCCTGCCTTCTGCATGCTGGGACAGGCCACTAGTTGATGTTCGTGATTCACTGCAGCCTTAAATTGTTCATTCATTTGTATATTCATCTTGGGCGATGACCTAGCAATCGAGACTTCGGTTCCTTATTTCATGTATTGGGAAACGGAACCTTAGCATGGCAAAAGTCAGCAATTATGTAACACAATCTAAAGCTCAGTTATTTTTGCACTTTTTTTCATGTATTGCAACTTTACGTAAGCTAAATACAGACATACAGAAAGCGTGTGTGGAAGAAAATAACAGTCTCCATGATTTAGAACTGGATATTAGAGTGGTCAATAATTTCAATTTAGCAATAGTTTTGAAGTTGTCTTTATCTCATTTATTTCTCCCAATAGCACCAGAGAATTCTTTGAAAACACAGCAATGGACGTTTTTGGCTACCTACCAAAATATAAACTGATGCTGGTCACAGCAAGGGGAGTAAGAACAGAAATAATGAAAATAGAAATCTGAGCAACTCCAGTCTGGTGTCTGATTTTACCCGACTGATAAGGTCCCAAGTTAATCTGCTACTGTTTAGTAGATGTTGTGGGACATCTAGGAGTCTACAAATCAAAGACAAAGGGAACACAATTAGCTTCAGCATGTTAGTTCTGACCCACCAAAGCAACATGTAACAGCTCTGATGAGTGTTATTTCCTTAAAGGATCAGGGACTAAGACACTCTTACTTGGAAATGTTGCATTCTACAGAAAGGAATAAAGTAAGCCAGGCGGTGGTTGCAGATGCTTTTAATTCCAGCACTTGGGAGGTAAAGGCAGGAGGATCTCCAAATTCGAGGCCAGCCTGGTCTACACAGTCAGGGCTACACATGGAAGCCCTGTCTCTAAAAACAAAAAAACAAAACAAAGCAAAAGATGTTCACCATCCAACCAAGAAAACACCTACCAGAATCCAAAGCCCAATAAACCACAACTCCCAGAAGGCTTTGTTCCCGGATGTGTCATGCACCCCCTCCCCCGAACTACATCTCCCAGGAAGCCCCACAGCACCCAACCGTCCACTTCCCCCGCCCCTGCTCCCCTTTCCCCCGCAGCGCGGTGGCCGGCTAGCTCCAGCGGTCGGCGGAGCGGGCGCGCGCCGGGGTCGCGCGGCTGCCGAAGGGGGCGGGCGCGCGCAGGAGTAGAGGCGTAGGGGGGCGGGGGACGGCTCGCTTGCTCGCTCGCAAGATGGCGGACGAGGACGGGGAAGGGATTCACCCCTCAGCCCCTCACAGGAATGGAGGCGGCGGCGGAGGGTCTGGGCTCCACTGCGCCGGGAACGGCGGCGGGGGAGGCGGCGGCCCGCGGGTCGTGCGCATCGTCAAGTCCGAGTCCGGCTACGGCTTCAACGTGCGGGGCCAAGTGAGCGAGGGCGGGCAACTGCGGAGCATCAACGGGGAGCTGTACGCGCCGCTGCAGCATGTGAGCGCCGTGCTGCCCGGGGGGGCGGCCGACCGGGCCGGGGTGCGCAAGGGGGACCGCATCCTGGAGGTGTGAGTATCGCGGCCGCCACGCCCCGTCCCCTTACCCTTCTCCTGTCCTGACCCCCCACCCTGTCACTCAGGCCGCACCTCCCCCAGCTCGCGAGCCTGCCGCGACCCTCGCCCCCGGCGGGCCTTCGCGGCTCGGCTTGGAGCCTTCTTCCTGGCGTCTCCAGTGTGTGCCCTTGCCCCACCATCCCAGTGCTCTCCCCGCTGTCCCCATGCCTTTGGCTGCTCGCAAACCCTTTGCCTTCTCCTGTGGCATGCTGCTTTCTGCTCTGTACTGACCCAGCCAGTATCCTCCCCAAGTTCTCATCTTTAGCATCACAGTTTCCTGGTGTCTGCCACTCCCCTCAGACCCTGTGGACTGTCCCTTCTGCCCTCTAGACCCAGTAGGACCTGTGGTCAGCTGCTTTTCCTCTGGAGGTATCGTCTCTTCCCCTACCTTAAGCCCCCCCTTTCTTTTCTTAGTTACTCCCTCGTTATGGTAAAGCAAACCGACATTTTTGTATCCACCGCTTGGCCTTTTCTTCCCTCTTTGTAGTCATACCATCTCGAGTATACCGTATCATCGCATGCGTTTTTTGGGGGTGGGGTTGACACTAGTTTTTCTTCCTATCCTGATAGTGCAACCTAATTTCCAATCTGATTTCTCCATGGCCATATTTCTCTGAGTGCGCCCCTTTTCTGGCTTCCTGTCTTCCCACGTGCACACTCCTTACACTTCGGTAGTGCTTTCCAGCTCCGACTCCCCCTCCCCCCCACTGCAATCGCCTTAGGTCTTTGCCTTCTCCATTTTCCTCCTGCTCTGTGCTGTTGCAATCCTACACTTTATCTCACTTGTTCCTCCAGAGATAGCTTTCCCTTCTCTTTGTAAGGCCTCTTCTGCTCTGGCAACTACCTTCTGCTGCAGCGGCTGCCTTCACCATACTCCTTTAGGTGGCTCACCGTCACCACCACAGCTCTTAAAGCTCCCTGGATATTGTCTTGTCTTGGCAGTTTCAACCCAGACCTCCACTGCTCTAAGCTGTGTTGTGCTAAAATTGTATAGTGGTTGTTGGTTGGCTTGTAGGTGCTGTATGCATTCATTGTCTCCATCCTCCTTCAACCCCGAATTCCTCTACTGCATCTATATTGTATCCCCCCCCCCTCAATACACACATGACACATGGGCTTACCCCTTCCATGATGGGATTTTCCCACATAAATCTTTTTAAACATTTCATTTTAATTACAAGTTTCACAGCTGCCTGTTTTCATTTTGCGAAGCCGATTCGCCTAAGGTCTGTACTGACTGTATCTTCCAGAGGAGTCGGTTCCCTTCCTCCACTTCTGTGAAATCATTCCTTCTGCTTCCTCATCTTTCCACTCCAAGAAGGAGCAGCTCACTGACGCGTGCGTTTGGAGCTTTTGTACATTTCCTCTGACCTTTCTGGAAATAGATGCTTGCTTTTTTTATTACTGTATTACAGACTATTTTCTAATATTCTCTGGCAGTGTATTCTTAGTCTTTGTGGGAGCTTTAAGATACTGAATGAAGTAATGACTTTTGATGCTCTGTACCTGAGTACCCAGGTATTTATTTTCTAGACAACCCCAGATCTGTGACTGATGATTTCTTTCCTTAGAAACTTTTAGAGTTATTTTGCTTTCCCTTTGGAAATTAACTCTGATTCACCCTTTTATTTTTAGATTTGCAATATATAAAAGTTGTAAGTGTATTAAAGTTCTAGGTCATTTGCAGCTAATGTCATCTACCATGAGTGCATAAGCCAAGAGATACAGTTGGTGGCTTTTTGCCTTTATTGCAGTCGGTAACAGAGAGCCCAGCTGTAAAGGAGTCATTGCAGCGAAGATATGAGTGATCCTGTGGACCCCTGGGAGAGGGCTTTGCCCACAATACAGGCCAGGAACCTGGAAGTAGGAGCTGATGTTTGGTACTGTCCTTGGGTGAGAGTAGTTTTTGTCATTTTAGGTGGCAGGGGAAAGAAACACTGCCTGGAGAAATTCTCTCTGGAAGGCCGATGGTGATAGAAAATCTTCATGGTATTGCTTTGTCCCCTTCCAGCTGCTGGTGTTCTGATCTCCAGAGCCTTTGAAACTTCTATGGTACTGTTGTAGAAGTAGTAGTAGTGACAATTCTAAGCTGGTCGATAACTTCTGGGACCTCAGTATGTCTCTCCCTCCCTTCCCTTATGTTTTCAAGTTAGAGGAGAGAAATCAGGTACTAATTTAGCTTTAGAGACTTATTTATTTGAGGCAGGGTCTCATGTAGCCCAGGCAGACCTCACACTCACTACGTAGCTTAGAATGACCTTGAATTTTTGGTCGTCCTGCCTCCACCTCCTTAGTGCTGAGATTGATTACAGGTGTGTGCCATTTTGTTGGCTTCATGTGGTGCTGGGATGGAACCCAGGGATGCAGGGCTTCCAGCTTGGTAGGCAAGCACTCTACCAACTCAGCTATATTCCCAGCCTGAGCTCTTTAATTTGTCTTCTTACTCAAGTTCTTAACCTCTCCGTTGTCTTGGGAAAGCGGTGGAGTCTGAGTTAGGCATAGCTGGATTATTACTGTGTACCTTTAGGATTATACACCAAGACACAGGCGGGTGTCTGGACCTTGATAACGGAGCTTGGAGAGTTCTCCCTATTTTTAAACTCTTCCCGATGCACAGCTTTTACTCCAGCCTTCGTGTTGCAGTTTGGACAGGTGGTAGAGGTGTGAGAGAAGAGTGCCTGAGATTGAAGTGGGCACAGACCTGAACGTTAGTAAGAGGACCCATTTCCTTGTGCTGCTCCTAGTCTGCTCATCAAGGCTCGAGTCCTGGGGTAGTTGTCAGCTGGAGCCAGTATTGGCTCGCCTTCTGCTTTTCCCTTTGGAGGCTGACTATATTGTGACTGGTTTAAGAGAGAATCATGTTCCAGGACTTGAGTGTGAAGAAGCCTGCTGGGCTCTAGATTTTATTACAGATGGGAGGTTTTCTTGACTAACAATGTTAGTCTCCACCTTATAGTTTTCCCAGTCCAATGTGTACTAAATGTCTTCCCTTTGATGTGCACATACCTTGAGGCCAGTGTGTGAAAGATGCTTTCAAAAGCAGAACCAAAATCTTTGCACTAATTATATAGTATGTGAAGTAACTAGCTTCAGGTTAATTTCTGTAAGGTTAGAATAGGTGTAAAGACACTTGATTGGTTTCTTGACAGTTTCTTTTTGGAGAGTTGCAGTATGTAGTGGATTTGGAGCTGCCTATTATGTACTCAAGGCTGCATTTGAGATTATGTTTTTGGCCAGGTACTGGGATCTTTGTGTGTGTGCACATACAAATGCACAAGGCACACTTTGAGGGCTTCTAAATGTTGGGGCAAATTTTCATGTCTCTACTTCCTATCTCCTCATGGGGTGGCTGGGGTTACAGACATTTTCACAGTGTGTCCAACCTTGAGGTGGGTTCCAGGAATCAAACTCAGGTGGTCAGACTTGCACAGCATGCACACTGCCAAACCTGATCTGGGGAGTGTGCATTTCAAGCACGGACCCTTAGGGTTGCCTTGTAGGCATTCAAAGTCATGATGCAGGTGAGAATATGTCAGAGAGTATGTGCCTTCCTCCTTAATAGATACCTGGTAATGTACCATCAGCCTTTCCTTATTAAGGTAAAGCATAAGATAAATTATGTTGTATGTGACAATTTGTTTATTTAGGGATTTTTTTCCTGTTCCATGTGAACGTTTGAAAATCATTGAACAAAGAGTTTGATGCAATAAGTATTTTTACAGTTGAGTGAGTCATGAAACATTAAGACCCTTTTAAAAAATTGATTTCTCTTTGGCTCAGATATTCCAGGTAGACTTGGGTAATAATGCTTGAAATGATTGTCGAGCAAAGGGAATGATGATGGCAAAGTTCTCACACTTTGGTATCACAAGAATCACCGGGGGCAGTCGGAAGCACAGGTTTGCAGGGACACTTCTTCGCCTGGTATAGGGAATGGAGCTCACATGCTAAGCCACATTCTCAGAACAACACGGTAGTTATGGACTGTTCTAGACTGTTCTCAGCTCATTGTGCTTTATCATTATGGTTATACTGGTAGTCAGTAGCTAGGACTTGGCTAATAAATAGTAACTTATGAAGCGCGGAACTCCAGAGTAAAGGGAAGCCAGTTCCTCAGCAAGTGGTCTGTACAGTTGTGCTTACTTCCGTGGAACTTGCTATTGTCCTGCCGCAAAGGTGCACAGTTAAGAGACAGAACAAAGGATGCTGATCGCTGTGTCAGCTTGCAGTGTCTGCTGTGTTACAGTTTGCAGTGTGGTGCCTATACATTGGAACTTCAGCCTCTTGTAGGGAGCTTCAGAGCTCCTCAGGGCAGGGACTGTGTTGACTGTTGTGTGTATTGAATCCCTAGCCAAAAGTGCAGTGGTACCTTGCCTTTCTTCTGTGAGTATTTGCTGAATGGATAGGAGTAAATTAGCCCTGTTTTGTGAGGAGAAAGGGTACTGCTTTGAGTGACAGCCAGAATTAAATCCAGCTCTTAAGTTTCCTTCCCATTTTTTTTTAAACTATTTATTTATTATGTATACAATATTCTGTCTGCATGTATGCCTGCAGGCCAGATGAGGGCACCAGACCTCATTACAGATGGTTATGAGCCACCATGTGGTTGCTGGGAATTGAACTCAGGACCTTTGGAAGAGCAGGCAATGCTCTTAACCTCTGAGCCATCTCTCCAGCCCCCCTTTCCTTCCCATTTTTAAAATATGTTTTGGTTATTGACTGCTAATAGTCAAGTTCCTTAATTTTTATTCTTTAGAAGTTACACAGATCTATACAGTATATCTTGATCACATCTATCTCAACTTCTCCCAACTCTACTTAGGAACCTCTCATGACATCTCCTTCCCAACTTCATGTCCTTCTATAGTTAATTAATTATATAATTTTAAAAAATTTATTTTTTTATATGCATTAGTGTTTCACCTGCATGTATGTCTGTGAGGGTGTTGATTCCCCTGGAACTTGAGTTACAAACAGTTTTGAGCTACCATTTCGATGCTAGGAGTTGAGCCTGGGTCCTTTGGAAGAAGAGTCAGAGTTCTTACCCACTGAGCCATCTCTCCAACCCCCTAATTTTTTAAAATTTTTAAAAAATTTTTTATTTTTTTCTGGAGACAGGGTTTCTCTGTGTAGCTTTGGAGCCTGTCCTAGAGCTCACTCTGTAGATCAGGCTGGCCTCGTACTCACAGAGATCTGCCTGCTTGTGCCTCCCGAGTACTGGGGTTAAAGGTGTGCGCCATTACCGCCTGCCCCCCTCTAATTATTTTTAACCCACTCAGTCCAATTAGTGCTGTGCATATGGGCATGGATGTAGGTCATCCGCTGGAGCACCAGGGACTCTCCCAGTGGTAGTGTTCCTGGCTGTATTTTTTTTTTTTTTTTGGTTTTTCGAGACAGGGTTTCTCTGTGGTTTTGGAGCCTGTCCTGGAACTAGCTCTTGTAGACCAGGCTGGTCTCGAACTCACAGAGATCCGCCTGCCTCTGCCTCCCAAGTGCTGGGATTAAAGGCGTGTGCCACCACCGCCCGGCTGGCTGTATTCTTTTTTTTTTTTTTTTTTTTAAATTTTTATGGTTTATTTAACTTTATTTTATGTGCATTGGTGTGAAGGTGTCAGATCCCCTGGAACTGGATTTTCAGACAGTTGTGAGCTGCCATGTGGGTGCTGGGAATTGAACCCGGGTCCTTGAGAAGAGCAGTCAGTGCTCTTAACCGCTGAGCCATCTCTCCAGCCCCCCTGGCTGTATTTTTTTTTTTTGTTTTGTTTTTTTGTTTTTTTGTTTTTCGAGACAGGGTTTCTCTGTGGTTTTGGAGCCTATCCTGGAACTATCTCTTGTAGACCAGGCTGGTCTCGAACCTGGCTGTATTCTTAAAGTAAGTTCCTCCCCCAGTCATCAGCTGCCTGTAGCTCCACAGCTGGGGTGGGGACTTTGGATAGTACACTATTCTTGATGGCAACTAGCCACTTAAAATCAAGTTACTTTCCTGTAAAAATGGATAGCAGTTGAACTTTGTTTCTATTTGTGAAATGTGACTTATGTTTTTATTTATCCTTTATATCATGTTGTTAATTTGGATGAGAGGCGGGGTCTAAAGCAGCTTTCTTTGCCCTTGCTATTGCTGCTTTTCTCTGTTCCTAGCAAAGGAGACATGACAGCCATCCTTGTTACTTCAGAAATACGTCTCGTCTCCTGAGTGAGGCTGCAGACAAGCGGTAGTGACCGAGAGTGCTCTTCAGAAATACGTCTCGTCTCCTGAGTGAGGCTGCAAACAAGTAGAAGTGACTGAGAATGCTCTTACCTTCCCTTGGAAATCACTTGTGTCGATTGCTGGACCAAGACAAGGACTTTCAGGCAGTGGTCGCGTTCGCCTTTAGTCCCAGAACTCAAGAGGCAGAGGCAGGCGGGTCTCTGTGAGTTCGAGGCCAGCCTGGTCTAATAGTGAATTTGAGGCCAACCAGGGCTACATAGAGAAACCCCATCTAAACTCTTCTACCCCACCTTTGAAAAGAGAGACTTTGATTAGTAGCATAAGAGCTAGTTTTTAATTTGTGGTGGACTTTTCAGCCATCACTATTAACCACTAATAGTTAATTTTGGTTTGTTTTAGGTGAGGGCTTTATTACCATGCTGTCTTGGATAAGTATTTTAGAAGCTGAGCCTCAGTGGGAATAATTCTTATGAAATGGTAGATAAACAGAGAGAGTTAACTGACAAGCAAACATTTTAATTTATGTTCACAGCAAAGTGCTTTAAGAACATAATCTGCCGGGCGGTGGTGGCGCACGCCTTTAATCCCAGCACTTGGGAGGCAGAGGCAGGCGAATCTCTGTGAGTTCGAGACCAGCCTGGTCTACAAGAGCTAGTTCCAGGACAGGCTCCAAAACCACAGAGAAACCCTGTCTCAACAAAACCAAAAAAAAGAAAAAAAAAAGAACATAATCTGTGGTAAGATTATTCATTGGTCCTCTAGGCGGTGGACCTTTCATTCACGCCTTTATCCCAGCACTCTGAAGGCAGAGGTAGGTGATCTATGTGAGTTCAAGGCCAGCCTGGTCTACAAAGTGAGTTCCAGGACAGCCAGGGCTGTTACAAGAGAAACCCTGTCCCAAAAACCAAAATAAATAAATAAAAATTATTCAATGGATGATGGCATTACTAACAAAAGGTGTATTAGTAGTGTGCATATGTGTGAATAGTGAATACACGCACACATGTATGGGTATTCATGTGTGCAACAACATATGTTATGATGGTTAGAAGATAATTTTGGAGTCCACTTCCTTTCCTTTCACCTTTATGTGGATACAGGGAAGAGAACTCGGGACAAGCCTTCCAGGCAAGATCATTTCCCAGTGAGCCATCTTGCCAGCCCGCTGTTTGGGTTTTGTTTGAGGGCTTGTTGGGTCATGTCCATCCTCTGACAAAACTGACTAGTTCATCCTGAGGCTGCTAGGCTGTATGCGTGCTAGGCAGGTGGTCCACCACTGTAAGTGTATTTTTTTTCTCATGTCGGCCCACTTCATGTCAGCTGGTTCCACTGTTAGGCACAAACTGTGTGTCAAGTATCACTAGGCTTGTGAGTCAGTAGTCTGGCTCTCTGCCCTTGAGAAGCTTGCTTTGCAGTGGGGGAGGTACTAGAAATAGTTTACTCTGTGAAAAGCAAAATAAAGTAATGGAGGTGAATGAGGAACGCAATGGGAATTCAGAGGAAAGAGTGGATATGCTTAAGATTGATAAGGGGTTAGATGGTTCACAGAAGGCTTTTATACAGTTAAAATTGTGTGTTGTGATCATGCGGCAGACACAGTGCTGTGTGTAGGTCAGAGGACATCTTTATCAGGAGTAAGTTCTCTCCTCCCACCGTGGCTTCCTGGGGTTGAACTTCTGAGGCAAGCGCTTTTTCCCATTAAGTCTTCCTCCCGTTGGCTCCTTCAGAGGCTTTTTTAAAAGGGAAACTGAGGGACAAGTGTAATCTCAGTAGTAGAGAAAGAGGAAGGGTTTCATAGGCTGAGGGTCTATGGGAGGAAGATGCAAGAAGTTCTTAAGATAGCAAAGGTCCTCAAGCTGCTGTTTGCAGGCTGGTGCCATAGAAACTGGAAAGGAAGGTTAAAATGAAATACAAAAAAGGCCTTGAAAGCAGTGCCAACAAGTTGCTTCCCTCTCTCCCCCACCAGACAGAGTTTCTCTATGTAGCCCAGGCAGGCCTGGAACTCAATCTATAGACTCAGGGATCTGCCTGCCTCTGCTGGGATTAAAGGTGTGAGCAACCATGCCTGGCTATAAGTTTGGATTTTGTTCTTATGTACTGAGAATACAGTTGTGTATATATTTGTACCCATAGTTTCCTGTACATTTTGCTTTTATTTGGTTGAATACATTTCCGTGGCTGGAGAGGAAAATTTGCTATTAGAATTAAAAGAATTTCAGACCATTTTTCCCTCTTGGACTGTCTAGGACTGTATAAGGATGGTAGCTGAGAAGAAGGAAGCTCTGAAACCCAGTGCTAGGAGCAGCTGATGAGAGGCTGCCTTTCATTTGATTCCACTTTCCTGCCTAGTGCGCCCAGCTTCTGAAATGTCTGTTTCCTGTCACTTTATGTTGTAAGTGACTGCGCCTATATTTATCACTGCATTGACAGCGTCTTCATCCTCATGTGCTGCGGGGGCCCTGCCTCTCATGCCTTGTTGTAGCTATGCTTTTCTCTGTCTCTTACTGCAAGATGCTACGTGGATTTAAATCCTTTTCATTGACGGTGCTGGGGAGATGACTCAGGGGTTAAGAGCAGTCACTTCTTTCCTACAGGGCCAGAGTTCAGTCCCCAGCACCCAGATGGCAACTACAGCCATCCCCTCCAGCTCCAGGGGTCTGATACCTACGTCTGGTTTCTGGGCACCTTTGTTGACCCTCATTTGTGTGAGCACACAGAGACGTACATAAAAATAAATCTTAAATCTTTTGTTTTGCCGTAGCCTGTTGGGAGTTGAGGTGACTAAAGATAAGAAGTTGATATGATATTAAAATATATACCTAAAGTTTGTCTTCAGGTGAATTTCTGCTGGGTCAGGAATGTGTTTGTGAAATGCTCTTAGTTAAACTTCAGGCACTCCACTGCGAGTCATGTCTTACTACTGCCTCTGCCGGCCCAAGAAGGCTCCCCCTGGAGCTGTTCCCAGCACTGGGTATTTGAGTTGCTAAATGAGGCCTAAATTGCTAAATGTGTTTGAGCATCCTTACGTTCATCCTCAGTGAACTTCTCTTATTGTGAAACTACTTACTTAGTAGAAGTGGTCTAGAACTCTTGATCTTCTCACTTGCATATTACCACATGCAACTTTGTTTTATTAGGTTGCTCAGACTTGCTGTGTAGCAGGTAGCCTGCCCTCGATGTTCTTCCATCTCTACCTGTTGAGCCATCACACCCAGTGGAGAAACATGTATGGTGATTTTTGTTTGTTTGGTTTTTGGTTTTTTGAGATAGGGTTTCTTTGTATAGTCCTGTCTCTCTTTAAATATGCTCTGTAGACTAGGCTGGTCTCTAACTCAGAGATCAGCCTGCTTCTGCCTCCTAAGTGCTGGGATTAAAGGCATAGGCTACCACCAATCAGCGAGAAACATCTTTTAAAAAAATGTTTTGTTTTTACTTAAGCTATCAAAAACTTGTTTTGGTGTGTGTGTTAGAGTTAAACCTAGGGTCTATGTATGCCAAAACACTTTTTTTTTAAGTCAAGATTGTTTTTCTTAATAATTTATTTTATTTTATGTATATTAGTGTATTTCCTGCATGTATGTCTGGGTGAGGGTGTTGGATCCCCTGGAACAAGTTTACAGACAGTTATTAGCTGCCATAGGTGCTGGGAATTGAACCCGATCCTTTGGAAGAGAAGTCAGTCCTCTTAACCCACTGAGGCATCTCTCTAGCCCCTCATTTTTTTTTTTTTTTTTTTAAAACTTTCTTTTTATTTACTCTTGGTGTCAGGGCCAACTCTTTCACCTGCCCGAGGTGTTGATGGAGGGGACACCCCCACCCCCGTGCCCATGCCTCCACATGACAGATGAGTAATGGGAAACAGCTCTTTCATGCTCACAACATCAGGGCTGGCTCGCTCACACCTCTGCCAGCAGGGTCGGCTCTACCGTGCTTGCTGCCCAGGCGAGTGTTGCAACTGATGAGGGGGTCAGGCGGCAGAGTAGGGGGTGCATCTTTCCTTGCCCTCACCACCACATGGCAGACAAGGGATGTGGCCAGCTCTTCCACTCTCACCCTCAGGGCTATCTCACTTAGATCTCTTCCAACACATCAGCTCTACTGAAAAACACTCATTCTATTGAACTCTACCCCCAACTTTTTCCTAAATGTGATAGATTTGAATGCCAGACCACAGATCAAGACTGAACTAATAGATCTTTGTATTCTATGGACTCCATATATAAGTGATTTGCTTATTTCCTTTTGAAAAGAGTGGACCCGTCTACTTTTAGGCTGGTTATTACAGAACCTTTCAATGAAAATAAGGAAATTGCTCCTTGATCCAGCAGAAGTTTCTTAAGTCTGTCTAGGTTTTAGTTAGTGTATTTTTTTTTAATGTGTTACTTTTTTTTTGTTGTTAGTTTATTTTAAAATTGGGAAATGGACTGAGTATTTGGAGCTTATGGAAGATGTGATAACCTTGGGAAGTTTGGAAATGCTCTTCTTTTGCTAGTTTTCTCATTTACAAAATGTGCAAGGTGTTTGTCTATTGAACATACTATGAGGGTTATTATGTATGTATGTATGTATGTATGTATGTATGTATGTATATTAAAAGATGCTATTAATTGCAAGAGCCATAAGCCCTGGGGGCTGGAGAGATGATTCAATGGTTAAGAACACTTGCTACTCTTGAGGATACAGGTTCAGTTTCCAGCACCCACATTGCAAGGGCTCAAACTCCAGGGCATCCATTGCTCTCTTCTATAACTTGTGGACACACATACTCAACATGCATATACATAAATCTTCAAGCTGGGTGAGGCTTGAATTTTGGCACTCAGTAGGCAGAGGCAAGTGGATCTTCAACTTTGAGGCCAGCCTGGTCTGCATAGCAAGTTCTAGGACATCTACAGTTTATATAGACAGACCCTGTCTCAAAACAAACAAACAAAAAAGAATAAGCCTGGAATTTTACGTTCTAGTGGGAGTGAAATGAATCAGTTTGGTTTTACTATTGATAACAAATTTTGGTTTCACAGGTAATTGCCAAACTTTTTCTTTCTGAATAACTTGATTATATTTGTATAGTAAAAAAAAAAAAAATCTTTTTTTTTTTTTTTTTTTTTTGGTTTTTTCGAGACAGGGTTTCTCTGTGGTTTTGGAGCCTGTCCTGGAACTAGCTCTTGTAGACCAGGCTGGTCTTGAACTCACAGAGATCCGCCTGCCTCTGCCTCCCGAGTGCTGGGATTAAAGGCGTGCGCCACCACCGCCCGGCAAAAAAAACTTTTAATCCCAGCACTCGGGAGGCAGAGGCAGGCGGATCTCTGAGTTCGAGGCCAGCCTGGTTTACAAGAGCTAGTTCCAGGACAGGAACCAAAAGCTACGGAGAAACCCTGTCTCGAAAAATCAAAAAAAAAACCAAAAAACTTAGAGCCTTATACTTATTTTCCTGAATGACAAATAGATTCATTTTCCAGAAATTTATATGCCTGAGTAGATTGTATTTGCAAATTGATTGCCTTGTAATTACAGATTTAAGGAACTTTTTATTCTTTCCTAAGCAATAAACCCTTGTTTGTTCTGCTGGAGGTGTTCATTTGGAGAACTGGTAAGCTTTCTGTCCTTCCCTTGCCTCAGGCAGGTGCTGTGGGAGAGCAGGCAGCCAAAGGCAAAGTCCTTGTGTAGCACATTCTTCTCCAGCTTGGGAGCGTCAGGTGCTGACCCACACAGTTCATTGGCTTTGCCAGGGCCAGTTTTTACTGTTGCTAAAATTCTCTTTGCCCAGTGTCAATTTTCTGCATGGAAATACTTTTTATTGTTTTTGCTTTGTTTTGTGTTTAGAGACAGGGCCTCTCTATGTAGTCCTTGGCTACCCTGGAACTCACTATACAGACCAGGTTGGCCTCGAACTCAGAGATCTACCTGCCTTTGGCCCCTGGAGTGCTGCTATTAAAGGTGTGTATCACCACACCTGGCTGGAAATGCTTTAAAAATATTGGTAAGGACTGGAGAGATGACTCAGTGATTAAGAGCACTTGATTTGCAACCAAGAGAACCAGAGTTTAGATCTTTTTTTCTTTTTCTTTTGGTATTTCTAGACAGGGTTTCTCTAAAGCAAGGTGTCCTGTAAAAGCTGTAACTCCAGCCTCTAGGGATTCGATGTCTTTGGATATGTCTCTACAATTACACGTATACATTTACAAACAAAAATATTGTTAAACCAGGCGTAGTGGGATACTCAACACATAGGAGACTAAGGATTGCCATGAGGCCAGACCAGTCTGGGTTATGTGGTGAAACTCAAGAACAAAAGGGAAATTTTTCTTTTGATACTTAAAAGACAAGGGAGAGCCAGTGCAGCCCAGTGAGGATCAGGGTCTCCAGTTTGAAGCCAGCCTCATCAAAGCAAAGCAGCAGAGGATCTGTAAAAGGCTGAGAGTGTGCGACTTGATCTGTATGCAGATAGCATTTGTTTTGTCCTCCTTTATCAAAGATGACACCTAATTAGATTAAGATGGGTGTTTTGGCCGGGCGGTGGTGGCGCACGCCTTTAATCCCAGCACTCGGGAGGCAGAGGCAGGCGGATCTCTGTGAGTTCGAGACCAGCCTGGTCTACAAGAGCTAGTTCCAGGACAGGCTCCACAACCACAGAGAAACCCTGTCTCGAAAAACCAAAAAAAAAAAAAAAAAGATGGGTGTTTTGTATTTGTACTGGTTATGTAGAATTTATTTTTGGTGGTTGTAGTTTGAATCAAGGTACCTTTTCTTTTTTGAGGCAGGGTCATTGTATAGCTCAGGCTAGCTTGCCTCTTCGAACAGTGAGAAACTTGGTTTCTCTTACCTGCTATATATTTTCTTGTCCTCTTTGTTTTTGTTAACAATTTTTTAAAAAATCATTCTATTCAAGTATATAGATATATTACAGTATTTAGATATACAATAGCTGAATTGTTGACTCGCACCCCTTGAAGAAGCAAGCAACTTTCCTGTGCTTCTTTTGATTTTAGGCTTATAGACTTCATTTCTGCTTATTTAGTTCCATGTCTTTTTCTCCACCCTATTTGAAGACCCTGGGTTTGTATAAAATATTCTGAGATAAAAGTAGGTTATTTTGTCATTGTCTGGAGTTCTTCTGGTTTTCAAAAATTATGTACGTTAAGATTCATTCTATTAAATAGCTTTGTGTCATGTGTGCAGTTGACGTAAGCTGCCGTGTGGGTGGTAGGAACTGAACCTGTGTTCTCTGCTGGAGCAGAGCAGTCAGTACTCCAGCCCCAGTAGCATATTTCTTTATTTCAGCAATCAGTAGTTAATTGTGTGGATGTCCCACAGTTTGCTAATTCATCCACCCCTTGAAGGACATCCTAATTACTTCTAGTTTGGGGCCGTTATGATGAAAGGTGCTCTAAGCATCTGTGTAGAGTCTTTTGTGTTGGATATGAATTTTTCTGTACACTTGGATCAACACATAGGAACTTGATTCTTTCTTTCTGTTTTTTTGGGGGGGGGGGCTTTTTCGAGACGCAGTTTCTCTGTAGCTTGGAGCATATCCTGGAACTAGCTCTTGTAGGCCAGGCTGGCCTCGAACTCACAGAGATCCGCCTGCCTCTGCCTCCTGAGTGCTGGGATTAAAGGCGAGCATGATTGTTTTTATTGCTATGAAAAGATACCATGACCAAGGCAACTCTTATAAAAGAAAGATTCAACTGAGGGCTTGTTTACAGTTTCAGAAAGTTATAGTCCATCATCATCATCATGACAGGGAGCATGGTAGCAGACAGGCAGACATGGTGCTGGAGAGGTAGCTGAGAGCTTTACATCATGATCCTCAGGCAGCAGTCAGAGAGAGAGAGAGAGACAGAGAGACAGACAGATGAGACGTGCTGGTCTTGGCATGGGCTTTTGAACCCTCAAAGTCCACTTGTAGTGGTACACCTCCTTCAGCAAGGCCATGCCTCTTTTGTGTGTGTGTGTGTGTGGGGGTTCCACAGAAGGTTTCTCTGTAGCTTTGGAGCCTGTCCTGGAACTAGCTCTTGTAGACCAGGCTGGCCTTAACTCACAGAGATCCGCCTGCCTCTGCCTCCCGAGTGCTGGGATTAAAGGTGTGTGCCACCACTGCCTGGCAAGGCCATACTTTTTTTTTTTTTTTTAAATATTTATTTATTATGTATACAATATTCTGTCTGTGTGTATGCCTACAGGCCAGAAGAGGGCACCAGATCCCATTACAGATGGTTGTGAGCCGCCATGTGGTTGCTGGGAATTGAACTCAGGACCTTTGGAAGAACAGGCAGTGCTCTTAACCTCTGAGCCATCTCTCCAGCCCAAGGCCATACTTCTTAATCCTCCCCAACAGTTTATTAACTAGAGACTAAGCATGTAAATATACGAGCCTGTAGGAGCTATTCTCATTCAAACCACCACACAAAGTGACTATGCCGTTTTATATTCTTACAGCAAGAATTGTATTTGTTCCACGTCCTCACTAGTACTTGGTATTTGACATAATCAATTTTGGCTTTTAGCTGTATTTAATGCCATACTATTGTTTTGATTTGGGATTCCATTCATTAGAATGTTGAATTTCTTTAGTAGATGTCTGTCTGTCCAGATATTTTGTTCTTTTTTAATTAGAGTTGTGGGACCAATAAGAAGGCTCAGCTGATAAAGGCACTTGCCACCAAACCCTAACCTTAGTTTGATCCGGGGGCCAATGTGGTAGAAGGAGAGAATTGACTGACTTCTGTGTGCACACAATGTCATATGTCATATATATCTATCAAGTCAGGGCTGGCCTCGAACTCACAGAGATCCTTCTGGTTCTGCCTCCCAAGTGCTGGGATTAAAGGCATGCACCACCTGGCTCATTCTTTAAGTTGTCTTTTATAGAGGCGTTTTTAATTTTAGGTAAGTTTAGCTTGTTACATTTTTTTTTTCATTTGTGGACCATGTCTTTAGTGTTAGATCTGAAGTCTCATTTTCAAACACCAAATCACATAGATTTTTCTACTTTTTGTTTTTCAAGAAGTTTTATAATTTTTGGAGACGGTCCTACTATGTATCTGAGGCTGGTTTTCTTAGTTAGGGTTTCTATTGCTGTGAAGGGACACCATGACCACAGCAACTCTTATAAAGGAAACCATGTAATTGTAGTGGCTGTCTTATAGTTCAGAGGTTTGGTCCATTGTTGTCATGGTGAGAAGCAAGGCATCATGCAGGGTAGACATGGTGCTAGAGAGGACTGAGAGTTTGCTGTAGAATAATCCTCTTATACAATCTAAAGATTTGTCACTTGAATTGGTTTAACAAAACACTCATTGACCGGTAGCCAGGCAGGAAGTATAGGTAGGGTGACCAAACTAAGGTTGATAGGAAGGAGCAGGGAGGAGTCAGGGGACACCAGCCAGATGCAGAGAGAGCAGGATGGGCACACTTGCCTGAGTGTACTGAGAAAAGATACTGCCAGGTGGGCGAGAGTAAATAAGGAAGGAATATGAGTTAACTTAAAATGTAAGAGCTAGTTAATAATAAGCTTGAACTATTGGTTGAACATTTATAAGTAATATTAAGCCTCTGTGTGGTAATTTGGGAAGTGGCTGCTGGATATTTGGGGCTGAGCAATTCTGAGACAGGAAACTTCTGCCTACAAGAGTTCTTATATCTTAACTCAATAGGCAATAGGAAGTGGTCTGAGACACTGGGAATGTTTTGGGCATATATGAGATCTCAAAGCCCGCCTCCACAGTGACACACTTCCTCCAACAAGGCCATACCTACTCCAGAAAAAACATACCTCCTAATAGTGCCACTTTCTTTAGGGACCAGTTTCTTTCAAACCACACCACATTATACTCCCTGGTCCCCAAAGGCTTATAGCCATATCATAATGCAGAAATGCATTCAATCCAACTTCAAAAGTTTTCGTAGTTTATAACAGTCTCAAACTTATTTAAGAGTCTAAAGCTCAAAGTCTCTCCTGAGATTCATATAATCTCTTAACTGTAATCCCCTGTAAAATCAAAATAAAAAAGCAGATCACATACTCCAACATATAATGGCTCAGGATATGCATTGCCATTCCAAAATGTGGGGAAGGGAAGTAGTAAGGAAATGCTGAACCAAAGCAAGACTGAAAACTAGCTGGGCAACTCCACACTCTGTATCTCTCTGTCTGATGTCTAAATGCTCTTCAGATCTCCAACTCCTTTCAGCTTGTTGACTGCAACATACATTTCTCTCTCGACATGGTTCTACTTCCTGTTAGCAGCTCTCCTTGGCAGGTATCCCACTCCTCTCTAGCATCTTGGTGTCTTCAGGGCAGTCCAGCTTCAACTTTTCAGCTTCATGCAAGGACCTCTCTAAGCTTCCATTCGGGATACTTCTGATATGTGCCTGGTCTTAGCAACTCTCTTTAGCCTCGGAAGCAAATTCCATAGCTCCTTTCTTCTATCCTTACTCTAAAGCCAGAACCAGTTAACTGAAGCTGCCAAGTTCTGCTGCTTACCAAAGCTAGAGCATGACCCTCTTGTTCAATTACATCTTCACCAGCTTTCTGTTTTCATGGTTTCCTTCACTTCCTAAGCTTGGCTGTCCTTAAACTGAATCTGTAGGCAAGGCTGGCTGGCCACAAATTCAGAGATCTGCTCGCCTTTGCTTCAGAGTGCTGGCGTACATGCAACACCACACACAACTCTAAACTTTTCTTTAATTTCTTTTTATTTGGAAATTTAGCTGGGTGGGATCTTGTCATGAGGTCACCATACCTTTTATTCCATTTCTTATTCTGTTTATCACCTTGAACACAGGGTTTAGCTCTATTCTACTTCCTGGTAGGCCTTTTTTCTCAGATTTTACATTTTGTTATTTACCTTGCTCAGCTTGCTCCTTTTCATTATAAATCTTCATTAGAGTTACTACTAATAACCATGGGACAGAGTCTATACTAGGCTGTTATAAGATTTCCTTTTGCAGACTCTTCGGACCAGGGTATATTCTTCACTAATATATCACAAGAATGATCTCTAGGCCACATATTAATATTCTCCCCTGGAAGCTCTTGATCCAGGCACACAGTTCAAATCACACTCAGCACCACTGTCTTCCATGCTCCTACTAGGATGACCCATTAAGCAGCACTTAAAGCATTCAACTGTTTTTCTAATCCATAGTCCCAAGGGCCATATTTCTTTTTTTTTTTTTTTTTTTTTGGTTTTTTGAGACAGGGTTTCTCTGTAGCTTTGGTGCTGGTCCCGGAACTAGCTCTTGTAGACCAGGCTGGTCTCGAACTCCCAGAGATCCGCCTGCCTCTTCCTCCCGAGTGCTGGGATTACAGGCGTGCACCACCACCGCCCGGCTTTTCCATATTTCTTAAGAAAAAAAAAAGCATGGTCAGGCCTATCCCTGGTACCAAGTTGTGTCTTAGTTAGGGTTTCTATTGCTGTGAAGAGATAGCATGACCATGGCAACTATTATTATTATTGTTATTATTTTGGATTTTCGAGACAGGGTTTCTCTGTAGTTTTTGGTGCCTGTTCTGGAACTAGCTCTTGGCCTCGAACTCACAGGGATCCGCCTGCCTGTGCCTTCGGAGTGCTGGGATTAAAGGCGTGTACCACCACCACCCAGCCACGGCAACTCTTATAAAGGAAAACATTTAGTTGTGGTGACTTGCTTACCTAAGGTTCAGAGGTTTAGTCCATTATTGTCGTGGTGGCAAGCAAGGCAGCATGTAGGCAGACATGGTGTTAGAGAAAGAATTGAGAATTCCTAACTCATCTGTCTATATTTTGCTTATTCTGTCTTTTAAACAAAAGCTACTTTATTTCACATATATAAATTATTTTATTTCATAGGCATTGGTGTTTTACCTACGTGTATGTCTGTATGAGGGTGTTGGATCCCTTACATACAGCTTACATACAGTTGGAGTTACAGACAGCTGTGAGCTGCTGTGTTGGTGCTAGGGATTGAACCCGGGCCCTTTGGAAGATCAGCCAGTGCTCATAATTTCTAAGTCAGCTCTCCAGCTTCCTACTCTGCCATTGTTTGTTTGTTTGTTTGTTTGTTTTGAGACAGGGTCTCTTATCCCTGGCTGACCTATAACTCTCTGTATAGATCACTACACAACTCACAGAGATCCCCCAGCCTCTGCCTCCTGAGTGCTGGGGTTAAAGGTGTGCGCTACCATGCCCAACTTGTTAGTTATGCCTTTTTATGGTAAAAAAAATTGATGTTTATAATCATGGTGAATAGTATTTTTAATTTTAAATGGTATAAGAAACAAAGATCTATTTTTTTGCATTTTTTTTTTTTCCGAGACAGGGTTTCTCTGTGGTTTTGGAGCCTGTCCTGGAACTAGCTCTTGTAGACCAGGCTGGTCTCAAACTCACAGAGATCTGCCTGCCTCTGCCTCCCAAGTGCTTGGATTAAAGGCGTGCGCCACCACCGCCCGGCTTTTTTGCATTTATAGTAAGTTTTTCTCATGTTTACATATCATCTTAAATATTTTTTTTAAATTAATTTACTCTTATTTATGTGTGTGAGTATTCTGCATATATGTATGTTTACCATGTACATGCCTTCTGCCATGGAATCCAGAAGGCATCAGATCCCTAGGAACTGGAGTTACAAATGTTTGTGAGCCTCTATGTGGGTGGCTGGGAATTGACCTGGGGGGTCCTCTGCAAGAGCGCCAAGTCCTTTTAACTGCTGAGCTACTTCTCCAGCCCCTACCTTCAACTTTTTGTTAGAAATTTAGGCTGTTTTTAATTTTGGAATATTGTAAATAAAGCCACAATGAACTGTTGAGCTATAGTTATTTGTATAGCATATTTTCATTTCTCGTGGTTAAACAGAAGAGTGGAATTGATAGATTGTGTTGTAGTGGCACAAGAAATGAATATGTTGTTTTATGTTCTTATTAGCAGTGTGTGAGAATTCTAGTTGTCCTACATCTTTGGTAAAACTTGGTGTCTTTTGTTGGTATGTTTGTTGCATGTGGACTACAATGTGCAAGCCTGTCCATCTATGGCTTGCAGAGGCCATGGGAAGACGTTGAGATCTTACTTTATTGCTATATGTGTTACTTGTTCTTTTGAGTCAGGGTCTCTCACTGAGCCAGACTGGTCAGGAGGCTTCCTGGGTGGGGTCTGCCTGTCTCCACCCTCCACTACTGGAATTACAGGCATTTGCAGCCATGCCTTGCTTTTTATGTGGGTGCTGGGATTTGAACTCAGGTCCTTATTTTTTTTTTTTTTTTTGGTTTGGTTTTTCGAGACAGGGTTTCTCTGTGGTTTTGGAGCTTGTCCTGGAACTAGCTCTTGTAGACCAGGCTGGTCTCGAACTCACAGAGATCCGCCTGCCTCTGCCTCCCAAGTGCTGGGATTAAAGGCGTGCGCCACCACCGCCCGGCCTCAGGTCCTTATTCTTATATAGCAAGTGCTTTACTCACTGCGCCATCTCCCCAGTATTTTTGTCACTTAAAAGTTTAGCTCTTGTGGGCACATTGCCATTGTGTTTTAATGTATAAAGTTGAAAAGCATCTGATTGCTTACGATGAATTTATTGTCTGTTTTTAAAGGACTGCTTCTGAGGGGCTAATTCTCATCAAATTACTCTTGCATGTAACAGGGGTTCAAAATCTATGTGCTTATTGTGTGGGGATGGCACCTTTCCCCGGTATGTATAGCAGTTGCTTTGTTATATTTCTACCCATTATGTTTCATTACGTTCCGCTCCCTTCAGTAGCAGGGTACAGACTCTATTTAGAACTTTTCTCCTTCTGGAAGTGTTAACATTAGCTCTGTAATTTCCTCAGCTGGCTAACTTTGGTTGACTTTAGTAGCTGAAGCCACTTCCCTTAGCTAAAAGCTTCTCCATTGGAGTCAGATGTTGAACTCAAAGTAAAAAATGAGAATTTTCATTAAAATTATCAAGTGTATCTTTACAATGCTGAAAACACACAATTAATTTGAGTACCACTTAGATTCCCAAGGAAACAAAATTCTGGTCTTATTTATGAATTTCATTATAAAGCATTTTCTTATGAAAAATTTCAAACACCAGGAAGTTAAATTTTAAAGGGTACCGGTATGCTTAGTAGCTTTTAATAAAATGTATTTATTTATTGTTTGTTTGTTTGGTTTTTTGAGACAGGGTTTCTCTGTAGCTTTGGAGCCTGTCCTGGAACTAGCGCTTGTAGACCAGGCTGGTCTCAAACTCACAGAGATCCGCCTGCCTCTGCCTCCTGAGTGCTGGGATTAAACGTGTGTGCCACCACTGCCCGGCTTATTTATTCTTAATTATATGAAAGTGTGTGTGTCTGTGTGTAAGCATATGTATAATTATGTCCATGCATGTAAGTGTCCAGGGAAGCCGAAAAGGGGTTTTGGATCTCCAAGGAGCTAGAGTTATAGGCAACTGTAAGCTGCTGGATGTGGGTGCTGGGTTCTGAACCTGGGTCCTCTGCAAAAGCAGTTAGTGTTCTTGACTGCTGAGCCATCTCTCCAGCCCCTATACCTACCCTCTTTATTCTCTTTGTTTTCTTTATTTAATCACCACATATTGATTGAATAATTTTAATAGTTCATTTTGAAGATATGGGAAATCATAGATTAATATATCTTATCCAGCCTCAGATCCTTTTGTGTTGTTTGTGGAACTTGTGTGATTCTCTTTTGCTTATTTTGTGATCATTTATTTTCAGATGAATTTCTGATAGATTGTGTTACAAAGAAAGAAGGCTAGCAAAATTGGTGGAAGAGGTTTTATCATGATGGAGAACTCAGTTCTGCCCGCCCCTTTGCTGGTGTGGCTATCAGTTCTGATAACTTTATCAAGAGGCCTTGCCTTAGAGCCACAGCTCACTTTAGTTCTAGTAGCCAGTTCATTAGCCGTAGGTGTTAGTGGCAGCTATTTATATGAGTTGGGGGAACTGAGACATAGTGAGACCAAATAAGTTTCCTAATACTAAGTATTTGTTCAATGGTGTCATTGGTATTCAAGTCGCAAGCATGTCTAATTCCCCAGAGCACATGCTTTGAATCAGATGTCTGCACTGAAACTTCCCTTTTCTCCTTTCAGTTTTTATGTCTCATGTTTGTACAACTTGAATCTGGTTTAGTATTCTTGTGGAAAACAGTGTTATGACTAATACTTTAAAATATTTATTGTTTTTAAGTGTGAGTGTGTGCATGTGTATGAGTTTGGGTATGTGCATGTGATGGCCAGTGCTCTCAGAGACCAGAGGTCATGTGCCTCTGGAGCTAGAGTTACAGGTGGTTGTGAGCCACATGATGTGGGTGTTGGGATTGAACTTGGTTTTCTGCAAGAGCAGTATACACATGCACTTAGCTCAGCTTTCCCGCCAGCCTGGGACTTTTATGATTGTGAAGTCCTTGAAATTCCTG
Source organism: Chionomys nivalis (assembly GCF_950005125.1). Lineage (NCBI taxonomy): Eukaryota > Metazoa > Chordata > Mammalia > Rodentia > Cricetidae > Chionomys > Chionomys nivalis. Next base: position 8,724,860 of record NC_080103.1, on the reverse strand, counting down.
AGGAGGGAGGGCCCTGTTTCAGATCAAATGTCCTGGAGTTTTTTGCTGACTTTATTCTCTGGAGAATGAAAGAATTTCTTTCTTTGTATTAAGTTGAGGCGTATATAGCATTTCTTCTGTAGTGGAGCCAGGTAGCTGTGTTTAGTGTGTGACACTAAACACTAGAAGTTCTTTCCTGTTTTTTGTTGTCGCTTTCTTTTTGTGATGTTGGGGGTTGAATCTAGGGCTCACACAAGCTGGGTAGTGTTCTGCCACTGAACCATACCCGCCCTTTGACTGCATTTATTTCTTACTGAAGCTTTTAGGATGTTAGCCAGTTGGAAGTCCATTCTTGATGACAAAGACAGGGAACTGAAGCTGCTCCCTTTGCTCTCTGCTGTTCAGAACACTCACTAAATTTTCCCTGAAGTCTTTCCTGGATTTATTTATTTTTGACACAGTCTCACTGACCTGGAACTCACTATATAGAGCAGACTGGCCTTGAACTCACAAAGATCTGTCTGCTTGCCTTTGCTTCTGGAGTGCTGGGACTAAAAGTGTGTGTCACTGCTGGGCAGTGGTGGTGCACGCCTTTAATACCAGCACTCTGGAGAAAGAGGCAGGTGGATCTCTGTGAGTTCGAGGCCAGCCTGGTCTACAAGAGCTAGTTCCAGGACAGGCTCCAAAGCTATAGAGAAACCCTGCTGGAAACTCCTCCCAAAATAATAACAATAATGAAATAAAAACAACCCCTCCTCCCAGAAAACATGCATGTGCCACTGTGTGGCCAGTTTCAGGGAGAATTTTTTTTTTTTTTTTTTTGGTTTTTCGAGACAGGGTTTCTCTGTGGCTTTGGAGCCTGTCCTGGAACTAGCTCTTGTAGACCAGGCTGGTCTCGAACTCACAGAGATCCGCCTACCTCTGCCTCCCAAGTGCTGGGATTAAAGGCGTGCGCCACCACCGCCCGGCTCAGGGAGAATTTTTGTGAGTGACTCAAGGGGCAGTTCATTTCTGTTGACAACTTGGTAAAGTTGTGTTTTGAAATCAGTAGTTTTTTTTTTTTTTTTTTTTTCCTTCTTCTTTTGGTTTTTCGAGACAGGGTTTTTAACTAGCTCTTGTAGACCAGGCTGGCCTCGAACTCACCGAGATTTGCCTGCCTTTGCCTCCTGTGTTTCAGGATTAAAGGTGTGCGTCACCAATGCTTGATTCAAATCAGTAGTTTTTAATTTTTTTGGAGACCCACATATTCCTTTTTGAAACTAATGAAAGCTATGGAACTCCCCCCTACACACACACACAAGATACATGATACAAATACACTTTTATCTATAAATTTTGTAGGGTCACTAACTCCCAAGCCTATACAAAATACTCCAAGACTGAGTGGGTGACGCGTGCCGGTAATGCCCACACGAGGGAAGCTGTAATAGCAGAACTCAAGTCAGGGTGTGGCAGATTGTCAGATCCTGTCTGGGAAAGCTGGGGAAATGTGTTCATTTCTCCCTTGGAGGCCCTCCTACTCTTGGTTTCTTCTTTAATAAATCCATGTTTGTTCTGCAAAAAAACAAACAAAAGAAGCTCTTTAAAGGTTAAAAAAAACACAACGGGGCTTTGGAGAGAGACACTGTCTTAAAAAACAAAACCAAACAAACAAAAAACCAAAAAAAAAGAAAAAAGAAAGAAAAAATCGGAGACTAAAAAAAAGGATACAGAGAAACTCTGTCTTAAAAAATCAAAAAAAAAGATTAAAAAAAGGGTAAGATTTGAGGATAAACTTAGAAAAAATTTTGTTAGCATGTAGGATATTATGTTGTTCAGTCCCTGAGATGTCTTGTGTCTCCTATTTTATTGAAACATTAAAATGGATATTTGTGAAAAAGCTAAGGTTCTTAGGGATTTTATGCTGATTACTAACCTTTTCAATTTGGTTTTCTCTGAAGTGCTAGCTAAAGAATAGATGAACTTGGGGCTGGAGAGATGACTCAGCGGTTAAGAGTACTGCCTGATCTTCCAAAGGTCCTGAGTTCAAGTCTCAGCAACCACATGGTGGCTCACAACCATCTGTAATAAGGTCTGGTGCCCTCTTCTGACCTGCAGGCATACACACAGATAGAATATTGTATACATAACAAATAAATAAATAAATATTTCAAAAAAATTTTTTTAAAAAAAAAGAATAAACGAACTCCTTTGTCAACCCCTAAGTTTAGGTTTCAGTTTTTTTTTCTTTATCCCAAATGTGTTGAAGCACAGTGTGATGCCAGCCCCCAACTCTGATTGAGCCCAGCAGGCTCTCCACTGCTGAGCTGGACCCTGCTCAGTTTTCTTTCCTCCTTGTTTGCATCTTCTTGTTGGCTTTTCAAATGGTGGCATAGCTCCTGTTGCCCTGGAAGTGGAGATTCTTGCCTCTGCCTCCGGAACCGAGGTTATTTGGAAAGTGGGAATGTCATATTCTGGTTTCTCTTCAGATTCTGCAAGTTGGGACTTCCATCAGCAAAAGGACTGACTGTTTTTGGTTAAATTCCTACTTTTAAGGGTTTCCTTGTAACTAGGATTTTAGTTTGAGAAATGTCAAGAGTTTTGAGGATTACTGACTTTTCTTTTCTTTTGATAGAGTCTTGCCTTATAGCCTGGTCTCAGAATTGAGGCAATTCTCCTGCTTCAGCCTCCTGAGTGCTACAAATGTGCCCTACCATAGACAGCTGAATTTACTTGCTAGATTGTTTTTTCACTCTTTTTTTTAAAAAAATTTTATACATTCTTAAAAAATATTTATTTATTTATTTATTTATTTATTATGTATACAATATTCTTTCTGTGTGTATTCCTGAAGGCCAGAAGAGGGCACCAGACCTCATTACAGATGGTTGTGAGCCACCATGTGGTTGCTAGGAATTGAACTCAGGACCTTTGGAAGATCAGGCAATACTCTTAACCGCTGAGCCATCTCTCCAGCCCCTACATTTTTTATTGATATTTATTGAGCTCTACATTTTTCTCTGCTCCCCTCCCTGCTTCTCCCCTCCTCCTTCAGTCCTCCCCCAAGGTCCCCATGCTCCCAATTTACTCAGGAGATCATGTCTTTTTCTACTTTCTACTTCCCATGTAGATTATATCTATATGAGTCTCTCTTAGTGTCCGTATTGTTGTCTTAAGTTCTCTGGGATTGTGGCTTTCTTTGTTTTATGTTTGAAAACCACTATGAGTGAGTACATGTGATAATTGTCTTTCTGTGTCTGGGTTACCTCACTCAAAATAATGTTTTCTAGCTCCATCCATTTTCCTCCAAAATTCAAGATGTCATTTTTTTCTGCTGTGTAGTACTCCGTGGTGTAAATGTACCACGTTTTCCTATCCATTCTTCGGTTGAGGGGCATTTAGGTTGTTTCCAGCTTCTGGCTATGACAAACAAAGCTGCCATGAACATAGTTGAGCACATGTCCTTGTGGCATGATTGAGCATCCTTTGGATATGTACCCAAAAGTGGTATTACTGGGTCTTGAGGAAGGTTGTTTCCTAATTTTCTGAGAAATCACCACACTGACATCTAAAGGGGTTGTACCAGCTTGCATTCCCACCAGCAATGCAAAAGTGTTCCCTTTTCCCCACAACCTCTCCAGCATAAGTTGTCATCAGTGTTTTTGATCTTGGCCATTGTTACAGGTGTAAGATGGAATCTCAGAGTTGTTTTGATTTGCATTTCTCTGATGACTAAGGATGTTGAACATTTCCTTAAGAGTCTTTCAGCCATTTTAGATTCTTCTGTGGAAAGTTCTCTGTTTAGGTCTGTACTCCATTTTTTTTTTTTAAATTGGATTATTTGATCTATTGGTGTCCAATTTCTTGAGTTCTTTGTATATTTTGGAGATCAGACCTCTGTCTGATGTGGAGTTAGTGAAGATCTTTTCCCATTCTGTAGGCTGTCGTTTTGTCTTGTTGACTGTGTCCTTTGCTTTACAGAAGCTTTTCAATTTCAGGAGATCCCATTTATTAATTGTTTCTCTCAGTGTCTGTGCTGCTGGGGTTATATTTAGGAAGTGGTTCCCTGTGCCAGTGTATTCAAGTGTACTTCCCACTTTGTTTTCTATGAGGTTCAGTGTGGCTGGCTTTATGTTGAGATCTTTGATCAATTTTGACTTGAGCCGGGCGGTGGTGGCGCACGCCTTTAATCCCAGCACTTGGGAGGCAGAGGCAGGTGGATCTCTGTGAGTTCGAGACCAGCCTGGTCTACAAGAGCTAGTTCCAGGACAGGCTCCAAAACCACAGAGAAACCCTGTCTCAAAAAACCAAAAAAAAAAAAAAAAAAAAAAAAATTTTGACTTGAGTTTTGTGCATGGTGATAGATATGGGTCTATTGTCATTCTTCTACATGTTGATATCCAGTTATGCCAGCACCATTTGTTAAATATGCTTTCTTTTTTCCATTTGATATTATTTGCTTCTTTATCAAAGATCAGGTGTTCGAAGATGTGTGGATTGATATCCGGGTCTTCTGTTCGGTTCCATTGGTCCTCCTGTCTGTTCTTATGCCAATACCAGGCTGTTTTCAGTACTGTAGCTCTGTAGTAGAGTTTGAAGTCAGGGATTGTGATGCCTCCAGAAGTTCTTTTATTGTACAGGATTGTTTTGGCTATCCTGGGTTTTTTGCTTTTCCAAATGAAGTTGAGTACCGTTCTTTTGAGGTCTTTGAAGAATTTTGCTGGGATTTTGATGGTTATTATGTTGAACTTGCTAGTTTGTTAAACTGAAAATAAGGGAGGAAGATAGCCAAGGCCTCTCCTGTCCTGTCTGCTGTTTATACACATGGGTGTTTTAGATACCAGACTCCGACAGAGGTGAAGCTGTGACTGGGAATTGCGGAAGGCTTGTTGCTAAACTTAGCATTCTTCCTTTTCAGGAAGGGAAAACTCTATAAAGGTTTGGAACCTAACTGAGAACAATAACCTAACTCTAAAGGGCAGATAAGCTTTAAATATGAAGGTAGTCGAGGCTAGGTGCATTTTCCTTTCCTTGTGAGAGCCACGGTAGGGCCGTCCAGGCCAGCTGCCCAGTGGCTTTTGCTGAGGTAGCTCATTAGGTCAGCATGGGGGAAGGTTGTTCAGTTTTTGGGTGCTGTGAGACTCAGCATCTTTCTTGACAAAATTACTGTTCTTTCAATCTTACACTTTTCCTTATTTCAGTTTTGCGTACAAGTGAACGGGCAGGAAAATGAGTAGGTTGATTTACTGTATAACTGTAGGTGTGTGTTTCTTGGTTTGGGTAGATTATACATAGTTTTAAGGCAAATGTATGGAGCAGAAAATGTGTAGATTAAATCCTGAAAGATTATCCAGACCACAAAAAAGAGAAAAAAAAAAAGATTATCCAGACTGACTTGAAGAGCAGAAGAAGTTGTGTTATAGAGAAGTATTGCTCCTTTAAAAACCAGGAGATCAGTCTACATGCAGATTAATACTTTTTAAATATCATGATAATAACTTGATATAAAGAAAGATTAATTTATCTGGGCTGTGGTGGTGCACGCCTTTAATCCCAGCACTCAGGAGGCAGAGGCAGGCGGATCTCTGTGAGTTTGAGGCCAGCCTGGTCTACAAGAGCTAGTTCCAGGACAGCCTCATAAGCTACAGAGAAACCCTGTCTCAAAAAACTGAAGAAAGAAAGAAAGAAGGAAGGAAGGAAGGAAGGAAGGAAGGAAGGAAGGAAGGAAGGAAGGAAGGAAGGAAGGAAGGAAAAGAAAAGAAAAGAAAGATTGATTAATTTGAAGATATGGGGGAAAATGAAAATATAATGTAAAAGAACTGTCTTGGGGATGGACACACATGTGTACATGCACACACACGCACGCACACACACACACACTTTAGTTTTATAAAGGGAAGTTTTTGGTTTTGGTTTTTCAGGACAAGGTTTCTCCCTGTAGCCCTGGCTGTCTCTTAACTTACTCTGCAGACCTGGCTGGCCTCAAAGTCACAGAGATCCACCTGCTTTGCCTCCTGAGTGCTAGAATTAAAGGCATGAACCACCAGCTGACTGAGGGAATTTTTTTTTTTTTTTTAAGAAAAGTCCTGGGGTTGGAGATAAGACTTAGTGGTAGAGAGTACGTACTGCTCTTGCCGAGGACCCAAGTTTGGTTCCCAGCACCCATACTAGATGATTCATGACTGCCTGTAACTTTAGCTCCTGGCCTCTGGCTCTGCAGGTACCTGCACTTCCATGCACACACCCACACATACACATAATTAAAAATAATAAAAATAGATCTTAGAAATTTCCACGAGGTGTAGGTGGACAGACTAATAAAAATGGGAGAATTGCCCACAGCACTTTTGTGTTGTCCATCACTGGGTAGGATGAGGAAAGGAGACTGCTGAGCTGAAAGTTCGCTGCTTCCCAGCAGCACTGTCTTTGCTCTGTGCTGTCCTGACTCAAGCAGTGTGTCGGGTTCTAGACTAGAGGAAGAGTCGGTCTCTCGCTGTTTGCATCTCCTCTCCCTGTTCTAAGTTCACCAACAGCTTTTCACTTGAGAGTCTAGAAAGACATTAACGATTTTCTGGAGCCAGATGAATCTTTTGATTTTTGTGGTTCATACTGTGACGCTGGGGTGGGGACAGGAGGGTGGAGTTACAAAGTGTTTGGACCCTTCTGGTTTATGGGATTGTTTTTTTCCTTTTCCCCTTAGGAACGGCGTGAATGTTGAGGGGGCGACACACAAGCAGGTGGTGGACCTGATCCGAGCAGGAGAGAAGGAATTGATCTTGACAGTGTTGTCTGTGCCTCCTCATGAGGCTGATAACCTAGATCCCAGTGACGACTCCTTGGGACAATCATTTTATGATTACACAGAAAAGCAAGCAGTGCCCATATCGGTCCCCACATACAAACATGTGGAGCAGAATGGTGAGAAGTTTGTGGTGAGTGTCAGCCCAGCTGGATCCTCAAAATTAGCTTTTATTTCCTTTACTCTCATGAATGTACTTCAAGCACTAAAATAAAAGACTGCAACCTAGGTTAGTTTGTCTGTTAGGAAGTTAAATTCACTTCGAGACGGTCTTGGCACTGATTGATTTGTGCAGGGATAATCTTCAGGAATGAAGAGTTCTATTTCTGCTTACATACGGTTTCATCTATTTCCTCACAGTTTCAAGTTTGTATTCTGTTCTTTTATGAAAACACGTGAGTTTCTTTTGCCATATGTCTTTGCTAATTGTAGTCTGATTTACTATTGACTCTGGAGTTATAGACTGAGATTAATTTTGAAAGGTATCTTCGAAAATATTTGGATAATCAGAGGTTTGTCATTTTGAAACCTATGTATCTCTATTCTTATTCCTTTCCACATCTTGATGTCTGTGTGCATGAATAACTCTTTAGTTTTCCCCATGGTCCTAACATACTCTTGACTGCAATGTCCATGAGCTGTTCTACACATTTCTATTTTGTAGCTATTATAAATAAGTAGAACTCATCTTGAATTTTAGATGATATGTAACAGCTTGTTTCCTGATGCTGTTTGGTCTTCAAAACATACTTGCTATTGATACCTCAGACTGTTTATTTTTCTCTTGGTTGTACTATTTTTTTTTTTTTTTTTTTTTTTTTAAATTTTCAAGACAGGGTTTCTCCATAGCTTTTTTGGTTCCTGTCCTGGAACTAGCTCTTGTAGACCAGGCTGGCCTCGAACTCACAGAGATCCGCCTGCTTCTGCCTCCCGAGTGCTGGGATTAAAGGCGTGCGCCACCACCGCCCGGCATGGTTGTACTATGTTTTATTTGCCTTTGACTGTTTCAGAAACGTTGACATACGAAGCATTAATTCTTTTATTCTTTGTGGAAATGCAGTGGGTTCTGTTAGATATTGGCAAACAGACCACAGGTGTTTAGAGCTGTAGGGCTGGGAGTAGAGCTCGGGTAGAGTGCTTAACTAATATGTCAATGTTCTCGGTTCAGTATTCTATAAAATAAAATGCTGATCTGTTGATTAAAGTTATCATCTCTGAAACTAGGATTTATCTCTTCTGTTGGAATTAACCACTAAATGCTTGTGGCGTTCTTCCCAGTGGTGAGGTGAACCAAACATGGAAGTTAACTGGGGATAATTGAACATGAGTTTTGTATCAGCATGGTTTCTGTATTCTTAGAGCTACACACAAAGTTTAGAAATGAGACCTGATTGGTTGTGGAACCTTTTGAGAATTACCTAAGGTTTTAGCAACTTCTGTAGCCTTGGGACAAGGAATGAAACTACTAATTGTTCTTTTTTTTTTTTTTTTTTTTTTTTGGTTTTTCGAGACAGGGTTTCTCTGTGGTTTTGGAGTCTGTCCTGGAACTAGCTCTGTAGACCAGGCTGGACTCGAACTCACAGAGATCCGCCTGCCTCTGCCTCCCAAGTGCTGGGATTAAAGGCGTACGCCACCATCGCCCAGCCCTAATTGTTCTTTTGTAAAAGGTCAGCTTTATTAGCCAGATTTCTGTATGTTTAACTATTCATCTAGCTAGATGTCCAGTTTTATGTTGTCAGTCTTTTATCTACTACCACAGTAAGGAGAGAATATTTTCATCACTCCCCAAATTTCCCTACTCTGTTTTGCAGTTATTTTTCCTTGTTAACCACTGATGTATTTTCTGTCTCTATATTTTGTTCTTTGTATTGACTGTCAGACACATGGAAACATATAATATGTGCTTGTATTAGCTGCTGTCAGACACATGGAAACATATAATATGTGCTTGTATTAGCTGCTGTCAGACACATGGAAACATATAATATGTACTTGTGTTAGCTGCTGTTTTTGTTGCTGCTACAAAATAACTGACTAAAATAAGATGAGGAATTGAAGGTTTAGTTTGAGAGTGCTGTTGTGTTAGGGAAGGCATGGTGGCTGGGGTTGTTCTAGTTGCGGTGATTGGGAGCATTAAGCAGTTAGTCACATTGCACACATACTCAGGAAGCCAGAAGAGATGAATGCTGGTCCTTAACTTGCTTTCTTTTTACTTTTTATTTAGCCTAGGAATGGTACCCACATTCAGGGTAGTCCTTTTCTCCAGTTATACTTCATTGGAAATGGAAGGTTATCTCTAAGGTAATTTTGTATCCATTCAGGTTAGCGATAAAGATTAATTACTAGAGTTCTGTGTGTGTGTGCGTGTGTGCGTGCGTGTGTGCGTGCGCGCGCGCATGTGTGTGTGTGTGTGTGTTCGCGCGTACACGTGCAAGCATGTGAGCATATGCATGTAGAGGCCTGAGGTCATCATCCTTTTCTCAGTTACTTTCCACCTCTGTTATTATTAATTTTTACATTATTTATGTGTTGGGGGTGAAGTATGGATGAGGGTATGCGTGGGTGTGTGGAGGTCAGAACAGTTAGTGGGAATTAGTTCTCTCCTTCTACCGTGTGAGTTTCAGGGATTGAACTCGGGTCATCAGGCTTTGTGGCAAGCAACCTTGTCAGCTGAGTCATCTCACTAACCTTCTACCTTATAAGAAACTGGCAGAGCTGACAAGATAGCCCAGTGATCAAGAGTGCTTGCTGCACAACCATGAAGCCCTGAGTTTAGAGCCCAGCACCTGTGGAACAAACCATATGTGGTTTCTTGTTCACCCGTAAGTCTAGCACAGTAGAAGGCAGACAGGACTATTACTAGGACTTATTGGTTCCCTGAGAAATCCGTTGCCTGTGACTAACAAGACAGAAAGTGATGGAGGATGACATTCAGTGCCCTCTGTTGTCTGTACACCCACATTACCCAGGTACGCACGCATGCACACACGCAGGGACACTCACTCTGGCATCCACTGCACACACACACACAAATCCTTGTCAGACTTGGATTGGAGGTGTGGCTCAGTGGGGGGAACTATGCTGAGCTTAAATGAAGCTCTGAGTTCAGTCCCTAGTACCACAGAAACCCGGTGTAGTAGAATATGCCTGTGATCTCAGGAGCCAGGAGCAGGAGGATCAGTAGTTCAAGGTCATTCTCAGCTATACAGTAAGTTTGAGGCCATTCTTTAGGAGACCTTTTTTCAAAAACTCAAGAGAAACTGACAAACTGCTTTTCAAAATACTTTTGTCATATTTTCATTCTCATTTGTAGTAAAGAATTGTAGTTTTTCTATAACCTCAATATGTGGTATTTTAATACTTTTTTTCCCCAGGTAGGGACTGGCCATGTATCCTTGGATGGCATTTAATTTGTGGTGGTTTTGCTTAGACTCCCAAGTGCTACTTGACCCGTCCCTGTCCCCCTTTTTTATCCTTTGTTTTTTTTTTTACTCATGCTGGGGACTGAACCCAGAATGTTTTTTTTTTTAAATATTTATTTATTATGTTTACAACATTCTGCCTCCATGTATGCCTGCACACCAGAAGAGGGCGCCAGATCTCATTACAGATGGTTGTGAGCCACCATGTGGTTGCTGGGAATTGAACTCAGGTCCTCTGGAAGAACAGTCAATGCTCTTAACCACTGAGCCATCTCTCCAGCCCTGAACCCAGAGTGTTGTATGTGCTAAGCATAGTTTGTCCCCCTGAGTTACATCCTTGAACTTAATTTTTTTTTTTTTACTCTTATGCAGCTTTTTCAAAGATTTATTTTTGTTATTTTTGAGATGGGGGCCAGAAGGAAGAGAGAGAGTGTGTGTATGTTGTGTCTGTGTGCCAGTGTTGAGGCCAGAGGTGTCAGATCCCCCAAGAGTTGGTTGTGAGCTTCTGGATGGAACCAAACATGGGTCCTCTTCAAGAGCAGTTCATTCTTTTAGCCATGGAACTATCTTATCAGTTCCTATTACTGGCCATTCTGGTTGTGTGTGTCTGTGTGAGTGTGTGTGTCTGTGTGAGTTTTTGTCATCTGTTAGTAGGTGTCGTGCCTGCAGAGGTGAGAGGAGGGTGTTAGATCCCTGGAGCTGGATTTATAGGAGGTTGTGAGCTGCCTGGTATGGTCCTTTGCAAGAGCAGCAAGTGGACTTAACCTCTGAGCCATTTCCCAGCCCCCACTATGGGCATTCATGTAGGTACAGTGGTATCTCAAATTGATTTATTTATGACTAACTGACATTCATCTGTTTCATTGGTATGAAGATTCTGTTAATTTTCTGTCCACTTAAAATTTTGAGTTGTTTTATTATTTTGTTAATAAGAATTTATTATCTGTAATGGATATAAATTCTCTAGATGTTTTGTATTTCTCCCGTCTGTGGCTTGCCCTTTTATTTTTTTTTAAGAGTGTTTTAAAGAACAAAAGTTAGAAATTTTAATGAAGCCCACTCTGCCACGTTTTAATTATTGGTAATGCAATTCATGTTTTAATAAAACGTCTTAACTCCAGAATGCCAGCCCTCCACCCCACAGCTCTCTTCAGCAGGGTCTTACCACAGAGCTAGTTTGGCCTTGAACTCATGATCCTCCTGCCTTAGTTTTCTGAGAGCTGAGGCTACAGCTATGTACTACCACACTTGGCTTTATTACCCTGCTATCCTATAAAAGCTTTAGGCTGGGCGGTGGTGGTGCACACCTTTAATCCCAGCACTTAGGAGGCAGAGGCAGGTGAGTTTGAGGCCAGCCTGGTCTGCAAGAACTAGTTTCAGGACAGGCTCCAAAGCTACAGAGAAACTCTGTCTCCAAAAAAAAAAAAAAAAAAAAGTTTTAGCGTTATTTTAACTATTTTTAATAATGTATAACCCATTACCATAATTGGTTTTATAAATTTTATTTAGTTTGGTGGTATTTGAGTGTTTACAGATTGTGCTGCTGTGATCAGTTTTACGTTTTTACTACTTTGATACATTACACCCTACAGCCGTCATCCCTCTAAGCCTTCCTCTTCCTCCAGCTCCAGGTCATGCTAGTCTACTTCCTGTCCTATAAATTGACATATACTGAACATTTCATATGCGTGGAATCATATGGGATTTTTGTGTGTGACTTGCTTCTTTCATTTAGCTGTTTTCAAGGCTTACCTGTATTGTATTGTTTTTTTTTTTTTTTAAATTATTTATTTATTATGTATACAACATTCTGCCTCCATGTATGCCCACATGCCAGAGGAGGGCACCAGATCTCATTACAGATGGTTGTGAGCCACCATGTGGTTGCTGGGAATTAAACTCAGGACCTCTGGAAGAGCAGCCAGTGCTCTTAACCACTGAGCCATCTCTCCAGCCCCTGTATTGTATTGTTAACCTATATTTTACCTTCCATTAGCATTCCATGGCTTGGTGTACTTATTAGTCAGGGTTTTCTTTTTTTTTTTTCCTTTTTTTTTTCTTTTGGTTTTTTGAGACAGGGTTTCTCTGTGGTTTTGGAGCCTGTCCCGGAACTAGCTCTTGTAGACCAGGCTGGTCTCGAACTCACAGAGATCCACCTGCCTCTACCTCCCAAGTGCTGGGATTAAAGGCGTGCGCCACCACCGCCCGGCTAGTCAGGGTTTTCTGAATGAACAGAACTATATTATTTTATATAGTATGTATACTATATATTTATACGTGTGTGTGTGTATATATGTATATATATATATATATATCCTTGCGTGTGTGTGAGAGAGATTTATTAGACTGGCTTACAGGATGTAGTCTGGGTTGTCAACAGTGACTGTCTCACAATGGAAAGGCTGAAAATCCAGTAGCTATTTTATTCATGAGGCTGATGTCTCTGCAGTCCCAGTTTGGTGCAGGAGCCCTGGAGGATTCCTGGAGAGCTGCTAGTCTTCAGTCTACATTTGCAAAAGACAACACTATCTTCTTTCATGTCTGTTTTTGGTGGTAGTGTGTAGTGCGAATAATAAAAACCCAGAGACAGACATTGGGGTTCAACCTGAAGATCAGAAAAGCAAAACAGGCAGCCACTGGCTTTTAACTTTACCTTGAACCATAAATGGGCAATCATGTCTCCTCGAATCAGTCCTCAGATTGAAACTGAGTTGAGAGCTGTCTTCCTCCTGTTTTATATTCCTCTTTAGTGCTGGGACTAAAGGTGTGCACTGCCACTGCCACTGCCCGACCTCTGTGGCTAACTAGTGTGGCTGCTGGGATTAAAGGTGTGGCCACCACTGCCTGGCCTGTGTGGATGACTGGTTTGGCTGCTTTACACTGATCTTCAGGCAAACTTTATTTATTAAAACACAAATAATATACCACTATATTTCCCTTTTTTGTCTAAAATAAAAAAGGCTATAACTAATATAAGAAAAACTATATACAATAAGTACAATAACTATACAATATGTACAGGCAATAAATATATCAACAGTGTCTAGTCCATTTGCATTTGACAAATGGAGAGAAAGCACTCCATTATCAATCCTATCTTGATGCGTCCAAAATCTTCTGCCTAATTTGCTTTCTATCATAACTTGCTTTCTGTGTCTGATAAATAAGGAAAACTATCTAGTCTTCAGTCAACTCCCTCAGAGACCCAAGAAAGAAATAATATTAACTAAGTAAGCAAGAAGTGTGAGCAAGCCGGGCGGTGGTGGCGCACACCTTTAATCCCAGCACTCGGGAGGCAGAGGCAGGCAGATCTCTATGAGTTCGAGACCAGCCTGGTCTACAAGAGCTAGTTCCAGGACAGGCTCCAAAACCACAGAGAAACCCTGTCTCGAAACCCCCCCCCCCCAAAAAAAAGAAGTGTGAGCAAGTGACTTCCGAAAAATGTGAGAAATGACAGAAATAGCTGGCTGCCTGGACAGTCACCCAGAGTTCCTCTGCAATGTTGTGGCATCTGTCTTTGGCCTACAGGCCTAGAATATTTGATAGATTTTTCTGTGAAGCAGGATATTCTGAAGGTCTGTTCCACCTTTGTCTCGACAATATTTGGCAGACATTTTCTTTTGTGTTTGTGTTCTGCTTGTTTAGTCAGGGCAGCATACTGTCAGCAGTAGAGGTAAGGGTATTTTGCCCATTTTGCTAAAAAGAAAGTAAACTCCATGTGGAGTTTCTTCGATGCCCATTATCCTCTCTAAAATAGATTGGTGCTGCTAGGAGAAAACAAAAAGAACTTGTGTTATTAAACATTTTAAATGCCATATTCTGTAGATCTCTGAAGTGTTTGAAGGTGACCTCTCTGTCTAAAATATATTTTTGTTTGACCTTGAAACATACCTAATCCCAGCACTCGAGAGGCAGAGGTAGGTGGATTTCTGTGAGTTCAAGGCCATTCTGGTCTACAGAACTAGTTCCAGGACAGGTTCTAAAGCTACAGAGAAACCCTGTCTCGAAAAAACAAACAAAACAATCCAAAAAGCAAAAAAAAAAAAACCTAATATAACTGCAAGTTCAATTATAATAGGTAATTAATAACTAGCCTGCAATTTATTATTCTAAACAGTGGATAATAATAATTTTCAAGGACTCAGAATTTGAATTATATTGTTAAATGAGTTGTATAGGTACAATACCTTGAATGAGAGTAGAAATATATATACAGTATGTTCTAACAAAATTAATCTCAAATTTATATCTGTATACACAATTTGTATACAATATACAAAAGTCCAGTCCAATGTAAAACATTTAAAAGTAGTAGTTGCTTTCTAAAAGTAGATTCAGTAATCTACCTTTATATCTTGTCTCTATATTTCCCCATTTTGCTTTTTAGAGTAGATTCAGTAATCTACCCTTTTATCCTATCATATCTATATCCCTTTTTTCTTTTCAATACAAGACCTCTGAATCTAATCTCTTTTGCTCAACTTTCCTCCTGGCTGTAACCAATAACAGCTGGTAACCAACCCCTCTAACCAATGACAAATATCCATAACCTATTGAATGACTAAAAACCACCCATCCCACCTCTTGGGAATGTGGACGTCATAATCTTAAATTTACTTTCTGCTGTTGGGGATGGGGAGTGATGGTATTTTTAGGGGATCCTGAAAAGAAAAATTGGGGTAAATTGTCAAGTCCTTGGAGAGGTATCATTTGTTGTCCAGTCTCTGCGTAATGGGAAAGTACAGGGCTTATCTCAAGTCCTGGCTAGAGTAGTCTGTTAGAATGGATCATCTCAGTTAGTCACCTTGAAATTGTTCTGAGCAGTTTATAATCCAAAGCTGATCTTTAGGTGGTGTTTTTCAGCTTAGTGGTGTTATCATAGTCCTGGAGGGATTGTCATTGTGGGGCCTTATTCTCCTTTTAGAGACTTTAAAAGTCTCTGTTAGGTTTGCTCATGGTTCACTGCAGAAAACTGATAAGAGACTCAAACTCGAAATCATGTACAGGAAGGTAGGTGAAACCTTTTTCTAGAATTAGTTAGTACTCTATTTGACCATTAATATCATGATAAAAAGTATATAAAATTATATATATTTAATTCATCCCTTAAGAAAAGTTGGTAAAGAGCCAATATAAAGCCAAAGGATTATGAGATTAGTGGCAATAAAATAGTCCTTAAATTTTTTTTTCTTCTGTCCCATATCAGGTGGCTCTTCTGACATGAGACAGAGATTTTGAATTTCTCTTTAATAAGCATGCTTGGGTTTAGAGGAGGAGAGAGCAGCACTCCAACTCCAAAGTCATCTTTAATCTTTAATTGGTTGGAACTACAAAGACCATTTGCATAGTCTGTAGAGAACAGCAGAAACACACATTTAGGAAGATTTATAAAATTTTATCCTGTTGGAAATGTGATATACCAATAGGCCAATTCATTCTTTTCCTTGAAACATTTTTTCTGGATGATTTGTTCTTTTTCTTTAGATGTCTCGTTTGTCTGTTGGTCTTCAGATTCCTTAGCTGGCTCTCTTTATTCTCCTGAAAAGACAGAAACAAAACCCCTCCCCAATCCTAGTTTTGGGGAGATTCTCTTTTGGCAGATTATATCTGATCAAATGAAGAACATTTGCTAGTTTTATAGGTTAGTTTAAATTAAATGGCCATGGTACTTAATGAACTATCATCTCTTCTAATTAAGAGGTGTCTCATGTTCAAATTGAATTTTTATCAATTTTGATGATATCCATAGCTTTCCTTCTCCTGTGGAAACAAAGCAAAACCTCTTCCTCAACATAACATATGTCATGTTATCCATTCTGAGGTCAGTACATCTTGAAAGTATATTGGCTGATCTAATTCTGTAGTTTTTCTATCATCCAATGTTTCTCCACAGCTGTTGTTCCTTTCTTATTAGCATTTAGAAAATTCAGAGTTAATAAAGCATTATGCATTCTATTTCTGGGAGTATTTATCATCCCTTTCTGTTTATTTAACATATCCTTCAGAGTTGGATTTGATCTTTCTATTAACTGCCTGCCCTGTAGGATTGTGTGGTATATTTGTAATGTGCTTTATATTATAATAAGTATAAAAAATGTTTCACTTTTTAAGAGACATATGCTGGAGCATTGTCTGTCTTTATTTATGGCCATGAAGGTCATAATTTCTAGTAAATGTGTGATTACTGAATCAGCCTTTTCCAAACTCAAAGCAGTTTCCCATTGAAAACCTGACTGGGTGGTGGTGGCGCACGCCTTTAATCCCAGCACTTGGGAGGCAGAGGCAGGCGAATCTCTGTGAGTTCAAGACCAGCCTGGTCTACAGAGCTAGTTCCAGGACAGGCTCCAAAACCACAGAGAAACCCTGTCTTGAAAAACAAAAACAAAAACAAACAAACAAAAAAAACTGAATAAGTACTAATGGTGTGGTGTACATATTTTAGCTTTCCAAATTCTGCAAAATGAACACACCCATCTACCAGATTTCATTCTTTTGCGTACCATTTAGGTTTCTTTCTGAAGGTAGTGGTGTTTGGTTATACAGAGAACTAGTTGGACATTTCCTTATAATTTCTTCGGCTTGTTGCCACATAATGGAAAAGTCTTCTTATAAACCTTTGCTATTGACATGATGTTTTTTATGAAATTCTGAGGCCTTCAGCACATTTCCAATCAATAATTGATTGATTTCTGTATTACCATGTGCTACAGGACCTGGTAGACCCGTATGGAATCAGATGTGTGCTATGTATATGGGGCTCTAGTTATTGGTGTGCCCCATGCAACGTAGAGAAGGATCCAGTTTGTTCTCTTCATAAGTTGAATTTTCTTGCTTTTGGGATAGTTATTTTTAATCTCTCCCAAAGAATTACTACAAGCTCTTTGCCAGGGTTCACTTTCTTCCCATAATTTGTCAATTTCACCATTATTGAAAGGTACTATAATTTCTGCTAGGTCTATTCTTGCTAATTGATGAAGTCTCAGTTTTCCTTTTAATTAACTTGGAGATCTTTTCTACATAAATTTTAAATTTTTTACTCGGCTTATGTGATAAAAAGATCTATTCTAAGATAATATCTTCCCTCTGCATTAAAATTCCTGTAGGGGAAATGTTTGGAGGGTAATATAATAATACCAGAATGCAGTTAAGATTTGGATCCACATGATCCACATGTACCTTCTAAACTTCCTCTTCAACCAAAGCCAATTCTTTCTCAGCTTCAGCTGATGATTCCCTGGGGTTAAGTTCTTGTCACTATCTAAGGAAGTCATTAATAGTCTGCATTCAGTCTCTCCTAATTTTTTTTTTTTTTTTTTTTTTGAGACAAGATTTCTTTGTAGCTTTGGTGCCTGTCCCGGAACTAGCTCTTGTACTCACAGAGAGCTGCCTGCCTCTGCCTCCCGAGTGGTGGGATTGAAGGCATGTGCCACCATTGCCTGGCTCCTAATTTGCACCTTTTAGGGTCCTTTTTTTGTTTTGTATTCTCTGTGTAGCCCTGGCTGTTCTGGAATTCATTCTGTAGACTAGGCTGGCCTTGAACCCACAGAGATCCTCCTGCCTCTGCCTTCCAAGTGCTGGGATTAAAGGTGTGTACCACTACCACCTGGCATGGGTCTAATTTTTTATAAACCTATTGTATAACCTAAATAATTAATATAATCTCCTCTTTGTATTTTTTTCAGGAGCAAGTTGTAATCCCCAACAAGGCAAATTTTTCTTCTTCAAACATTATTTCTAAAGGTTCTACATTTGAATCAGATAACAAAATGTCATCCATGTAATTGAAAGCTATAGATTGAGGAAATTGCTTCCATATCATTTCCAATGGTTGACTTGTAAAATATTGGCACAGGGAGGGGCTGTTTAACATCCCTCGTGGAAAGACCTTCTATTGCTATCTTTTAGCAGGCCGAGAATTATAAGTAGGCCCTATGAAAGCAAATTTTTCTCTTGTCTTTTTCTTGTAAAGGTATAGTGAAGAGGGGCTGGAGAGATGGCTCAGAGGTTAAGAGCACTGCCTGCTCTTCCAAAGGTCCTGAGTTCAATTCCCAGCAACCACATGGTGGCTCACAACCATCTGAAATGAGATCTGATGCCCTCTTCTGGCTGCAGACACACAGACAGAATATTGTATACATAATAAATAAATAAATATTTTTAAAAAAAAGGTATAGTGAAGAAACAATCTTTTAAATCAATAACTATAAGAGGCCATCCTTTAGGCAATAGAGAAGGCAAAGGAATTCCAGACTGTAGAGAGCCCATTGGCTGAATCACCTTATTAACAGCTCTTAAATCTGTTACCATTCTCCATTTTTCATATTTCTTTTTAACAACAAATACAGGAGAATGCCAAGGGCTTGTTGATTCTTTGATATGCTGAGCATCTAGTTGTTCTTGTACCAGTTGTCCTAAAGCCTGCAGTTTCTCTATTGTTAAAGACCATTGCTTAACCCATACAGGTTTGTCTGTCAACCATTTTATTATTTTTTTTTTTTGTTTTTTGTTTTTTTCAAGACAGGGTTTCTCTGTAGCTTTGGAGCCTGTCCTGGAACTCCCTTTGTAGACCAGGCTGGCCTCGAACTCACAGAGATCCGCCTGCCTCTGCCTCCCGAGTGCTGGGATTAAAGGTGTGCGCCACCACCCTGTCAACCATTTTAAAGGTAGGACTGTTGGTGTCTTTGAATCAGCAGCTGTTGTGCCTTGTTCTTGTACAACCTGAATGGTCAGTGACTGTTCTTTATAATATCTTGTAATATTTTTTTCAGAAACATAAATTAATTTATGGTTTGTTTCTAAGATTCGGGGAATGTTGGATCTGAGTACTCCATTGCTGTAACAAATCCTGTCCCTACAAATTCATTGATGTGTTAGCCACATACAGTTTTAATATTCCTCTCTGTCCTTTGGCCCTATACATTCGACCCATCTCGTGCTCTACTGTACCTGAGATAAAGTTCCAGTCCCTAAAAACTGAACATTTATATCTCTAAGTGACAACTTGGATGCCAAGATTCTGATGAAATTACTGTTACATCTGCACCTGTGTCTATCAGACCTTTAATGACAAATTCACTTATTCGTATTTTAATTTTGGTCTTTGTGCATTTATAGAAGTTTGCCAAAATACTCACTTCATGGTTTCTTCTGAATTTTTTGTTCTTTCTTCTACAGTTGTTCTACTATACAGAGCAGTATGATTCTTAAAAAGGCATTATGTTCCTTAATTTTTCTAAGAAGGCGTTTCCTTTATGCTGACAGGAAAGGACTGAACTGGATTTGGCATAGGGGCCTGCGAGAGGCTCCTCACAGTTTCCCAATGGCAAAGGGTTACCTTGAATATTTCTCTTTGACCTATATTCATTAGTCCAGTGCCCGCCTTTGCCTTACCTTCTACATAATACAGACGGGAGGAGCATTCTGAATGGATTATTCTTGGAAAAAGCACTGTTTCTAGGAATACCATGTCTACCGTCCCTTTTAAGGTGACCTTGTTTCCCACAATTATAACACGATATTTTTCCTCAGACCCCTGGAAATTTTCTATCCATGCATTTTCATGGTCAGGAGAGTCAATATTAATTATATCTTGAATCCATTCTTCCAAAGGTGTTGATCTTGCCTTTAATGGCCTAATTATTCTTTTGCATAGAGAGTTGGCATTTTCTTTGTTTTCTTTTTTTTTAATTTATTTATATTTTCTGTATGAGTGCACTGCAGGCCAGAAGAGGCCACCATGTGATGCTGGGAATTGAACTCAGGTCATCTGGAAGAGCAGCCAGTGTTCTTAATCATTGAGCCATCTCTCCAGACCTCGAGAGTTGGCATTTTCAAAAGCCAGAGATTTAATTATTATTTGTCTAGCTTCTGAATGTGGTATCATTCTATTTACTGCTGAAGTCACTCTTTGTAAGAAATCAGTAAAGGCTTCCTTTGGGCCCTGTATAACTTTAATAAATGACTCATTTCTCCCCCCTATTTCTCCAGTTCTGTCCCAAGCATTCAAAGCTGATGCGCGACATAAATCCAGGGTGTGGTCACCATATACAGCCTAACTTTCTATAGTAGCATAATTTCATTTTCCAAGAATTTTTTTTTTTCTTTTTTGGTTTTTCGAGACAGGGTTTCTCTGTGGTTTTGGAGCCTGTCCTGGAACTAGCTCTCGTAGACCAGGCTGGTCTCGAACTCACAGAGATCCGCCTGCCTCTGCCTCCCAAGTGCTGGGATTAAAGGCGTGCGCCACCACCGCCCGGCCTCATTTTCCAAGAATTTGATCTTGGTAGATTTCCCCACCTCTAGTTTCACTCTGTTGTTCGATAATGTTAGCCTCTTCTTTTATCTAGGTACTCCATTGTAATTGTGTACCTGGCTCTAAAACACCTTTAACCAATTCTTCCCAGTCTTTAGGGATAATTCTATTACAAACTGTCCACAAGTTTAACATTTGTTTCACAAAAGGTGAATGTGTGCCATCTGAAACTGTTGCTTTCTTGAATCTTCTTAAATCTAACATTTAAATCTAACAGGGGTCCAGCTAGCTATAACAGGCTGGTTGTCTGAAAACCTTAGCTGCTCCTCTCTATTATTATAATGCAATGCTGAAATTGATTCTTCATTAAATTTCTCTCTCTGGATTTGAATATCTCTGATCTATTTTATTAGGTTTTTGTAAGGCCTGTATCTTAGCACTCAGATTAACCAACTTTTTAGTAATAAAGCAAAAATGATAAAGTTGATAATGTTTAAAATTGACGTTACATAAATCCCATTTAATTATATATCATCTCGTTTAATCATTCCATTTTCAAACTATCCAGTGTATTATCATACAAAGACCCAAATCCCTTCGTTGTAAGTGTTTCCCATTCTTTTTTTTTTTTTAAATATTTATTTATTTATTATGTATACAATATTCTGTCTGTGTGCATGTCTGCGGGCCAGAAGAGGGCACCAGACCTCTTTACAGATGGTTGTGAGCCACCATGTGGTTGTCGGGAATTGAACTCAGGACCTTTGGAAGAGCAGGCAATGCTCTTAACCACTGAGCCATCTCTCCAACCCCCAGTGTTTCCCATTCTTTATGTGGGGGAAAAACTCTCCCTTTTAAATAATTCCTCCCTTTAAGAATTCCCAATTGTCTTAGGAAATCTGCCAACAATGTTGTTGAAGATGTGAGGCTTGTTGTGTAGAACAGTACAAGCCTGACTGGATTTCAAGGCAGCCACCTAGTTTGACAGGATGCCGAGAAGGGAGTTCAGGGAGAGCCTGCCAGGTGACAAAAAAGAAAAACCTAGCCTAGTAATGACTCCAACAGTGTGTAGTTCTGGCCTATGCCAGTGGCTGTAAAGCCACAGGCAGAAGGCTTTTTCATGAATTTGTACCCCAAATGTTGGCACCAAATGTAGCACAAATAATAAAAACCCAGAGACAGACATTGGGGTTCAACCTGAAGATCAGAAAAGCAAAAGCAAAGCAGCTAGCCACTGGCTCTTAACTGGCTCTTAAATGGGCAATCATGTCTCCTCGAATCAATCCTCAGATTGAAACAGAGTTGAGAGCTGTCACCTCCTGTTTTACATTCCTTTCTAAGGGCTCAGATTAAAGGTGTGCACCGCCACCACCTGATGTCTGTGGCTAACTAGTGTGGATGCTGGGATTAAAGGTGTGTGCCCGCCGGGTGGTGTCGCCGCACGCCTTTAATCCCAGCACTTGGGAGGCAGAGGCAGGCGGATCTCTGTGAGTTCGAGACCAGCCTGGTCTACAAGAGCTAGTTCCAGGACAGGCTCCAAAACTACAGAGAAACCCTGTCTCAAAAAACCAAAAAAAAAAAATTAAAAAAAAATAAATAAACAAAGGTGAGGTGTGTGCCACCACTTCCTCACCTGTACAGCTGACTAGTCTGGCTGCTTTGCACCGACCTTCAGGCAATCTTTATTAAAACACAGATAATATGCCATTGTAGTGGTGGGGTTGAGACAAGATTTCTCTGTGTGATCCTGGTAAAGTGAGTTTCTTTTAGGTAGCATAATGTTGACCCTGTTTTAATATACTCAACCTGTATCCCTTTTTTTTTCCTAGATAGAGTTTCTCTGTGTGGCCTTGGCTGTCCTGGAATTCACTATGTAGCTCAGGCTGGCCTCGGCTCACTGTGTAGCTAGCTGAGAGTGGTGCTGGACTCCCTGCTCTCCACCCCTGTCTTCAGAATGCTGAGATTACAGGAATGCTCCACCACGCCTGGCTCTTATTTCTAGGATTTCCCTTCTCTATCTTGTTCATTTGACATTTGTCCATAAGGTGCCTTTTATCTACTAAATTTTTAATTATCTTCCTTAAGATTTGAAAGTTTTTCATCAATTCTTTTATTGAATAGGGTTTCTTTTTTTCAATTATGTGTGCATGAGTGTTTAGCCAAATGGGTGTATGTGTACCACATGGATGCCCGGTGCCCAAAGATGACAGAAGAGGGCATCAGATTTCCTGGAATGGGAGTTACAGATGATTGTGAGTCTCCATGTGGGTACTAGGAATTGAACCTGAGTCTTCTTCAAAAAACAGGGGCTCTTAACTGCTGAACCATCTTTGTAGCCCTGTAATTGTTATCTTAAAATTAGTTGAGGCTGGAGTTAGTGAGATAGATAGCTCAGCAGGAAAAGGCACGTGCTGCCAAGGCTAATAATGTCCTGAGGTTAGTCCCCAGAACTCACATGATAGGAGAGAACCTACTCCAAGTTTTCTTCTGACCATGCATACGTGTGCACACGTGCATGCCTGCCTGTTTAAAGTATTAGTTAAGGAAAAGAATTAATCCTTTGAATCTCCTCTCAGACGTTTTGCTAATTTTTCCTCATTTGGGGCTTATGCTGAGAGTAGCTGTGTTCCTTTGGAGATATAATGTCATAGTGCCCTATTTTTTTTCATGCTCTTTGTTTTTCTGTGCTGTTTATCTGTCTGGTATGTCATTGCTTATATCAATTTAAATTAAAAAAAATTATTGTGTGTATGATATATGTGAGTGTGGGTATGTACCACAGTGTGCTTATAGTGGTCAGAAGACAACTTTGAGGAGTCCATTCTCTCTTTTCACTATAGGGTTGGGAATCAAACTTAAGTTATCAGGCTTGTGTGGCCAATGCTTTTTACCCACAGAGTCATCTTGTCAGCCCTGCCTGTATCAATTTTACAGGGTGGCTTTCATTAAGAAATTGAGAAGAATTTTCCTGGCATTGTGTCCTACACTGTCATTTGAGTAGGTTGCATTGATTGGTTAGGGGTAAGTGTTTTACCGTAATGTCTGTGTAGCTTCTACAGGTGTAATCAGCTTTGGTGTTGTCTGAATGTTTTAGTGTTGCATAAGTTAAATGATTGTAATGCAAGCCAGAATGCAGCTATTTTGGGCAGGTAGGTTTGGGCGCAGAGTGTGCCTATCATTTTCTGTGGGTTGCATAGAGGTGGCTTTATCTTAGAAGGACTGTAGAATATAGGTGAGATGTAGCTGGTACATCAGCAGAGGTGTGTTATCATCATGTTTTAAGGGCCTTACTTGGGTACCATCATGTTTGCCGGGTTCCACCCAACATATTTGTCCGTGCTTGGGGGGAAAAGAGTGAGGAAGTAGATAAGAGACAACAGATAGAGTCGGGAGGGCATCCAGTGACTACTGAGATTGACCTCAAGTTTATTTCTCATAGCTTTTATAAACCCCAATCCATGATACAAACAGTACCCAAACATCAAGTAACCTCGCCTAGGTTAAAACATCCTGTTAGTAGCCACACCTAGGAGCAAGAATAGGTCTGAACTCTCTGACCTTTAGTCAAGGTGGAATGGATCCCCTTCTGTGGGCTCCCACGCGTGTTGATAAGTATAGTATGCATACCCACAACATGACTGCTAACAGAGTAGAAAATGTACCAATATCTAGTTCTACATGGGCACCAGGTGGTACCAGTGAGTCCAGATGAGGTACCGGTCAATATCTGAGGGCTGCATGAGTGCCTTTGCAGGGCTTCTCAAGGGCTCATTTGCATAGCTACTTCCTGGGGCAGAGGCAGAAGGAAGGTGGGTACCCAGGGCCTGTGCAAGGTGAATGAAATCATGTTCACAGGGCTGGACCCATCGAGCTGCCTAAGGGCAACTACTTTGCTGCTTCATAAGGCCCAGGTATAGAAGTCTCAGGATGGCAGTAGGAGCTGGGTAGGAATGGGTGAGTGCAAATGTAATTACAGTCTAATGAACAGTGATAATTATAACTGGCTGCTCCCCAAACTGGGCCCAGGGCCTGTGTTGGTTGCAATCTGTTTACCAGCAAATGTTTCAGGTATCCATGGAGATAGCTAGGGACCTCCTACTTACCTTTTCTTTTTCTTTTTCTTTTTTTTTTCTACACAGACCCTTTTGGCTCAGGGTTAATCTTGAGAGATAAGATGATAAATACTGGGAGCTAGAGAGATGGCTCAGAGGTTAAGAGCATTGCTTGCTCTTCCAGAGGTCATAAGTTCAATTCCCAGCAACCACATGGTGGCTCACAACCATCTATAATGAGATCTTTTCTGATATGAAGGTATACATGCAAGCAGAACACTGGTTACATAAGTAAATATACAAAAATAAATAAATGCTGTGTTCTTAGTTCTCTTTTGAAAATTTATTTGTTCATTTAATTATTAGTTTTGGAGATAGGGTCTCACTGTGTAGCCCCAGCTGGCTTGGGAATTGGTTTGTAGACCAGGCTGGCCTTGAAGTTAGAGATCCCTATCCTTTTGCCTTCTGAGTGCTGGGATTAAAGACGTGTGCCATCCATATTCTGCCCCTTTTAAATATATATATATATATATATATATACACACACACACACACACACACACACACATATATATACACACACATAAAGTATATATATAAATATAAAATATCCTGCCCTATAAATACATAAATATATAATTTTTGTTTGTGTGTGTATGAGAGCTCATGGAGGCCAGAAGAGGGCATTGAATCCTCTGCGCCTGGAGTTACAGGCAGTTTTGAGCAAATCCTGGGAACCAGCTCCCAGCCCCTTCATTTCAAGGCCATTGTATGTGTCTGTGCTGTCCAGCGTCTCCGTCAAGTGCGCTGCTCTCCAGTCAGGTTGTCCAGCTGCTTCCTGGGGCAGGACGCAGTAGCTGTGCTTCAAACAGCACCAAGGTTCTTTTATCTATTTTTAAGCAGATAGCCAGTTGTTTCTGCAACTTGTTTAGAAGAGAATATGCTTTCCCTCGTTGAAGTATCCCAGCATTATTGTTGAGAATGCAGTTCTTTTTCTGGACTTGTTTCTGTTCCCTTGGCTGTTTATATTTGGACATTTCAACTTTTCTATTATTTTAGGGTTGTTCTCAACTAAGTGGTTTTCCCTCGAGAATGGACCATGTCCTAATTTTGATAGTAATTTTGAATAGTATCCTGAATACTGTGAATGTTAAATGTTACATGTGTAGATTCTGGTTTTTCGAGACAAGGTTTCTCTGTAGCTTTGGTTCCTGTCCTGGAACTAGCTCTTGTAGACCAGGCTGGTCTCGAACTCACAGAGATCTGCCTGCCTCTGCCTCCCGAGTGCTGGGATTAAAGGCGTGCGCCACCTGGCTATTCTTTTTTTTTTTTTTTTAATAACTCTTCTACCTCTTTTTGATTTAATAGAATATTTGTTCCTACTATTGTTTTACTAGGTGTAATTTATCCTATTTTCTTTTTTTAAATTTCATTTTATTGATATTTGTTGAGCTTTACATTTTTCTCTGCTCCCCTCCCTGTCTCTCCCCTCCCCCTTTCAATCCTCCCCCAAGGTCCCCATGCTCCTAATTTACTCTGGAGAGCTTGTCTTTTTCTACTTTCTACTTCCCATGTAGATTAGATCTATATAAGTCTCTCTTAATGTCCGCATTGTTGTCTAAATTAGTTGGGATTGTGTTTTGTAGGCTGGCTTTCTTTGCTTTATGTTTAAAAACCACCTATGAGTGAGTACATGTGATAATTGTCTTTCTGTATCTGGGTTACCTCACTCAAAATAATGTTTTCTAGCTCCATCCATTTTTCTGCAAAATTCAAGATGTCGTTATTTTTTTCTGCTGTGTAGTACTCCGTGGTGTAAATATACCACATTTTCCTTATCCATTCTTCGGTCGAGGGGCATTTAGATTGTTTCCAGTAACTGGCTATGACAAACAAAGCTGCTATGAACATAGTTGAGCACATGTCCTTGTGGCACGATTGAGCATCCTTTGGATATGTACCCAAAAGTGGTATTACTGGGTCTTGAGGAA
This sequence comes from Chionomys nivalis, assembly GCF_950005125.1. NCBI lineage: Eukaryota > Metazoa > Chordata > Mammalia > Rodentia > Cricetidae > Chionomys > Chionomys nivalis. The sequence continues at coordinate 8,698,389 of NC_080103.1, read as the reverse complement.
GGTTGTTTCCTAATTTTCTGAGAAATCGCCACACTGACATCTAAAGGGGCTGTACCAGCTTGCATTCTCACCAGCAATGCAGAAGTGTTCCCTTTTACCCACAACCTCTCTAGCATAAGTTGTCATCAGTGTTTTTGATCTTGGCCATTGTTACAGGTGTAAGATGGAATCTCAGAGTTGTTTTGATTTGCATTTCTCTGATGACTAAGGATGCTGAACATTTCCTTAAGTGTCTTTCAGCCATTTTAGATTCCTCTGTTGAGAGTTCTCTGTTTAGGTTTGTAATCCATTTTTTTAAATTGGATTATTTGATCTTTTGGTGTCCAATTTCTTGAGTTCTTTCTATATTTTGGAGATCAGACCCCTGTCTGATGTGGGGTTAGTGAAGATCTTTTCTCATTCTGTAGGCTGTCGTTTTGTGTTGTAATAGGAGCGACGGGCTAAGTTCCTGGCACCCGGCCACCCGCACAGCTAGCTTTAGACCCGAAATAATTACACGGAAATTGTATTCTTTTAAACACTGCCTGGCCCATTAGTTCTAGCCTCTTATTGGCTAATTCTCACATCTTTGATTAACCCATTTCTAATATTCTTTTTTGCTTGTTTGTTTGTTTTTTAAATATTTATTTATTTATTTATTTATTATGCATACAATTTCTGTCTGTGTGTACGTCTGCAGGCCAGAAGAGGGCACTAGACCTCGTTACAGATGGTTGTGAGCCACCATGTGGTTGCCGGAAATTGAACTCAGGACCTTTGGAAGAGCAGGCAGTGCTCTTAACCACTGAGCCATCTCTCCAGCCCTGTTTGTTTGTTTTTTGAGACAGGGTTTCTCTGTGGTTTTTTGGAGCCTGTCCTGGAACTAGCTCTTGTAGACCAGGCTGGTCTCGAACTCACAGAAATCCGCCTGCCTCTGCCTCCCGAGTGCTGGGATTAAAGGCGTGCGCCACTACCGCCCGGCCCCATTTCTAATATTCTGTGTAGTACCACGAGCAGGCTTACCAGGAAAGATCTTAACCTGTGTCTGTCTGGAGTGGGAGAATCATGGCGACTGCCTGACTCGGCTTCTTTCTCCCAGCATTCTGTTCTGTCTACTCCGCCTACCTAATTTTCTGTCCTGTTAAAGGGCCAAGGCAGTCTCTTTATTTAACCAATGAAATTAACACAAAACAGAAGACTCTCCCCCATCAGTTTTGTCTTGTTGACCGTGTCCTTTGCTTTACAGAAGCTTCTCAGTTTCAGGAGGTCCCATTTATTGTTTCTCTCAGTGTCTTTGCTGATGGGGTTATGTTTAGGAAGTGATTCCCTGTGCCAATGCGTTTAAGTGTACTTCCCACTTTCTCTTCTGTGAGGTTCAGTGTGGCTGGCTTTATGTTGAGGTCTTTGATTCATTTTGACTTGAGTCTTGTGCATGGTGATAGATATGGGTCTATTTTCATTATTCTACATGTTGATATCCAGTTATGCCAGCACCATTTGTTAAATATGCTTTTTTTTTTCATTTGATATTTTTTGCTTCTTTATCAAAGATTAGGTGTTCGAAGGTGTGTGGATTGATATCCGGGCCTTCTCTTTGGTTCCATTGGTCCTCCTGTCTGTTCTTATGCCAATACCAGGCTGTTTTCAGTACTGTAGCTCTGTAGTAGAGTTTGAAGTCAGGGATTGTGATGCCTCCAGAAGTTCTTTTATTGTACAGGATTGTTTTGGCTATCCTGGGTTTTTTGCTTTTCCAAATAAAGTTGAGTACCGTTCTTTCGAGGTCTTTGAAGAATTTTCCTGGGATTTTGATGAGCATTGCGTTGAATCTGTAGATTGCTTTTGCCTATTCTATTTTCTTAGTGTTTGTTCTGTACACAGTATACATTTTAATTTATAAGCATCAACCGTCAAAAATTTAATTTTTACTATTTTACCTTTTATTTTAGTTATTATTATTATTAATGTGTATAATAATAATAATAATAATAATAATAATAATAATGTGTGTATGGAGGGCACATTATGTTCACATTGCTGTGTGCTTGTAGAGCCCAGAAGACAAGTTTTGGAGCTGATTCCACCTCCTACCATGGGCTTTGAGGAGCAAACCCCAGTTGTCAGGCTGCCTCAACACTTTTTATCTGCTGAACCAAACTCAATTACTTTTTTTGTTTGTTTGTTTAGAAACAGGCCTGGAGGGCTGGAGAGGTGACTCAGTGGTTAAGAGCACTGGCTGCTCTTCCAGAGGTCCTGAGTTCAATTCCCAGCAACCGCATGGTGGCTCACAACCATCTGAATAAGTTGTGGCGCCCTCTTCTGGCGTGTGGGCACACATGGAAGCAGAATGTTGTATACATAATAAATAAATTAAAAAAAAAAAAGAAAGAAAAAGAAAGAAACAGGCCTGGAACTTTCTGTACAGACCAGGCTCGCCTTGAACTCACAGTGATCTGCCTGCCTCTGTTTCAAATGCTGGAATTAAAGGCATGCAGAACTATACCTGGCTCTACCATTACTTTTAAAGAGACTTTAGTTTAAAAAAAAAAGAAAAAAGTCTATTTACCGTCATACCATATTTGGTGTGATTTATTACTTTCTATAAATCTAATTTTCATCTGGTATCATATTCCCTGTGCCCGAATAACTTCAGTTAACATTGCCTGTAAATCTGTTGTAGATAATGTGTCTTCTTCAATTTTTGTGGGTCTGAAGTTTAAAAACAACAGTATCTTCTATATCACAGGCTGGCCTCCAAGGATGCCCTTGGACTTGTGGCCCTCCTGCCGGAAGCTCTTGAGTGCTGGGATTACAGGAGTGTGCCACCATTCTCAGTTTGTGTGATTCTAGGGAGTGATCCAGAGACTCACAGGGCGGCTAAACTGTCTGGCTGAAAAAGTGTTGAGAGCCAGTTTCTGTAAGCCTATAATAATACATAGGGAGTTCTAGGCCAGCGTAGGATATAGTGTGAGACCCTGTCCCAAAAAGGAAAAACAGAAGCAACAAAAGTTTTGATTGCATATTGAATATGGTGATACACACCTTTATTCAGTACTTGGGAGTCAGAAACAGGTAAATCTGAGTGTGGGGTCAGTCTGGTCTATATAGCAAGTTCCAAGCCAGTTGGCTGGCCTCAGACTCATAAAGATCTTCTTACTTCTGCCTCCCAAGTGCTAGGATAAAAAGCATGAAATACCTTTCCCAGCTTAAAGATTTTTTTCTTTGCTTCCTTTAGTTTTTTGAGACAGGATTTCTCTATAGACCTGGCTATCCTGAAACTTGTTCTGTACACCAGACTGGCCTCAAACTCAGAGATATGATTACCCTTGCCTCCTAAGTACAGGAATTAAAGGTGTGTGCCACCACCGCCCAGCTTGGAAGATATTTTTATAGGACACAGAATTATGGGTTAATGTTTTTATTAATGTTTTCTTTTACTATAAAAAAGCCACTCCATGGGCCAGGGAGATTGGCTCAGAGGGCAAAAATGTGCCTGCTGCCAAGCCTGACAACTCAAGTATCCACATGGTAGAAGAGAACCAAGGCTCGTGTGCAACACACACACACTGTAGGCTTCTGGTTTGCATAATTTGTGATGACAATCTTGTTTGTTTTACTTTTTTAGTCTTTTTATATAATATTTTAGTTCCCTCTGGCTGCCTTCAAAGTTTTTCTTTATCTTTGATTTATCTAAGTCTTCTTAAAAAATAATTTATTTTTATTTTATGTTCATTGGTGTTTTACCTGCATGTACATCTGTGTGAGGGTGTCAGAAGCCCTCGAACTGGAGTTACAGACAAGTGTGAGCTGCCATGTGGGTGCTGGGGATCAAACCTGGGTCCTCTGGGAGAGCAGCCAGTGCTCTCAGCCATCCCTCCAAACTGATTTATCTAGGTCTTAAGTGGATTTTAGAAATTTTTCAGCTGGTGTGTCAGTATTTCTTTAGCTCTCCATTCTTTTTCTCTTTTCTTTCTTTAAGAAAATTTTTAGCCGGGTGGTTGTGGTGCATGCCTTTAATCCCAGCACTCGGAAGGCAGAGGCAGGCGGATTTCTGTGAGTTTGAGACCAGCCTGGTCTACAAGAGCTAGTTCCAGGACAGGCTCCAAAGCTACAGAGAAACCCTGTCTCGAAAAAACAAAACAAAAGAAAAGAAAGAAAAAAAAAAAAGAAAAAGAAAAAATTTAAAAGATTGTATATGGGTGGTTTGCCTGCATGTATGATGTATATTTGTGCACTACATTCATGCCTAGTATTCTCAGCGGCCACAAGGGGGTGTAGAATTCCTTGGAACTGGTTACAGAGGATTGGGAGTTACCATGTGGGTACTGGGAACTGATTGTGGATCATCTGGAATATCAGCTAGTGCTCTTAATGCTAATATATTTCTCTCCAACCCTCTCATCTTTCTGAGAGTCCAGTTTTATGTTTGTTATACTGGTTCTGTGCTAGAGCTTTCGGATGCTCTGCTTTATGTCTTCTTTCTCTTGTTTCTAGATGGTTTTAACTGGTCTATCTTTTTAAATATTTATTTATTTATTATGTATAAAATGGAAGAGCAGGCAATGCTCCTAACCGCTGAGCCGTCTCTCCAGCCCACTGATCTGTCTTTAAGTCACTGTTTGTCATCATTGCACTGTCTCGCTGTGCTTTCTATTTCTGCCATTTTCACTTGATGTTTGCACCTGGTTTTCATATTGCTTTCCTATTGTTGATATGTTCATGCCTGTTTCACACTTCTCCTTTAAACATTAGCTCTGTCAGCATGCTAACCACACCTGCTCTAATACCCTTGCTAGTGTCAGCGTCTGTCTTGGTCACTGTCCTATTGCTGTAAAGAGACACCATGGCCCTACAACTCTTAGAAGAGAAAGTATTTAACTGGAGCTTGCTTACAGTTTCAGAGGTTTAGTCCATTGTCATGTTGGGTAGCATGGTGGCGTGCTGGCAGGCATGATACTGGAGAGTACCTGAGAGTTCTGCCTTTGGATCCACAAGAAGAAAGAGAGCCACTGGGCCTGCTTGGGCATTTGAAACCTCAAACCCCCAGTGACACACTTCCTCTAACAAGGCCACACCTCCTAGTCCTTCTGAAGCAGTGCCAATCCCTAATGACTAAGCATTTAAATATTTGAGCCTGTGGTACCATTCTTACTCAAGGCACCAGAGCATCTGTGTTCTCATGTAGGTGCATTATCTCGTAAGGAAGGGGAAGGGGAAGGGGAAGGGATACTCAGCTTCGCTGTTGTTTTTTAGTATTTGACTCCAAACCATCATGTGTGGAAAAACTGTCAGCACTGAAATCAATATTTGAACCTCGAAGTGGCTGGGCCTTTTCTGTTAAGGAGCTGAGCAAGTAGTCAAATATGTTTGGGTTTTGTTGGAGCTATCCTTATTGACTGGGTGCAGCTCCCCTTGAATGGCCGCTGTTCCTGGTGTTTGGCTGCTGGGGAAGGCATTCAGGGGTTCTCAGTGTTCTATCTCCTGAGTGTCTGTGCAACAGGCAAGTTCTTTCTCTCTCTGCATTTATTTGTTTGTTAGTTTATTTATTTGCTGTAGGTGTATATGGGTGTCAGAGGATGTCTCAGAGTTTCCACCATGTGGATGTTGAGGCAATATCTCAGACTGTTAGGTTTTTGTAAGTACCTTTACCACTGGACCATCTCACCAGACCCTGTTCACCTGCTCTCTGTCATGGCAGAGGTAGATATTGTTTGGTCTACCTTTTGTTTTAGGTTAGTCTTTGTCTCTGGTTTTTAATTCTTCTGCCTTTTCTCCTTATTGAAGTCAAACCAACTCTGCAGTGTTTTCCCTTCATCAGACCTCTTGGTGTTAATGTCACAGTAGGAACGTGGGCTGGCTTCCCTTCACTCCCAGAAATAGGGAGTGACTCTCTTTTACATTTTCCAAAGTCTTGCCCATGCCCTCTGCATCACGGGGTTTGCTGCTGTCTTTTCTTAGTAGACAAAAAGGAACTGGGTAGTGGGTGAACTCAACCATTGCTAACTCACCTCTTGCATGCTTGAGCCACCAGGGGAAACTCTCTTTAGTCTCCTACAGTGTACCCAGTTTTTGTTGTTAGAGACCCATGGAAAAGGCTTGCAAGTCAGTGGAATGTATTGTGCCAGTGTCCAGAGAGGTGCCAGGCTCTTGTTTGGTAGGGTGAGGATTTGGACAGAGATGTGGATACTGGCAGAAGCAAAGACATTTATTTAGAGATGGCACACTTTGAAGAAGGGGATGCAGGCTGGAGCAGAGAGTTTAATACCTCACCAGGGTCGCTGCACAAGGATGGCTTTCTGGAGACTTAATGCATCACACGTCTGATAGATATCTTAGACTCTACCTTCAGATACTGCAATATTTCCAGTCTCTCTCTGCCAACTGGTTTCTTTTCTATGCTCATTTTCAGCTTTTGATTTGGTCTGTTAGACCTCGGTGCTCTTCTACCTCAAGTGGTGAAAGTTTTCACAGTGCTTCCTAAATCCCAAATAGAAGCTAAAGCCATGTGTAACAGTTCCTGCCTACTGCCTTCTTGTTTCTGTCTCTCCTGAGGCCCTTCCTTCTGGCTGTCTATAAAATTTTCATGCTTCTTTATATGTCTGTTAATTTTTTTGTTGGATACTAGATGTTGAATTTAATGCTATTAGACACTAGATTTTGTCAGATTCCCACCCACTGCACCCCCAAGACAGGGTTTCATTGTGTTATGTAGCCGTGCTTGTCCCGGAGCTTGCTCTGTAGACCAAGCTGGCCTCAGACTCGGAGATGCACCTGCCTCTGCCTCCCGAGTGTTGGGATTAAAGGCCTGCACTAACATACCTGGCATTGTATAGCTTTTTTAAAAAACATAAAAAAACTTATAAAGTAAGTGTTAATGATCAACCTGAGGTCCTAGAGCATGCTGGACAAGTGCGGGATGCATGAGAACATCCCAGCTAGAGGAGCTCTTGGCCTAGAGCTAGCTTAGACTCCTTCCTAGAGTAGCCTTTTGAGCTGTCTTCTAAATGCCAAAAAATTCAGGGAATTCTGTTTTTTTCTGGTTGGAAGAAAGTTGAATTGTTCTAAACCCAGTGTGAACTCAGAGTTGTTCATTTACGGCTCCCCTAGGTGAGAGTTTTTTCCTTGGATTGCTATTCATTCAGAATTCAAGTGACCTGGAGGGGATTTCTGGATCCTGCGTGTTTTTAGCACCTTCTTGTGTGCTTAGCCTTACCAATTGAGCTACTTGGGCCTCTCTGCACTTTGTTCACGTGTCCTCGAGCCTTACTTTAGAAGTTACCCAGGCAGAGAGCTGCGGAGCTGTGGTGCTCATCTTCCTTTTTTTCTTTTCTTAGGGATCACAGGTCCTCATACTGCCTGTTGTCCCATGACTGGAAAAGAGTTGCTTCCTGTCTTATGTCCAGCTTTCTATTATTTATAGTAAGAAGTTGATTACAGACCACCTAAAGACATCCAGTTTGGGCGGCTTATATTTATTTTTAGGGAAAACAGTTAAAATTAATATGAATATTTCTGACTTCAAAAGAAATATCAAAAGTTAAAAAAGAAGACAATGAAAAAAATTGCCAGTAGAACTCCATATTATAGAAAAAATTACACGTTCTTAGTAGTAAATATTGGCAAATAGTTTTTAGATCTTTCCCCCACTTTGTAGATATGGGTTCTTACTAGCATTCTTGGCTGTCCTTGACCTTGCTGTGTAGACCAGACTGACCTTGCTCTTGCCCTGTAGACCAAATTGGCCTTGGACTGGACTTGCCTGGTGTTAGACCAGACTGGCCATGAATTTGCTGTGTAGATCGGGTGGCCTTGATTAAATTTGCAGTGATCCCCCTGCCTCTGTTTCTTGAGTGCATACATTACCACACTCTACTTAAGGTTTGAATCTGTGGGTAGAAAAAAGTTTGTTTAGGCACAAAAGTGTTCTCTATAAAGAAGAAGAATAAACTATACTCTTAGGCCGGGCGTTGGTGGCGCACGCCTTTAATCCCAGCACTTGGGAGGCAGAGGCAGGTGGATCTCTGTGAGTTCGAGACCAGCCTGGTCTACAGAGCTAGTTCCAGGACAGGCTCCAAAAAAAAAAAAAAAAAAAAAAAGCCACAGAGAAACCCTGTCTCGAAAAACCAAAAAAAAAACAAAAACAAAACAAAAAAAAACCTATACTCTTAGACTTTAGAGCTTTTTGCTGTTCTTGGTGGAACTGATACCAAGAAAGAAAGGGTTGCTATCTGGGCCAAGTCTGGTGGCCTAGCCCAGAGAAGTAGAAACGGTAGGATCCGGAGCTGAGAGCCAGCTTCAGCTAGCTACATAGGGAGACCATCACAAAACAAAGACACCCCAAAACCAAATAAATAAATACAATTAAGAGCTTTTATTATTCAAAAATTATGAGAAATGGGAGAAGATAGTCACACTGCACATGTGAAAAGGGTCGGCAAGAACAACAACACCAGCTGGACGCGGTGGTGCACACCTGTGATCAAATTGCATTTGGGAGGCAGAGGCTAGAGAATCTCAAGTTTGAGTTCAGCCTGTGCTACACATTGAGTCCTTGTCTCAAAAACAACCCAACAAAAATCCCAGTGGAAAAACCATCCAGAGCTTGGAGTGGTGGCTTGTTCCTTTGGTGCTAGCAGGAGAATCACTTGAGCTCAGGAGTTTGGGGCCAACTGGGCAACATAGTGAAGCAAAGAAACATCTCAAAACAAAGGACTCCAGGAGTCCTACCAATCCATGAGAAATGCACACAAATTTAAGGTAACAGTAGGTGAGCCACAAGAACTGGTATTTTACCAAAAAAGGATACTCTAACAATGAATATAGGAAGAAATGCTCAACATAGAGACATTTCAAATGTTGAAAGACACTTTGGATGTTTTAAAGAGACTGAATTCTTAAAGACTGTAGTACTTTTTTATGTTTTATTCCTGAGACACGGCTTCTCTGTGTAGCCCTGGCTGTCCTGGAACTCCCTCTGCAAACCAGACTGCCTCTGGCTTTTGAGTGCTGAAAAAAGTGTGCCTGGCCAACTGTGAACTTTGAAAAGTTGGACTTTTCAGATTGCGATGCTGATATTAATATGAGATTTTGGAAATGATGAAGAAAGGCCTTAGTAAGTGATAAACTTGTGTGTCATGTTGACAGACTATCCTGGCTAGTAACTGGGGAAAAATAAATTAGGATCATTCTGAAGTTTTTTCATATTCTTTCCATTGGCAGAAATACATTTCTTTTCGCATATCTCAGACTGGCCTTGAATTTGCTGTATAGCTGAGGGTGACCCTGAACTTCTGTCTACCTCCTGAGTATTGGGATTATATTATGCTCCACAGTGCCTGGTTTCTCTGGTGCTGGTCTCCTCCTGCTAGGAACTCAGGATTCCTGCATTCAGCAAGCATTCTACAAATTATACTTCCTTCCCAGCCCTTAAAAGGATTTTTTCCCTAGATGCTAAGGAAAGGAGTGTAAGTTGTTAAAAATCCTGCGGCTTAGTTGGACACTGTCTCCTTAGGTTAAATGTACATATCTTTGAAGCCTTGGTTTAGTTCCCATTTCTGTGTGTACAACAGGAGACTTGTATATAGACATTTATAGTAGTATTGTTCACATTGCTAGCTAAACTTTCAGACAACCCAAGTGCCATCTGTGAGAGAAGAAATAAAACAGAAAGGACCATGATTGGTGAGATGGCCAAGCAGGTAAAGGCCACCTAGCTTGAAAACCTGATGACTTTGCCTGGGACCCACGTGACTGTAGATGACTGTGACTTTCTTGTTCTTCTGTCTCATCAGGTGTACAACGTTTACATGGCAGGGCGGCAGCTGTGTTCTAAACGGTACCGGGAATTTGCCATCCTGCACCAAAACCTGAAAAGGGAGTTTGCCAACTTTACATTTCCTCGACTCCCAGGAAAGTGGCCATTCTCATTATCAGAGCAACAGCTCGATGCCCGGCGTCGCGGACTGGAAGAATATCTAGAGAAGGGTAAGCCAGACTTGATTTCTTGTAGGTAAGGGCACTTGTCATCAAATCTAATGACCTGAGTTCAGTCTCCAAGACCCATGTGGTAGAAGGAGAGAACCAGTTCACACAGGTCGTCCTCCTCTGACCCGTCACTCCTTTGCAGTGGTAGGTGTGTGCCCCACCCAAATAAATAAATGTAAGTTTTAAAAATGTTTCAAAGGGGAAGGGGATAGCACACGCCTTTAATCCTAGCACTCGGGAGGCAGAGGCAGGTGGATCTCTGTGAGTTCGAGGCCAGCCTGGTCTACAGAATGAGTTCCAGGACAGCCAGGGCTACACAGTGAAATCCTATTTCAAAGAACCAAAAGACCAAAAAAAAAAAAAGTAAACTAGTCCATTAAACTTTACTATGCTAAAGTAAAGTGGGCATTACTTCTGGTCCCTAAATTGCACACCTGTGTTTCATGAAAACCAGTAGTGTGAGGAAGCTATGTTTCAGATGAGAAGTAGTAGATGACCTAGGCTCTGAAGGCCAGAATGTGCTCTATGGCAACAGTGCTCTGTTTCGTTAGCTTGCAGAGACTTCCTAACAGAAATGAATGCTTTTGGTAGTCCTTGATGGGCTTTTATTTAAAGGGTTATATTTACCTATAAATACATATTATGCTGCATTGATGATTGATTCTTGGCTCATAGCACTGTTGTATATAAAAATTCATTTTATAGCTGTAAAGGTTTACTCAGCTGTTGGCCATCTAAACTCTCCTTGTTCTCAGCAGCCTATAGGTAGAATTAATGAAACTTTGAAATGGTTGATGGAGGTGGGTCTTGTATTAATCTGTTGCTTTCATTGGTTAATTAATAAAGAAACTGCCTAGACCCATTTGATAGGCCAACCCTTAGGTGGGTGGAGTAAACAGAACAAAATTCTGGGAGAAAGAAGCTGAGTCAGTGAGTCGCCATGATTCTCTCGCTCCAGACAGACGCAGGTTAAGATCTTTCCTGGTAAGCCAGCTCGTGGTGCTACACAGAATATTAGAAATGGGTTAGATCAAAATGTAAGAGCTAGCCAATAAGAGGCTGGAACTAATGGGCCAGGCAGTGTTTAAAAGAATACAGTTTCCGTGTAATTATTTCTGGTAAAGCCATGCGGGCGGCTGGGTGCCAGGGACGGAGCCCTACCGCTCCTATTACAACAAATGATAATGTGGGTTTGTGTGGATGTAGGTACTAGAATCTGTGTTTTTCTAGAAAGGCAAAGAAACGACACAGATCTGAGTAAGATAATCTCGTGGTCATGAGAAGAGACTCGCTTGGCTGTTTTGTCACAGCTGATTATTATTGCTAGCTGTGTGTCTTAGTCACCGTTCTGCTGCTTTGAGAAGACACTGTGACCAAGACAGCTTATAGAAGAAAGCATTGAATTGGGGGTTTGCTTACCGTATCAGAAGGTAAGCCACGGCCGTCATCATGGCCGGAGCATAGTATCAGGCAAACAGGCTGTCAGGCATGGCACTGGAGTCAGAGCCATAGTTGAGAGCTTACATTTCATCCACAAGAGAGGCATAAGCTATAGAAACCTCAAAGCCCATCCCCAGTGTGACACTTCCTCCAGCAAGGCCACTCTTCCCAGTTTCCACCAAACAGTTCCAACAACTGAGAATGTAGCATTCGAATGCATGAGCCTATGGGGGCCATTCTCATTCAGACCACCACATTGTGCAGTGGGTTCTTTAGAATATTAGTTTGAAGGAATAATGTGTAAAGACTAACTGACCTAATTCAGTTTGGAATTAAAACAAAACAGAACACCCTGACAAAATTAACTCTGACAGTGAACCTTATTCCTGAGGAACTATTTCCCACATTGAAGTGATGTTTTCCTACAGTAGCCTGGCCTCTGAACACGCCATGGGCACATTAGAGAGGGTACTGTGCCATAAAGTTCTCAGTGTTGTTTATCTTCCTGGGGTGTTGGGTACCTTCCTTCCTTCATCATCCTGGGGTGGTGGGTACCTTTCTTCTTCATCATCCTGGGGTGGTGGGTACCTTTCTTCCTTCATCATCCTGGGGTGGTGGGTACCTTTCTTCTTCATCATCCTGGGGTGGTGGGTACCTTCCTTCATCATCCTGGGGTGGTGGGTACCTTTCTTCTTCATCATCCTGGGGTGGTGGGTACCTTTCTTCATTCATCATCCTGGGGTGGTGGGTACCTTCCTTCATTCATCATCCTGGGGTGGTGGGTACCTTCCTTCATCATCCTGGGGTGGTGGGTACCTTTCTTTGATTAGACAACTAGTTACTTATTACCTGCTTCTCTCCTTCCTTCCTTTCTTCTTACTTCCTCTCCCCATTGTCTTGCTCTGTGTTCCTCTCTGTCTTTCTGTCTGTCTTCCTTAGATCACTTTGTAGGTGAAGTTAGGTGCTTTGCTGTGCTCAAGTCCTTGGTTTACCTGTCCCGTTTCCAAAGTGATGTTAGATGTTCTCTGACTTGGACAATTAAATGTTTTTCCTTTGCATTTCAATTTGATATTTGGTTTATTCTTACCTGATCTTTTTCTTTCTTCCATTGCCTTTTTCCCTATGTTCTGACTTGATAATTGATCCCACAGGACTTAAGATTTAAATGTGCTATGTTTTTTTGTATTTAACATTTTTAGCAAACTACATCTTTATATTTCCTTTTATTGTACTGTTTTATATCATTTAGGCAAATTGTTTGTCATGCCTTAGGGTTACATATGCTAAGTATACATATACTAGGTTATAGTTGCCTGTTATCGATGATGTAAACATTTTTCTGTATACTTTTTGATACAAGGTCTTGCTGTGGTTCAGTCGACCTTAAACTTGCAATGAACCTTTTGCTTCAGCCTCCCAAGTACTAGAATTGTAGATGTGTGTAACCATGCTTAGCTCTGACAATTTAAATGTAAACCTCTATATAATATTCTTGATTTCGGGCCTGATGCTAGATACTGTTTTTGTTTTCTTCAGTGTGTTCAATCCGAGTCATTGGTGAGAGCGACATCATGCAGGAGTTCCTGTCAGAATCTGATGAGGTAGGTGAACATCCACTGCACTAATAATTTTCTGCTTAGCTCCTCGAGGGCAGAAATGTAGATACTGTTTGTGGGGTAAGTTGTAATTGACTCTCTAAACAGCTGTATTTCTTCCATTTCTTTTTCATATATATCTACCATTTAAGACCTAGAGCCAGGTTTACCTTCTCTTCTTTTTGTTTTAATTGTTTTTTTTTAGTTATTCTATAAAATAATAAATTTCATCATGGTATTTTCAATTACACACATATATATGTGTAGATGCACACGCACACACCTTTGTATTCTGTCCAGGTTCACCTTCATTGTGTTTCCTTGTCTTTTCCTCCTCCAGATAGTCCCCCTTCTGCCTTTGTTTTTCATTTATATTTATGTATTTGAGTCTGCAGATGAGAGAAAAATGTGACACAGTCTTTTTTCCCCAGTGCATTGTTCTCTTTTCTTCCCCTTCCTCTTTCCTCTACGTCCATGTCCTGCACAAATGTTATGCTATGAGAGAGAGCATGCAGTGCTTGTCTTCTGAGTCTGGTTGACTTTAAACAGGAAGGTCTCCAGCTCTACCCATTTTCCTGTGAGTCTTCTGTTTTCCTCTCAGTTGGAGCTAGAAGATGCTTGCTTCTTTTCACTGTACTGTTCCTCTGCATGCCTACCTGTCTGTTTCTCTCTTTGTTTGCTGTTTTTGAAGTTATTTTAAAGGTAATTTTTTTCATCTGATGACAAATGGCAGCCACAGTGGTTATTCTGGACCTGCATGTTATGTTAGTAAATTATTTCTTCTTGAGATTTAAGTTTCTTTCTGTATTTCTGAGATAATGTTTTGATTATTTCTTTGTTGTCTGGTGGACACTGATGCATCAACAAATATCAAATATGATGATTTGCTTCCTTTAGAATGCTGTAAGGTTATGTAGAAGTGACATAGTGGCCTGCTGATTCCAAAGCTCCCAAGGCACTGGGTTTAGGTCTCTTATGGTGGGGAACTGTTTTAATGGTGTGTGTGGCAGAACTAATTGAGAATTCACTGCCATAATTCTGCTGCTGTGAGAAAATGCTCCTCTCTTTTCTCCCCTCCTCTCCTATCTTCTCCCCTCCCCTCCGTTACTCCGTCCCTGCTTCTCTGCCCCCTGAATAAAAGCTTGGCTCTTTCATGTTAAAGAAAAAAACGAAATTTTATTCTTTGTAGTAACCATTTTTCTTTGTTCACAGCTAAGTTTCTAGAGGACTACTCTATTTTGCACCACTTTCCTACTTAAAAGTTTGAAACTTGAGCCAGGTGGTGGTGTATGCCTTTAATCCAGCACTTAGGAGGCAGAGACAGGTGAATCTCTGAGTTTGAGGCCAACCTGGCTACACTAGCTAATTCCAAGTTTAAAACTTTCCCACAGTTTTCAGGATTTAGTTTGAACTCCTACAAGACACTCACAAGGCCCATTGTGATCTGCCCCCCTCCCCCATCTCATCCATACCCCTGTCTGATACATTGTTATTCCAGTACTTTGGTACTTTTTCCTTTATGATGCTATGAAACCTATGAAATACGCTTTTAACATTTGTTCATTTATTGTGTGTATATGCCTGTACATGCAGTGTGGCACATACAACATGGTAGACACCTTGGGGAGCCATTAATTCTTTCTTCCAGTCATGTGGGTTTTGGGTACTGAACTTCTCAAGGTCATCAGGTGTGGTGGCAAGTGCCTTTATCAGCTGAGCAAACCTACTGACCCTCTCATTGCTCTGGAGTACTTTTTATTTCTTTAATCCATGGCATTCCCTAGAGTTTATGTCCTCTTCCACCTTTCCTCACTGTGTACTGCTAATTCTTTAGAGCAGATCAAAGTCACTCCTCCCTGACTTCCCTGCTGGGTCTCCATCCTTTTCAGTTGTTTGCACCACCCATGAGCTGCTCTGTCTGTCTGTGGAATGGAGTCTGTTCTTTGTTACTCTGACTTTCCTCATTCACTGTGCTCTGCAGAGGCAGTTTCTAGCCTGCCGTTTTCCAGACTTGTCTTTGAAGTCTTTTTTCTCCGATAACACAAGTCATCAATTTTTCATCCTACCAAGAACTTCTACAGTTAATACCACTCAGTCATCATGTTATTGCCATTTCATTTTCTAATTTTTATACATATAATCAGTTTGTCACTTTATATTTTTAGCTTACAAGAGTGTGTGAGCTACCAGTAGGTAAGAGCTAAATCTTGATTATCTTTATATCCCCAGTGCCTTACCACAGTATAACGCATGTTGGAGGTGCTTAATAAGTGTTAATTGGATAGAGGGATGAATATGTAATACTAATGTGTTGTCCATCAGTTATTTAATGTGTACGTATCTGGTTTTTCTGACTAGATTATAGGCTTCTTATAGAATAAGGGTATAAAGAATAATAGTATCCTCCCCTTGTCCATGGTTTAATTTGTTATCTGTGGTCAGCCATAGTCTAAAAATATTAAATACAATATTCCAGAAATAAACACTTTGTAAGCTTCAAATTGTGTGGCATTCTGAGTACCATGATAAAACTTTATGTCATCTGTGCTGTCCAGTATATCTACTCCACATAGACCACCTTCCTGATAGTCACCTAGTAGTCTGGTCAGTTATCAGAGTGCCTGCTCTAGTATCACACACAGTGCTTGCTACATTCAAATAATCCTTAATGATGCCCTCAATGCCTGAGAATAAGGTTAGCAATCACATAGACCCAAAGGAAGCCATAGAGTACTTCCCTCACAACAGTAAGAAAAAGAATCCTGGTAATATTGCCAGGGTCTGTAGTAGGATTGTCCCTTCTATCTGTGAAATTATGGACAATAAAAAGTAAATTTGGGGCTGGAGAGATGGCTCAGTGGTTAAGAGCACTGGCTGCTCTTCCAGAGGACCTGGGTTCAATTCTCAGCACCCATATTTCAGCTCACAACTGTCTGTAACTCCAGTTCCCTGGGATCTGGGATCTGACATCTTCATGTCAATGTACGTAAAATAAAGTTAAATTGAAAAAAAAAGTAAATTTATGCTGGTTTGCTGGAGCACCTTAAGCTATAAAAGTTACAGCTACAGTGCATGATAATTGTGTGTTTCAGTACCAACCACAGTTCCTGGCATCCATTGTGGATCTTGAAACATAGCCCTGTGGGTAAGGAGGAAGCTATTGTAGTGTTTAGTGTACTTTTAGACAAAGAATAGTAATTTTTTTAATGGTCAATGAAAATGAACTTATTCCTAGGTGGTTATTTCTCAGTAATAAAAATTAAACAATTTCGGGCTGGAGAGAAGGCTTGGCGGTTGAAAGTACTGACTGCTCTTTCTGAAGAGTTCAATTCCCAGCACCTACATGGCAGCTCGTGACTGTGTAACTCCAGTTCCAGGGGACTGGATATCCATGGCAAAACACCAATGCACATAAAATAAAAATAAACAGACATATATATATATATATATATATGAGAAGAGGAAAAAATGACAAGATCATGTCTATAAAATCCCAGCATTCTAGAGACCAAGGCAGGAAGATGGCTTTGAGTTCATGGTGAGTCTGGGCTACAAGGCAGAACTATTTTAAAAAAGCAAAACAGAAAGACAAACTGTATTAGAAAAATATATTGAGGCTAGAGAAATGGTTAGCAGTTAGGAGCCTTTGTTGCTCTTGCAGAGAGCGTGGTTTCAGTTACCAGCAACTGAATGGTGGCTCCCAGCTAATCTGTCCTCTGGTTCCAGAGGATGCAAAGATCTTCCTGATCTCTGTAAGCACTGGACATGCACGTGGTGCACACACATACATGTAGGCAACACCATACACATAAAATTAATCTAAAAAATACAAAAAAGAAAAATGTGTCATTATCAAAAGCCATGAGGTTTTTTGTATGTGTGTGTGTGGTACTAGAGCCCTAAGCATTGTAGGCAAGCATTCTTGTACTGAGCCATATCCCCAACTCTGTTTGTTTTTAATTAAGTAAAATAAGAATTGTATAGTCTTTGCTAGAAAATTGGGCATGACACTAGTTTAGATCCCTAAGTCTCATCCATTTTTCCTCTTTATCAAGGTTCAGAAAGGATACCAGCATATCCCTTAAGCAGATCTACTGCCTAGTTACTCAACAGGTGTTGAGACTGCGTCTGTCTGTTTCTCTCCTCTGTGGGTTCTGAATGGAGTGACAAAGAGTGACCCAAAATCTCATCTGGACTCCATCTAGATTTTCTCAACAGTATTCTGTTTTGAAATGGGAACATGAGTTAAACTTATGTACCTAAAGTTAGCTGTATGAGTTGTAAATATATTAACTTTTAAGACTTTATTTTTCCTCATTTTAATAGAATTTATTTCCTATTTCTTACATTAGATTATTGTTTTGCTAGCATTGTAGCAAGGAGTGAAAATTTACTGGGCTGCAAATGTTTTCTTTTCCTTTAGAATTACAATGGTGTGTCTGATGTAGAGCTGAGAGTAGCTTTACCGGATGGAACAACAGTCACCGTCAGAGTTAAAAAGAACAGCACTACAGACCAAGTGTACCAGGTAAGTTAAACCTGAGCAAGTCGGCTTGACATTGGAAGATGTGTCGATGAGTAAAAAATTAAATGAGTTAATATGTACAAAATGTTCAGGGTATACTTGCTAATTCATATTGCTAATGTGAAGTATTTTTGCCCTTCTTAAAAGAAAGGTATATGAGAGCTGGGTGTATTGATGCATGCTTGTAATCCTAGCACTTGGGAGGCTAAGGCAAGAATGTTGCAAGTACTAGGGTAGCCAGGACTATAACAAAACCTGTATTTAAAAAAAAAAAGGGTACAATAAATATCCCAGAGTGCAGTGGTTATAATTCTCTGTTGTTGTAAAAACAAAACAATCCTTTTTTAAAAATGCTGTGTGTGCGCCGGGTGGTGGTGGCGCACGCCTTTAATCCCAGCACTTGGGAGGCAGAGGCAGGCGGATCTCTGTGAGTTCGAGACCAGCCTGGTCTACTAGAACTAGTTCCAGGACAGGCTCCAAAACCACAGAGAAACCCTGTCTCGAAAAACCAAAAAAAAAAAAAAAAAATGCTGTGTGTGCTAGGTGGTGGCGGCACACGCCTTTAGTCCCAGCACTTGGGAAGCAGAGGCAGGCAGGTCTCTGTGAGTTCGAGACCAACCTGGTCTACAAGAACTAGTTCCAGGACAGGCTCCAAAGCTACAGAGAAACCTGGTCTTGAAAAACCTGAAAAAAAAAAAAAAAGAAAAGAAAAAAAGAAAAAAAATGTTGTATGTAGCCAGGCAGTGGTCGCACACACCTTTAATCCCAGCACTCAGGAGGCAGAGGCAGGCAGATCTCTTGAATTTGAGGCTAGCCTGGTCTACAGAGCAAGTTCCAGGATAGCTAGAGCTGTACTGAGAAACCCTGTCTCCAGAAAACAGAAATTAAAAGAAAAATGTGTACGTGTGTAGTATGTTCAGGTTAATGAGCAGGTTTGCATGTATGCATGTGTGTTTGTGCACGTGTCGACTTGTGCATTCTTGTACTTGTGGAGATCAGAGGTTGACATTGTTTTCTTCCTAAATATTAGGAATCACTCTCTGTCTTATTCCTTTGAGACAGAATCTCTAGGCTGTTGACCAGCAAGCTCAAGCAGCCCTCCTGACTTCACCCCTGATGATGCTGGGTTACAATCTTGAGTGCATATAGGTCATCTCACCCTTTTATGTGAGTGCTAGGGATTCAGACTCAGACCCTCATGCTTGTCCAGCAAGTGCTCTTACCCACGAAGCCATCTCCCTAGTCCCCTCAAAGCTTGTATGCGTGTGTTATATGCTCATGCATGTGCTTGTAGAGGTGCATATGTATGTTGTAATGTACATGTATGTATGCTTGTGGAAGCCAGAGGTACCTTCTTAGGTTGCCCCTATTTTACAGACTAGGCAGGGTCTCTTGCTAAATGATTTAGCAAGTTTTTCTAGCCAACTTGATTTTGGAATTCCTTGTCTCCGCCTCCTAGGGACGTGGTTAAAAGTAGCCCCTGCATTCCTATGGGTGTGAGAGACTGAACTGTGCTTCTCACACTTGCACAGCGACTACTCCTTTACCCACAGAGCCATCTTTCCAGCCTTGCAAAACACTTGTTTAATATATCATACATTTCTCCATACGCTTCTTTTTATGGTGTTAGGGCCTTGGGCAAGTATTCTCCCACTGAACTACTCTCCTGTTCTTCATCAGTTATGTTTAGTAATTATCAACATCAAGATCTTGCCACATTTACACCATGTACCCCTTTCCCTTTCCTCTGAAGGTCTTCTCCTTCTCCTTCTTCCTTCTCTTTCTTTCTTCTTCTTCTTCTTCTTCTTCTTCTTCTTCTTCTTCTTCTTCTTCTTCTTCTTCTTCTTCTTCTTCTTCTTCTTCTTCTTCTTTTTTTTTTTTGGCAAAATCCATACAGACCTGTGTCTACCCCAGCATACATCTAAAACATGCACATTCTTTATACATAACCAATGCCATTATCAGATTTCAAAAAGGGCACCATGGGGCTGGAGAGATGGCTCAGTGGTTAAGAGCACTGACTGTTCTTCCAGAGGACTTGGGATCAGTTCCCAGCACCCACATGGCAGCTCACAGCTGTCTATAACTCCAAGATCTGCCACTCTCACATAGAGATAGGTGCAGGCAAATACCAGTGCACGTAAAATTAAATAAAATAAATTATTAAAAAAATAAAAAGGGCACCATTTCTTACTATTACTTAACTCTATAGTTAGAATTTTTCAATTGTCAAAATAAATTTTGTCTACGGCTATACGACCCTGAATGTGCCCAATCTCGTCTGATCTCGGAAGCTAAGCAGTCGGGCCTGGTTAGTACTTGGATGAGAGACCACCTGGGAATACCAAGTGCTGTAGGCTGGGGCTGGAGAGATGACTCAGAGGTTAAGAGCACAAACTGCTCTTCCAGAGGTCCTGAGTTCAATTCCCAGCAAGCATATGGTGGCTCAAAACCATCTGTAATTTGATCTAGTTCCCTTTTCTGGCATGCAGACTGAACACTGTATAATTAACAAATAAATTTTTTATAGTTGGTTTGTTAAAAATCTAGTTGAAAGCCCATCAAAATCCCAGGAAAATTCTTCAAAGACCTCGAATGAACGGTACTCAACTTTATTTGGAAAAGCAAAAAAACCCAGGATAGTCTGGAGGCATCACAATCCCTGACTTCAAACTCTACTACAGAGCTACAGTATTGAAAACAGCCTGGTATTGGCATAAGAACATACAGGAGGACCAGTGGAACCGAACAGAAGACCCGGATATCAATCCACACATCTTCGAACACCTGATCTTTGATAAAGAAGCAAAAAATATCAAATGGAAAAAAAGAAAGCATATTTAACAAGTGGTGCTGGCATAACTGGATATCAACATGTAGAAGAATGAAAATAGACCCATATCTATCACCATGCACAAAACTCAAGTCAAAATAGATCAAAGACCTCAATATAAAGCCAGCCACACTGAACCTCATAGAAAACAAAGTGGGAAGTACATTTAAACGCATTGGCACAGGGAACCGCTTCCTAAACATAACCCCATCAGCACAGACACTGAGAGAAACAATTAATAAATGGGACCCCCTGAAACTGAGAAGCTTCTGTAAAGCAAAGGACACGGTCAACAAGACAGAACGACAGCCTACAGAATGGGAAAAGATCTTCACTAACCCCACATCAGACAGAGATCTGATCTCCAAAATATAGAAAGAACTCGAGAAATTGGACACCAAAAGATCAAATAATCCAATTTAAAAAAATGGATTACAGACCTAAACAGAGAACTCTCAACAGAGGAATCTAAAATGGCTGAAAGACACTTATGGAAATGTTCAGCATCCTTAGTCATCAGAGAAATGCAAATCAAAACAACTTAGAGATTCCATCTTACACCTGTAAGAATGGCCAAGATAAAAAACACTGATGACAACTTATGCTGGAGAGGTTGTGGGGAAAAGGGAACACTTCTGCATTGCTGGTGGGAATGCAAGCTGGTACAACCCCTTTAGATGTCAGTGTGGCGATTTCTCAGAAAATTAGGAAACAACCTTCCTCAAGACCCAGTAATACCACTTTTGGGTATATATCCAAAGGATGCTCAATCGTGTCACAAGGACATGTGCTCAACTATGTTCATAGCAGCTTTGTTTGTCGAAGCTGGAAACAACCTAAATGCCCCTCAACCGAAGAATGGATAAGGAAAATGTGGTACATTTCCATCATGGAGTATTACACAGCAGAAAAAAATAATGACATCTTGAATTTTGCAGAAAAATGGATGGAGCTAGAAAACATTATTTTGAGTGAGGTAACCCAGACACAGAAAGACAAGTATCACATGTACTCACTCATAGGTGGTTTTTAAACATAAAACAAAGAAAGCCAGCTTACAAACCACAATCCTAGAGAACTTAGACAACAATGCGGACACTAAGAGAGACTTACATAGATCTAATCTACATGGGAAGTAGAAAGTAGGAAAAGACAAGATCTCCTGAGTAAATTGGGAGCATGGGGACCTTGGGGGGAGGATTGAAAGGGGGAGGGGAGAGGCAGAGAAGGGAGCAGAGAAAAATGTAGAGCTCAATAGATATCAATAAAAAAAAAGAAAAAAGTGAAATAAATGATGGAATATCATGCAAAATAAAAAAAATCTGGTTGAAAACAGGTCCTTTTTATCACATTTGGTCTTAATTTTGACTCAATATAAAGCAGTCTCCCTTTCCTGCTTTTGTGTGTTCACAGAGGTTGGGTCATTTTGAATTTATTTGCTTGTTTCCTTGTAGGTCATTTACCATGTCCTTACAGTTCCCTGTATTTTCTATAAATAGAAATTTACTCTAGAGGTTTGATTATATTTAAGTTTTGTTTTTAAATACTATCTATGTATAAAATAATTGCCGGGCGGTGGTGGTGCACGCCTTTAATCCCAGCACTTGGGAGGCAGAGGCAGGCGGATCTCTGTGAGTTCGAGACCAGCCTGGTCTACAAGAGCTAGTTCCAGGACAGGCTCCAAAGCCACAGAGAAACCCTGTCTCGAAAACCCCCCAAAAAAAAAAATAATAATAATAATTAGGCTGTAGTAATACAGTGTGTTGCCTCTCGGTAGGCACTCTCGGTCTCCAGTTGTCCATTCAGCGTTAACGTGCATAGTCAGTAACTTGAGAGTTTACCTAGACTTTTCACTGCAAAGTTTCTATTGTCCATTGATAATCGTTGCCTTAATCAATAATTCCACAAAAGTTGCTTAGTGCTGGTTTTCAGTTCCTTCATTTTTTTCATATAACTAGAATTCTTCTGTAAATAACTTTTCCTTATCAATTAAGGCTATTAATTGAGTCTGAAAGGCTGTTTGTGGGAGCGAAATGTTAGAAATTTAATTCTTTCCTTTATTAACAATTTTCAAAGTAAAGAATTGATGCCTTAGTTGTTTCCAGTGTTGTCCGGTGCAACAATTGTTAATAGTTTATTTTTAATTACAGGTAAATTTCTAATTAAATGTGATTTAATAAAAAGCATGTTACTATTTCTTCAATGCTCAAATGATTGCATGTTTGACCAAAGGAAGTTCCTTCATGTCTGTTCCTATGTACTTTTGGTACCATCCATTAGCTTATGCGGCATTTCATTAAAACAAGGTATCTTGGTCTCTTATGTAGACATGTCCTGCCTTGCTCTACCAGTCTTGGTTCTCCAGTGAGAAATGCAGTCAAGATCACAGTCTGGGTGTCAGGTGTCAGCACTGCTTGCAGGCCCATTTATTTGCCTGAACTTGATCAAGATTTTCAGAGAGACAGACAGATTTCTGGTTATCAGTAATTATACAAAGCATTCCTTTTATGAAACAAAAAAATCTATCCTTCATTTAATCTACTGCAATATACCTTAGCAATTGACTGTAGGACTCCAGCCATCTTTGAAATTTTATAGTACTGGAATAACTGAAAAAAGTTTGTTTTTACCTTTTTTTTCTTTTTCTTTTTTGGTTTTTCAAGACAGGGTTTCTCTGTGGAACAGCCTTGACTGTCCTGGAACTCACTATGTAGATCAGGCTGGCCTCGAACTCACAGAGACCCACCTGCCTCTGTTTCCTGCATACTGGGATTAAAGGTGTGCGCCACCACCTGGCTTGTTCTCTACTTTTTTCAGTGTTACTTTAGAAAAACTTAGGGTATTTTGTTGTTTAATTTTTATATGTTTGTATATCTGTGAATATATGTAAATATTGTGTGTGGTTATCTGGAAAGGCCAGCAGAGAGCATTGGGTACCCTGGAACTGGAATTCCACTGTGGATGCTGGCAACGAAACTCATGTCTTCTTTTGTTTTTTTGTTTTTGTTTTTGTTTTTTTTAGGTTTTTTAAGACAGGGTTTCTCTGTAGCTTTGGTGCCTGGCCTGGAACTAGCTCTTGTAGACCAGGCTGGCCTCGAACTCACAGAGATCCGCCTGCCTCTGCCTCCCAAGTGCTGGGATTAAAGGCGTGCGCCACCACCGCCCGGCCTCATGTCTTCTTTATAAGTGCAGCAAGTGTTCTTACCTGCTGGGCCATCTCTCCAGCCTGGACCCCCAGGGTATTTTTTATTTTTTTATTTTTTATTTTTTTAAAATGATTTTCTTGGCTTTTTAAAAAATATTTATTTATTTATTTATTATGTATACAA
Organism: Chionomys nivalis; assembly: GCF_950005125.1. Classification (NCBI taxonomy): domain Eukaryota; kingdom Metazoa; phylum Chordata; class Mammalia; order Rodentia; family Cricetidae; genus Chionomys; species Chionomys nivalis. Next base: position 8,674,707 of record NC_080103.1, on the reverse strand, counting down.
TATTCTGTCTGTGTGTATGTCTGCAGGCCAGAAGAGGGCACCAGACCTCATTACAGATGGTTGTGAGCCACCATGTGGTTGCTGGGAATTGAACTCAGGACCTTTGGAAAAGCAGGCAATCAATGCTCTTAACCACTGAGCCATCTCTCCAGCCCCTAGGGTATTTTTTAATACTCTCCCTTCTCCGTCATACTGAATCTTGTAGATAGAAGCCATTTTGTAAACCCTAGTTGAGAGTATTCTAGTTTTGATCAATGCAGTATAGAAGGTTGATTTTGAATACCTGTAATTTCTGGTTCCTACACAATATCAGATGAAGCTAGTCTGGGTGTGTGAGCAGATATAGGAAGAAGAGATACAGTCTTTTTTGTTGTTGTTGTTTTTTGTTTTTTGTTTTTCAAGACAGGGTTTCTCTGTAGCTTTGGTGCTCGTCCCGGAACTAGCTCTTGTAGACCAGGCTGGCCTCGAACTCCCAGAGATCCGCCTGCCTCTGCCTCCCAAGTGCTGGGATTAAAGGCATGCGCCACCACCGCCCAGCTGAGATACAGTTTTATTTGGTTCAGTCTTCCAACATCTTCTAGCTGTTTTGTGAACACCTTGCCTATATGGGAAATGCTCTTAAAACCTGATTTTGTTACTACTGTTTTCTGCTGTGTGCTTTTTTTGTGTTACATATATGTAATTTCACTGTGATTTATTTGCACATGAAATCTTTCAGCTTCTCATTTGTCATGTTAGGCTCTTAGTTTTTAGAGAGGATTGGTTCTTGTGAATATGCTGCTTGTCAACGTTTTCTTACTTTCATGGATATTGGGGACTGTAATTCTTAGGAAAGAGAGGTGTCCCCAGTTTATAACATAGATCATCTAAAAAATAGAAATAATTTGTGAATTCTAAATAGAATTGACAATGCTTTAAGCCCAAGAATTAAGCACAGAAATACACATATATAGATCCAAGTACTTAGGAGACTGAGGCAGGAGAATCCCTTGAATCTAGGAGTTCAAGGCCATTGTAGATCCTGTCTCCAAAACAAACAAGTAAGAGTCAGAGGTTGGCAGATCCGGAGAGATGGCCTAGGAGCCAGCACTTGCTGCTCATCCAGAGGGCCCAGGTTTGATTCCCATCATCCACATGGCTGCTGTTAACCGCCCGTCACTACATTCTTTGTGGATCTACATCTTCTGGCTTCCATGGGCACCAGTCACACAGATACACATGCAGGCAAAACACTCATACACATAAAATAAAATAAAAATAATTAATCAAAGGTTGAGATCTTGTGTGTATAGTAAAGTAAGCTCAGTCTGTGAACCTAGGTATCCAGTGTGGTGAGATGACTCAGTGGGGAAAATCTTTTTCCTCTAAGCCTCACAGTCTGAGTCTAATCCTTAGAACTGATTCTCTGACCTCCAACATGGCTCATCTCCCTCATCCCCATACACAGAGACACATACACACACACAAACAGTAAATATTTTAAATATTTTTTTTAAAATTGCTTTCATTTTATGATCTGTCTTATCAAGTATACTTTTTTTGTTTTTGTTTTTTCGAGACAGGGTTTCTCTGTAGCTTTGGAGCCTGTCCTGGAACTAGCTGGCCTTGAACTCAAAGAGATCCGCCTGCCTCTGCCTCCCACGTGCTGGGATTAGAGGCCTGCGCCACCACTGCCCGGCAAGTATACTTTTTTTTTTTTTTTTTTTTTTGGTTTTTCGAGACAGGGTTTCTCTGTGGTTTTGGAGCCTGTCCTGGAACTAGCTCTTGTAGACCAGGCTGGTCTCGAACTCACAGAGATCCACCTGCCTCTGCCTCCCAAGTGCTGGGATTAAAGGCGTGCGCCACCACCGCCCGGCTTTCTTTTTTTTTTTTGTTTTTTTTTTTGTTTTGTTTTGTTTTTCGAGACAGGGTTTTCTCTGTGGTTTTGGAGCCTGTCCTGGAACTAGCTCTTGTAGACCAGGCTGGTCTCGAACTCACAGAGATCCGCCTGCCTCTGCCTCCCGAGTGCTGGGATTAAAGGCGTGCGCCATCACCGCCTGGCAAGTATACTCTTTTTAAGTGATATAAAACACCCATGTTGGGACTTAAGAGATAACTCAGTTCTAAGCTATCCATTGTCTTTTCTGGTTTCTGTGGGCATCCTAATATATGTGGCATTCATTCACACAGACACACATACATACACATTAGTAAAAAGAAGTTCAAAAAATACCTTTGTGCGATTAATTCATATTTGAAAAAAGAACATTGGCACCACAGACAAAATATTGTCAGCTTGTGTTGGGAGATGTTCACAGAGGACAGCTATATTTGGGTTCACATGTATGTATCCATGAGCAGCTTAAGGAGAGCTGAGGGCCATGTAGTTTTTATGAAGCCAGGATGCAGAGTGTTTCCCTTTCCCCTTCTCATGCTTATACCTGCCCCATAGCATTGTCTGAACTTACTTTTTCTGAAACAACTCTCTCATGTTTAAACTTCAGGCTATTGCAGCAAAGGTTGGCATGGACAGTACAACAGTGAATTACTTTGCCTTATTTGAAGTGATCAATCATTCCTTTGGTAAGTGCTAATGGCTGTTACTATATTTTGTTTGGGGGTATTTTATTCTAATACTCGTGGACAGAAACTGCTTTGCCAAAGAAGAGCTTTAGGACTCATAGCTTGCCTTCAGCAAGCAGACTCAGCAGATCTTGCAAAGGATTTCTGATCACTGTCCATCCAGCATCTTCTTTTGTCAGTAGACAGCAACTTTGATTCCAAGGGAGCAGCCATCTTCTTAATATTTTTCTTACTAACTCTCAGTGGCCTAATACACAGATAAAAAGAATTGGTAAGATATCAGTATGCTTAGATTCTAATTTTATCCTTTCTAAGCTTTAACCTCACTCTCTATAAAGGAGAAATAGAACAAGAACCGTCTTTTTCAGTGTTAGAAAGCCAAGAAAGGACTTAGCAAGCAAGTGTAGGGATTAGGAGTAGTAAACTGAGGGTGGTGGAACACGCCACCCGTGGTCCCACTCGGGGGGTGAGGGGAGCCAGGCTCTTCAGATGCTACTCAGAGGATGGCTAGACTGTGTAAATGCCTTGAGGCTTGGGAGTGGATGAGAAAGAAGTACTTTTCCTTTCTGCATAAATAAATGCAGTACATTGAGAATGGCCATTGGAGAGAATCCAGATGCCCAATAACTAGGTAAGAGGAGAGGCTGCTCTGAAGACGTTTGGTGGACTTAGCATGTCCACTTTGATGTTTGTAACTGAGCAGTTCATAGATCAAGCATTTTAACTGAATTTGGAGTTGGCGTCCATTGCAATCATGTTAGCTGGAAGACTTGTCATTCAAGCAATAGATTTCAATCATTTGCTTCACTGGCCAGAGTCTTAGTTAGGAAGGGTAGATTTGGCTGGATATGCAGTTATGTGTTCCTGAGGTAGAGTTTCTTGATGAGTTTGAGCTGACGCTGAAAATAATGGCAGCTACTATGTTAGTCTGCCTTGTACAGCTCTACTTGGGAAGCTCCTAAATATCTCTCTACTTGAGCTTGCTTTATTTTGTCTTCTTCAGTACGTAAGCTGGCACCTAATGAATTTCCTCATAAACTCTACGTCCAGAATTACACGTCAGCGGTGCCCGGCACCTGCCTGACTGTCCGCAAGTGGCTCTTTACCACAGAGGAAGAGGTCCTCTTAAATGACAATGACCTTGCTGTTACATACTTCTTTCATCAGGTGGGTAAATAAGGCTTCCTCCTTTGTCTGTTGGTAGATAGCTGGTAATTTGACAGTTCAGCGTGAATCCTTGAGTCTGAGTAACATTTAAAATACAGTGTATCTTGTTTCATAGGAGATAAAGGCTAGAGCTGTGCCAGAGTGTTTAAAAAGTTCACAGTTTTTAATCAATAAGATGAGTTCAGGGTTTTTAAAGCAGTATTATATATGCTATGTGTCTGGGAAAAGCAAAATATCTGGGTTTTTTTTTTCTTCTGTATTCTCATATAGTCAGCACAAAAGACTTCTGTGGTGTTAGAGGGTATAGTGATTTCTCCCCACCAGCAAGTGTGTGATTCTTCAGTGGATACCACCCCAGGCATCATTAAGTCTAATTTAGTTCTGACACTGTCTTCCTGAAAATATCAAATCTAAAGTTCTTAAACAGCCCCCATTTTAGACCTCGTTACAAGCGCTCTGAAATTACTCAACCCCTGGCTACAAATTGAGGTTCCCATGACCCCTCCCCCACCACACACACTGCTTCTGCTTTGAACAATTTGCTTAAACTGCTCCCAGACCTCAAATAACTTAGTATTACAAATACTACATATATTACAAATACAAATAACTACTGTATTTACAGAGGATATTTTGAAGAACATAAGGCCGGGCGGTGGTGGCGCACACCTTTAATCCCAGCACTTGGGAGGCAGAGGCAGGCAGATCTCTGTGAGTTCAAGGCCAGCCTTGTCTACAAGAGCTAGTTCCAGGACAGACTCAAAAGCTACAGAGACCTGTTTTGGAAAAAAAAAAAAAAAAAAATAGCCTAAAATGGTCTAGAGCATAGGAACTTCCATCTTGGGAGAGCTGGAAGTACACTGCCCTCCTGGCAGATGGATGCCCTCCTGGCAGATGGATGAATTCTCATGTTCCCTGTCCTGCAAACTGGTCATGTTAAGTAATCCAGAGCTCCATCTTTTGGGTCTGTGTGTGTGTGAGAGAGAGAGGTACGTGATACATACACTCAAATGTGGTACAGATACTGTGGTTCAAATGCCCGTACACAAATATGCTGAGGCCAAGGCAGCACACAAGTTCCTTCCTATGTCATTCTCTGTGTTGTTGTCTTGAGACAGGCTTCTTCTTTTTGTTTTTCTTTTTCTTTCTTTGGTTTTTTGAGACAGGGTTTCTCTGTAGCTTTGGAGCCTGTCCTGGAACTAGCTCTTGTCGACCAGGCTGGCCTCGAACTCACAGAGATCCACCTGCCTCTGCCTCCTGAGTGCTGGGATTAAAGGCGTGCACCACCCCTACTCCCCTATCCCTCCAACCCCCCCCCCCCCCTCGACAATCCTTCCCCAGTGAAATAGGATCTTTCACTGAAACAGAAGCTCACCAGTTAGGCTAGGTTGACTTGCCAATGATCTCTTGGGATCTGGCTCCTCCCGTTGATGCTTGGATTACAGGCATACATAGCCTAGCTTTTTTTTTAACATGGGCACTGCAGATTCAAACTAGGCCCTCATGCTTGTAGAGCAAGTACTTACCCACTGTGCCATCTCCCTTCGCGTGTGCATGTGTGTGTAGAGACTTAATATGTGAGTATGACTGAAATATAAGCAACCGTATTAAAATATGATTGGACATAACAGGTTTGGTTTAATGCTGTTAGGTGGAATGGTGATACCCAGCTTGGCCTCTGTACAGCATTCCTTTTTCATAGGGTCCAGGATGCCCTTCATGAATAGGGATCTTGTCATGAGAGGGTTTTGTTTCATTTGGGTACGTATTCCTCTGTAGAGAGTGGTAGTGTGGGTAACCGTATGAGCCTGTGTGTGTGGAGGCCAGAAGTCAACTTTGGGTAGTGTTCTTTTGGAATTATCTACTTTAGTTTTGAGGTGGGGCCACTGCCTCCCTAGCACTGGGATTACGCGCATGTGCTACGCCTGGCTTCCCCCCACCCCCCTTTTGTAGTGTTTATGAGTGGTCTGCCTGTATGTATGTATGTGTACCATATTCTTGCCTGGTACCCAAGTAAACAAAAAGAGGACTTCAGATTCTCTGGATGTTACAGATAGTTTTTGTTGTTGTTGTTTGTTTGTTTTGTTTTGTTTTTTTGAGACCAGACTTTTCTGTAGCTTTGGACACTGTCCTGGAACTAGCTCTTGTAGACCAGGCTGGCCTCAAACTCACAGAGATCCACCTGCCTCTGCCTCCCAAGTGCTGGGATTAAAGGCATGCGCCACCACCGCCTGGCTTTAATGTTACAGATAGTTATGTTACCATTTGGGTGCTGGGAACCAAATATGGCTCCTCTGTAAGAGTAGCAAGTGCTCCTAAACAGTGAGCCATCTCTCCAGTCCTGCATGAAGCTATTTATTTGTATGGTTTCTATGCTCACACAGCAAACAGTTTACCTGAACTCTCTCCCTAGGACCTTCAGAGGGTCTCTTTATAGCCAACTCAAAGATAGACAAGGGAAAATTAGCACAGCCCCTCTAAGGACATTCAGGGCCTGGGAAATGGCTGGTGTGTAAGAGCAGTGGCTCTTGAGTCATAAAGACCTGAGCTCTAATCCTTAACACTGACATTAAAAAGGTGAACATGCATATGAACTCACAGACTGAGGTAGCATACACAGGGCCTGCTCGGGTCTGCACCAGGTCCTCTGTGTGTATTATGGCTTCCAGTTTAGTGTTTTTATGGGATTCCTGAATGTATCAACAGGTTTTTTGGGCTTTTTTCCTTCTGTTTGTTTTTACCAATTCCGATGTATTAGCAGTTTTTGTTTTTCTTACATAATTTATTAGTATCCCTTAGAAGCCTGTTTCTTTTCTAATGAGAGACAGAAAGGGAGTGGATCCAGAGGGGAGGGAAGGGGAGGAATAGAGGGAGGGGAAACTGTAGTCAGGATATATTATGTGAGAAAAAAAATCTTTATTTTGTTTATTTGTTTTTGTTTTTCAAGACAGGGTTTCTCTATGTAGCTTTGGAGCCTGGAATTAAAGGTGTGTGCTACCACCACCCAACTAAAGAAATCTATTTTTAATAAAAGAAAGGGCAGAGCATAGCTGGGCATGGTGGCATAAAACTAATCCTAGCACTCTGGAGGCAAAGGCAGGTCTCAGAATTCCAGGACAGGGGCTGGAGAGATGGCTCTGCGATTAAGAGCATTGCCTACTCTTCCGAAGGTCCTGAGTTCAAATCCCAGCAACCACATGGTGGCTCACAACCATCTGTAATCGATTAAGAGCATTGCCTACTCTTCCGAAGGTCCTGAGTTCAAATCCCAGCAACCACGTGGTGGCTCACAACCATCTGTAATGAGGTCTGGTGCCCTCTTCTGGCCTGCAGGCATAGACGCAGACAGAATATTGTATGCATAATAAATAAATGAATATTTTTAAAAAGAAAGAATTCCAGGACAGCCTGGTACACATAGTGAGTTCCAGGCCAGCCAAGGCTAAATAATAAAATCCTGTCTCAAAAAAACCAACCAGATGGGGACTGAAGAGATGGCTCAGTAGTTAAAAGCATGTACTGTTCTTCCAGAGGACCTGAGTTTGATTCCCAGAACCCTTGTCAGGTAGCTCACAACCACCTATAATTCCAGCTTCAGGGAATCTGACACCATTGGCCTCTTTAAACACCTGCACCCATGTGCATATCTCCCCCTCCCTCTCCCAGACACATATGCATCCACATTTTTTTTTTTTAAGTTTTTCGAGACAGGGTTTCTGTTTGTAACAGTCCTGGCTGTCCTGGAACTAGCTCTTGTAGACCCAGGCTGGCCTTAAACTCACAGAGATTCACCTGTCTCTGTCTTTCAAGTGCTGGGATTAAAAGGGTGCAGCAGCACCACCCAGCTGATTTATTTACTTCTCTGCCCACACGTATGGCCTGCAGGCCAGAAGGGGACACCAGATGTGAGTACTGGGAATTGAACTCAGGACCTCTAGAAGAACAGCCACTACTCTTAACCACTGAGCCATATCTCCAGCCCACCAATGTGATATTTTGTGGAAGAGACAGATGATCAAGATCTTGTCAAACCTAAGTTATGACATAGGACTGGATAGTGAAGATACCTTTGAGGTGAAACTGAAAGCAAAGAACTTCTGGTGGTCCGTATGGCATTTGCTAGATCAGTAGCTGCATACCATGTGCCAGAAGATGTGTTAATCTGTTTAAGTAAGGACACCACATCTGGTACAGCTGCTGCAGGCAGAGTCACGTTTGCTTGAGTTGGCATAGTCAACTGCCATTCTCCGTCATCCACCTGCCTTCTGAATGAGATGCGGAAACCACCTCCCCTACAACTTTCAAGTCCTGGATGGTGGCACAAATTTCTGCAATTCCTCCTGGTACTTAGTACTGGTTTGGGCTCACCATTTCCCTGGTAGGCAATTTCAGAGACTTTCATTTGGCCTTTCCAACCATAATAGCCCTTACTCCACAGGTCAGGGAAGCAATGGGGAATTCTGCCAACTTCCATCTATCCCAATTATACAATATAGAACTGAAGAAATAACCACAGACTGAGTTCTGAAACCTACTGAACCCACTGTGAGTTGGACTTTAGCCAAAACTCTATTAATTACCTGACCTCCATAAGCCCCTACTTTAACTGGAGGGCTACAGTGTTCTTGTTATCTCCAGGAATCAGTGTTCATTTAGAACGAGGATCTAATAGAGCCTGGAATATCCGAATGTTCCCTTTCTCCCAGTGTACAGTTACCCTTGTAAAAGATCTTATGTCTGTCTGGAGAAGGACTGGAGAATGGCTAACTGTAAACCTTTAAGGTATTTTATCAAGTTCCTTCCTCAAGGGAACCAGGCTACCCCTTCATTCAAGGGGTTCTGGGTCTGCAAACTGGTTCAAGTCCGGTATTGGGTCACAGACTGAGATTTCCTCCTGCCAATGTACCCTTTCTTACATTTGTTTGAGAATTTTTCTGCTTATATAAATTGAGCAAAAATGCAGTAGGCTTCTTATCTATTTCAAGTCTGGAAACACTATGGCTGATTAGTTAGTACCAAAGTCCATTCAAGTCGTGCCACCATAAAAACCATTGTGCCTGTGCTGACCATTGCAGGACCATTATGGACCTTTCTTTGCCTGGGCTACCCATTATGGTAACTACCATTACTTTGCCTTTAGTGACCTTGAAGTGGACATTGGCAGGGTGTAATGGGCCACCAACCAGCTCCCAAATAAAGACACAGAGACATATTACTAGTTATGAATGCTCAGCCTTAGCTTACATTTGTCCCACTAGCGCTTACAACTTAATTTAACCTGTTTTCATCTGTGTTTTGCCTCGAGGCTCTTACCTTTCTTTCATTCTGTATGCCCTACTTTCCTGCTTCCTCTGTGTCTGATTGACTGGCAGGTGCCTGACTGGCTGTCCAGGGGCATCTCCCCTTTTCTCTCCCTCATTCTCTCTTCTCTCTCCTCCCGCCTAGAATCCTCCTACTTATTCTTTCTGCCTGCCAGCCCCACCTGTCTCTCTCCTGCTTAGCTATTGGCCATTTGGCTATTTATTAGACTAATTAGGCAAGGTGAACTGGCAACACATCTTTACATAATTAAACAAATGTAACACATCTTTACATAGTTAAATAAATGCAGCATAAACGAGTGCAAAGACTTTTACATAGGTAAAGTATTATTTTGTAACATAAACAAATGTAACACATCCTTCCACAGTTAAAGTAATGTTCCACAACAGCTGGGAATAGAACCCGGAGTTGATCCAGTTTCTTGACTTCAATCTGAACTCATTCTCTTTTCAGAGATTCTGGTAAGCCAGGTGTGGTGACACACATCTGTATTCCCAGAACTCAGGTCTGAGGCAGGAGAAATATGAGTTAAAGACCAGTCTAGTCTACATGGTGATCTCCAAACAGGCCTGAGTGAGAAACTTTCTCAAAAAAAAAAAGAAGTAAAACTATTAGAAATGATTTTTATCTTATTGTTACAACATCCTTGATTGCCGCTATTATTCTATTCCTTCCTCATTTCTGTGTGTATGCACATGTACAGATCCATATCTATCTCTATATGTATGCAAATATATCTGTACACATATGTGCGTGCACCTATTTGGAGAGAGAGAACAAACATGCTTATTTTAGCTCCATTGCCTTAAGTTCAGCAGGTCTATTTCCTAAATGTATTTAGGCCACACCTATTTCTGTTCCTGACTTCATCTGGAGACACTTTCTTACTCAGCGCGCCCAGGGGTGCCTGCCTCTGGCTTCCCCGTAACCATGGTTACAGCTGCTTCTCTTCTGACTGCACATTGCACACTTGCACTTGGTTGTGTCATTGTTACCTTTAATAGATAATGTGTTTAAGTTTGCTCTTGACAAGAGAGTTCTCACATGCACCCTCCTTAAATACTAGTTACTCTAGTAAATACACCTGTGTGATGGCATTCACTCTGCAGCGATGATGGGGGGCTCCAGGTGAATGCAAGCTTTTCTGAAAATGCACCTGCATAATTTTCTTTCTCGGCCTTTGCTTTGTGATAGGCTGTTGATGATGTGAAGAAAGGTTACATTAAAGCAGAGGAGAAGTCTTACCAGTTACAGAAGCTGTTTGAACAAAGGAAAATGGTCATGGTAAGTCTGCGTCCAAATACTTTGATAAAATACCCTCATTACCTCTTAAACTTCTTGTCCTAGTCAGTTTTGAAAGGTACCACAACCTGTTCAGAGGCTTGATTAATTAATAGAGGGAGCCTATAGACTTTGATGCAAAATCCCTTTGTATCTCCCCATTAATTACATCAGAAACTTAGATTATTATAATTCAGTACATAATGTTGTTAATAATAACCAAACAGTATTCTTTTGTATGGAGATGTCATAAGACAAAACTGGGAATAGTGATCCAGTCTGTAATCCTAGCACTCTGGAAGTGGGGATGGGAAGACAAGGTTGTCTTAGCTGACTAGTGAGTTTAAGGGTCACATGAGTCCTGTCTCGGACCAGCACCAGAGTGATGTCTAAAACAATATGGGCTGCAGAGTTGGCTCCGTGGGTAAGAGCCCTTGTTGATGTTGCAGAGGATCTAAGTTTGATTCCCAACACCTACATGGCTGCTCACAACCGTCTGTAATTTCAGTTCTAGAGAATCTGATGCCCTCTTCTGACTTTCTTGGGCAGTAGGCACACACATGGTGTACTTGTATGCAGGCAAAACACTCATACACATAAAATAAATAAATCTAAAAAAATCCTTAACATTATAATATAAATATTCTGTAAGAACCTAGTATTTGTATTTTTTTTAAAAGCTTTTAGTATTTATCTATTCTAGAGCATGTCTTAGTCCTAGAGCTTGGTATGTATCCAGGCTGGCCTCAAACTCTCAGTGTAGACCCGGTTAGCCTTGAGCTTATCTTGGATTTCCTATTTCAGCCTCCCGTGTGGTGAGACTACAGTTAGGTTTTTAACATTAACATTTAGTTTAGTTATGAGTTAGCAAAGTCATTACTTTTACAACTTATTTTTTCCATTTGTTTAGATAGTTATGCTCAGTAGAGCTTTTTTAATGTGTGATTTCCTAGAATTGTATTTGATTTAGATACTACTGGCTTCGTGTATTTAAATCTAAATTGGAAATTTAAAAAATTTATTTAAATTTATCTTATATACATTCATCTGAAGGTGACAGATCCCTTCGAACTGGAGTTACAGACAGTTGTGAGCTGCCATGTGGGTGCTGGGAATTGAATCTGGGTCCTCTGAAAGAGCAGTCAGTGCTCTTAACCACTGAGCCATCTCTCCAGTCTCTAAACTTGATTATTTAAAATTCATTCCTTTGGTTACACTGGCCACATTTTAAGTGTTAAGTAGTTAGATGTGGCCAGTGGCTGCCATGTTGGACAGTACATGGATAGATCATTTTCAGCATTGCAGGAAGTTCTGTTGGATAGCACTATCTAACATGTTCTTTAAATGTTTTAAAGTTAATTTTTATTTTGTATCTGCTGTAAATACAGTGACCGTTTTAAAAAAAAAACTAGTAAAAAATAATAAAAATAAAATGTAAAGAATACAAAAATTTCAGTCTTTATAAATTTATAGTTATATATTTATAATATCATTATATAATTATATATAATATAGTTATAAATATATAAATTTATCAATTTCTCTCTTGGCAGATCACTTATAACTGTAATTTTTTTGGGGGGGGGGATTTTTCGAGACAAGGTTTCTCCATAGCTTTTGGTGCCTGTCCTGGAACTAGCTCTTGTAGACCAGGCTGGCCTTGAACTCACAGAGATCCGCCTGCCTCTGCCTCCCTAGTGCTGGGATTAAAGGCGTGTGCCACCACCGCCCGGCTATAACTGTAATTTTTGCAGTATTCCATGTGTGTCACACAGGACAGTAGGTGCATTAGTAATGATTCTGATACATTACGTGAATTATTTTTTTATCTTCTGTGTACTCATCCATTTAAGTTAATTTAATAGGGCCAGGTATGGTGGTATACACCTATAATGTCAGTCTTCAGGAAGCTAAGGCAAAGGGATTGTTATTTAGAACCAACCAGGCTATCTATCGAGTTTCAATTTGAGGTCAGCCTAATCACATAGACCATGTCTTGACTTCATTCATCGCCCCCAGATACATACACAGAGAACCATTAAGTTAGAAGGTAAATACGGTCAGCATTAATCTTAGCTCATAGCCTTACATCTAGAAAAGATAGCTGTCTTATCACTTACATGATAAAAAATAATCTCTTTTCCATAGAAAATCACTAGAAATACAGGAACTATTTTACCAATACATACAAGCAAACTAAAATAGAAAATCAAAAATCTTATAATTAAATATTGGCATGATTTTGGCTAAGGCAATTTTTCTGTCTATGAAATAACATTTTAAAACACAACTGTTCTTTAAGATTCTAGCACTGGGGGGCTGGAGAGATGCCTCAGCAGTTAAGAGCATTGACTCTTCTTCCAGAGGTCCTGAGTTCAATTCCCAGCAACCACATGGTGGCTCACAACTATTTATAATAAAATCTGGTGCCCTCTTCAGGGGTGCAGGTACACATGCAGGCAGAGTATTATATTCATAATAAATAAATAAATAATTTTTAAAAAAAATATTAGCACTGGGACCACGTGTGATGGCACACACCCACAGATCACTGTGAGTGTGAGGCCAGCCTGCATAGGAACTCCAGGCCAGCCAGAGCTACTTATTGAGGTCTTCTTTCAAAAAAAATAAACAAAAATCCATTGTCCTGGGAGTTGGAGAGATGGCTCAGTGGTGAAAAGCTCTGGCTACTCTTGAAGAGGACTGAGGGTCAGGTTCCAGCGCCCACATCAGCAGCTCACAACTATCTAACTGCATGCAGGTCAGGGGATCTGATGCCTTCTGCCCCCACAGCACCAGGCACACATGCGGTATATAAGCATACATACAATAAAAGTAGAAAATATATTTTAAAAAGCATACTTGGAAGCTGGGCAGTGGTGTACACCTTTAATCCCAGCACTCAGGAGGCAGAGGCAGGTGGATCTCAGTGAGTTCTAGGCCATTTTGGTCCACAGAGCGAGTTCCAGGGCAGCCAGGGCTGTTACACAGAGAAACCCTGTCTCAAAAAAAAAAAAAAAAAAAAAAAAAGGAAAGAAAGAAAAAAACATACTTAAGATTGTGAAACCTGAAGAGCTTCAGGATCTCAATTCGAGTGGGGAGACTTGGCTCCCAGGGTTCCTCCATATTTCCATTAGACCTTTGGTTTGACCTTAGACAGGTGAGCTGGGAGAGCACAGAATTCTTTAGAATGGACCCTTCGCCCATTCACCTGAACTGTACTGCTCTGTTAGGTACTACACCTCTCTCTTATTAACTACTGAACATTTATAAAATGTCCTTTACTATACTTTTCCTCTTTCACCCAAGTGGTCACTTACCTAAGTCATATGTAATATTTAGCTATTCAAAATAGAGAATGGACAGAATAATTCTGTGTGCTTGCTTTGTTTTTAGGCGAGGCCTCCTACCCAGGCTAGGGTTTTACTTGCTATCTAGCCAAAGCTGGTCTTGAACATCTTCTCACTTCCATCTCCCAGGTTCTAGTATCAGAGATGCAGACACTGTGCCTAGCTTTAACGTTTGTTTTTTTAGATATATGTTGTCAATGTTAGAAAATAAAAACTTACCTTTTCTAATTTTAAATTCATGTAAAGTGTCAGTGTTTCTTTTTTTTAAGTTTGCTACAAATGCAGCAATATTAGGATTGTATACCTAAGATTGTGTACCTAAGAAATAATACCAACCCGAGAATCTCCGAAGACCGGGTCCCTGTAAGACTGTATCTGACTTCCTGTCAAGGACATGAGTGCCCTTCGTTTCCCTTAAGATTATCTTTAGAATTTAGGCCAATAAGGACTGTCTTTGAAGGTCTTTTGCTTTCAGGAGTGACATTGTTGAATCCAAGGATAAGAAGAGGAGATTTGGTCTGTGCTGGTCCATTCTAGACTGGTTATGAAGTATTAGCCCCATTTTATAAAGTACACTCAGTGCAGTCCTTACCCAGTATCCTAGTTACTTTTCTTGCTTATTGTGACCAAATACTAGACAAGAAGTGATGTAAGGGAGGAAAAAGTTACCCTGGCTTACAGTTAGAGAGGACCTAGTCCATCCATCATGGTGACAGGAGTGAGAGACTCCCTTAGGGACCCACTTCTTCCAGCAAGGTCTGCCTCCTGAGCTTCCTTCCACAGCCAGCTGGGGACCAAGTGTTCAAACCCATGGGCCTGTCTGAGTCATTTACATTCAAACCAGTTTGTAGGATCATGTGACTCGTCAGAGTAGAGCTGGGGTTAGGAGTGGGGTTAGAACTGCCGCTCATGTTGCATGTTTCCCCGGAGTCAAGGGAGAGACGGTGCCCTTTACTTCCAGGCGACATTTTTCCAGTGAGAGAGGCCCCAGGAATAATATTTTCTTAATATCACAGAGCTTTCAGAATATGCAGAGGTCCATGTCTCTTCTGGTGGCTTTTTCTTAATCTTTGCCTTTATCTGCATGCTGCTTTTTTAAAAAAAAAAAAAAGAAAAGAAAAGAAAAGAAAGAGGGCCTGGGTATGGTGGACCAAGTTTGTGATTCTAGTACTCATGACAGAGACAGAAACAAGTTTAAGGCTAGTCTGGTGTACTTAACCTGCTCCAGGTTATCCTACCTGACCACATAATAAGACCCTATCTGAAAGACAAAAAATCTGTACAGTAAAATGCCCTATTAGGAATATACAGATATGTTTGTCAGAACAGCAGAAGACAATTCTCAATGAATTTCTTTTATGTCGTGTTGTCTGAGGGTTTCTGTCCTGCCCAGTTTCCACAGTCGTTAGGTCCCAAAGAATCACACAGAAGTTTACATTAGTTATAAACTGATTGGTCCATTAACTTCTTCTTATTAACTCTTATAACTTATATTAACCCATTATTCTTATCTATGTTAGCCACATGGCTCAGTACCTTTTTTAGCGGGGCAATCACATCATTCTTCTTCTGTGGTTGGGACAGAACTGGGGAGGAATGGGCTTCCTCCTTCCCAGAATTCTCATGTTGTCATAGACCTGCCTCTACTTCCTGTCTGTTGTCCCACTTATACTTCCTGCCTGGCTACTGACCAGTCAGCGTTTATTTAAGACATAATTGATAGAATATAGACAATTGTTCTGCACCAGTGTCAACTTTTTTTTTGTGAAAGAACATGCAGAACTCATCTTCAGGTTCTGTGACACCCACCTGCATTACAGGTTCTGAAGCACCCTTGAGCAGAATAGCTGTGTGTGAGCCTGTCAGTATTTCTTTTTTTTTTTTGTTTGTTTTGTTTTGTTTTGTTTTTCGAGACAGGGTTTCTCTGTGGTTCTGGAGCCTGTCCTGGAACTAGCTCTTTTAGATCAGGCTGGTCTCAAACTCACAGAGATCCACCTGCCTCTGCCTCCCGAGTGCTGGGATTAAAGGCGTGCACCACCACCGCTCGGCTCAGCATTTCTTTTTAAAGA
Organism: Chionomys nivalis; assembly: GCF_950005125.1. NCBI lineage: Eukaryota > Metazoa > Chordata > Mammalia > Rodentia > Cricetidae > Chionomys > Chionomys nivalis. The sequence goes on along the minus strand of NC_080103.1, from coordinate 8,658,956 downwards.
TTTACTTATTATGTATACAGTGTTCTGCCTCCATGTATGCCTGCAGGCCAGAGGAGGGCACCAGATCTTATTACAGATGGCTGTGAGCCACCATGTGGTTGCCCAGAATTGAACTCAGATCCTCTGGAAGAGCAGCCAGTGCTCTTAACCACTGAGTTATCTCTTCAGCCCCCACCTGTCAGCATTTCTAATGACTGTGTTAGGAGTATGGCTTGGATTGGATGTTGGGAGCCTGGGTTCAGGGCACTCTTTTTCCTCTACCATTTTATCCTAAGTTTCTAAGCACTCAGAGAAGCTGAAAGGATGGCACATGTACCACCTGCTACACTGGCTGGCTGTCCTCACCTTATAACCTGCATGCTTTGTTTGGCTCTGTCTTGTACTGGAGTTTTTGTTTTTTTTATTTGCTTCCCTCTCCGTAATGCTGAAGGTTGAAACCAGGACTTCACACGTGTTTGGCAAGTATTCTTTCACTGAGCTAATCTCCCAGTCTCTACTCTGGAAGTTGTTTTTGTTTTTAATGTGTGTTTGTCTGCTTGTCTGTATGTGTACCATGTGCATGCAGTGCCCAAAGAATCTAGAAGAGGTTGTCATATCTTTTGGAGCTAGAGTAATAGACAGTTGTGAGCCCTGCAGTGGTGGTGCTGGAGACCAGACTTTGATCCTCTGCCTGCGCAGCAACTGTTCTTAAATGCTGAGCTATCTCTTTAGCTAGCACCCTGCTCTAGAGTTTTTAAAAGTAATTTCCAGATCTGTCATTTCATAACCATTCCTTTTTGTACTCCAAGTGGGTGTACTGCCACTCCTTGAGCTCTTAAGACATTTTTTTGTTTTGTTTTGTTTTTCGAGACAGGGTTTCTCTGTAGCTTTGGAGTCTGTCCTGGAACTAGCTCTTGTAGACCAGGCTGGTCTCGAACTCATGGAGATCCACCTGCCTTTGCCTCCCAAGTGCTGGGATTAAAGGTGTGTGCCACCACCGCCCAGCTCTCTTAAGGCATTCTTGAGAGCAAAATGATTAAGTCCTTTGGCTAATAATAATGGAGCTTTAAAAAGATTTTTAACTACTGAGCAGTGGTGGCCCACACCTTTAATTCCATCATTCAGGTGGCAGAGGCAGGCAGATCTCTTGTGAGTCTACAGAGTGAGTTACAAGACAGCCATGGCTACACAGAGAAACTTTGTTGGGTGGTGGTGGCACACGCCTTTAATCCCAGCACTTGGGAGGCAGAGGCAGGCAGATCTCTCTGAGTTCAAGGACAACCTGGTTCCAGCCAGGACTACACAGAGAAATTTGTCTTAAAAAGGAAAACAAAAACAAAAAAAATTTAAATTATCATTTATTAATTATACAATTATGCATTAAATTCTGTGCTTAAACATTTTATATTTGATGTTAACAAATAATATTATGACATAGTTGCTATTATTCTTTCCACTTTATAGAGTAAGAGACTAAGGGCCTGGATTGAGTAGCTTGTCTAAGGTTCTATAGCTAGGAAATGATGCAGTTTGAGTTCCAGCGCAAGGTGATCTGAGCCAGCCCAGTGACCCAGTCACTCCCCTCTCTGCTCTATCCCCAGGCCTGTTACTGGTTATAGCTCAGAAGAGTTTCTGCCCATTCCAGAGCACCTGCCTCTTGTCATATTTGCCTGTATGTAGCAGGCTTTGCTCTTCTTCTCATAGTGCTAGAGTAGCAACCTACATCTGTGTCCGTGGGCACAGGAAGGACAGTAAAAAGGGCAGAGGTGGGTGGAGTGTGACGGTGGGAGGACGAGGGGAAACAGGCTCTTCTGAACTCACCTGCCTCCGTTTTCGTTTTTTCCTCTGTTCTTCTTCATTGTAATTTCCCATCTTTTCACTTATTTTACTGAAGAAGAATATAAAGTAGGCAAGGTGAAGCCGGGCGGTGGTGGCGCACGCCTTTAGTCCCAGCACTCAGGAGGCAGAGGTAGGCGGATCTCTGTGAGTTGGAGGCCAGCCTGGTCTACAGAGTTCTAGGACAGGCTCCAAAGTTACACAGAGAAACCCTGTCTCAAAAAACAAACAAATAAACAAAAAAGTAGGCAAAAAACCAAAAATGTGATCCCTTTCTCCCTGGACCCTGAGCCCCTAATAGCAGTAGCAGAGCCGCAGATGCCTGGTGTCCTTTGTTGTGCTTGTGTTATCTCTTGGTAAGAGAGAAGGCAGCTAGGCTCTCAAGTGCTGAAGTCACCTAGGGTGGTGCCCTGGTCTTCTGTGACTTCCTGTGCGCGTGTGGGAGTAATCCAGTATGCTTATTTCCGAGGCAACCCTTTGAAGGACACCAGCTCAGAGATTGTGAATCTTATTTCCTCCTTCATCCCCCTTTGTCTGCGCGCTTTCGTGTTCTGTCCATGTGTCTTCTCACCTTGGAATTGGGAGTTGAATCAGAGACCAAGGGTAACAGTAGATCAGGAGCAAGGCCAAGTGAGCTTCAGAGTTCACAGGCGTCTCTGGATTAACCTTGAGAGGATCATGTATTTGTGTATTTGGGTCCAGATGCTGTACAAGGAGGCTCACGGTCTTAGTTTTCTCTGTGCTGCTATGATGAAATGCCCTGACAATCAGTGGAAGGTTTATTTGAGTTCGTAGTTCAGGCTGTGGGACTTGAAACAGCTCGTCCCAGCACACCCGCACAGTCCATAGCACGCATGCCTGCTCAGCTCACCTTTCCCCTTTAGACAGTCTAACACCAAAGCCCGGCAGTTGTGCTGCTCGCATTTAGGCTGGGCCTCCCACATCAGTTTATTTATTTATTTATTTTTAGTTTTTCGAGAAAAGGTTTCTCTGTAGCTTTGGAGCCTGTCCTGGCACTAGCTCTTGTAGACCAGGCTGGCCTCGAACTCACAGAGATCCGCCTGCCTCTGCCTCCCGAGTGCTGGGATTAAAGGCGTGCGCCACCACCGCCCGGCTCCCACATCAGTTTAAACATGTAACCCCACCTCCACCACAGACGTGCCCATGGACAGCTCAGTCTAGACAGTTCCTCACGGAGCCCCTTTCTCAGTCGGCTTTAGAATGTGTTGAGTTGGCAATTGAAACTAGCTACCACACTTACATACTTGAGACTTGTAACAACAGAGTCACTTAGGAATTCATTGATGGTGAAGAAAGGAAAGTCTAGGGATCTGGTCTGATTGTTCCATTTCTGACAAATAACCTCACTCTGGGTTCTGTAGAGTGACAAGAGGACGAGCTGGGCCATGGGTGTGAGCTGTGTAGTAGTTTAGTCTCCATCATTAAGATCGGTGTAACTTGGTTAGTAAAGATGGGTAGACTAGATTCCCGTGCCTGAAGTGCACTGGAGGGAGAGGACCACACTGGCTGCCGTCAGGAGTTCCTTTCTGAAGCTGGTGGTCTTGACAACAGTGTCTTTCCTGTCTCTTTAAGTGAAGAACTGGTGTTAGGAGGGTGGCGGTAGAAGCTAAGAATGGGATAGAGGAGTGCACAGAGGCCTGACCCAGCGCAGGGACAAATGCGAGTCAGAAGCCAGGGCTTTGGGCAGTTTCGGTGAAATACTCTTGTCCATCCAGTAACTCTGCATTGTGCCTCAGTGTCTTTGTGACATGGTTTTCACTTTTGTTTATTTAGTACCTCAACATGCTAAGGACTTGTGAGGGCTACAATGAAATCATCTTCCCACACTGTGCCTGTGACTCCAGGAGAAAGGGGCACGTTATCACAGCCATCAGCATCACGCACTTTAAGCTTCATGCCTGCACTGAAGAAGGGCAACTGGAGGTAGGCGTTTCCTTGGGGCTGGGCCAGGAGCTCTATGATACTTTCTGTGTTTTAGATCCTCTTTGTGGGACAATTGAAATCAAAACTGTGTTGATAATCAGTGAATCCATATTGATCCTTACTTCATTGACTCCTTACACCAAATTATTCATTTTGATTATTGTATGGTGGGTGTGTGTGTGCACATGCGTGTGCATGTGAGTGTGCGTGTGCATGTGTGTGTATGCTTTCGTTCATGTATGTGAGTGGGCATGCATGTGTGTATATGTGTGTATGTGTGCGTGCGCGTGTTGTATGTGTGCATGCACACATGCATGTCATGGTGCATTTGTGGAGGTTTTAAGACGACTTTGTGCTAGAGTCTTTTTCTCTTTTTCCACCTTTGTTCGGGTTCTGGGACTCAAACTCAGGTCACCTTGCCCAGCAAGCACTTACCCACTGAGCCACTGTCCCAGCCTCGGTTTCTCTTGTCCCAGCCTTTCCCTGAAGCGCTAGTGTTTCTCTGTCAGAATGCCTTTGCCTCAGCTAGTCTGTAGTCCTTACTCAGATGTTCTTGGCTGTCTAGAACCAGGTAATAGCATTTGAATGGGAGGAAATGCAGCGATGGGACACAGATGAAGAAGGGATGGCCTTCTGCTTTGAATATGCACGAGGAGAGAAGAAGCCTCGATGGGTTAAAATCTTCACACCATATGTGAGTGGGAGATGGGGGCACAGGGGAGAGAGAGTGGACTTTAAGTAAATCCTAGTGGGAACTAAAGGGAAAAGCGCATGAATCTGGGGCTCTAGGAAGCAATGAAGTTATGATCTCAGAGAATTCTTTCTCTCCATTGTCTTGCTATAGTTATTGTTTGTTGGGTTTTTTTTTTTTTTTGGTTTGTTTGTGACAAGATCTCACAATGAAGCCATGGTTGGCCTGGGACTTGCTAATGTAGACCAGGCTGGCTTTGAGCTCAAATCCACCTGCTTCTGCCTTCTGAGTGCTGGGATTAAAGATGAATGCCATCACAGCCTGGTTTCTCTGGAGTATTTCTATAACCCTGAACACATACTTTATTCCTTTACTTTATTCCTTTGTTGATAGCCATAAGATCAAAAGGAATAGTTGTTTTGTCCAGCTGGGATTGTGAAATTTGCATCCATATGTCATAGTCACCACTAGGAGGAGCTCGAGAACAATAGATTGCCAGGTCTGTGTTTATGGTTCACAGCAGGATCTTTTTCTGTCCTGGGTGGGTTTGGTAGGTGGAGTGATAGATCTGAAGTTCAAAGGCGAGGTCTTGTGTTTGCTCTTGGGAAGTCAGTGAGTATTGCTACCTTTTTTTTTCCAGTTCAATTACATGCATGAATGCTTTGAGAGGGTATTCTGCGAGCTCAAGTGGAGAAAAGAGGTAATTGTAAAGAATTCTTGAATTAATTTCCTCATCTTCTTATTTAAAATTTATAGGTCCATGACCAAATACTGGGACCCTCACCTCCATTTCTGTCTTTCTAGGAATATTAGTTAGAGACTGATTGTCCCATGTGAGCCAGGACATTCTCCCAGCAAGGCTGGCCTCTGGATGGTGAATGGGCTATGCACAAAGCCCTGCTTCTCCCCTTGTGTAGGGGTGGACACTGGCTGCAGGCTCTCCCACCTCTCATGGCTTCATGGACCCTCTTCTGCCTGTTTGTTTGATTTTTATTGTTGTTGTTGTTTTAATCAAATAACCCTCCATGCTGTTCCTGACCCAGGAGAGCACCTGCCCTGAGTTTTAGCCGTCTGCCTGGATAAGTCACAGTAGGGTCTTTCTTCACTAACCAAGAACATACATGTGGGGGAAATTTGTTGCACTGTTGTTTATAGTATCCGTGCTGGAGCAGAATTTAGAAGACTTAGCTACTTAAATTCTCAGAGAAAATCAGGAAATCAAAAAAAGGTCCAGTCAGTCATGCGGAAGTTGATGTTCTTGCTCTAGTAGAAAGAACACTGGGCCCTGAAAGTCACCTGGGATTTCTCCTGCTTCTTTGGTCTGTGATTTTGGGCAAAGCAACTTCCTTAGATCTGAATTGTCTCTTGTAAAACAGGAAGACTAAGCCAGGTGGTGGTAGTGAGAGAGAGTTCTCTGTGCTCAAGGAGGCTGTGGTTCTGGATGGGAAGCTGGTCAAGCTGTCCGCTAGGCTTGCTGCTCCAGTTCTGTCTGAGGATTGTCTCCAGATCGGAGGCCACGCTGCTCCTCAATAACTCTTCTTTTTTTTTCCTTTCAGAATATTTTCCAGATGGCGAGGTCACAGCAGAGGGATGTGGCCACCTAGCCTTTCCTCATCCCATCCCTTCTCCTTGCCCTCATCCTCTTGGCCCTCTTGTCTCCCATGTCAGACAGTAACCATTAACACAAAAGAAGAAAAAAAGGTCGTTATATCCCAAAGTCCTAAGCTAAATATTAATAACTCCCTGTGAACTTCACGTCTCTGGAACTGAGCTGGTAGAGAACAGCTGGTTGATAGTGCCAGAAGTCCACTGAGATCAGACAGAAGTAAGCCCAACCAACTCACCAAAGGCACCCTTGTCGTTTCCCCAGGCCTCGTACCAACAAACTCTCCTGTACTATATTTTTAAAACTGGAACTATGAACTCCATCCGTTTGCACTGTTCGAGCATATATATGTATGTATGTAAAAAATTATATATACACAAATTAGCTGCACGTATATACATATATATTTCTTTTTAAATTTCCTATTGATGGCAGTACCTTTTTTAGCTTGTGTTTTTACACACCTTTCACTGAATTCATGACCTCTCTCTTGCTCTCTTTATTTTGAAACAAACTTTAAAAAGGAAAAAAAAAATTACAGGGAAAATACCTCTCCTCATGCAGGACTCAGAAAGTTTACAACCTGCTTGGTTCCCCCCTTTTTTTGTGTTGAGTACAGTTTCTGGCTATTGGTTTGCCATAGAGTCCGAGGAGCAAGGAATGTATGTCTTTATCTTCAAGAGGGTGCTGAGGAGGAGAAAGGCTGTTTCTCAAGAGCAACTAGGCTGCAGGTCTACAGGGAGTCTAAAGACCTATGGTCTCCATTCCAAGTCATTGTGACTGACTAGTCCATTCTGCATCTCCTTCCTGTTTCTTTCGGGCCTTTTATATGCTTCCTTTCAACTGGCCCAAAACAGAGATGAGGGTAGTGTCAGGGAGCTGTCACCATAGGAAACTTCTCTTCTGCGACAGGGACAGTATGAGAAACATACGGAGGGAAGGAAGGAAGCAGTGCCTCATGTTTATAAGGGTTTACCTCCTCCGTTCCTGTCGAGTAACTACCTTTATTTTACGCCCTCCATGACTTCCTTAAGCAGTTTTGTGGGGAGGGAGTGACTTGGGGAAACTTAGAGTCTGGGTCTCTGTCAACCAAATCATAGTCCTGTTCATGCCAGCTCAGGGCCAGGAAGAAGTGGAATGTGCTTGATTTCAGTTGGTCTCCACTCTTTGCTTCAAAGGGGACTGGAGAGAAGTCTCTCAGAGTTCTTCATCTGGGGCTAGATTGGGCCTCAGTGGGCAGAGTGCTTGCCTGGTGTGCACAAAGCCCTAGGTTCCACCCCAGCACAGCATAAATCTGGGTGTGGTGGTGCACACCTGTAATCTCAGCACTTAGTCAGAAGTTCAAGCCCATCCTGAGTTCAGGGTTATCCTTGATTCCATGAGACCCTGTCTCAGAAGTAGAAGAGGTCCTTGTCTTCCCTTGCATATGGACTTCTAGGACCTAAGAACTACATTAGGGGCACAGGCCAGGGCTGGCACTAGGGTAATATTCTCAGACCTTGAGTTCCTGCTTCCCCACTGTACCTTCCAAATAGAAGCCTCCATAGGCTGGCATCTGGGCTTTATACAGCTGGAAGGCAGCCGGAATTGGGTGTTGTTGGTAGTGTTGGGTTTGGTTTAAAACTTCATACTGCTTTCATACTGATTTTGCAGATTACTAGGAGACCACTTTTCTGTCTCTATTATTCTGGCAGCCACTTGTCCCAGGAAGGTGTGAACCTTTTAGGACAGCCTATTCCTTCCTTCAGCAAATCTGTGGGACCACGGAGTATAAAATATAAGAGTGGTGAGTGTTTAACGTTGGAGAGGGTGGTACTTGATTTGAAGGCTTTGATCCAGGATCAACTCTTCCTTCTGGCTTTAATCCTTAGTCTGAGTACCTTAAAAGTAGATGCATTGATTTCTACTCCAAGGTACTTTGGAGGTCATCTTTGTTCAAACTGTAAAAATAGCAACAGTGTGCTCCTGTTCCCTCAGTGAGAGAGGCATGAAGGAGTCTACTCAACAGCCTTCTAGAGAAGAGACAGGGTTTTTTGGAGGTCTCTAAGTATGAGCCCCAAAGGTGTTGGCCTGTTAACAGAATCTGTGTAGGAGCAGCCTACTTGAGGCAGTCTCATAGCTGCAGCAAGGAGACGGGAAGGGGGAGACCCAGAGGGCTCAGAGTGGGGCTCCAGTCATGGAGGCAGAGGCCACCACGGCCAGAGACCCACAGCATCCAGCCCCTTTGCATGAAGCAGTGTTAGATGTAACTCTACCCCATCTGCCCATTTCCCTGCACTCTTTCTTCAGTCCCTACTATGTTTTGTAGTCCTGGCTTCTGCCCAGGGTGGCATCTGTCTCCCAGTCTTCTTTTGCAGTTTGTCTCTGAGAAAGGGAATCCGCCTCCCCATCTTCCTGCTCTCCCATTGTCTCCTCCATGTTGAGTTTCTATGAGACAAAAATTCAAAAGATTTTTATGGACCCTGAGAAACCTGACCCATAGGAAGCTTTGTTTGGGTAGTGCTTTGAGCTTGCTGCTCTTTGTATTTTTATCCTGGTGCCCATTTTCCTGCCCTCCCCATGCCGAGGCCTAAGCTCAGCACAGCTACATATACTTTAGTGCTCAGGGCAGCTCCGAGGCCTGGACAGAGCTCTCAGGGAGGAACGAGATAAATATTCCAGCATCCTCTTGCCTGGCCCATTTAGTTTTATCCTTTAGTTACCTGGGCCAGTAGCTTTGAGTTACCCCTTTTATAGCCCCAACCCCATGCTTGGAGCAGCAAAGTAGGGCACTGAGAAGAGGGGACACCTCTTTCATCTCAGAATTTCCAGCTTAAGGGCCAGCTCTTAGAAAGCCGCTTTCTTAAAGGGACCTGCATGCATATGAGTTGACCTGAAGTCTCCCGGACTGGAGGGTCTCCCTGTCTCCTGTCCATTAATATGTCTGGGGTTGGCCTCAGCACATGGCGGCTCCTTCGCCAGTTTCGTGGGTTACTTTAACTTCGTTTTGGAGGAGGGAGAGCGTGGCCGAATACCCAGAACTAGTGGGAGGGAGAATGCTTCTTTAGCCCCCCACCTTGGTTTCCTCTTAATCCAACCTGAGTGCATCTGCCAGGCTCCCTCTACCTAGACCGCAGCAGCTTTTTCAGCAGTAACTGAGGTGTACGGAAACTGGGCTCTAGGAAGGAACAAGACTGAAGAGGGGCTGACTCTGGTAGGAGTACCTGGCCAGCTGCTAAACATGGGCGCCAACTCGATATCAGGCCCCCTTTTAAGCCAGTGAGCTGGGCTTCAGTTTTTCCCAGGCCATGCATCCTTTTAATTTATTTGAGAGAAACTCTAATTGTATTTTCACTGCAGTATCTTGTATTTTTATTTGTGATCTATGAAATGTGAAGAGAAAATGCAGAGACCACACTGGCTCCAGTGTTTCTCCAGCCCCTGCTCTAGAGCTAACCACTCTAAGATTGTTTGGTAATGTCACTTAGTGTAATTAATTGTAACATATTCTTTTAAATAAATTGATTTATTGATGAAACAATTCTTTGGTTTCCTAGACTACAAATCCTTTGGGTTATGTGGGAAGAACTAAGGAGGGGCCCTTGAGAGTTTGGTTGGAACGACTAGTCTGAAAATGAGAGGGACCATCTGACTGGTTTTCCCAGGTACCCGGAGAGGCAGGGAATAGAGGCAGGAAGGGACAGTTCTTTTCCCAGTAGCTCCCTCAGAAATCCCACCTGCTTCCTCAGCTCTCAGTTTGTTGAGCTCTCCTGCACAGAATCTGTGACTCTTCACCAAGCACAAAGGAAAGCCTGGCAGAGCCTCTGGGACATAGTATTAGGCCCCACCTCGCCCCCAGCATGTGTGGATCTCCTAAGTAAACAAGGAGACATTTTTAGATCACCCCTAACGAATGCCTAGGCAGCACCAGGTCTGGGGGCTGAGAATAAGGGTGATCCTGCTCTCCTTGCTCTGAGGTACCAGGCCACCTCCTACTCAGAAGCTCAGCATTTGTAATGGGTCAGACATCTGTTTTATGAATCTTTGTTTTTTCATTATTTTCATAACCTTTACCACTTGCTTTTCTTCCTTAGCTGACCCTAAGAGCAAGGACCAAGTTTGATATTTGGATTTGGGAAGAGATGATATTCACAGTCTCATTCGCCCAGCCACCAATGTCTAGTATTTGGAATCCGACACTGACCACTAGACATTAAAAAATCTTTTTTTCTTTAATTAGGAGAGATCCATAGAAAGGTAGAATTATAGAATTAGAATTACAGAGGTTAAAGCCAGCTCCATTAAGAAATACCATGTGTATGGGACATTGTGTGAGAAACTACAGTAGATACAGGTATGGTCATAGCCTTAAGAGGAGACAGGACAGCCCCGTGATGCACAGTGGAAGATTTCAGGGCTATGAGCATTCCAGTTAAAGGCCCAGACATGGTGGTGCACGTCTATAACCTCAGGACTCAGGAAACAGGAGGATTAGGAATGCAAGACCAGACTCAGCTACACAGCAAGTTCACGGCCAGCCCGGGCCACATAAGACCCTGTCTCAAAATTGAGGGAAGGACCAAGATGGTTCAGTAAAGATGCTTGCTGCCAAGCCTGACAACCTGAGTTCGATCCCTGTGTCCCACGTGGAAAGAGAAAACTTGATTTCCACGAGTGATTCTCTGCATACACATGAGTTGTATTGCATGCACATATGCAATAAATATAATAAATATTAGGACTTAAAGATGAAGGCAAACGGAAATCTTAATGTATTTAATGTGAATTATTTAACATGAGTAGAATTTCATCAAGCAGGTCTCAAACAGTATTGGGCTGTTATGCATAAGACACTGCAGCAATGGAGGATGAAGAAACCTGGGGTAAGAAAGACCAGACTTGTCCAGAGCACAGTGAGAACACTGTTTCAGCGGAACAGAGGGTATGTACAAGAATGCAGTAGGAGGTAAGGGTTCCCCCAGCCCGTTTTTACAGAGTGTGTGTGTGTGTGTGTGTGTGTGTGTGTGTGTTGACATGCACAAATCACAGTACACATGTGGGAGGTCAGAGGGCAATTTGTGGCAGGTGATTCTCCTTCCACTGTTCAGAAGACAGGATCAATTAGGAGACGATTCTAATTATTCCATTAAGAAGCAGACACGCCGGTTGGTGGTGGTGCACACCTTTAATCCCAGCACTCGGGAGGCAGAGGCAGGCGTATCTCTGTGAGTTCAAGGCCAGCCTGGTCTACAAGAGCTAGTTCCAGGACAGGAACCAAAAAAAAAAAAAAAAAAAAAAAAACAAAACTACGGAGAAACCCTGTCTTGAAAAATCCAAACCAAGAAAGAAAAGAAAAAGAAGCAGACACAATGATAACTGAAAGGAAGGAATAGATTAGAAATGAAATCTTCAATGGTGTAGTAACATTGAGTTTACCTAGGAGTGTGACTAGAGATGCAAGAGTTGAGCCAGGCCAGGCAGAGACACCTGCAATGCCTGTTCTTAGGAAGTAAAGGAAAGAAGGAGGATTAGGAATTCAAGAGCATCTTTGGCTACATAGCAAGTTCAAGATCATGACTACAAGGTCGGACGGTGGTGGCGCACACCTTTAATCCTAGCACTTGGGAGGCAGAGACAGGTGGATCTCTGTGAGTTCGAGACCAGCCTGGTCTATAAGAGCTAGTTCCAGGACAGGCTCCAAAATCACAGAGAAACCCTGTCTCGAAAAACCAAAAAAAAAAAAGGATCATGACTATGTGAGCTCCCATCTCAGAAAATCAAGTGGCCTAGAGAGATGCCTCGCTGGTTAAGGGCACTGTCTATTCTTCAGAGGACTCAGGCTCAGTGCCCAGGACATGGAGACTCAACTGTTTGTAACTCTAGTTCCAGGCTCTCCAGTCCTCTCTCTGGTTTCTTTGGGCACCGGGAAGATGTGGTGCAGAGATACACATGTGAGCCCTCACATAAAAACCCTACAGTCAGGCAAGGTGGCACATGCCTCTAATCCAGCATGCAGGGGAACAAAGAAAGATCTGTTCCGAGTTCGAGGCTGCCTGGTATATAGAGCACGTTCTAGGCCAGCCAGGGCTACACAGACAAACACCCTGTCTTGAAAAACCAAAAATCAGTCAATCTGTAATCTCTAAAAATAACAGCAAGAAGCCCTGGACTGTGGAGGGAATGTATTTTAGTATCAGACTGTTCAGTTTGGGCACAGGTGGGAAATCCAGTGTAGCTGTCTAGGAGTCATTTAGAGGTATTTTATGTGTATCGTGCGAGTTGGGACTAGCTGGCACTGGAGTTACAGAAAGTTGGGAGTCATTCTGTGGGTGCTGGGACCCAGAATTGAGTCCTCTGCAAGAACACTAAGCACTTTGAGCTACCAAGCCGTCTATCAAACCCCGGTAGTCGTTTCTTCCTTGATTACTAAATAGCTTCTGGTGTTCAGGGCACCTGTTTAGGGCAGTAGCAGTGAAGAAAGCATATGAAAGTCACTCAGCAAACCTTAGTGAACTGGAGTTGACGCTGCCCTTGGAGAGCAGGTGGGGAATAGAGGCAGAGGAGCACCCTGCAGACTTCTGTAGTGGGGCAGTGGGTATGGACAATAATGATAGTTGTTGTGTGGGAGAAGCTGAGTGCAATGGCCCCTGTCAGTAGTCTCAGGACTTGAGAGGCTAAGGAGGGAAGACTGAGGCCACCTGTCTCAACCACCCCTCCCAGAAATGGGGGAAAGAAATGGAAAGGTTGTAATCCAGACTTGGACATGAGTGGGTAAGTGTGGTTATGTTCGCTAACAGGAAAACTAGGGGGAACGGTGTGCAGGAGAAAAGCAAGGGTGTGTGGCAGGAACTCTTATTGAGCAGGAGAGAGGATGCAGTCCTTTGGATGGAAATTGGAGAAATGGACAATGAGCCGTGTGGTCGTACACATGTGTGACCCCAGCACTGGGAGGTGGAGATGAGGAGCAGGAGTGAAGTTCATTCTTTGCTATGCAGTGATCTGGAGACCATTCTAAGTTACCTGTGGGCCACCAGGATGACTCAGTGGTCGCCATTCAGTCCCCGAGGACCCACATGGTGAAAAGAGAATCAGCTTTTCCCAGAAATTGTCCTCTACCCACCACGTGCCTTGGTGCATGCTTGTCTGCATGCATGTGTGTGCACATTGAATAGTAAATGCTTAAAATAGAGGCTGAGCCTGGTGGGGGCGGGGTGCATGCCATTAATCCCAGCACTGGAAGGCAGCCTGGTCTTCAGAGGGCTCCAGGACAGCCACGGCTGCACAGAGAAACCCTGTCTTGAGAAACCTAAATACATAAATTTTAAAAATAGAGGCTGAAAGGTGAGAAAGCAAAGCTTTTCTAGAACCAAGACATTGGGTTAGATCTCTTCAGATTCTCCTTGAAGGGAAGCTTGGCCTTCAAGGGAACTCTTGGGTCACAAATACTTGAGACCCAAGAAGTAAAATGCTTACTCAAAAAGACCAGGCCTTTTAAATCACGTGTGTGTACATTCCCCAGCTTTGACATTATAGAAAGGGAAGAGGAGAATATGCGCTCATCCAGGGCTTTCCCCTGCTGTTCCCTGTCAGCCCTAGTTTCCCTACCAGGATATTTTCCTCAGTGTTGGGTCTTTGGTTGCAGAGTTAAAATGACATCTGTCTCATCTGTTAATGTGCCACCTGCACTCCTCTGCCTCAGCAAGTTATTAGAAGGCCACACTAGACAGTAACCAAGGTGCTGCCACATCCGCCTACAAGCAGGCCAGGAACAGGAGGGAGGGGACACAGTCACCCTGGGAGATTCTCTTGGTCTGAAACTCGCCTCTCATCTTGGTTCTGACCTACAAACTGTTGTAAAGCTGAGATAGCTCTGGGGAAACTCCGAAATACTAGCTGCCAGCTCCTGTTGGCCTTACCCTGACTTCTTGTCACCACGTGCATGCACGCACACGGCCGACCCATCTCTAAGATTTCAGGTGCCTTATTAACCGAGCGTCCTGCCTGAATCCTTCCTCTAAGTGGTTGGTCTTCATTGCCAGTTTGACTGGATTTAAAACTGACCTAAGAGCATGTCTTGAGAGGATGAACGAGAAAGGGTACCCTGGTGTGGGTGGGTGGATGGGTGGCACCATCCCATGGGCCACAGTCAATGAAAAAAAAAAAAAGGTGATCTCAAGCAGCATAAACCAGCCACCTCCTGCTGCCACCAACATGGGCTCTTCTCCTGCCATGTGCATGTAAGCCTCGGCCCTTGAGTTACTGCTTGTCACAAAAGGAAGGACTATAGAAAACAGCACCCCATTCTTCATCTCTACCACACTGAGACTTGTTTTTCCTTGAAGCCACACCCAAATGCATTTCCATAGTGCTGTGTGTGTGTGTGTGTGTGTGTCTGTCTGTCTGTCCCAGGCTGGCCTCAGAACTTCCGAGTCCTCCACGTCAAATCTCCCACGTGCTGGAATTACAGCCATGTGCTGCTGTGCCTGCCTTCTAAACTATGGACCCTGCTAAGAGGAGAGGGGAGGGGGAAGGTGGGGTTAGCTCTGAGGAATTACACATGGCTGTTTCTCTTTTGCCCTGATATTTACCCCCACCCCACGATTCCTTCTCTTCCTTGCTTTCTTTCTCATTATCTCTGTGTGGGTGTAGAGGGCCCTGGGCACCCTTAGCAAGTGTTTTCCCACTGAGCTACATCCCCAGCCTGCAGTCACACTTCCACTGAACAGCTCTGGTCTGAGGCCAGGTCATTACTGGATGAGGGCAAGTCTGTAAGAGCCTGGGGAGAGCTGCTGCCTACCAGTGGGCCGTGCCCAGTGAAGGGAGCCCACACCACATGATCCCTTGGCGTGACAAGTAAAAGCATTCTTGGGAAAGAATCATAGGAATTGACTTTGAGACCTGCCAGATGAAGCGCTCCAGCACCCTGTTTGACACTGCTGGTGCTCTTCACCTCAGGAACAGGTGAGAAGACAGCGGCTGGACAGGTGTTCAGCTTCCTCTTTTCTGGCATTGTGACTCTGGGAAAAGGAGCTACCCTTCCAAGCATCTTCCCTGCCTGCTGCTAATTACCTCCTGCCCATAGGGCTGCTGGAGAATGAGGAATGAACGCGAAGGGTCAGCACGGGACCACAGGCACACAGCAATGGTAGTGTTAGCCAGCTCCCAGTGTCACCGGAAACAAGACCCCAACCTTCAGAGAGGCCTGCTGACCAGTACACTCCTGTACTCAGCTGCAGGTCCTTCCGCTGTGCTTGACTCTGAACAGCATTCTAGAATCAAGCCCCCAAAGATGAGTGAAGTTATGAGCAAGGCTTGACCATAGCAAGGGCTTGACCTTCCTCAAAGTTCTGTCTCCCTAACCCTAATCTTCCTCCCTCTCTCCTTCCCTCCCTCCCTCGCCCTCCCCAGTGTGAACACCCTACTCTCAACCTTCCAAGACTCATATTGGGTGCTTTTAAACTTCTTTCTTTATTTAGACAGAAAAGACCAACTTTTCAAAAGTAAAACTGAATAAATAAGTAAAGCATAGAGAGTGTCAGAAATTGACTCCCCTTCTCGCCCGCTACCATCCCACCCCCACCCGTGTTCTTTTCCCTAAAACTTCTTCCTAAAGAAAATGATATGATCAGGTAATAAACCCCTTTAACCCTCCCCACACCCTTCCTCCCAAATACCCAATTACCCCCAAAGCAAAGGGAGAAAACGAGAAAAAAAAAAATCCAAGGGCAACATTGTCTAAACTCCCAGAAAGAGGGTGGCAGCGCCTGGCTGGTTGGGCTGGGTGAGGCCCTGGTGGTCCTGGTACTCACATGGAGGCCAGCAGAGACTGTAAACATTTTAGGGATTCAGGGAAGGTCTTTTCCTCATGAAAGGAGGGTCTCTGTGACTGGCTGGCAGAGAGGCAGCCCTCAGGGCTCCCCCACACCCTCCTTTGAGGGGCTCTTGGGGGAGGCAATGAGTGTTAGGGCTAGGAGCCTGGGATTTGGAGATATCCTACCTCTAGCTGAGGGTGGAGGGAGAAGTGAGAGCCAGCTTCTGAGAAGCCCCTACAGTGGGGAGGAGGCTGGGGTGAGAACGCTTGGGAGAGCGGATGCCTGGCTGCCCTCGGGGGCACAGCTACTCCAGGCCCACTAAGGGGAGACAAGTGCGAACGGTGGGTGCAGAGGCCCAACTCCGGAGCCTTAGCAGAAGGCAGATACCCCAGGGCCTTCAAGCCTATTCCTTGCTTCCTCACAAAGGCCAAAAGGGCACTGGGGAGGAAATAGGCTCTGTGAGCCAGGGAAGCAAAACCATGGCCCTTCAGAGAGGCAAGGTGGTGGGAGTGAGCCAGGTCCTGGACCCTTAGGGCCATGAAGCAGCTTTTGCCCCAGAGTCCAATCAAGGCCCAGGGCAGATGTGCAGAGAAGGCCGGGGCCAGTCATGGGAAGAGAGTGCCCTTCCTCTGGTATCTCCAGACCTGTGAAAAAAGGAAATCTGGGTGACGCACAGGGAAGATGGCTGATACTGGTCATGGGTTCCGGGAAGGGGGCGGGTGGTGGCAGGGAGGGCTGGCACCTATGATGGGGCTACTTGAGAAAGGCAGGCCATCAGAAAGGCCATGTCCCAACAGAACCATCCACTCACCTCCCCCATCCCTCCAGCTATGAGGGCATAGAGCAGGGAGAGAGAAATGGGGAAGAAAGGGTGGAACAAAATAGAAGCTGAAGCTATTAGGAAGAAACACCAGACAGAGCTAGAGGGGAGAGCAGCAAAGGAATGAGACAAACAGGCAGGCAGAGATAACTAGAAGGAAGGAGAAGAGGGTGCACGGACAAGACAGACACCTGGAGAGGGGAGCATCCGCAGAGACTGGGGTGACCCAGAAGGGCCTTAGGGATGGAGTGACACCACTCCTAGCCCTAAGGTACTGTTCTCATTCCTTTTTGGAAAGGAACAAAGGAAGCAAGAGAAAAATGCACAGACAACAGACCACAGTCACCAACCACTGTTGACCAAGCACATCCCGCGAGCTGCCCCCGGCCCTGAGCCTGGGCTGGGGGGGCGCTTCCCTCCACAGCCCCTCCCCAGATAACAAACAATTGGCTCCAAAGACAACACGCTCGTTCCATGCAACTTACAGGGGCCCGGAGCAGGGGTCCGGGATGGGGGCTTCAGCCGACAATGGACACGGACCCTGGGCTGGGGGCCCCCAGGGTGGGGGGAGTTAAGCAGCCAGGATTGGGGGGAAAGGGGAGAAACAGAAATGTGGGTATTGTTCTTGGGTTGTGATTCTTTTCAAGGTTTGGTCCAAAGGAGATTTAAACAAATCAAAAGTAGCCAGGGTTCACAGCTCTGTGCCCCAAGTCTAAACGGCAGCCTCACTGGGGTGGAGGGGCCCTACTCAGTACAAATCCCAGGTCGGTGCTATTCCACTTTCTCCACTAAGCCAAGCCACGCCCACTCCCATCTGTATTGTGTTCTGCCCCAGAGTCCACTGCCCTGGGAAAATCACCTGCAGTTAGGGCAACAGGCAACAGGACCTGAGTGTCCCCACTTCTTGGGAGACAAGGTTTCCAAACCAAGAGGCTCTGTGACCCTCCAGTTCTCTAAAGCAGCCTCCTGCCCCCCCCAAACCTACTTCACTAATTACATCCAACCCAAAGGAAAACCAGAAAAGAGAAAGACAGACACACAGACACTGACCAGACAAACAAGACCAGATTCTGTGGAAAACTCTGGGAGCAGACACAGGTGTAGACTTGGCTCTCCCTGGGGTGGTGTGTTTGTGTGCACACATGCTCACGCATGGGTGTGTGTGTGTGTGTGTGTGTGCACGCACGTGCGCGCACTTGCAGGAGACACAAATGACTCAGTAGCTGAGGGAGTGGTCCAGATCCCACTTTCTTTTGCCCAGCATCATGGTGGGTCGGTAGTAGAAGGGTGGGGGGTTCACTTAAGGGGTCTGACCCCAGTGTGTGGAGTCTGGAGATGAGGTCACAAGACAAAGCAGCACCCACCTGAAGCCCTTAGTAGGGCCTGTTTGCATCCTTAGGCCGCTTTAGCTGGACTTTGAGGCGCTTCATGCCAATCTGGAAGCCATTCATAGCCTGGATGGCAGCCTGGGCACTGGCCGGATTGTCGAAACTCACAAAGCCTGGGGTGAGAAGGGCATAAGGCCGGCCTGGCCCCACAGCGCTGTCCAGCCGTAGCGCCAGGGCTACTTGTTTGTTTCCCAGCACCACCCTGCTCCTTCCGAGCAACTCTAAAACCTAGAGACCTGCCTGACACACAGGAGGCAGTCAGAAAGAAGTGGTTTATGATAGGTTTAATGAGTGAATCTAGTCCAGCCATTCACAATCTAGGATGTGTTTCCCAGTGTTCTTTGCATGTGTGTGTGTGTGTGTGAACATAGGACCTCATGCTACTACACGTGTGTGTGTGCATGTGTGTGATGTGAACATAGGATCTCATGTGAACATAGGATCTCATGCTACACGTGCTCAGTTTTCTGAGCTACATCTCTAGCCTGAAGGTTGGTTCTTAAGGAGGAAGATGAAGCTCTGATGTTTTTACAAGAGCCGGGCTTGGGTGGCAACTGTATGGGCTGGTAGGTGTGTCGGAGATCGTTCTTTTGTGGTCTTATATAATCAGGCTTTCAAATGCTGAGCTCATTGAGACCCTAAATGCCTCCAAATGTGGCAAACTTTGTTCTAAGTTAGAGTTCAAACAAAAATGTCCATGGGGTCTTTTGGATCATCATGTTCTTACCAAAACATTTGCTCTGGTTGGTGGCCCGGTCAACAAAGACTTTGGCTGAGATGACGTGACCAAAAGGGACAAACATCTGGAGGATCTCTGAGTCCGTGAACTCCTGGGGCAGGTGGTAGATGAAGATGTTGCAGCCATCAGGGCCTGGGTGGCAGCAGAGATAGAAGGGATAGCTCAGAGACTGGGAAATGCAGACTGGACCATCAGAGGTGGGGGTGGGCTGCTGCAGAGAGTAGCTGCCGATCCAGGCCCCCGGCAGTGTGGGACCGGGGTCCACATTCCTTCCATCCTCACACATAAGGCCAGAGCTGAGTTTGGCGCAGAGCCATCGGGAGTACCCAAGCCCACAACATGGGTGGTTCACAGCTATCAGGACCCTGCCCCTGGCTGGCACCTTCCCGTTGTTGCTGTTGCTGTTGCTGCTGCTGCTGCTGCTGTTGCTGAGGTGGTGGTGGGGGCTGCTGGGCGACCAGGGCTGGAGGCTGCGGGAACGCAGGTGCAACCAGGCTGTAGGCTGCAGGATAGGCTGCTAGGGTAGTGAAAACAGGAAAAGCAAATGGGATTCCCCGACCCCTCACAGCCAGCCTTGTCCCCCTCTCCAGCCCAGTACAGTGGAATCCACAGTACTGAGAGTGTCAGGGAAGGGGCTTCCTCGGATCAAGTCCCGGGGTGCTTCCTCAAGCATCCACTCTCACAGGCATAGCTTGTCAGGAAAGCCTGAGAGCGTGGTTGGCAGAGAGCGTCGAAGGAGGCTTAGATGTATATAGTTTCTAGGTCTGCTTTCCTCACGCCGTCCCACCCCCCTGCGCATGCGCAGGCCCAGGCCCGCATCCTCACCTGTGTAGTGCTGCATTCCCGCATAGGCCTGCTGGAGAGGGTCCACAGGGGCAGCAGGGCTCTGGGCTGAAGGAAGCACCACAAGCCATGAGTGGGTCTGGAATGGGACATGATGGGAACCCCACCAGCGTCCCTCTCAGCCAACAGAGCCTCGTGGAGTAGGGGTGAGGGGTGAGGTGAGAAAGGGGAGATGCTTATGGCAGTAGGAAAAGGGAAAGAGCCCAGTGTCCACAGACAGGTCTATGACTGACTATGGCCAAATCGCTCTACCTCTCAGTCTCAGCTGCCCTAGCAAAGAACGTGAAGAATGCCAGGTAAAGTAGCACATGACTTTAATTCCAGAACTTGGGAGGCAGAGGCAGGCGGATCTTTGTGAGTTCCAAGCTAGCCTAGCCTACATAATGAGTTCTGGGAAAGCCTGGGCCGCACAGAGAGACCCTGTCTCAAAAACACTAAGAAAAGAACCCAAGGAGCACTCCTGCCCAGGAAGAGAGCAAGAAAAGCACCTTAAGCCCTGGGGTTGGAGAGGGAAGGTGTGTCATGACTGCCAGCGTGGGAATGATGGCCTGGATGGTTGATGGAGCAAGGTGGGCAGGCAAAGAGCCCCACCTGGGTAAGGGTGAACCCCGTTGGGATACAGAGCATCAGGGGCAGGCTGCCCTGCGGGCTGGGTGGGCACCGGGCTGTAGCCGTTGACGCCCAAGGCAGCAGGGATGGCAGAGACAGGCGTGGCAGCAATGGCAGGAGGGGTGCTGGTTCCTAGGAAGGAGAGAATGGTAGCGACGGAGCAGAGACAGGCACACAGGTGCAGAGAACGAGCTGGCACATCGGGGGCAGGGTGGAGCAAGCGGCCCTTCTCTGACCCCAGCACCTCACTCACGGCCACCATGCCGTGTGCCCAGCTGTGTTTCTCCCTAGCCCTAGCTGCTCAGCACAGGCCTTACCTGAGGATGGAGTGATAGGGGTGGCGATGAGGCCGTTGCCATTGATGGCAGCCATGTGCTGCATCTGTACGGCAGCCATGGTGGCCATAGGGCTGAGGTAGGCACTGTGAGCTGCTACCAGCGCTGCCTGCTGCTGCATCAGCTGTGGGATGGGGAGAGGAGAGTAGGGCCAGGTCCCCAGCACTGCTGTCCACCTCCCTCCCGAGCCCTGCTTTGGTGTTTTGGGGATGGAAAGGGGGGCATGCTTACGGCCTGGGTGTAGGCGCTGTAGGCTCCAAACTGGAGGGCGATAGGGCTGAACATGCCCAGTTGGGTAGCCACCTGCTGCATTCGGCGGAGACCTCGCTCCTTCTCTGTGTCAGCAAACTTTACCACCAGGCTGGATGAGGCACCCTGGGCACGGGCGCATGTGTCACAGGCAGAGTCAACCCTGCTCCCTAGGGCCTCAGCACCTGGTCGTAGGCCTCTTCGGGAGCACAGCCGTCACAATGCCCAGTCCAAATGGGATCCTAATCTCACTGTCTCCCTGCACTGGGTTTGTAAAAGGCTAGATAGAATTGAGGAGTGTGAAGTTAAATGTTCAGACTGGACGGGTCTGTGGGGATGAAGAGGACAGTGCCCACAGTGGATTAGCCGTGGGGAGTGTTAGTCTGCCAGCTGTTAGTCTGTCATCTCCCTGCTGTGACTCCAGCCCCACTCCCCAGGTCTCACTCCACACTTTCCTGCTAGCCTGAGCCAAATCAAATTTCAATTGGGATGTTTGCAAGGGTTGTCAGAGTCCTAGACTCTCTGAGCTGAAGGGCCCAGGGTTCAGTTCTATCAGATCCTCTTCTTGTCTGATGCCCACCCTGCCTCTGCTAGAGAACCTTGAGTTGTGGGAAGCCCCACATCTTTTGGAAGCACCTAGTTAGGTTCCGGCTAGCACTCAAGTGACCCAATGCTAACATTCAGTGTGTGCTGGGCAGGTGGGGCCTCTAAGCAAGGCCACCCCAGGGGAGGGAGGTGGGGGGCAGGGGAGGGTAGAGAAGAGATGGGAGATAAGACTGAGAAACAGGAGGCTGGAGGAGAGTAAGAGAATTCGGACTGGAGATGAGTAGGTATGGGGGTAATATTTAATTCATTGATTCTTTTGCAAAAACTTAAAAATAATAAATCAGAAGTCCTATCTTAAATAGAATCTTGCTCTGTGCGAGGGCCTGGTGGGTGGGGAGTGGGTGGGGAGTGGGTGGGGAGTGGGTGGGGAGTGGGGCTCACCGGCAGGGTCCGGCTGCTATGAAGGGTATTGATGGCTGCCTGGGCCTCGGCATGAGTCTGGAACTTCACGAAGGCACAGCCTGGGGTGAACGAATATTGGGGTGAAGAAGAGAGTGAACGCCTACCTCTGGGCGTACCTCACGTGAGGGCGTCCTCTGCGGTTCCGTGGACAAGGGGAGCTGTGGGAGGGCTACCTTTGCTGGTCCCATCTGGCCCCCGAAGCACAGTGCACTCGTCTATGGTCCCAAATGGTTCAAACATCTTCCGGACGTCCTCATCTGTCTGCTGCTTTCCTAGCATCCCCACAAAGAGCTTCCGGTCTTCTGGGGGCGGGGCATGGGAGGGGAGTAAAGTTCAGACCCCCTGACCACTCTCCCAGTCTTTCACCTTCTATGTGTATTTGTTGCTCCTGACAAGACTTCCCCCGTCCTGGGGGACAATAACTCTAGGTGTAAAGGAGTGATAGCTGAAAATTGGGGTTTAGTAATGAGCAGTACTCTCATCTCAGGTCAAGAAAGAAGGACTTGAACCTTGGCCTCATTTTTGTCATCTTTGCGAAGGGGTCAGATTTCACCTCCTACCACACACTCGCCCATCCCTTAACCCCAGCCTGAGACAATTCTCTAGTACCATCAGCCTTCCTTCCTTAGGAGGGGTCACCCTTCATCTCTCTCAAACCCTGGGCCTGGGGGTAAGAGGAAAGGGGCTAAATTTAAAGTTGTAGAACCTACCTCCTCGACTCTCGCTGTCGGCCGGCTTGACCTGGATCGGCCTGTTCATCTATCGGAGAGAAAAGAAGGAAGCTGGCAGGACCTCCTTGGAACATCCAAGAGCCCTCCCCAGCTGAGATGGCCAGAGACTGACAGGAACAAAGTTGCCTCAGCCCTCTAAGATGATGGGAAGGAAAGGGCAGGGCTTGTCTAGGATTCAGACCTGAAAAGATTAAAGGTACTGAGGAGAGGGGATGTGTTGGAAGATGCTCATGGGGTACAGCTCTGGGCTCAGGTTGGCCTCAGAATGCCTGGGCCATCACCCATAGGTGTTGCTCTCTTAGGTGAGAAATGCCCATCCATAGGACCCAGCTCTGAAGTCAGAGCTCAGCCAAGGGCCTGGTCAACCAGAGCTGCCCCCATCTGCAAAGTGGAGCAGACAGAGGCTATCCCATAGAGAACCCCCAAGAAAGGATGAGGGAGACCCCCACAGAGGCCTAGAATTCCTTCTAACCACTGGAGGTGTGTCTGCCTCTCTTTCTGCTCCCCTACACCCCTTGACCCCAGGGGGAAGGCACTCGGGCAGCACAAAGGGAGCAGATGCCCAGTCTCCGTGGCAACGGGAGAATGCGCACCATGGCAACCGCCCACTCAGCCTGATTTATCCGTCCCCGTCGCCCTGGCGACCGTGGTGATGTCATCACTTCTGCTTCTCCACACACACCCAGAGAAGGACTGGAGGGGGGGTGGGAACAGGGTATGCTGGGGTGGAGGACTGGGGAGGGGCTGGGAGATGGGGGAGGGGCCGGGAGATGGGGGAGGGGCCCAGGAAAGCTTCCTGGTCCTGGAGGGAGGGAGGTGAGTGGAGTGAGCCCTGTAGGGGCCACACTGCTCGTTCTCCTGCTTCCTCCTCCAGAACCAATCCATGGTCTGAAGAGCTGAGAAAGCACTGAAGGAGCGGAGGCTCTGTGCTCCCTTTAATCCTCCCTGGCTTCCTGGTACCCCAGAGCGCTACCTTCTCCCCAACACCCACAGTATTACCCTTTGTTCAGTGTGGGTAGAAAAATCCCTACTACTATTCCCCGTGTCTTGTTTGGTGAATGGACTTGGGAAACTCCCACAGGTTGATTTCCTTAACCAAGATGGCGAGCGTGGTAGCGGCTGGGAAGCGAAAGCGTTCAGGATTCAGCACTGAATTTCTGTCACTAGTCAGGACTTTGACTGCTAGGGTCACACCCGGTACCCTAACTCATGTGGTGGCGGGACAGTCTTTTTTTTTTTTTTTTTTTCGAGACAGGGTTTCTCTGTGGTTTTGGAGCCTGTCCTGGAACTAGCTCTTGTAGACCAGGCTGGCCTCGAACTCACAGAGATCCGCCTGCCTCTGCCTCCCAAGTGCTGGGATTAAAGGCGTGCGCCACCACCGCCCGGCATGGCGGGACAGTCTTAACTCCAGAGACCGACAGTCTGCTAAGACTGAGGCTAAGGGTAGGCTAACGAAAGTCATTTAACGAGGAGACCTAGGTCCTAGGAGCCCTGCCTTTAGCTAGGAGCCATGGCTAAGTCGTTTCTCTCCACTGGGCTTCAACTTCCTCAAGAAGACAGACTAGGCATTCTGTAGCCAGGTGCTCCTTACCTTTGGTCCTCTAGCATTTGGAGACCTTGAATGATTGGAATTAACAAGGAGAAATACAAAAATACAGTTCCTGGCCAGACTCTGCCAGCCAGGTGTTCAGATCAAACCTAAGACTCATCTTCAATGATATTCCTGCCCCAGTCTCCCTCCCCCAAATCTCTGGGTCTATGAGCAGCTGGTGGGGGGTGGGAGGGTCACAGTCTCATAAATCCTCCTGCCAACCTGCCCTCCCCCCCAGATTTTACCTCCTACCAATCTGGGATTATCCCATCTGAGACTCAATCTCCTCAGGAGAGAGAGAGAGAGAGAGAGAGAGAGAGAGAGAGAGAGAGAGAGAGAGAGAGAGAGAGAGGGAGGGAGGGAGGGAGGGAGGGAGGGAGGGAGGGAGGGAGGGAGGGAGGGAGGGAGGGAGGAGAGGGGGGGGGGAGAACGTATAGGGGAGGTCTGTGGGCTAGAGACTTATGGTCAGTCACCTTTTCTGTACTGTAACCAAAACAGGAGATTCTCTCCCAGGCCCCACAGCAGCTACTTCACCCCCCCCCCCCCCAAGATGTGGAGACAGTCCAGTCAGGGCCACAGCATGGACATTCTTACGATTGGCACTAGGCCCTTTCCAACAAGTCTCCAGGGAAGTTGCTGTTCTCTCAGAGACTGAGAACCTGGGAGAGGAATGATGTCGTGCCTGCCCAGGCTTCCAGCACAAAAATAGCATGTCAGTAAATACCCGCGGCTGGTGTCCATTCTCGCAGAGATTACAGCACAGACCACAGTGTGGACAAACCCCCCACAACACCTCACAGAGGACTCCTCAGCACTCCCAATGCACATTTCCAGTCCCTTTCCTTCCTGGCCTGGCACTTCCTGCGGGAAGCTCAGTTTTGTTAGCTTGCCTGGGCACACCTGCCCCCTCCCCTGAGTCCAGCTGCGCTGTGTTTACTCGGCAACCAGGCAGGCGCCTTTCCCTAGTTACCACCCACCAGGGGCCTCCCAAAGAAGAAGGGGCTATTGACACTCCAGCCAAGGTGCTCTGAGCTGCTTTCCCTAACAGAACCACTGTTCAGTCCATCCCTCTCATAAACAGTCAAGCTCCCACCTCCAAAAAGAGCTCGCTCTTCCTCAAAATCTAATTCTCTTGAGGGTGCAGATCAGGAGCCCTGCCACTCTGAGCTCCACAGTTCCTGGTGCCCCAGAGTCCACCCTCCCTGCTTCAAGTTGATGGGAATGCCTACATCTCCAGAGTGGGAGTTTGATCCAGAACAGACGGAAAAGAATCAGCCAGGCAGAGGCAACCCTCACAAGTGACTTCCAGGAGGACACACCCTGCTCAGAATGGAACCAGAAACCTGGGACAGAGCCGCCCTGGGAACTCTTCCTGGAGAGAAGAGAGAACTGGACTCAACAGCCACAGACCTGCCTGAAACATCTCAATATGGTAGTGCCTTCTAGATTCTGGGCGATGAAGACTGGGAGCAGGAAGCAGGTTAAAGTGTCCTCGTTAAAATAGACTTTGCAGGAGGACTTGGAGACAGGAACAAAAAGTTACTGACAACTGTGTGTTATCTGACACCGTGTACACACACACACAGACACACACACATACACACCCCTGACAGGGCAAATGGCAGGATGAGTCTTCTCCAGGTGTCTGCTCCATTGCCTGCCCTGTGCCAACTTTCTCAACCCCTTAACATGTGATTCTCCTGGAAGAACAGAACCCCTCATTTCCTATTAGAAACTCTATCAGTCCCTCTGGATTCTGTCAACTGTGGCAAAGGCCACTGTGGGAACTTCGTGTCACCTGGGAGGTCTGGAGAAAAGTGAGAGGACCATTCTTGGCAGGGGCCTTCACCCACTCCCGTGCCCAGCCCACTGTGATTTCAGGAAAGGCAGGCGGTGTCTTATCCAAGACAGAGTTTTGCCTGAGCTTCAGAGGCAACGGGAGGGGGCAGATACAGGGGAGCTATCCCTAGCTGGTACTCTGCCTTTGGGGCGCCCGCCCGGCCCACACTGTCATTTATCCAAGTCCCTTCTCTGGCCTTTTTTGGTCTCCTTCCGCTGACCCTCCAGTTCCTGCAGGAGCTCTGAAATGAGGAACAGGAAACTCACAGCAGTGGAGGTAAAAACTGATTTGTGGGGGCACTCCAGAGAGGAAAAGAAGGGAAAGTTGGAACTCAGCAGTTCGCATGTACCCCTCACCTGGCCTTTAAGGTGCTCATTTGCGCATGCATATGAACATGCTCACTCTAGATCCCTTGACCGGCTGGCTAGCATGCACCTAGCATGAACCGGCCCTCCACTCTGGGCAGTGGCGGTTCCTGTTGGTTGGGATAAAATGGTGGGGAGGGCTAGAGGGGACCTCCGGAGAGTTTGGAGTCAGGGGAGGTGTAAGTAGTTCTATGTTCTGTATCCCCGCTCCATCTGTTTTGTTTCCTTTCAGATCGGTCAGTCAGTACCATGCTCTGTCCCACGCGGGGAAGGCATGGAGGCTAGGACAGATGTCTCCAACCCCCAGACAGTGCTGAGCCAAGGTTTTCTGTGGGTAATGAGGCTTCAGGAAAGGCTACCTGGTACTCACAGTCTGAGAGCCAAGAGAAGCAGAGAGACGGGCAAAGGGGCTTGGGGGGGAGGGGGAGCTTCTAGAGGTTACCAGTCCAGGCTGGTAGGAGGCTGGCTCAAGAGACAAAGAAATGTAACTTTGCAAGAGGGAAGCCACCACAGAATCACCTCTGTTTCCCTGACCTCCCGGGGCACTTGGCAGGGTCTTTCAAGCTCACGGTCAGCTCTCCCCTTGCCTGCTGTCCCCAAACTCATGTCCGCCTCAGACCCTGCTCCACTTTGATGCCCTGTGGCTCTGTTTGGATTTCTTCCTGGGAGACAGGAAGGGAGCCTGCGTGGTCTCAGAAGCCCAGCTGCCTGTTCTCAGGGAAGCACCCCTCCCCCCTCTCACAGCCACCCAGTCTGCCTTATCCAGTACCACAAAAGAGTGCCTAGGCGCCTCGCGCTCTCTCTGACACAGGTGTCTAGTCTACGGTGCATGCCTCCCACACAGCTAGGCCCTCCCTCTAGCGTGGCCTGGGGACAGACTGAGGAGTGGGGGAGGGGTGGCACGCACCCCTCAGAAAAGGTCCCATCTACTCCAGGAATCCTTCTTTTCCACACATCTACAAAAGGAAAGGATGCTAGAAGAGTTTCCCGCTGATGACAAGAGGTGGAAAACAGCTCAGTGTCCTGGGAGGGTTGTGGGTCCCCTGCCACTCCCGAGACTCTTCTCAGCCCCCTGACCCTGCAGAGTGCAGAACTCACCCCTGGGAGAGTCTTCTGTTCGTGCAGGGCACTCTGGGCCTTCAGGGCTGAATCGCGGGCACAGTATGTCAGGAAGGCACATCCTGAGGAGACACAGGTGGAGAGGCAGGGTTGGGGTGAGTCTCCAGTTTCCCCTTCCTAGGGTTTTCCCAGGAGACTGAGGATGGGGAAGGCGTTTCCCCTTCTTGCCATCTCTGCCGGCTGGGCTGGGGAGGCATCCCAGAGGGATAAAAATTATACCCCTTTTCTGGAGCAGAGACCTGAGGTGAGGGACACAGGAGGGAGAGCATTTGATGTGTTGAGAGACGGGACTGGGACAGGAAGAGCTGTGATTTCCAAGCAGGTAGGGCAATGTGGCTCTCTCTCTCTCTTCCCCTCCCCCTTTCTCCTCTTTCCTCTCTCTCCCCTTCTTCCCTCCATCTTGGTCATCATCACCCTCTCCTCTTCCATTTCCCCTACTTCTCAGGTCTCCTAGACTCTACCAGAGGCAGGTGCAGGCTGTGCATGAAGAAGGAAGAGGAAAAGCAGCAGCCGGAAGTGCTTTTTCCTGAGCCGAGAGAGCGGGGAGGTAGTGTGGCCCGGGTTCCCAGCGTATCTGGAGCTCTCCAAGTGCTGATTCCAGGCCAGCCCCGTTTAGCAGCGCAGCTCTTGGAGAGCCCTGAGGAGCATTTTCCTAATAACTTCCTAAGTCCTACAAACCTTGTCCAGTCTCTCCTCCCTATGTCCCTCTCCTCTGCTCATCACTTTCGTCCTGGGCTGCCCTGGCTTGGCTATACCCCACTCTTTCTAGGTTGAACACCTGGCCGGCCGTTCCAGCATCATCTGGGGCTACTCACATTGTCAATTTTGGTCCTCTCTCCTCAAACTTGTCCCTCCGGTCCTTCTGGAGTTCCTCCCATGCCACCAACACCCTTCTCCATCTCAAAGTACAGTTCTCCTTAGTTTTCCACCCCGAAGTCCCCGTCACTCAACTGAGTTCTCATTCAACTCCTCCATCCAGTCCCCAGCCCCTGAACTCTGCTTCCAAATCATTCCTTCCCAGCCATTCCATCCCTCCGGTTTCCTCCATCCTTGCTGCCTCCTCTCCAGCCTGGCCTGACCCCTCACCCTTGTGCAGCCCGGTGTACTTGTCCTTGATGACAGTCAGCTCGAAGATCCGACCAAACTGCTCGAAGATGGGCTTCAGGTCCTTTTCCTCCAGATGCCTCGGGATCTGCCCCACAAACAGCTTGATGGCATCCGGCTCCTTCATTGGGGCGGCCCAGGAGGAGGGGCCAGGGGGGAGCAGGGAGAGGCCCAAAGACAAGGGAAGCTGCCCAACAAGGAGGCAGGTGGTGGGGCCCAGGGGCCCAGCAGGGCCGGCTTTCCCTTTGGCCCCCAACCACAGTGCTGATCAGAGAAGGGCTCTTCACACAAAGGAGGCCTGGGGAGTTGAGGGCTAGGGGTCAGGGGTCTAGGCAGATACTGTCAGGCCACCAGGGGGCATAGCCCAAACAAATGATCTCCCTCCCAGAGATCTGGCAAATATCCCAGGATGGGGGTCAGGGCAGCTAAGCCCTGGGGCGTTTGGGTGGTAACAGGAGTGCTGGAGCGCAGAGGGCGGGAGTAAAGGCACAAATGCCACAAGAGACGAGGAAAGAGTAAGAGGAGGGCGATCAGAAGGAGGCTGAGAGGCTAGGGGCCTGATATGGTTGCCAGCGGCGTCATGAGGGGTCCCTGCTCCTGATGTGGGGGAGGTGACTCTCTCGTTGGCTTCCTAGGGAGGACACCTCCCTTGTGGCTGATCCTTCTGCTGGGTCCGAAGATCCCTGATGCCAAATACTTGCTCTCTGATGGCGGCAGGGTTCTGGGGGTCCCTTCTGCCCTGCCCCCTTCAGGTTCTCCCTCGACCCCCCTCCCACCCCCACCCTGGATGGTTCCCCGGCCTGGACCGCTGCCGGCTACTTCCGACACTAGGGCTGCCTTCCTTCCCGGTCACCTGGGTCCCGGAGCTCTGCTCTCCGGCCGCGCTCTCCTCAACAAAAACCTCCCCCCACACACACCCCCCTCCCCACTCCCACCTCCTTTCCCCTGACATCAGTGATGTCAGTCTCAGGGGTAGAATACAAATTCTCTACTCTGGAGAGAGACGCACAACCCAGGCAAGAGCCACTCCCTCTTTCTATCTCTATCCTCCCTGACTCCCTTTCCACCCTAGAAGAGCAGCTGGTCTTGTTAACAACCCTTCCCCCATTTTACTTCCCAATCAGGAATTAGGCAAAACACTAAGATGGAGAATTTATAGAGGAGCCCTAAGGTGGGGTCCATTGTTCCGGGGGCTGGAGCTGTCCCCGGTGCTGGAAGAGGAAGAGAAGACCCAGGGGATGGAAGCTGGGGGTGGGGAGTAGAGGGGAGTCTGGTGTTTGGGGAGCCTGAGAATAAGGAATCAAGGAAGAGAAACAAGGAAGAGAAACGGGAGAGAACAGGCAGCAGGTTGAAGGGCAGAAAGGGAGGTGTAGATGAGGAAGCGGTTACAGGGTCAGGGGGTGGAGAGCAAAAGTGAGGCAGAGAGGAAAATGCAAAGGGGTATGGAGAAAGAGAGCTAGTGGAAGTGAGTGCAGAAAGAGGGCTGCATAATTTTCTCGAAAAGAAAGCAAGGGGAACTATAGCAGTCTGGCATTTAGAGACACCCCCTTGCTTCTCTCTGGGGGGTTTGTGTGTGTAAGTGTATGGGCAGGGAGCCCAGCTGCTGGCAGCCCTCACTTGGAAGAAGTCTCTTGAAGACCAAGATTCCCTTTAATTCGGCATCTCACTGCTCAGAGTCTAGTGTGGTGTCTTGCTCATACATAGTAGGTGCTTAACAAACACTTCATGCAAAGAACCTGTGACGTGGAGAGTCCCGATTCCTTCTATGGGAACACGCACAGCTGCCAGGCTCCCTTGAGGGCCCAATACCCAGTTACTCCTTCCTTTGCGTGGCGGCAGATGAGAGGAGCCAAAAAACATATTTAGGGACCATTATTCCCCTCCGCCCCCCAAAAGAAACCAATTATACTTCAAAACCTGATCATGTGTTCCAACAGAAGTTTGGCCCTCTCTGTTCAAGCATGGTGCCTGCTCAGTGAAGGGTGGGTCTGGGGACATCAGCTCTCAGTGGTAGCGGTCCAGGCTCACCATCCCCACTTCATTGGCAGCTTCTGTAGACCTCCCTGCTTCCCGCTCTTCTTATTCCGTTCCTCTACCCAGGGTGGAGCTGATGTCTCTAGAGTGCTGTGGGTGTCTCTGAGACTCCCAGATGCACCCCGGAGGCTTCCGTTCCTGAGTTATCACAACAAGCAGATTCTTCTTCTGAATCTGAAATAGCAGAACCGTGTCTTAGGCATTGTTCCAAACGTGTGAGAGTTCCTAACTTGTTAAACACACCGCCCTATATGATATGGATGAAGAAACCAACGCACAGAGTGGTTGAATAACTTGCCCGAAGTCACACAGCTAGAAACACATCCAGCTGAGACTCCAGCCTGGGTAGGGTGCGTTCCACACCCACAATTCCATGTGGAAATGCGGTGATGTGAACCTGGTCTGTCTGTCTTTCCCACTGTGCCCCTGAAGCACTGCATGAGAGTCCCTGGTGGCCTTCCTCCTGCTCTCCCATTCCTTGGTGACCATGTCCACCTCCTTTAACCTGGGTTTCTGTGGCCCGAAACTACTACATTCTGGCAGGTGTGTATGTTGAGTGAATGTCTGTGTGGAGACTTGATTACACTTCACCATATAGATAGATGTGCAGGTCCTCCTGACAGGGTACCCTAAAATGAAACAAGAGGGTGAGGTAATGGGGACTCTGTGTTGAGTGGCCAGGAGATGCCATGGCAGTGCCAGCAGACCAGGAAGTGGGAAGCTCTTTCTCTACAGTAACTTTCCATTCACCGGCCCCACCCCCACTTCTCCTTTCTTGCCTTTCTAATCCGATCTTGGCATTTGTGGAGATGTTAAACAGATCACGCCCTGCGAACACGGGGGACCCTGTGGATGGGCCCACTGATCTCATTACTCTGTGTCTTCTCAGCAAGTCTGCCTCCCTGCTGCTCATTCAGGCTTGGGCCTAATCATCTTAATTGAAATATTAAACATCCACAAAAATGAATTTCAATGAACCCTTCTGGCTCCTCCTCCCAAGCAGTAACCGGGAGAGGGCTGCAGACAGCAAAGGGTCTCAATCCTTTGCTCAGTGTCCAGTCCAGATTGGTACTGTCAATCAGACTCCCCAAGCTGAGTGGCTGTGGGCACCATCTCTGAAGTTCTTTTAGTCTTGGGGGGATGGGACCTCTGTGAGGTAAAGACTAAGGGGGAGCCCCAGGAGCTTCTCTTTGAGCAAACGAGGCTGTAGGCCTTAATTCCCCCAGAAGATTTCCTCTGCCCACCATCCGCAAGCTAGCTTTCTCCTCCTCCTCCTCCTCCTCCTCCTCCTCCTCCTCCTCCTCAGTCAAAGCTAAGCTGCCAAGTATGAGAAAATTTCTGCCTTTAAGGTGCTGGAGAGATGGTCACTAGCTGCTCTTTCTGAGGCCCCAGGTTCAATTCCCATCACCTAATATGACTGACAACCGCCTGTAGCCCCAGGTTCAATTCCCATCACCTATATCATGACTGACAACCATCTGTAGCCCCAGGTTCGGTTCCCATCACCTATATCATGACTGACAACCGTCTGTAGCCCCAGGTTTGGTTCCCATCACCTATATCATGACTGACAACTGTCTGTAGCCCCAGGTTCGGTTCCCATCACCTATATCATGACTGACAACCATCTGTAGTCCCAGGTTCGGTTCCCATCACCTATATCATGACTGACAACCATCTGTAGCCCCAGTTCCAGGCCATCTGATGCCCTCTTCTAGCCTCTGCAGCAATATATGCACATGGTACCCAAACATACATGCAAGTAAAACATCAATATACATAAAAATAATTTTTTAAAAATATTTATTTATTTATTATGTATATAATATTCTGTCTGTGTATATGCCTGCAGGCCAGAAGAGGGCACCAGGCCCCATTACAGATGGTTATGAGCCACCATGTGGTTGCTGGGAATTGAACTCAGGACCTTTGGAAGAGCAGGCAATGCTCTTAACCTCTGAGCCATCTCTCCAGCCCCTTTTTTGGTTTTTCGAGACAGGGTTTCTCTGTGGCTTTGGAGCCTGTCCTGGAACTAGCTCTTGTAGACCAGGCTGGTCTCGAACTCACAGAGATCCGCCTGCCTCTGCCTCCCAAGTGCTGGGATTAAAGGCATGCACCACCACCGCCCGGCCATAAAAATAATTTTTTTTTTTTTTTTTTTGGTTTTTCGAGACAAGGTTTCTCTGTGGTTTTGGAGCCTGTCCTGGAACTAGCTCTTGTAGACCAGGCTGGTCTCGAACAAAAATAATTTTTAATGGGGGCAAAAGAGGTGTCACATGCCTATAAGCCCACCCTGGGAGGCAGAGGCAGGCCGATCTTTGTGAGATCAAGTCCAGCCTGGTCTATATAGCAAGCTACATGACAGCCAGAGTTACACCGAGAGAGCCTACCTCAACTAACCAAGAAAGCTGCTAACTTTAAAATTTTATTTACTTCCTATTTATTATGTTATTGTTGTATTATTTTATTATTGAGGTGTGTGTGTGTCATGGCTTGCATGCAGAGGTCAGAAGGCAACTTTGTGGAGTCCCCTTTCCTCCTTTAAACATTTTTAAATTACATTATCGATTTGTACTTGTCTTCATGGGTGCACACACATGCACACGTGTTACGATGCATGTGTGAAGCACAAAGAACGGCTTTTAAGGGTGGAACCTCTACTTCTACCTTAATGTAAGTTCTGGGGAATCAAGCGCAGGTCTTTAGGTTTCTGTGGCAAGTGTTTTAAGCAGTGATCACATTGCCAACCTGTTTGTGTATTGATTTGAGACAGATTTTCTCTATGTGGCCCTGGCTATCCTGGAACTCTCTACATAGATCAGCTAGTCTCAAACTCACAGAGGCCGTCTTGCCTCTGCCTCTGGAGTGCTGGGATTAAAGATGTGCACCACCATGTCTGGCTCATTTACTGACTTTTACAAATTATCTATTTATTTGAGACAGGGTCTTCTGTATCACAAACTGGCCCTAACCTCGCTATATAGCACAGGGTGAACCCCTGATCTTCCAGCCTCTATTTCCCAAGATTTCATCCATTTCGGGAAACTACATGTAAAAATAATTTTATTGCCGGGCAGTGGTGGTACATGCTTTTAATCCCAGCATTTAGGAGGCAGAGGCAGGCAGATCTCTGTGAGTCTGAGGCCAACCTGGCTACAGAGCAAATTCCAGGACAGGCTCCAAAAAGCTAAAGAGAAACTCTGTCTCGAAAAACCAGAAAATAAATAAATAAGTAGGCAGTGGTGGCACACACCTTTAATCTCAGCACTGGGGAGGCAGAGGCAGGCAGATCTCTGAGTTCAAGGCCAGCTTGGTCTACATAGTGAATTCCAAGGTAGCTGGGACTATACAGAGAAACCCTGCCTTGAAAAAGCAAAAGAAAAATAAATAGGGCTGAAGAGATGGCTCAGAGGTTAAGAGCGTTGCCTGCTCTTCCAAAGGTCCTTAGTTCAATTCCCAGAAACCACATGGTGGCTCACAACCATCTATAATGAGATCTGGTGCCCTTTCTGGCCTGTAGGCATACATGCAGACAGAATACTGAGAATACTGTACACGTAATAAATAAATAAATCTTTAAAAAAAAAAGACAAATAAATAAATAAATAATGAAGCTAGGAGAGGTGGTTTCTGCCTTTAATCCCAGGATTTGAGAAGCAGATATAGGCAACTCTCTGAGTTTATGACCAGCCTGGTCTGCGTGGTGAGTTCCATGCCAGCCAGGGCTATAGTGAGACCCTGTCTTGTTTTTAAATCATTTTATGGGGCTAGGAAGGTGGCTCAGAGGTAGAGTACTTGCTACAGAAGTATGAGGGCCTGAGTCCAAGTCCTTAGCACCCACATAAAATGTTGGATGCATTGTTGAGTCCGAATCCCCTCACTGGGCAGTCAGGGAATGTGGATTCCTGATTCTCTGGGCTGTCGTGGGTGGCCTGGCCAGCCAGTGAGCTCTAAGTTCAGTGAAAGGAAGGTGGTGAGTGATTAACAATGGACAATGGCCACTTGGTTTCACACACATGTGCACAACAGACACACACATACACAAAGACAGCTTATTTAACCTACTTTATTCAAAATACTATTTTGACATGCAGTACATATAAAGTTATTGAGATAGTTTATATTATTTTCTTCCATAAAGCCTTCAAGATCCAAAGTGTATTTTAAATTTCCTATCTAACACAGCCACATCTCAAACATTCAAGAACTGAGAGGCTGTGACCGCCACACTACCTACAAGTCTGCGAATTTCACTGTGACCGCTCCCTCTGTGGGATAGGAGGAAGTTGGCCTCAGCTTATAGAAACTATCACCCTTGGGTAACCTCTGCTCTTGCTGGGTAAACATCTCTTCCGACAGATGGCAGCTTATCTCCCTCTCACCATTAACTCTCCTGAAAAAAAAAAAAAACGAAAAAACAACTCAAATGATTGCTAACCCAGATGGGCTCCTGGGAGGACGCTTACAGCCACTGACTGGCTCACCTGCGTCTGCTGTTCTCTCGGAAATGTAGAGGTGAGCAGATTGCAGGGAGATCCCTCCATGGTCAGACATTCAGCTTGTTTCTCACGCTATGTCTTTGCTCTGGGGAGCAGTGTTCACAAGTCCCAGACTCTTTTGGGATTCTGTCTCCTGCCTCTCAGAAGGTCTCTGCTGGGTGCCATCTCTGTGAGTAAGGGAAACTGGTATACACATGTGGGGTGTGTGTGTGTGTGTGGTCTGTATGTGTGTGTGTGTGGTCTGTATGTGTGTGTGTGTGTGTGTGGTCTGTGTGTGTGTTGTCTGTGTGTGTGTGGTCTGTCTGTGTGTGTGTGTGGTCTGTGTGTGTGTTGTCTATATGTGTGTGTGTGTGTGTGTGGTCTGTCTGTGTGTGTGTGTGGTCTGTGTGTGTGTGTGTGTGTGGTCTGTGTGTGTGTGTGGTCTGTATGTGTGTGTGGTCTGTATGTGTGTGTGGTCTGTATGTGTGTGTGTGTGGTCTGTATGTGTGTGTATGTGTGTGGTCTCTGTGTGTGTGGTCTGTATGTGTGTGTGTGGTCTGTATGTGTGTGTGTGTGTGTGGTCTCTGTGTGTGTGGTCTGTATGTGTGTGTGTGGTCTGTATGTGTGTGTGTGTGTGTGTGTGTGTGGTCTGTATGTGTGTGGTCTGTATGTGTGTGTATGTTGTCAGGCAGCTATTTCGAGAGCTGAGGTTCTATGTTTCACTTACCCTTCTTAATTAGATACTAAAAGAACAAATCTTGCAGCCAGTTCATTCCCTTTCCCTTCCCTTATTCAGTCGAGAGAGAAATAATTTACAATTTATGAGGAGCCTAGGGTGAAGAGAAAACTGATCTACCTGAGAAAGTCATTACAAAAAGGGAAATTCTGCCAGAGCGCTGGCCAGGTCCAGCATTCTGAGTTTGAAAATGTTCTTGTCTTTGCAGAGATTGGCTCCCTCCACGCTGTGGGGTGCTTTCGTATTTTAGGAACCCAGACTTCCAATATCTAGTGTCTGTCTACAGAACAGATGGAGTGCTTGGCTTCTGGGCCAGTAGGAAGGGAAGAAGCCTAGATTTTTCTACGCAAGCACAGTCTGCCCAAGCTGGGGGCTGGATTCTGAAAGCGAACCTCTTCTGTGGTTTGTTCTAGCTAAGTAAATGCACTATTTGAAGTCGAGTGGGGTCAAGAAGAAAGGCGCATTTCAGATACAATTCAACTCAGAAATAAGTCTTTAAGTCTGGGAAAAGTGATCCCTTGGGGACCTCAAGTCCAAGTTCATTCTGCTAAAGTCACATTGCTTCAGTCACTAGCATTCTGTCTTCACAGCCAGGAAAAGATAGGACTTATAGAGGGGCG